>NC_142482.1:44901709-45526709 GCF_049115385.1 Moschus berezovskii | reverse complement strand
CTTTATTGTGCCCATCTTTTCATGAAAATTCCCTTGGTATCTCTAACTTTCTTGAAGAGATCTCTAGTCTTTCCCATTCTATTATTTTCTTCTGTTTCTTTGCACTGATCACTGAGGAAGGCTTTCTTATCTCTCCTTGCTATTCTTTGGAATTCTGCATTCAGATGCTTATATCTTTCTTTTTCTCCTTTGCCTTTTGCTTCTCTTTTTTTCATAGCTGTTTGTAAGGCTTCCTCAGACAGCCATTTTGCCTTTTTGCATTTCTTTTTCTTGGGGATGGTCTTGATCACTGCCTCCTGTACAATGTCACGAACCTCCGTCTCTAGTTTTTCAGGCACTCTATCTATTAGGTCTAATCCCTTGAATCTATTTCTCACTTCCACACATGCAAATATCCTTGTGTACATGTGCATAAATATTTCACTGATTATTATTTAAGTAAAACTTCTAGCAGAAAGGGAATCTAACTAATGTCATTATTTTCTGTGACTTCTTCCATACTCATATCATTGCAATTTATCAATCTTGCTGAGAAGCTTAAAGTCTAAGGTTTAGTTTCTTATTGAATATTACTTTCATTTTTATTATTTAATCCAATATGAATTTTTATTACGCTTACTGAATTTTGACACCAGTTTCTCTGCAATATCCTGATGAGTTTTCATCACTGTGGGGCACAGCATGTTGCTATCAGATAGTAGGTCGAACCCATGTTGGTTATTAGACTTATAAATAATGCATATTCACTTACACTGTATCAGTCAACACTAAAAAATATTTCTTAAGGAAAGTAGAAATTATCAGGTTAAATAATAAGAGACATCAAGTTGACATAGAGAGAAAGGATCTGAATTCTTGATCTCCTAAACTAAGAATTTCTGCCAAGTGCTAGAAAACTCTGGGTAAATATTTCCATTACACTTTGATATATAAATACCAAACTTCATATTCAAGTGCTAGTCAATTAGAGAGTTTTTCATGATAACTGTAGTAGTAGAAGACACATGACCAAGCAACCTAATAACTTAAGTCTCTGGGTTTTATCTGTAAATTAAATAGAAGTGGCAAAAATGACAAGGCTCAGTGCTGGTTAGAGTTGACTGACTTTTCATTTACCATCAATGAAGTACAACTTTTCCAATGGGAAATTAAGAAAAACTAATGACATAAAAACTATAAATTTCATTATATATAGTATTCCTGCCTCTAGAAATAAGCATTTCCTTGTTTAACCCAATAAAATAATTAAAAATAAGATGAGCATTAGACATATAGATGAGTATCAAGTGTGGCACAAGGCCAGTTGTATTAGAGGAGACTGTATCTGCTCCACTAACTCTTTTCTGTGTCTTCTATAATGATCAAGGCAAGATCATTCCATGCAGCAGGCCATCTGATAGACAAGATATACATGGTACAAGGAAGGAGCAGGCAACGTTGGACTGAAAACCTCTTATGCCTCATCTCAGAACTCTGTTCTCAGCTGCTGAGGTATTTTATTTTTATTTTGTTTGTTTTGAAAACATAGGTTAAATCACTTATTATTTGAAAAATGGTGGGAAGAAATGGCAACACTGATGGATATAAAATGACGATTTATTTCCATGATTTCTTGTGCAAGGTTTTGAGTATTTTCAAAATTAAGAACAGTAAGTTATGTGTTCAAAACTTGTTAGGAAATCATTTTGCCAATTCATTTTACTAAAAATACCAATTATAAAGATTCATAAAATCAGAAAGCTTATGCAATGATCTCCTAATGAGCAATTAATTTTACTCCTGGAGAATAAAATTTAGTAATCAACATACACTGACTTCCGATATAGTTTAAGCTTTTCTCTATCAATTGAAGGCTGAATGGTTTACAACTCCAGGGCCATCTCCCAGATTGTATTATATGTGATTTTCTGCCTGGATTTGTGCAATAATAAAAGAACTCCACCAACATCTGTTTTGAAGAGTTCATAGCTATTAGTTTATTTCATTATCTTTCTAGCAAAACCTGAGCATTTTAGGACTATTAAAGTCATAGCTTTAAATACATTACCAAACCATGATTTAAGGTCTGCTACAAGCCCATATATTAGAGGAGAAAAACCAACGGGGGAATATTTGGCTCAAGTCCCCAGGTTGAGATCATGGGAGAGATCATGGTCAGAGGTGTGATACTTGCCAGAAACCTCAGAAAAATATCTCACATCCGCATGTCACTCCACCCTTTACCACCAGAAAAAAATAAGGCAATACAATCTTTCCACCTTTTCCAAAGTTGGGGCATTAAAAGCCATTCTTCGCAGATGAGATTGTTAAGTTTCATGTCTGAATGCACAAAGAAATGGCATAGGTCATAGGTGAGCTACATCGTCCTGCAACCTATTTTAAAAAGCGATTTTTCATGTGGCATTCGCCTTGCACTAGACTTGACTATTATTAAATACAAAAATATCCTGGAGTATAGCTGCCAAAATACTTAAAAACATATCCTTGAAGAAACTGAGTACAGTTTTTTTTACTGTGAAGTTTTAACAACTTTTGACTAGGTTCTGAAAATTATTATTATCTTTTAAGAGGATATGTAGAGAATCAGATTAACATTACAACAATTGTTTTAAAATAAAGTCTCATCACTGAATCACTATGTCCTGCTATTTTCTAATCATTATATTATTTTTAATAATATAAAAACACCTATGAACATACCACTTAACACTAAAGCTAGAATCTTAATGATAAAGTGCAGTTAGCCATAAGGTCTTCTCACAATGTATACATCCAGCTCTCTCTACTGGAGTCAGCATCCTTCCAAATATATATTTATCTTTATTTTCATTTTTTTTTCACAGCTTTGTTGAGATGTAATTGACATAAAATAAGCTGCATGTTTTTTCCCCTGAGTTTTATTTAGACTCAATTGACATGGAACATTGTATAACTTTAATGTGTACAAAATAATGATTTAATATACCTATAAGTATAAAATGATTATCATACTAAGTTTGGTTAATATCCATCACCTCAGATAATTACAGTTTTTTTTCTTGTGATAAGTTTAAGACTGACTACTATCTTAGCAACTTTCAAATGCACAATACAGTTTTGTTATCTATAGTCACCAGGCTGTGCATTATAGCCTGAGAACATATTTATATGATAACTAGAAATTTTTATCTTTTGATCACCTTCACTCATTACCCCCCACCCCAACTTTTAGCAGCCACCAGTCTGTTCTCTTTTTTATGAGTTTGATTTTTTTATTAATAGATACCACATGTGAGATCATATAATATTTACCTTTAATTGTCTTTTATTTCACTTAGCATAATGTTCTCAATTCATATTGTCACAAATGGCAAGATTTCCTTCTTGCTGAAGAATATTTGATTATAGGTGGCTCAGATGGTAAAGAATCTGCCTGCAATGCAGAACACCAGGTTTGATACTTAGATTGGGAAGATTTCCTAGAGAAAAAAATGGCAACCCACGCCAGTATTCTTGCCTGGAGAATCCCATGGACAGAGGAGCCTGGTGGTAGTACATGGGATCACAAAGAGTTGGACATGATTGAACAACTGACACATAATGGCTAAATAATATTTCATTATATATGTAGACCATATTTTCTTTATCCATTTATCCACTGATGGGCACTTAAGTTGTTTCCATGTATTAGCTATTGTAAATAATGCTGCTGTGAACATGGGAAGTAGATATCTATTTATGTATAGTGACTTTATTTCTTTGGATATATACCCAGAAGTAGATTTGTTGGATCATATGGTAGTTCTATTACTTTTTTGAGGCCCCTTCATACTTTTTTCCATAGTGGTTGCACCAATTTACTTTAGCACCAACAAGTACAAGGGTTCCCCACATCCTCACCAATATCCTCACCAACATTTGTTATTTGCAGACTTTTTGATGATAGCCATTCTGACAGGTGTGAAGTGATATCTCATTGGGGTTATGATTTGCATTTCTCTGATGAGCAATACTGAGTATCTTTTCATGTGCCTGTTGGCCATCTATATGTCTTCTTTGGAAAAATATCTATTCAGTTCTTCAGAAAAACTTTCAGCTGTTTTGTATGAGTTGTATTGTCACAGTTTTTATTTTTACCCAAGGGATTGATATAAAATGGCATTGCATTTTGGTCTTGATTTGCATTTCACTGACTTTCAGAAGGACAAAACTTTTAAACATATTATCTTCTTCTTAAATATGACTTCTCTCTCCAATTATTTTGAATATTTCCTAATATATTTTATTACTTTACTTGTAGAAGCACATTTGTATTTTATTTCAAAACACTTGTTAGATTCTTAGATATTTGTTATCCTTGAATGCTGTTGTACATAGACATAATTTATTTAACTATATTTTCCATTTGCTTGTTCCTGTTATAAATATTATACATATAAAATACTTATGACATATGTAATGCCTATTGGTGCATAAGATATAAAAATTAGATATAAATGTTTATGATTTGTATAAAATATAATTGATATGAAGTGTTAAACCATATTTTTAAAAAATTTTATGTATGTTTTATATCCAGTTTCCTCATAGATAAAGTTTTAATTTAGTTTTATACATTTCTGTCACTTGATTCTTGGTTTTCCAATAATTGCAACTATTAGGGCATAATTTTTCTGAAAGATTCTCTTTTTCAGACCTATTTCTGAACCTGTTAGTGCTCAGTTATTTGCTGGAAAATGATAAAGAAAAACTACTAAGGCTATATTACTGTTAATAGCTATTAATCCTTCAATATATTTTGGTGTTTTGCTGTTCTGAATATAGCACATTGACTTCCCTGGTGGCTCAGACCATAAAAGCATCTGCCTGCAATGCAGGAGACCCGGTTCAATTCCTGGGTCGGGAAGATCACCCTAGAGAAGGAAGTGGCAACTCACTCCAGTACTCTTACCTGGAAAATCCCATGGACGGACAGAGGAGCCTGGTAGGCTACAGTCCATGGGGTTGCAAAGAGTTGGACACGACTGAGCGACTTCACTTTTACTTTCATTTATATATGTATTTGGACCTAAGAGTAATTATATATGTATTTCATCAGGCAGTCTTTTATTAATTCATAGTCTCATTCTATTCCATAAAGATTGACTGAATACCTCTTCTTTGCCTAGAAATGTGCTAGGAAGTGAAATGTATGTAAGACACTTAAGACTGTGAATCAATGCCATTTTCTCACGGGCCTACAGAGTTTATTTCTGTGCATCAAAGCAGATTCAGAAGAGATGGCTTATGTTTTAATAATTAGTCAAAGACGTATTTACCCTATAAAGTCTAAACTCATCCATTTGAAAACCAATATATATTATGAGCGGAGAAGGAATTGGCTACAGTGCTTGGGGTCACAAGAATTGGACATGACTCCGTAACAAAACCAACACCACCACCATTATATTATGAGTGTGATAGTGATGTAGATTTTTAAAACCAAAGATAACTTAGAAATCATCTTGTTCAATTATTTTATTTTTTTTTGTTTGTTTTATGACCTGCTAAGGTTCAGAGAAGGCAATGACACCCCACTCCAGTACTCTTGCCTGGAAAATCCCATGGACAGAAGAGCCTGGTAGGCTGCAGTCCATGGGGTTGCTAAGAGTTGGACATGACTGAGCAACTTCACTTTCACTTTTCACTTTCATGCATTGGAGAAGGAAATGGCAACCCACTCCAGTGTTCTTGCCTGGAGAATCCCAGGGATGGGAGCCTGGTGGGCTGCCGTCTATGGAGTCGCACAGAGTCGGACATGACTGAAGTGACTTAGCAGCAGCAGCAGCAGCAAGGTTCAGATGAATTAAGAAAAACAGGCTGCCTGGGTATAATATCAGACACTATCATTTATTTTCCGTATTTCCTTAGACAACTGACCTGGACATTAAGTCTTGAAGTCTCAGTGTCCTCACTAAAAAATAGAGGTGTCATTTTATCAGAACTAATACTAGTTCTTAATAGAATGCACTAGCACTGTGCCCAGCATGGAGTCAACAAACATTACTCACTAATAATGAGCTAAATATTACCAGCAATACCATTAGTTGAAACCACTTTTTTGGTTCAGCCTCTAGGGAAAAAATTGACTTTACAATTTTTTGTGAACATGAAGTAATAATCATAATCTTCTACATCTCATGATGCGTGTCAAATTTTATTACTGTTCAACATCACATGCTTCCCCTTCTTGTGAGAGAATTATACCTCCCTGAGACATGGAAGTCAGATAGGCTTTGCCCAGTGAAATGTGAATGAACCTGAAATATATCACTTTCCACCAAAAGTCTTAAGAGAAATTGTGTAGTTTCTTCTTTTTTCTTTTCTTTTTCCACAAGGCCAAAATAACCCAATAGGGGCTGAGCTCTATGGATTTAGAATGAAGACTTTTGGAATAGAACCTCAGCCTACCCACGATTAATACATATTGCGGTCAAGAAATAAAATATGGTTGTTGTAAAGTATTGAATTTTACAGGGTCTTTGTTACCATGGAAATAACTTTTTTTTTTTTTTACTATAGAATAACCTGGGAAAAGCTGATTAATACAGGGAATTACATGTCTTTTTCCTGCATTGTCTTGCTATTTATTTCCATGGCAGCAATGTCTGCAAACCTTGCCAAATACATGGTTGAATGTTGTCGATTTTATTTGGCAATTTTATGTTTAAAGTGTTAATCTTTCTGGAATCGAGGATGAAAATATGAATGAGTTCCCCTCCTCCCTCCCAGTTTCATCCCAGATGTTTGGCAACATACAGAAAGAAGAGAATGTTAATAGTTTTGAAATGAAATTAGGCTAGAATGTTAGTCTCATCGGAGAAAGCTGTATTCTAAAACAGGAGGGATTGTAATTGTCTTCCTGAGGGCAGCACCTCATTTATTTATTGAGAAGCTTCTATTTGTCATCGAGTTTGAAGACAGGTTCATTCAACTCGGCTCAAGCAAGTTAACTGGATAGATTTATTTTGAAATACTGGTCACATAATAACAGTCAATAAAAACATATATTTTGAAGCTTCTGCAACACTATTATTTAATTCAAATTAAAAAAAATAGGATAAATATATTTTTGAAACAATTAGCTTAAAACAAGAATACTTTCACATGTGCAAACTGGGTTTATAAAAGGCAGAGGAACCAGAGATCCAGTTGCCAACACCTGCCGGATCATAGAGAAAGCAAGGGAATTTCAGAAAAACATCTACTTCTGCTTCATTGATTATGCTAAAGACTCTGTGTGGATCACAATAAACTGTGGAAAATTCTTAAAGACATAGGGACACCAGACCACCTTATCTGTCTCCTGAGAAACCTGTATGCAGATCAAGAAGAAACAGCTAGAACCAGACATGGAACAACAGACTGGTTCCAAATTGGGAAAGGAACATGACAAGGCTGTCATTTTTAACGTCTTATTTAACTTCCCTGCTTATTTAACTTCTATGCAGAGTGTATCATGAGCTGGATAAAGCACAAGCTGGAATCAAGATTGTCAGAAGTAACAACCTCATATATGTGTACTATATCAGTCTAAAGGCAGAAAGTGAAGAGGAACTAAAGAGCTTCTTGATGAAGGTGAAAGAGTGAATTCAGTCACTCAGTCGTGTCCGACTTTTTGCAACCCCAGGAACTATAGCATGCCAGGCCTCCCTGTCCATCACCAACTCCCGGAGTTTACTCAAACTCATGTCCATTGAATCAGTGATGTCATCCAACCATCTCATCCTCTGTCATCCCCTTCTCCTCCTGCCTTCAATCTTTCCCGGCATCAGGGTCTTTTCAAATGAGTCAATTCTTCACCATCAGGTGGCCAAAGTATTGGAGTTTCAGCTTCAGCATCAGTCCTTCCAATGAACACCCAGGACTGATCTCCTTTAGGATAGACAGGTTGGATCTCCTACAGTCCAAGGGAGTCTCAAGAGTCTTCTCCAATACCACAGTTCAAAAGCATCAATTCTTCTGTACTCAGCTTTCTTTATAGTCCAACTCTTACATCCATACATGACCATTGGAAAAACCACACCCTTGACTAGACAGACCTTTGAGGACAAAGTAATGTCTCTGCTTTCTAATATACTGTCTAGGCTGGTCATAACTTTCCTTCCAAGGAGTAAGCGTCTTTTAATTTCATGGCTGCAATCACCATCTGCAGTGATTTTGGAGCCCAAAATAAAGTCAGCCACTGTTTCCCCATCTATTTCCCATGAAGTGATGGGACTGAATGTCATGATCTGTTTTCTGAATGTTGAGCTTTCAGTCAACTTTTTCACTCTCCTCTTTCACTTTTATCAAGAGGCTCTTTAGTTCTTCTTCACTTTATGCCACAAGGGTGGTGTCATCTGCATATCTGAGGTTATTGATATTTCTCTTGGCAATCTTGATTCCAGCTTGTGCTTCATCCAGCCCAGCATTTCTCATGATGTACTCTGCATATAAGTTAAATAAGCAAGGTGACAATATACAGCTTTGACGTACTCCTTTTCCTATTTGGAACCAGTCTGCTGTTCCATGTCCAGTTCTGACTGTTGCTTCCTGACCTGCATACAGGTTTCTCAAGAGGCAGGTGAAAGAGGAGAGTGAAAAAGCTGGCTTGAAACTCAACATTCAAAAAACTAAGATCATGTCATCCAGTCCTATCACTTCAAGGCAAATAGATGAGAAAAACTGGACGCAGTGACAGATCTTATTGTCTTGGGCTCCAAAATCACTGCAGATGGTGAGTGCAGCCATGAAATTAAGACACTTGCTCCTTGGAAGGAAAGCTATTACAAACCTAGACAGCATATTTAAAAGCAGAGACATCACATTGCCAAGAGAAGTCTGTATAGTTATGGTTTTTCCAGTGGTCATGTACAAATGTGAGAGCTGGACTTATGTAGGATGGAGTAGCTTGGTGTGGTACAGTCCATGGTATTGCAAAGAGTCGGACAGGACTCAGCAAGTGAACAATAAGAAGAACACTGTAAGATTACTTAATAGAAAATAATAATCACCAGAAATAAGAAATTTCTTAAAATTGTCAAATGGAATTAAGCTATTTATATGCTTTAATTTTTTTTTTTTTTGACAAATGCATTTGAGGAGAGAAGTGATGGGGACTTCAAACATCATAGAATTGTATTTCTCAAATTCTGTGTTTGGTATATTGCTATTAAATAACTTTCATACATATTAATACATCTTTCTATTTCTTCAGTATTTAATAAAATTTTAAAGAAGAGAAATCGAGTAAGTTAAAAAAATTGAGAATATCTGTTTGATTTTTGACATTTAAATTGTGTGATGACATAGCAGAAGCTGCTTCAGAGAGTTAATGAGGGTAGAGGTCAGATTGGAGATGGTTGAGAAAACAAGAGTAATAAAATGAAGATAGTGATGGTCCATAGCAACTTTTTTCCAGAAAGGAGATATGGTAGTGAATGGAAGAGAATTTCATTTAGGAAAAGGTGAGTATGGGAATTCCCTGGTGGACTAGTGGTTGGGACTCTGTGCTTTCATTGCCACGGCCCCAAGTTCAATCCTTGCTTGAGGAATTAAAATCCCACAAGCGACATGGTGTGGCAAAAATTTTAAAAAGAGAGAAAATGGTTATTTGCCTTTATTTTAGTTTGTAGTAAAGGAAGATTGACACCTGTTTCCAAGCCAATGGAGAAGATCAGTTAAGAAGAAGAGGATAAAGAGAGGAAAAGATACGTAATTCCAAAATGTACCTGAGAAGAAGGAAGGGTTGGATCCATATTGTACACAGAGAAAGTCACCTTGAGTTGGAAAAATACATGGCCCCTTTATTGCAACAGGAAGGAAGAAAAAGTTATGTATTCTTCCCAGAAAGCTAAGAGAGGTGCCTGTTTTCTGAATTAGGGAAATAGCAAAGAGAGTGAAATTGGTGGATGCAATCAAAAAGAATTTAGTAAACACTAACAGGAGTTTGTTACTTCTTACATATTTTCTTGCCGGGTCAGTACACATGTGTAAAAGACAAAATCAGAGTTAGCTGGAATTCTGGCTTGAAAAGATGATTGAGGCACAGTGCTATTCACTGTCATCAATATCTAGGAACATGTGCAGATTAGAAACCAGTCTCAACTGAGGGGCAAACTTGCACAAAATCTCTCCCAGAAACACAGATCAGAACAATCACACTGAGAACACTACCTCACCAGAAGGAGGGAAGTGTCGAAAGAAGCAGAAGTTAAGAGATGTGAATTCTCTGCTGGTGGCATTAGTACATTACATGGATCTGTGTCCACTTCTGGTGATTTTATTGTCTTTATTGTACCATATACATTTTTGGTCCTTTACAATATTTTATGAGCCTAGTGAGAAACAATGTTTGTGAACATCTTAAAAATCCAAAATTCTGAAGTTCAGATTTTCATTCTAGAAGTATCTGGTGTTTTTTGGTTTGAGCCTGGTTAGAAATGGCAACCCTCTCCAGTACTCTTGCCTGGAAAATCCCATGGATGGAGAAACATGGTAGGCTATAGTCCACGGGGTCACAAAGAGTTGGACACGACTAAGCAACTTCACTTTACAACAAAATAGCAGTCAAAAAAAAAAAAATGGAAATGGCTTAAAATTTTAAAAATCAATTGCTTTGGAGCACAGCTCTTAGATATTTTCAGTATTCATTTTATTATTCGATAGGAATTTGTTGAGTACTTACTATATGCAAAACACAGTTTTGAACACCTAGGACAAGTAAATGAGGGTTTCCTCAATGGCTCACCCAGTAAAGAATCTGCCTGCAATGCAGAAGACACAGGAGATGCTGGTTCGATCCCTGAGTGGGGAAGATCCCCTGGAGCAGGAAATGGCAACCCATTCCAGTATTCTCGCATGAAAAATCCCATGGACAGAAGAAACTGGCAGGCTACAGTCCGAAGGGTCACAGAGTCAGCATGACTGAGCGACTAAGAACACAAGGGCGCATGCAAGGAAACAAAGCTCTTCCAAACTGTGGGGAGAAAACAAACAGACAGAAAAAGTGAGCCTTCAAGAGGCTTATGTTCTAATAAGAAGAAAAGTCTAATGAGCAGTAAACATAATAAGTAAATGATAAATTAATGTGGATAGTATGCCTAAAGTGGCAATTATTTGGCAAAGATAAAAAGAGCAATGAACGGGAGATCCAACATGAAGATGAGCAGTTATACTGTAATTAAAATATGATTATCAGCATGGACCACATTAAGAAGGTAACAGCTAAGCAAAGATTAAGGGGTTGAACCATTTAGACATTTGAGGAAAAAGAGAACAGCTAGTGCAGAATGCTGAAGAGTACATGACATAGAACAAGAACACCGCGGTGACTGGATCAGAGGCACCAGGAAATAGTAGATGACAAGGATGGAGGGGTAGAGAGATGACAGTTCATTGGCTGCTTCTTCTGAGTGTGATGGGGAGTCAGTTCAGTTCAGTCGCTCAGTCGTGTCCGACTCTCTGAGACCCCAAGAATCACAGCACGCCAGGCCTCCCTGTCCATCACCAACTCCCGGAGTTCACTCAAACTCATGTCCATCGAGTCAGTGATGCCATCCAGCCATCTCATTCTCTGTCGTCCCCTTCTCCTCCAGCCCCCAGTCCCTCCCAGCATCAGAGTCTTTTCCAGTGAGTCAACTCGTCGCATGAGGTGGCCAAAGTATTGGAGTTTCAGCGTGACACGAGCTGACTTGAGCTTTATAAAGATCACTATGTCTATTGTGTTGAAGGGTTACTCTATCTGTGGGTGAAGGAGGAGGGCGAGGAGTCCAAAAAAGAAAGCCACGCTAGGGAAGGTCAGAGATGATGGAGGCTGAAAAAGAATACATTTCAATCAGTTCTAATGAGGTGGATGAAACTGGAGCCTATTATACAGAGTGAAGTTATCCAGAAAGAAAAACACCAATACAGTATACTAACGCATATATATATGGAATTTGGAAAGATGATAACGATGACCTTGTATACGAGACAGCAAAAGAGACACAGATGTATAGAACAGTCTTTTGGACTCTGTGGGAGATGGTGAGGGTGGGATGATTTGGGAGAATGGCATTGAAACATGTATATAATCATATGTGAAACAAATCACCAGTTCATGTTCGATGCATGACACAGGCTGCTCGGGGCTGGTGTACTGGGATGAACTAGAGGGATGGGATGGAATGTGGAGGGAAGTGGGAGGGGGATTCAGGATGGGGAACACATGTACACCCGGGGCAGATTCATGTCAATGTATGCCAAAACCAATACAATAATGTAAAGTAATTAGCCTCCAATTAAAATAAATAACTTTAAAAAAAGAAAAATTAAAAAATTTAAAAAAAATGAAACAGGATTCGATGACCCATCAATGGGTATGTGAGGGGAAAAAAGAAAAGTCAAGAATAACTTCAAGATATTTGGCCTGAGCAACTAGAAAGATGAAACTGCTATCAGCTGAGATGGGAAGGCTGTGGGTGGAGTAGATGTCCAAGAGAGTATGCAGATCAGGAAGTCAGCTCTAAATGATTTAAGTCTGAGATGTCAGGTAGACACTCTAGAGAGTTGCCAGCATGGAGGACATTGTCAATCTTCCACCTAATAATACAACTCATCCCATTGGTATGTGAATGACTCAGCGTGGTGTATCTGAGCAGAACATATTACATATTTAATGATCGGTTCATATTCAAATTCTTGAGATTCTACCAAATGTGTTTTTGTTTGTATGTCCTATGATGGAATAGAAATACCTTAGGATATCCAAAAAGCTAAGTTGGATGGAATATAAATAGATCAGGATATTCAAAAGCTCACTTAGCCTGTTCTTTCAAAATGTTTAAAGTGTTTGATTTTTGTTAGAAAAAACTCTCCATGTTTCCTTTTTTAAAAAATGTAATTTGGACTCTAATATTGCTCTGAAATCTCTATCATTATTTCATATCCCAAGTTTATTTGCTTTCTATATTGCAAATTTCTAAAATAATTATTCTGTCATTTTGTGGTCAAGAAGAACATTTCAGTGTGTCATAACACAAACATAAACGAGCTAAAGACTCAGCTTACTCATATTTCTCTTTTCTTCTAAGTAGATTTAGATATTGCTGATGAGGAGGTTAATTTCACATATTCAAGTCAACAGTGATTGCCAGACAGGTTTATGGGATGGAAATGCTTACAGATCATCCAGGAACCTTGACAGCAGAGTGATATGAAGTATATTTGTAATATTTTCTCTTAGTTATTTTTATCTGCTAGGCTTACAGACCTGTAAATAAAAGTGGCAGATTTCCCCAAAGAATTAAATTTCAGCTTATGAGTTTATTTTATGGAGCCTCTATTCTACCTGTACAAGTACTTCAAGTGGTAATTCAGGCAAATATAAAGCAACATCCTATTTTGTTTTATTAGTGTATTTTACAACAATTCTGCAGATACACAAGCTCCAGAGATCGTAAACACCCAAGGCCTTGAAGACTTTACCTTCCGATAAAGTGCTTTTTGAAAAGTGGTGCTGCCTTCCAACCCATAAATATACTGTTACCCTTGAGGGAGCAAAGATTTATCTCTTCTCAATTTACAAGTAAATCCATTGTTAACCCACCTCACCTCTTCACCAATAAAAGGCTGATTTATGATCAACGGTCAATGAGTCCATCTGAAGTGGTTTCTACTAAGGCTAAGAAAAGAGAGTATAAGGAAACCTAGTAAATTGTGCACCATTTAATGTAGATTAAATTAAGTGAGCTATAGTATACAGTTCAGCATCAGTCCTAAGGAAGGACTTGTGTGTTTTGTATTATACCTCCACGATGAGAACCAAAATGCCAGCCAATAGTACTTCCTCCAATAGAACATTGTTCACTAGGCCTGGGGGTTCTGACTCTGCTTCTGTTGTCTCTTAGATAATCCTGATGAACTCTTATTTATAGTCACTTGCCCATTGTTTCCTGCATTTCCTTCCAAATAATTTTGGAGTCCATTTCATTGTTTATATGAATCCAGTATTTTATGCAAAGAACAACATCAAAACAAATAGCACATTATATATTTATAAAGAGGAAATTGAAGATTAATAAACTGAAATAGGGATGGTTCGCTCAGCTAAAAGAAAAGTTTCTTGATAATGGAAAGAATGGTCTCTGGAGTTAAGAGCTACGTTGTAAATCTTTCACCAACTCTTCCTTAAATCACATATTCTCTGGGATGTACAGCTTAATTGCATTTTCTTAAAACATATTTTTTGGGGTGTCAACTTCTTAGAAGATCCTTCATGATTTCTCTTTCATAGAGGGTAAGCAGCCAAAGAACCATGAGGAGGCTTTTTATGTGACCCTAATCATGGTCAAGGGCTTTCCTGGTGGCTCAGTGGGTAAACAATCTGCCTGAGAATGCCAGAGACATGGATCTGATGCCTGAGTTGGGAAGATCCCCTGGAGAAGGAAATGGCAACCCACTCCAGTACTCTTACCTGGGAAATTCTATAGGCAGAGGATCCTGGCGGGTTACAGTCCATGGAGTCACAAAAGAGTCAGACATGACTGAGCAACTAAACAACAACAATCATGGACAAAGGATATTATGATTTTGAGACCCAGGGTGGATCCTAGTGAGCATTTTCCAGTGTTGTTTGAGAAAAGATGCTGAGGAATACGGCATCCTATATCTTCTTCAGTCAGTTCAGTTCAGTCGCTCAGTCGTGTCCGACTCTGCGACCCCATGAATCACAGCACGCCAGGCCTCCCTGTCCATCACCAACTCCTGGAGTTCACTCAAACTCATGTCCATCGAGTTGGTGATGCCATCCAGCCATCTCATTCTCTGTCGTCCCCTTCTCCTCCTGCCCCCAATCCTTCCCAGCATCAGAGTCTTTTCCAGTGAGTCAACTCATCACATGAGGTAGCCAAAGTATTGGAGTTTCAGCTTTAGCATCAGTCCTTCCAATGAACACCCAGGATTGATCTCCTTTAGAATGGACTGTTTGGATCTCCTTGCAGTCCAGGGGACTCTCAAGAGTCTTCTTAGAGGTTTGTAAAGCACATTAGCATTTAAATGCTCCAAGAAGTTCTGTAACTGATAATTCTATTCAATTTTGCATGGCCCATCCTTCCTCAAATATACTACATTACAGTTTTCTGTTGTAGTCAAGCTGAAATAAAATTCATTCACATGTTAGTAATGTTAATCTAAACTAACTCCCTTAAAAATGAGGAAGCCAAGGCCAAAGAAAATAATCTATACCTTCATCCGCGAGTTCTCCAATTCTGTCATATGCTTAACTAGACCTGATATCTGTGGATTACCAATTTACTGCATGCTATTTATAGGGCTCTGTTAAAAACTTTGTGAAAAGACTGAGCTGTGTATAAGATCAGGGAAAACTATAAAAAAACAGAAAAAATTTCTTTGCTCAACATTGTGAGAAACTTCACTTGCTCCAAAATTTTATTTATTTCTACTTCTACATAAAAAGGTTTGAAATCCATTACCTCATTTACTTAGCATCACCTGACAATGTGATGACTGTAGCCATGAAATTAAAAGACACTTGCTCCTTGGAAGAAAAGTTATGACCAACCTAGACAGCATATTAAAAAGCAGAGACATTACTTTGCCAACAAAGTTCTGTGTAGTCAAAGCCATGGTTTTTCCAGTAGTCGTGTATGGATGTGAGAGTTGGACTACAAGGAAAGCTGAGTGCCAAAGAATTGATGCTTTTGAACTGTGGTGTTGGAAAAGACTCTTGAGAGTTCCTTGGATTGCAAGGAGATCCAGCCAGTTCATCATAAAGGAAATGAGTCCTGAATATTCATTGGAAGGACTAATGCTGAAGCTGAAATTCCAATACTTTGGCCACCTGATGGTGAAGAATTGACTCGTTTGAAAAGACCCTGATGCTGGGAAAGATTGAAGGCAGGAGGAGAAGGGGATGACAGAGGATGAGATGGTTGGATGACATCACTGATTCAATGGACATGAGTTTGAGTAAACTCCGGGAGTTGGTGATGGACAGGGAGGCCTGGTGTGCTGCAGTCCATGGGGTTGCAAAGAGTCGGACACGACTGAACTGAACTGAACCTGACAATAAAGTGCTATTCTTAGCAAATTACCCAGAAACATGAATTCTTCATTTTTAAGCCTAGAAAAATTCAATTATCTTTTTCTGTATTAGTCTATTTCAGCTGCCATAACAAAATACCAAGGACTGGGTGGCTTAAACAATAGAAATGTATTTTCTCAAAGTTCTGGAAGGCTAGAAGTCCAAGATAATGACTGGCAGGGCTGGTTTCTGGTGAAGCCTCTCTTCTTGGCTTCTGAATAGCTGCCTTCTTGCTCTGTCCTCACAATCTTTCATCTGTATGTCACATGCTGCTGTTTCTTCCTTTCCTTATAAGGATATCAATCCTCTTGGATTAGAGCCCTATCTTTATGATTTCACTTAACCTAAATTACCTCCTTAAAGGTTTTATCTCCAAGTACAGTCACAGTGGGGGTTCAGGCTTCAACATACAAATTTTGAGGAGGACAAAATTCAGACCAAATCATTTCCATTCCTGGTTATTATTTTCTGCTGTAATTTATTGTTTCAGAGAACATTCCTTTTTCATTCCTCTTCTTTTAGGTTGCCCCAGGTTAGCTCTTTCTTTCCTGTCCCTTAACTTTCCAAACATATTTTATAACTGAAAAACTGAAGTCTGGGGGATCGACTTAACAACAGTCAAAGATTTTCATTACCTTCAACTTTCATAGACTTTATTTTCCTGCAGAGAACAGTCCCTCTCCAGGTTCTCAGTTTGGGAAGCCTGCTTCAAGCCCTTGTTTAACAAACCCATGGTCCTTCCACAGTAATTGGCTCATCAATTGTAGTCTTGCAGAGTGAGCTGTGGGGCTTCCCTAATATCTCAGCTGGAAAAGAATCCGCCAGCAATGCAGGAGACCCCAGTTTGATTCGTGGGTTGGGAAAGATCCCCTGGAGAAGGGATAGGCTACCCACCCCAGTATTCTTGGGCTTCACTGGTGGCTCAGGTGGTAAGGAATCCACCTTCAATGCAGGAGACCTGGGTTCGATCCCTGGGATGGGAAGATCCCCTGGAGGAGGGCATGGCAACCCACTCCAGTATTCTTTCTTGCTTGAAGAATCTCCATGGACAGAGGAGCCTGGTAGCTACAGTCCATGGGGTCACAAAGAGTCGGACACGACTGAGCACAGAGTGAGCAGTATCCCAACAAGGAGATGAAACTTATTGTGTGTACAGCACACTGGTAGTATCAATTTGTTGAATCTTTTCTTTAAAACAGTCTCATATACATGAAAAAAATTAAGTATGGTTGCACTGATGTTAACTGGACCATTTCTAACATAATGCAGAGCTAAAAACACATGTGTTTCAGGAATGCTGATTCTGTTTCAAATTGACTGCAGCAAAAGGAAGGAAAATATGTAACAAACAGACCAACCAAAAATAAGTAAGCTGCATTTGATCACTTTCATAACAACCTTTACATTGTGTGTTATTGCTATGTTAATTAAAATGGCAAACATCTCCATATTGTTTTCAGTTGCGCATTTTTATTGCTCTTATAGTCATTTGCAAAGCAATAAACAGACATTAAGTAGTTAAATGACTGAACTAGCATCACACTATTAATGTTAACTGCTTGAACCAAACAAACATAATTGATTTAAACTGAGATTCAGTAGTTAATTCAATCGACATTGACTGCATGCCAGGCTCTGGTAATATAATGATGAGCAAAAAGAGTCAGAGCTTGGATTTAACCCTGCCTACCAGATGCTGGTGGAAAAACAGACACATTTTTTAACCTGACCAGAAAGGGTATCAATCAGGCTTTGATTAGTCACAGAAATTAAGAAAGGGTGCAGAGGGGACTTCCCTGGTGGTCAAGTGGTTAAGAGTTCACCTTCCAAAGTAGGGGATGCAGGTTCAATCCCTGTTCAGGGAACTAAGATCCCACGTGCCACAGGGCAACTAAGCCCACACTCTGTAACTGCTAAGCCCATTTGCCTCAATAAGAGAATCCATGTGCCTGCAACTAAGCATAATTCAGCCAAAAATAATTTAATTTTTTTTTTTAAAGAAAGGGTGCAGAAATAAGGTCATATGGAGGACCAAAGCAGCTAAGTCCGAGAGAAGCATTCCAGCCACAGAGGAGGCCCAGAGAATGATGTAAGAGGCAAAATAAGTGAATGAATGAATAGGATATGTGGTTTGAGACAAAACAAGGACACCACTATGATAACTGGAAATAACGTCTTATCCTTTTTAGTAAGTGCCATTACAAAGAGAGTTAATCATAACACACACCCAATTTCCAACAAAAATATTATGGTTTGAAACATAGTTTCATTTTTTGTTAACTCTTTTGTCTCATTCTAAGAATCTAAGGAATATTGCACTAAATCCAGACCATGAACTTCAATAGCCAGATTTTCTTGTCTGATTTAAGGCTATAGAATGTGTGTGGGTGTGTGTACTCCAAGCCACCAGCCTTAAAGAGTGAAGGACACACCCTAAACTTTCCCTTAGTAGCTAATTATTGAAAGTTAGATCTAAAAATTATATCCATGTTGCATATATTCACTGCACTTGGGGTGTAACATTTTTCAATTTATCACTCATTTAATATTGTACTGCTTTTTGTTTATTTCCTGTCATAACTGTTTTCTTAAAATATCAAGAGTTACCCTTAATCCCCATGCAGTTATAATATTTGAAATCTAAGTACTTATTGTTTCTATATCATTTGTGTTTATTAGACACATCGTTGGGCTTCCCTGGTGACTCAGATGGTAAAGAATTCACCTGCAATGCGGGAGACCTGGGTTTGATCCCTGGGTTTGGAAGAGCCCCGGAGGAGGGCATGACAACCCACTCCAATATTCTGGCTTCCCTAGTGGCTCACTCAGTAAACAATTTGCCTGCAATGCAGGAGACCCAGGTTCAATCCCTGGGTGAGGAAATTGCCCTGGAGAAGGAAATGGCAACCCACTCCAGTATTCTTGCCTGGAGAATTCCACGGACAGGGGAGCCCGGTGGGCTACAGTCCATGGGGTCACAAAGAGTTGGACACGATTGAGTGACTTACACTTTCACTTTCAGATATCATTAACATTAGTTTTTATTTTTACCAGAAATGTCTTAGCCTATTTGATAATCTCACAATTTACCCAAGAACATATTTATTATTTTCTTTCAGATTCAGTTCTATGTTCAATAATATTTTTAGAATTATCTTGTAGAAAAAACATCAGCATATTTCTTTATAATTACTTTATACATACTTTGTTATTACTTTAAAGTTACCTTTCAAATCATCCATTCAATATAACGTTAAATACCTATCATATCCCATCTATTAGTCATATAATTCAGCAACATGTTGATTTTATCTTCTCTTTTAAAGATTCATTTTGTCTTGCCATAGAAGAATCCAGAAAGATAAAAAGCCCATGTATGCTAACAAGTAGTTACCAGGAAAGCTTTTTATGATACATGATTCTAACATGCCAGAAGAAAGCAGAATTGAAAATGATGTAGTCTAACTAATAAGAAATATGTTTGCAATTGAAAATTAAATATACTTTTGCATATCCTGATATGCTACTGCACTTGCCTCATTTACATGCAAATAAGGGTTCAATAACTATTTTAATTGCTATATTCTCCCAAAAGCAAGGAAAGATGATTCAAAATATATGTATTATTTTGTATGGGAAAGATTGTTAATATTCACCAAATAATTACCTAATTTACATAGTGATTAGACTCATCTGCAATAAAGTATTTTTATAAATATACAAAGGAAACATTAGACGTTGTGAAATTTGACAAGTGAAATAACAAGCAAATCTAATAAGCAAAATTGTATGCAGGTGAAAGACTCCTAGTACATTATTTTTAATATAACTTTATTACTAATGTCAGAATAATAAGTCAAATCCTTAAGCATTCTATGCATCATATTTGGTAGGTGAGATAGGAAAAACAAATATAGTTAAAAAAATATTGAACATGATCAAACACATCTGAAAGAGATAAATTCCTCAGGGAAGAATTTCCACCTACATAATTTCAAGTGAAGTAATCTATTTTCTAATTAGCAAGGAAAAAATCTCCTGTATATGACCTTGAATTCTAAAATATTAGCTCAGAGGGAATATTTACAATCCAGAGGCTCAGATGCATAATGAAAATACGGACATGACTTTTACTGTTGTTAAGGTTCTTTTTAAATCATTCTTAGGCATAATCAGCCTATGTTGACTGACATTTATAGTATGGAAATTGGCTGGAATACAAATGCAATGGCGTTTGAAATTAGAAAACACATTACTGAGAAGGCAGGTTAAATATTTGTGGTATTTAAAGCCATTTTTCTTGGTAGAACCAACACCTTTGTTCATTTTGATCAAGCATATATTCTAAGTGAGTTTTACATATTGAAATTGTTTTAGTTCTCTAATGCTACTTCTTTTGTCATTTTATATGCAGCTGTTATTCATTTCAGAGAAATATACTTTTCAGCTTTCAACATTTTAAGTATGATAAAGAACAGAAGACTGTAGGATTTAAACATGGCAAATTTGTCAGCTAGAAATGTGTGTGAAATGAACAAACAAGAACTTGAATTAGTGAATGAGCAAACTGTCCTAATTTTAAGCAATCTGTTCACTTATTTGTGGGTTTTAAGTGATCAAGAAACAATAATTATATGATGAACAGTGAGGCTGAGCAGATGGATACGAGGAATGAAGAAACTTTATGAAAAATTCTAGGTAATGACCATTTTCCCCCGAATCTGGGACAAGATAGAGATTCTTGGACTTCTGGGAGAATCTCAAAACTATCTGCACTGAATTGAAAATTAAAATTAAAAGGGAAAAAATGCCACTATGCAATGTATTTTGGTGTCAGCCATATTTGAGTTGGAAATTCCTTCATTTATACATTAGGAAATTACCATTCAGAAGTTCAAGCTCATGTAGGATGAGAGTGATAATCATTTTTTTCAGGGTTATTGTGAAGAATAAATAAGACCATTAATAAGAATCAAGTCTGCAGAACATGGTCAATTTAATAAACAATGACAAATGTGTTATTAAAGACCCGGGAAGCTAGAATCCTGAGATACTTCTTCCTTCAGAAACTGACTTCCCTTGTCCTTTTGAAATAGGAGGATTCTGCATCTGTGATGATTTCTCTGGTATATTTAAGAGATCGGACGTAACATCCACAAGGGCATAGATCAATCATTCATATATTAAAATTAAAGTAATAATGAAAAATAAAACTCTATATGGTTATAATTTACTATGTTACAAAATGTATATTTATCTAAATGTTCATTCAAATGTGTTCATTGTCCATGAGATTATGCTGTCTTGGTATTAAGTTTTATTGTATCTGATACACACTGGTGACTAAAATGTATTAGAAATGTAGACTTTCTATAAGTAGAGAATTCAACAAAAGTCTGTGAACTTCAGAGTATTCTAGGACACTGAAGAAATTCCTATGATGGGAAAAGGACAAGATAGGTGACCGTCAGTAGAATCTGTATAGAATCCTGTACAGATTCATCCAGAGAGTGAAAAATGAAGGAATACCTCCAAGGAATTTTATAATCTTGATATCGAAACCAAAAAAGTACCTTGCAGGTCAAAAAAAATACTGGCAATGTAAATCCACAGTATATATGTTGTGACCAAGTTGAGTTTTTCCAAAGAATTCTAGGAAGGGTAAGCATTAGAAAAACCCATAAATCTAACTATCCATATTAAAAAATTAAAAGAGAAAGCATACATCTGATATTATCTAATACTTTTTGTAATTTGATTTGCACACTACCATTAAAAGAGAATTTTCTTAACCAAATAACTGGTACCTATTAATATATGAAGAAGGAACCATTCAAAATGTAGTGTTAGGACAATTGTCTAGAAATCTACATTTTGAAAGGCCTGTTTATTCTTTATGATGTATTTGTCTTGAAACCCAGAGTAAATGTCATAAATTGTCTGTGCTATAGAATCATAATCTCTATAAAGGGATTGCTGCCTGACCCCTGTCTAACTTAATAAGAGGAATTCAATTAAAGGGAAAGAAGCTAATTTAGCCCTGTGCTCATAGTCAATGTAAAAACAAAAAGGATTGTTTTTTCATGTACTTATGTTGATATTGGTTCTATGATCTTGCACCTCAATTACTCCTGCTGCCAAAGCAGATAATATTGCTTTAGTCCCTGTTATTCTGAATACAGTGGGAGAAGAGGCAGCCCCAGCATCACATGGGAGCTGATTAAATATGCAGAACCTCAATCAGACTCCATCCCAGACCTACTGAATCAGAGTCTGCATTCTAACAAGGTCCCAGGGCGTTTATCTGCACAACGTGAAGCACGAGAAATAATTCTCCAGGCTACTGATCTTCCCGCCTTCAGAAACACTATGAAGATCATTAACCCCCAAGAAGAATTTTCTTTTTGGCATAGAGTATATGATATTTGCAAATACTGTCTGATTTTTTTGTTTGTTTTATCTGAAGGTATGGGACTTTATTGGCAATTTTGCCCATCATGGGGATAATAACAGATAACAATTATTAAACTATGTAATCTTCCAAGGGCTTCCCTGGTTGCTCAGACGGTAAAGAATCTGCCTGCAGTGCAGGAAACCTGGGTTCAATCCCTGGGTTGGGAGGATCCCCTGGAGAGGGAATGGCTACCCAGGCCAGGATTCTTGTCTGAAGAATTCCGTGGACAGAGGAGCCTGGTGATGGAGCCTACAATCCACAGAATTGCAAAGAGTCTGACGTGACTGAGCGACTAACACTTTCACACTTGCCAGCATTTTAAATGCATTTATTCATTTTATTTTTCTACCTTCCCTTGAGTTACATTATTCCATGGTCCAGAAGAGGAAACATGGATACTTGACATAACTTGTTCAAGATGAATGCTGTTAAGATTCAGAATTGGTTTTGGAGCCTGGCCTATAACTGCTGATGTCTCTTAGGCTATCTTCCCAGGTGGCACTAGTGGTAAAGACTCTCCCTGCCTAATGCAAGAGTCATAAGAGATGTGGGTTCCATCTCTGGTTTGGGAAGATCCCCTAGCATAGGAAGCGGCAAGCCGGGGTCACAAAGAGTCAAACATGACTGCGAGAGCGACTTACTTATTTACTGATATGGCAAATGTATTCTTAACTTTTGATCAGTTTATGTAAGATCAGTTTGCTCCCACTGTACATCAGCATATTTAATAAAATTTAAGAAGTAGCACATAATAAATTTTTTAATATATACTAGTCATTCTTTTAAGCATCCAGATTCATTTGCTCGTTTAGTTTTCACAGCAATCATGTGAGTTTTGGATTCCAAGTTGGCTCAGTGGCAAAGAATCTGCCTGCCAATGCAGGAGATATGGGTTCGATCCCTGGGTCGGGAAGATCCCCTAGGGAAGGAAATGAAAACCCATTATTCTTGCCTGGGAAATCCCGTGGAAAGAGGAGTCTGGCAGGCTACAGTCTGTGGGGTCACAAAGAGTCAGACATGACTGAACAAGCAACAAGTGAATTTCATTGCTGTTTTTACAAATGAAGAGATCTTTTTTTTTTTTTTATTCCTTTTAGCGATGGGGAGAAAAAACCCTGAGTTCAAGAGGCATATGACTTGCCCAGCATCAGACAAGTTAGATATTAAAGAGTAATAAAATAACCTCCCAGTCATGCTCACTGTGGAGGTGAATTCAGAGTGCTGCTTCTATTCCAGGATTTTCTACTTGACATTCTCTTGAGTAACCCTGTGAAACAACATTTCCTAATGCTGAGGTCAGGGGTAACAACTTCTCAAAAATTATTTTAATTTTAAAATCCTTGCCTGTCCAGCTCACTGTATCTGTCTCCTTAGCTGCAGACCCTGCTCCGAGGTGAAAGCTACTTTAACAGAGAATGCCAACATGCTGGAGACAGAGGAGACAGGATAGAGGTGGAAGGTCAGCAGAAAACACCATCAAATTCTCTCACAGTGCTGTCCACTAGAATTATAATGCAAGCCACATTGGTAATTGTACATTTTCAGATAGTCAAATGGAAAGAAGAAATAAGAGGTTGATGAAGTTCATTGTAATAATGTATTTTACGTAAACTGGCATGTTATTTTAATACTGTCAATATCAACTTTTATTAAAGTTCAGAAACTTTGGATTATTTTATGCTTTGTTGTTAGAATTGGTATATATTTTTAAGTCATGGCGTATCTACTTCTGACTAGTCACCTTTCCATTGTTCAGTGGCTACCAGTGATTCATGGACACATTGATGTACTGTTCATATTTTTCTTTAAAAATTGATGTAAAATACATGATGTTTTTATTTTGATTTATTTCAGTATTTGACAATAATTTAATTCCATGTAAACTTGTGTTAAGAAATGATCTTAATAATTAAATATCCTGTATGGATTTTTGACCAATGTTTAGAAAATCTCTGACCATAAGCATTCTGGTATAAATTTTCTGTATATAAACAATGCCTTGGTGGGGGTCTTGTTGCAGAAAATTTTGTGCCCCTACCTGATTAGATGGACACAATTGTAATGACCTCCATCATAGGATCAATTTTTTTTTTCCAAAAAATAGTAGCAATTGTCCCCATCAGAAGTGCTCTTTTACCATTCTGTCCAACCTTATGACATTTAGGAAATTATTTTTGCCACTTTAAGAGACGATATATTGGTTTTTTACCTTTAGTTTGTGTTTCTTTAATTACACATTAGGAGAATGAATGTGTGTGTGTGTTTAGAGGCCATTAGTATATTTTCTCATGCGTTTCCTGTTTTTCATCTTGGACAAGTTCTTTATATATTGAAGGAACAGATTATTTTTTCTTCAGTTATGAGCAAATGTTTCCTAGTTTGAAGACATTGAGATGATTTATGGTTTTTATGATCATATAGTTGTATCTACCAGTATTTTCCAATTGTTCTACCCATTCACTTTCATATTTACAAAGGGTTTTTTCTTCCCCTAAATTAAATATTAATCTGCATTTTCCCCTGATATTTTTTTCTGTACTTAATGTATCAACCTATATGGAAATTTTTTCAGAAAAGATATAAGTGAAATGTAACTTTAATGTATTTAAGCTATTGGCTGATTCAAAGTACCTTAATATTTAATTGAAGAAGGTTTTAGATGTGTAGAATTAGGTACTTAGTCAACTTCAGCCACAATTATTTTCTTATACAGTTTTGAGCTAGGTTTTACATAAAGCCTAAATCAGTCCCAAATGATGGGAGAAGTGTGAGGTTTAGAATTAACACAGTATTTCCTGTACCTGGTCAGTGATCCAGCAAGTGGAGAGACAGGGAGGGAGGGAGAGAGCTAATGAAAAGCACATGTTGCCAATTTTTATTTCTTGTGCGGAAACGTTTCTGCCCTGGACTGGCGCCATGTCTTTTTTTTTTTTTCTTTTCTTTCTTCCCCTGGCATAGCTTCCTTCATCCGCAGCCAGCCCTGGTAAAATCATTGTTTGCCTGGGATAAAAAGCCATGGCAGGTGTAAACATGTGATAAGCACCTCCATAGCCTCCAGGCTTGATGTATCTAGAACCAGAATTAGTTTCCAGAGTCCCTGAGGGGACTCAGGTATTATTCTTCAGAACGCCTACCTTCTCATGCCCCCAAGGCCCAGGCTTCTCCTGACATCACACACACACCCACAACCCCCTACACCTCCAGCTGTCAAATACCCTTGTTCAGAAATATCAGCAGCATTCTGCCAAGTTTTCCTCCCCTTGTTTCCCTGCTACACAGGTCCCTCCTCTGAGAAGAACCACAGCCCACTTCTCCATTCCACACTCTCACACAAAGTGGATCCTGCAGAAATGTTTTAAAGTTCTTGGTAATTCGCCTTCTCTTTTTTCTTTTGAAAGTTGTTTTTTTTTTCTTTCCGTTGTTAGAGTCAATTGGTATATTTATTTGGAGATCTGGAGGTGAGCGAGTTAAATGCCTGTTACATAGTTATCTTAAGAGAAGGACCTTATCAGTGGCATCCTGACCCTGTTGGTAATGTATATCTATTCAGCGTTCGCTTGTGCTACACACGCATGTGCCAGAAAAACAGTACAGAGTGTGTCCCAAGGGCACACCATCATTACATCGACAGGTGTTCTTTCAATAGCGCTGAAAGCACCGATACATTTGAGTGCACTGCACTTGCTGTCAGCAGTCTCTTCAGCCTCGGGAAGAACAGAGTCGTGTATGGAATATCATGCCTGCATACACGGAAGGCACAGACTGACTCTGTCAGCGGCCACGCATTTTGCACAACTTTTCTATGAAGTGATATAAACCATTTCAAAAGCTCTTTGATGGAGTCCTATCTGATTTTATTGAGACTATAATGATGGGGAAAAAAAGCCATTTCTTTTGGTGCTATCCCTGGGGTGACGCTGCACACAGCTCTTCCAATAATTGTGTACAGCAAGAACAAGTCTGTGGCTGTGAGGGGTAATTGGCTCCTCCTCACTGCCTTTAAGGGGAGTCAATCTGAGAATTACTGAGATCGAACAAAAGCCACAGTGACTGCAAGACTGAGGCCCATATTGATCTAGAGAGAAAAGGATGGATCTGTCAGGTCTGGGCAGAATATATCATGTTCTTGGTGGGAGAATTCTTTCTGCAGAAAAGGAAAATGATCATTCCTTCCAATGAAACACTTGAAACGAAAGTACACATACTCACAAAGGAATCTAATAGAATCTTGAACATAAAAAAGAAATTACTTTTTGTGTGTTTTATTTTCATTATTATTATTAGCAGCAGCAGCAATAGTTTCTGCTCAGGAAAACATTACAATGTCTTTTTCCCCCCTAGGTCTTTCTGAGTTTCCTTCAGTTTATCTGGGCATTTTTATTTTCTCATCATAGTAATCACTTTTTAAACTCTAGTTTAAAAGCCTTTAGTTGAAACAGAAAAAGGCAGATGCATTTGGTATATATAAAGTTGGCAGTAATTGCATTGGAAAACCCCAAAACACCCAAATCAGAACCAGCTGTAACCAAACATGTACGGAAAGCAGTGCAGAGAATTTTCCATGGCCTGCAGCAACGATGTTATTCAAACAATCCCTGAGGTGTCTCAACAGCGCCATACACGATGGGAAGAAATTAGATAATGCTAAAGACTTACCAGATGGATATTCAATCAGTACTTTGCAGAATTTCATGTAAAATTTTCTCCCTAAATTGAATATTGAAGAAATAGCTTCACTGAGCTTATAAAATTAACATCTTTGCTTTCCGGCACTCTTCCTTGACATGAATGTGTAGGGCTAAGAATCTAAGGATAAAATATGTGCTGTATCATTTAACAGGACACATAAAAATAAGCAGCAAGGATAACCCTCAAATAATTGGCCAGAAACAAATTGAAAGTAGATTATGAGGAAATGCACAAAAGAAGAGTAATTTTCAATGCCCTTGATTCCAGATTTGAAGTAACAAGATGACTTTTTAATAAGAATCAGACTTGTTGTTTCAACCATTGTCTTCCTGTAGAGTATTGCAGCTTTCTAGAATATAGTCATGATGTAGTTCTCCAGATCAAAACATCTAAAATATAGATTCCTTGTTTCACTAAATCCCAAATTTTCTGTTTCATTTAGTCCCTTTGTAATCAAACTTCACTTTACCTGGAAAAACATACCCCCTGCTAACAACAGCCTACTGTGTGATTGTATAACGTTCTCTGTTATCATTACATACTCTTGGGCATTGTTTCCCTAGAAATGCCCTCTTTTTCCTTCAATAGGTTCAAATTCTGTCCAGTCTCTTCCACGGCTATTTTAAACCTCTGTGATCTCCTGTCTGAAGTCTCTCATAGTAGGAATGATATGGTTTCATTAAGTTGCAGGTGATTATTTTTTGGCAAGCAAATCAGAAGGACTACCATTCATGGACATCCATACTGGGAAAGAAAATAGATATTTGATAGATTCAAACAAGTTCAGTTGGGCACGCTGAATCATAAATGCTACATTGAAGGACTTGGTTTCTTAGATATTATGGCAAATAAAAAGGGTGACCATACAACCCCATTTGCTCTGCACGGTTCCATTTTGTACCCTCTGTGATGGTATGTCATGAGTCATACCCCCTGAATCTCAAAGGTGTTTCCATTTGGATGCTAAAGAATATGACTGCTTTATCAGTCCTTGTTGAGCACTTAGTATATGACTGGTAATATTCTGAATTCTCTATGAATTAACTTCTTTGAACTATACAACAGCCTTAGAGTTAGTAAAATTATTTTTACTTTCTAAATGAAGAAACAGAAGTCCAAGGGTTATCTTTCAAACCATCACACAACTATGGAGGTTAAAGCACCTGCATAGGACCCAGGCTGGAAAATTTGCACTAGGTTTCTCTGAATTCTAACCTGGAATTTTTGAGACTACAGGTAAAATTAACGTGAAATATTTATGAAGGGGGTTATAAATGCCTAGAGAATTTCCCCTAGAGTTAAGCAGATCTAAATGTTGAAATAAATGACACCCAATGTTTTCTAAACAAAGGCATCTATGATACTCTCACAGAAAGACCACAAATACTTGAAGAGGGTTGAAAGCAGGAGTAGATCCAGCTATTAATGAAATGGTCTCTGAGTCTTTCAGCACCAACTTGCTCGGATCCTGAAAATAGAGAGTTCTTACAGCTTTCCAGCATCCTGCAGGTATTGGATTTACGAAAGTGTTCAGAATAGGAGAGAAATAATTTAAAAATATAATTATTTTGGAAAAATTAGTCTTATGAAAAGAAATGTTAATATCCATACCCTTCTCAGTGGCTTTTAACCTAAATGAACCTGCTGCTGCTGCTGCTAAGTCACTTCAGTCGTATCCGACTCTGTGTGACCCGATAGACGGAAGCCCACCAGGCTGCCCCGTCCCTGGGATTCTCCAGGCAAGAACACTGGAGTGGGTTGCCATTTCCTTCTCCAATGTGTGGAAGTGAAAAGTGAAAGTGAAGTCGCTCAGTCGTGTCCGACCCTTAGCGACCCCACGGACTGCAGCCTACCAGGCTCCTCCATCCATGGGATTTTCCAGGCAAGAGTACTGGAGTGGCTTGCCATTGCCTTCTCCGTAAATGAACCTAGCAGGTACTTATAAGATATTAGCAGTGGTAGTACTATTTTCAGTTCAGTTCAGTCGCTCAGTCGTGTCCAACTCTTTGTGACCCCATGAATCACAGCACGCCAGGCCTCCCTGTCCATCACCAACTCCCAGAGTTCACTCAAACTCATGTCCATCGAGTCGGTTTGCTGCTGCTGCTGCTAAGTCACTTCAGTCGTGTCCGACTCTGTGTGACCCCATAGACGGAAGCCCACCAGGCTCCCCCGTCCCTGGGATTCTCCAGGCAAGAACACTGGAGTGGGTTGCCATTTCCTTCTCCAATGTGTGAAAGTGAAAACTGAAAGTGAAGTCGCTCAGTCGTGTCGGTTTAGGATGCAGTAATTGACTCCACTGAATGTACTCATGAGATGTGTGCTCAAAGGTGTTCAACAAATTCATTGTGGATGATTTTGTAAGGGATTTCATATTCATTGGAAGGACTGATGCTGAAGCTGAAGCTCCAATACTTTGGCCACCGTACGCGAAGAGACAACTCATTGGAAAATATTCTGATGCTGGGAAAGATTGAAGGTGAGAGGAGAAAGGGGCGACAGTGGATGAGATGGTTGAATGGCATCAATGGACATGAGTTTGAGCAAACTCCCGGAAACAGTGAAGGACAGAGAAGCCTGGCATGCTGCAGTTCTTTGGGTGACAAAGAGTCAGACAGGACTGAGAAACTGAATAAGAAGAAAATATGCCCACATCTATGGACAATCCTGCCGTATCAAATGTAACTCAGAAAATTATACAAATTCAGTTTAATTTTAATGAGTAGCATATTGAGAATGAAATCATTTGTTCAAACAACAGTCTATAATATTTGATTCTTTGGGGTCCCAAAACCATGACTGTTTTATCTGTTTGTTCTTATCCTTGGGGCCTCTAATTTTCCAGGTCATAATCCTTACTCTGTTTACATAAAACTCTTAGTCTTTGATAATAAGTATGTTCAAAGTCTACTTTATGTATCATCATTGCAATTCTCAGGAAGTTATGTTTTCTCTCTAGAATGGCATATAATTTTCTGGCTGCCAGCTTTGCTTTGTGCTTTAGAAAAAATCTCCACGTCTCTTTTGTTGATTTCTTGATGCTGCAAATCTTATCTTCTTACCTCCATAACCTATTTCTATTTCTTGATAAATTTGTGTTTTACTTCTAGATTTAAAATGGAAGTAGATTTCACAATTTAGGGCAGTAATTTATTGAAGAAGAAAAAAATTGAAAATGGATTTCCTAATGAGAAGAACATAAACGCCATTATATTGTCTGTGTAATAGCATAAACATTAAACATGTTTGCAGGAATTCAGGAACACCTATAACAATGTCATCTTAATTAACAATTACTTTCTCTTCTATGATTCTTAGTAGTTGTAAATGGGCATTTATATATGTCAACTGAAACATTCAATTTAATGGCACATGACATTTACTGTTAAGTACCATTATGCTTAATACATAAAGTAACAATAATGTGCTTGCTCCTTCATCTCTAGATCAGGAAAACACTTCCAACTTATTCAGTGTGAATATGTACACACTACTTTATACTAAACATTATTGCCAAGGCAACATCCAGTACTTCAACTGTCCTTCGGGTATCACCTCTCTTTCATGGAGTATGCATATTTCAGAGAGACTGCCCCCACCCCCAACTCAGCCTCAGAGGTTTGTCTTGATTAACCGGAGTCATTGTGGGTAATCTGATATCCTGGGCCAACACAGTTTACTTGATTATATCATATAACAATGAGCATTTTTGTTTTATGCTAAGGAAGGCAATACCTTTGAGATAATTCAAGATATCCTAATAAACATATTTGTGTCATCCTAATTTACTAATAACTTACAAATGGAATATTACAGTTTATTATTTGATATATACATACATAAATATATATATATATATTGAGATAGTGAAAGCATTAGTCACTCAGTCTTGTCCAATTCTTTGCAACCCCATGGACTATAGCCTGCCAGGATCTTCTGTCCATGGGATTCACCAGGCAAGATTCTGAAGTGGGTAACCATTCTCTTCTCCAGGGGATCTTGCCAACCCAGGGATCAAATTCAGGTCTCCTTCATTTAGGCAGATTCTTTACCATCTGAGCCACCAGGGAAGCCTATACTGAGATATAAAATCTAGCTAGCCATATGTATATCTTGTGTGTATATATATATATATATACACATATATATATATATTGCTGCTGTTGTTCAGTCGCTAAGTTGTGTCCAACTCTTCGCGACCCCATGAACTGCAGCATGCTAGGTTTACCTGTTCTTCACTATCTCCTAGAGTTCATTGAACTCAAGTCCATTGAATCAGTGATGCCATCCAACCATTTCATCTTCTGTCACCCCCTTCCACTCCTACCCTCAATCTTTTTCAGCATCAGGATCTTTTTCAATGAGTTGGTTCTTCACATCAGTGGCCAAAAGTACTGGAGCTTCAGCATCAGCATCAGTCCTTCCAATGTATATTCAGAGTTGACTATATATATATATATCTCCATCCTCAAAATGGTAGCAAGATTTTTCCTGAAGCAAAAGAAGCAAAATCCATTGTATTTGCAGAAAGTTTTACACCTCACGGTAGCTACTATGGCAATATATCTTTTTTCAAAAGCACAATTCACTAATACAGCAATTTCTGCCTTGGGGAACTCTCTCAACCATGGCACAGGAAGATGGAGCCCACATGAAAATCAGGAGTCTAAGATAACTAAGTCCACCTAAGCTAAGCAGGCAGAAGTTTGAGTTCAGGACTGTGGAGGTCCATGGAATTTGTGGAGCCTGGACCCAGAGAAAAAGGAGCTCCGCTATCTCACGAGATAGATGAGCCTCAGGCTGAGCAACTGGAGTTTTTCACCTGAGGACAGATACTCCAAGACAAAGACAATAGCAAGAGGGAGGAGAAACTGAGACTTCCCAAGATAAGAGATAAAGAGGCTCCTCATTCTTGGAATCAAGGAGACATTCCTATCAGTTCAGTTCAGTTCAGTCACTCAGTAGTGTCCCACTCTTTGCGACCCCATGAACTGCAGCACGCCAGGCCTCCCTGTCCATTACCAACTCCTGGAGTTCACCCAAACCCATGTGCATTGCAGAGAAGGCAATGGCACCCCACTCCAGTACTCTTGCCTGGAAAATCCCATGGATGGAGGAGCCTGGTGGGCTACAGTCCATGGGGTTGCTAAGAGTCGGACATGACTGAGTGACTTCACTTTCAATTTTCACTTTCATGCATTGGAGAAGGAAATGGCAACCCACTCTAGTGTTCTTGCCTAGAGAATCCCAGGGACGGGGGAGCCTGGTGGGCTGCATCTATGGGTTTACACAGAGTCGGACACGACTGAAACAACTTAGCAGCAGTAGCAGCATGTCCATTGAGTCGGTGATGCCATCCAACCATCTCATCCTCTTGCCGTCTCCTTCTCCTCTTGCCCTCAATCTTTCCCAGCCTCAGGGTCTTCAGGTCTCTTCCTGACTATACTTGAGCAGAAAGACTCCTAAAAGGTCAAACGAGAGCAGGTGCCACCCCATTGTAGTGATGTTGACCTACCCATAGGTTTCTTCACTAGAATCCAGTTTGGCTAAGAGATGCATGTATACACAAGGGAGGACCTTGTTAGGTGCTTAGTCACTCAGTTGTGCTTGACTCTTTCTGACCTCGTGGGCTGTAGCCCGCCAGGCTACATGGATTCTCCAGGCAAGAATACTTGAGTGGGCTGCCATTTCCTTTGAACTTGGGTCTCCTGCACTACAGGTGGTCTCCTGCATTGCAGGTGGATTCTTTATCATCTGAGCCACAAGGGAGGACCTTGAGATAAGCCAATTATGACTCAGAACCAGGCAAAGCAAGATGACTGGCCAAAGAAAATCCAGAAGAAATGCCCTATTTAAGTGATTTAAACTTCCTCAAGGGCTTGACTCTCTCTGAGTCTGCCTGTGTGAGTCTATTACAGGTACCATTTTGTCTACTAGTAAAGGTTTGTATTTCACTACTTTCCATCACTTTGTGGGAATTCATTTCTACAAAGCAGACAAGGCTTGTCATGGTCTAGTGGCTAGGATTCAGTGCTCTCTCTTCAATCTCTGGCTGGGGATCCAAAATCCTGCCTCAAGCCACTGCAGGCCAAAGTGACCTGAGATTTTGGGAGCAGGGTAATGTCTATGCAGAGGTACCTTTTGGGTGTTCAGCTGAGGCCTAGATTAGTTTGCAAAGTCTAACAGAAATAAGAGGCTTCAGGGCTGAAATTGAGAATTGTAAAGATTTGGAACATCTTTAATAGCAAATAACTAAATGGGACTTAATTGAAACAAAAGGAAAACTTGGTAAGCACCTAGAAGGGATTATGCAAGGTTTCATAAGAGGGGGGAATAGCCAAAATGCGAACGCAGGAAAATACCCAAGACACGAGCTTCATAATTTTTCCTAGGGCTAATTATGAATGAGAGCATGATTAAACCTAGAGCCATCAGAATTTTATTGAAACAACTAAACCCCTTTCCCCCTCAATCCTTAAAACTACTGTATCATGCAATGACAGTTTCTTAAAATGAAAAAAGATCAATCCCACAAATTTTTTAAAAAATCAATTATCCAATAGGAAAGAGATGGATTACCATTGATTGCATCCTGCCTGAGTTAGAGATGATGGATGACTGCAGTCATGGCATTGATCTCTGGGAGCCAGCTAACTCAGGTCTTGCATGGCTTATCATGGGGCCATCCACTCTGAAAATGCATGCATACAGGACAAATTCCACAGTTTACATTCTATCAGGGCCCTCCAGCTATTCTTTTGTTCATATAACTTTGACAATGTACCTAAATTCAAGCACTGCTACCCACTGTAAATATTCTGTTCAGAAACAATGACTCAGAAGGAGAGGGCAGTCATATAAACGATCTTCTTCAGTCACTGTGGTTTTTTCCTAAGTGAAGATCCTGAGAGCTCAACTTGTGACTCATGCAAATCTTTCACATTTTCAAATAATCAGGGAACATGTGAAATATTAGGGGTTTATCTCAACCTGCAGCATTTCAGGATGATAAATATTTCCAGTTCAGTTTCAATTTATATATTCTATGAAATACGACATATATACATTTTTTTGGATCAGCAGTGACTTGTTAGTTAAGTAGAATGCATTGTGACTTCAAGAAGACTATTTTTATTTAAATTTATTTAAATCGGACATTTTTTCTTGAAAGGCATCTCAACTTCAGTTTCATCTACTGTTCCAAGAATCACATGAACACAGGACTGGTAACAAGAGCCATTTCAGATTCCACAGTGCATGTACTGTTCCTCTAATCATTTACCAAATGCAGCAGTTCAGCTTCACTGCCCCCTCTTTGACTCACTGACTTACTGGCTGCTGAACAAAACCGCCAAAGGCACACTTACAGGGGAGCTTGTTGGAACAGGGTTAACTATCGTGATGCCAGTTGAAAAGGACAACTGCTAACTTATCCTCATCACCATAATCTGTGCACTGCTCATTGCACAAAATAAACAGGAAAAACTGTTGATGAATGAGCAAAGCAAAAGAAGCAGGAAATTTATCTTAGTCTCTGTTACGCTTTCAGTTCAGTTCAGTCTCTCAGTCATGTCCGACTCTTCGCGACCCCATGAATCACAGCACGCCAGGCCTCCCTGTCCATCACCAACTCCCGGAGTTCACTCAGACTCATGTCCACAGAGTCGGTGATGCCATCCAGCCATCTCATCCTTTGTCGTCCCCGTCTCCTCCCACCCCCAATCCCTCCTAGCATCAGACTCTTTTCCAGTGAGTCAACTCGTCGCATGAGGTGGCCAAAGTATTGGAGTTTCAGCTTTAGCATCAGTCCTTCCAATGAACACCCAGGATTGATCTCCTTTAGAATGGACTGGTTGGATCTCCTTGCAGTCCAAGGGACTCTGAAGAGTCTTCTCCAGCACCTAAGTCAATTTGACTGTTCAGCCAATGTAAATTTTTTTTTTTAAATTTTATGTTATGTTGTTGGTAGATGTTGGTAAACTTCATGGTTAAAGGAAGGAGGGCAGTACCTTTTTTAAAAAATGAGCTCGTCTGATATATTTTACCAAATGTGGTAACATTTATTATTACGTAGATATTGAAGAGTCATGCAAACTGCTCTGTCCTTTGGAGCAGTCTTTGCCCTTGGTGCAAGTCACTTCACCTTGAGGAAATGGTCATTCATTCCTCAGACACAACACTGACAGGTAAGAATAATGAAGAACTGGTCGGCATAGATTAGTGTTAATTAGCAATATGTTTAATACATATATTGTGATAGTTGCAGATTTAGTAACATATATAAAATAATACATAATTATTTTCACATAAATTATCAGACATAATAGTTCCAAGTTGAAATTTTTCATGTGGGGGGCATAGTTTGATAATATCGCTGAGAGTTACCATCTAACTTGTGAGAAGCATACTAAGAAGAAAATGAATAGAAATAAACTTCCTCAAGACTTCATGTTTTCTCTGTGTGGCAGTGGGAATACATATCACTGTTTCCTGAGACTTAACAAAATCAACCCTGAATTACAACACGAAGAGAACACAAGTCTCGTGTCAGCCATTATTTGGAACTGGAGCCAAAAACTAGATGAATTAGATATTAATATTTATCACCGTTTTAATATTAACATTAGACTTTTTATATCTGAATTTGTCATGGCTGGGTCCAATATTATATAGAGAATTCCAGAAAATTGAGAAAGTATTCACTGAGGTATCATATCAGTATAAGCTGACATGCTATATTTTTGGCAATTAGAGGGCAGGCTAGTAGATCATTTATGTAACGATTTTTGTAGAAAAATAGTTGTGAAAAACTAGCTATCCAAGCAAGCAGATCTGTGCTAAGGAAAGGAGGACAGTTCAGTTCAGTTCAGACAAGGCATAAACAAATATTCATTGAACACCTAGGTTTCAGACATAAGACTGGTTGTGATCACATACAATCTCCTTTATTATGGATACTATCTCTGTGAGTATGGGATGTTATTCTCATGTTTTTAGATGATGATACACTATGAGTCATGCTAGATAGATCTACTTACATTAACCTGACAATTATAAAAGTAAATTGAAAAACTGTTGACATGTAGGGTATGAAACATCTGGATTTTGCCCTTAAAATACAAGTTTTTATTGACTTTCTATCATATAATGCAGTTTCTAACTCTGAAATGTAACATCATCAAAGTTCTTTTCTGGGTGGTTATGCTGTACTTTTTTACCTTTTCTGGGCACTCTCTGGTCATTTCGTCCTGTTTATATTATTTTTATATCCTTGAAGGATGTAAAGATGGTGTTTTCATGAAATGAGTATTGCTTTTTCTTTGATTCAGGAGGCTGACTATAATGTGGTCATCATGTGTGCCGGCTAAGTCACTTCAGTCATGTCCGACTCTTTGTTACCCCATGGACTGTAGCCTGCCAGGCTCCTGTGTCTCTGTGATTCTCCAGGAAAGAATACTGGAGTGGGTTGCTATACCCTCCTCCAGGGAATCTTCTTGACCCAAGGGTCGAACCTATGTCTCTTACATCTCCTGCATTAGCAGGCAGGTTCTTTACCACGGGTGCCACCTGGAAAGCCCCTGTAGTTATCATACCTATGTCTAAAACTCTCATTCATCTGGACTCTGAATCCTTGATGGAACCTATAAAAAGTATAACACTTGCCTACAAAGAGCTTATCTTTGCCTGGAAATTAAGCCCTTTTTTCTTTGTGAGGAGCTGCTCTATATACTGTAGCAATGAAATTGATTGATCTCATCTCAGATGGTATTTTCTTTTTGTACTTTACTCAAAAGACCACCTGGAAACAAGGAGAGTTTATACATAAGTTATATTTTAACTGACACTTACTACCAAAGGGATTCCCTGGTGGCTCAGATGGTAAAGATTCCGCCTGCAATTCAGGAGACTGGGGTTCAATTCCTGGGTCAGGAAGATCCCCTGGAGAAGGCAATAGCTATCCACTCCAATATTTTTGCCTGGAGAATCCCATGGCTAGAGGAGCCTGGTGAGCTATGGTCCATGGGGTTGCAAAGAGGTGGACACAACTGAGTGACTAACACTTTCACCACCAAAAGCTTGTTAATAGTTCAGAAGATTAGTGAGTGTTAATGCTTACCAGCAAACAATATCTTCGGTAATGGGTTTATGGGGCGAAATAAAGATTTGTGACCTCACTGCTCTGACCTGCTCCTCCCCTTTAAAATATTGATAGGTGTTCTGTAGTCACTTACAACCCTCTGTTGTGCCTAATTGGAGGCACTTGGTCCCACTGCTAGCTTCTGTCTATGAAAAATATTTAATCACTGACTGGGGAGCTCCTTTTTGAGAACGTACATTGGTCTATGATTCTTGAAAACAGAACAAAGGGCATGGTTACCTGGAAGGCGCCTTCACTCCCTGGTCCAGGGTTGAGAAAGGTCCATCCAATTACCTCTGCTAAGAAACAGCAGTCTCCTTCTCACCGACTGTCTGACATTTAGACGTTTCTCTCCTCACCTCTTCCCATCGGTGTGAAATGGAACTGAATACAAAACGCAAGTCCACTTTGCTAGCATATTCCCTCCCCATCACAAAGTTAGGCCATGGATATGTGGTGTGTCACTCTAACTGTGTCATTTTTCTCTCCAATTAAAAATAATGGATGCTCTTGGCCTGTCAGACTGTACGATATTCCTGTAGGGAGGAAATTAGTTGGTATCTCCACAGAGCCATTGTCCACTAATTTGAAGTTCAAGGTCTGACTGAGATCCATCTCATGTGCCCCCACATATCAGAGTGTCACTGAGAATCCACACTTCCCATGGGAAGACTCTGACAGGCACGATAACAGCTGAACCCATTTTTCCTGGAACAATTTTCATGCAAACTGGGAATGAGAAAAAATTATCACATCTTTCAATTACTCAACTGTATTTCCTGGAAGAAAGTCTTCTGAGTTTGTCAGTAGCTGTTTCATCACATGGATGTTAATATATTTCATTGGCCAATTTTCTGTGACAAATGCACTTTGAGAATACACACAGAAAAAGAAGTCTTAATATATTAGGAAAAAGGATGTACAGACACCACTGGTCAAAGGAAGCTGTGTGTGTGTTCTCTTTGTATTGTAATTCTCCAACATGGAGAAGAATATATACATTTTCTGCCTGTCTACCTTAGGATAGTTGGGCTGCCAACTGCTAGTAGAATAAGTGCTGACAATCTGAATGTTGAAAACCAATTATTGAAGAGGTGCAAAAACATTTAATTTAATCTTGTAAAGCAGAAGTAAATTTTAATAGTTAAAAACATTTCATTTCCCTTCAATTACACCTACTCAGCCTTCAGGGTAGAGACAAATTTCCTTGAAGGGAATTCTGTTCCAGTTTATAATTGGAGCCAATATTAGCTATTGTTTGAAAACTACCACTGTATTCTCATCTCTAAAGATTGCCAAATACATGTAAAAGGAATATGAAAGGAAGAAAAAATATAATCAAAAACATTAAAGGGATAGCACTTAAATTATTTCATGACATCGTCATTAAGCTCAAGCTTAGAAGTATTCTAGTAACTGGAATACAGCAAAGAGGATGTTTTGAAGGGGGAAAAGTTTATGGGCTTTGCTAAATTTACTGAGATTTATTTTCATATCATACAATATTTTCTAATTATAATTCTTCAGAAATTTGTTTAGTATCTCCAGGATATGAGCTACAATAATTTCAAGTATATAGCATGAATAAAGACAAATTTGCAAGTATTGTTATTTTTTTCACTTTAATTCATTAGTTCTTTGTTCTTTTTATATATTCAGCAGATATATTTAATATGCTTAATACATTACAGATAAAATAGATACTATGTCACTTTAGTTCATTTTAGGAGTGTATCTTAAATATATCTTTTTTATTCCTAAGATAAAAGTTGGATTTTAAATTTAATTGCTCAAAATAATTTTAAGGAGTACCTGGCCCAGTATTTCACTTTGTACAACAGTAAGTTGATTTCCATTTTTTTTCATAAGTATAGATAATTTTGAAATTAGGACATTTATACATATGCATTCCATATCTTTTTGAGCAACTTCTGGAACTTCAGATAAATATCCGCATATAAAAACTTATACATTTGAAAGCCATCTCTTTCTAATTATTTTCCCATTTTGGTTATTACAGAGTATTGAGCAGAGTTCCCTGTGAAAAAGAATAGATACATGTATAACTGAATCATTTCGCTGTACACCTGAATCTAACACAACTCTACTAATATAACATAAAATTTTAAATAAAATATATCTCTAAGTTACTTGAACAACAGTATTGGAAATTAGGGGGCTTCTTATCTTAACTACTGCCCCTAAAAACATATTGGAAAAATTTGTCAAATCATCAGAAGATAAAAGTAAAAAGGACAATTGAGTTTTGACGCTTTTCACTAGTTACACTAGTTTTAACCAACAAGAGAAATTTCCTGTGTGAGAAAAATATCAAGTAGTACTCCACAGCAAGCCATGGGATATTTTTGTTCTATGAGTTCATTAACTGTACATCAATTAATCTAAAAATAGCTAAGGGGTAGAAGCTGGAGAAGGCCTGCGTGCAGCAACAAAGACTCAGGGCAACCAAAAAAAAAAGCCTGGAGAGGGCAAAACTACTGTTGGAGGATGGTGATTACTTCAAAATATTTCATGTGAAGGAGGATGATTCAAAAGATGTAGAGATGTAGCATATACTATTAAGACTAGAATAGGAAGTGAATTTGAATTGAAATTAATCAAGAGATTAAGGTTAGACAGAGCAAAATACAATGCTATATATTTGAAACACAATTTCATCTTATTTTAATGTGCTATAAAAATGTCTTCCCAGGAGAATTGGAAAAGGCAACAGGGATATAAGACACTATCAGTCTAGAACACTAATGTGGATGTCTAAATAAAGAGAAGATAGTGAATTCTGAATTTTCTTCCATTCCTAGAATTCAGATTACCAGTGACTTAAAATGCAAAATCTTCGAAGCTAAACCATCTCTCTTATGACTTCACATATTTAAACTAAAAGCAATAAATCATATGCAGAATTCAATACAAAGTCACTTAGCTCGAAAATAGAAACAGAGTGATCTCTACTCTTTCAGAAATTGGTTAAAACAAAAATGGAAAGGAATTTATGTGAGAATTCCCAGGAAAATGACTTATAGCATATAAATGTAGATTTGTAGGGTACGCACACATACACACATTTAGTAGATGGATTTATAACAAAGAGTTTGGGATGGTTTTTAATCTTATTTTAGTTACAAAGGATATTGAAGTACATTCTTCTGTTTTTCAAAAAGAAAATCTTATTAAAATAAGAACTTTGAAATGACATTTTTATTTTTTCTTTTTTTTAAGCCAAAAGCAGTTTAATTGACAGTATACAACTTTCCAAAATACATTTTTGTAAGAAAATGGCAATAAGTAATATAATCTTTACAAACAAGTTTCTCAGTAAATTCCAGTGTACTTTAGACCCCTGTCCACTAAGACATAGCTCCCCCAGTCTCTTGAGCAAACTCTTTTAACATTCACTAATTTTTTAAAAAAGACATTTAGATTGTACTAAAGTTACATCATATTTTTATATGATATCAATCTGTTGCAACAGTTAACACTGCAAAGAGGTATAGAAGGAGAAACTTTTCAAGGAGGCAGGTTTCTTCTCTGGCTTAAACAGAAATTTTTTCTACAATTCTGGTGACTGGGAAGTTTCTTATCAGGGTGTCAGCATGGAAAGTTCTGGTAAAGGCTTTCTTCTTGGTTTACAGACAGCCGCCTTCTTGCTCTATTTGCACATGGCTAGAGAGAGCAAGAGATCTCCTCTAATGTCTCCTGTTCCCTTATCCATGGGATCTTCTTGACCCAGGAATTGAACCGGGGTCTCCCTCACTGCAGGCAGAGTCTTTACCGTTTGAGCCACCAGGGAAGCCCAATTGAAGTATAGTGGTTACAATGTCATGTTAGTTTCAGATACACAGCACACCGATACATGAAGAGGGCACAGCTGTCCACTCCAGTATTCTTGCCTGGGAAACCCCATGGACAGAGGAATCTGGCAGGCTATAGTCTGTCGGGTTGCACAGAGCTGGACATTGACTGAAGCGACTTAACATGCATGTATATATACTATTTTTCAGATTATTTTCCTTTATTGCTGTTGTTGTTCAGTAGCTAAGTCATGTCTGACTCTTTGCAACTCCATGAACTGCAGCACACCAGGCTTATCTGTCCATTATTATCTCCCTGATTTTGCTCAAACTCATGTCAGTTGACTCAGTGGTGCCATCCAACCATCTCATTCTCTGTCCCCCACTTCTCCTCTTGCCCTCAGTTTTTCCCAGCATCTGGGTCTTTTCCAATCAGTTAGCTCTTCACATCAGGTGGCAAAAGTTTTGAGTATAGTTTTGAGTATAGTATGCTATACAATAGGTCCTTGATGATAATCTATTTTATATATAATAGGGTGTATATGTTAATCCCACCCTTCTAACTTATCCCTCCCTCCCTTTCCCCTTCAACAAGCACAGGCTTGTTTTCTATGCCTTTGGGTCTATTTCTTTTATGTAAATAAGTTCGTCTACACCTTTTTTTTTAATTCCACATATAAGTGATATCATATGTTATTTCTCTTTGCCTAATTTAGTTAACTTAATATGATAATCTCTAGGTTCATCCATGTTGCTGAAAACGGCATTATATTATTTTTTATGGCTGCGTAATAGTTCATTATATATATATATATATATATATATATATATATACACCTCACATCTTCTTTATCCATTCCTCTGTTGATGAATGTTTAGATTGCTTCCATGTCTTGGCTATTGTAAACAGTGCTGCAATGAACATTGGTGTGTGTGTCTTTTTAATCAATGTTTACGGAGACAGTTCTTTGATGACATGGAACTTTTCTGGGCTAACTTAGGATTTTGCTTTCTCTCTCTCCACGATTATCCAAATATCACTCCACAATGTGTTTGAAACCCCCTGCTCCACTAAAGTAGGACACAATTATATGACAACATTACAGTATGATATGACCAGAAATCTGTATTATTTTCCTGTTGTTGCTGTAAGGGATCATAACCTTAGAGCCTTAAAAAAATATGAATTTATTATTTTATTGTTCTGGAAGTCAGAAGTTTTAAATTAGTTTCATGGGGTTAAAATCAAGATATCATCAAGGCTGTATGCCTTTCTGGAGGCTCTAGAGAAGAATCCATTTCCTGGCTTTTACTACCTTCTAGAGTCTGCCCATAGTCTTTCAATACCAGTAATGATGGGCTGGGTTCATCTTACATTGTATTAGTCTGACTTCTTCTACCTCTCTCTTCCACTGTTAAATATTTTTGTGACTATCTTGGGCCACCTAGATAATGTAGGATTATCTCCCATCTCAACGTCAGTAATTAGAAATCTTAATTATACTTGAGACCTTAAAAGTCCACTGTAATATAGCCTAACACATTCTCAGATTCTGGGGAATAGAACATAGGCATCTTTGGTGGGGATAAGTGCATTCTTCTACCTACTACAAAGTCAAATGGCGTACATGCAGTGAGAAAGAGAGAAAATTGAATTTCAGTATCTATAGATAAATTTGGAGACTTTGCCTCAACTTTAGATAAAACAGAGTTCCATTTTGCAGTACTTTGTGTCAAAATGAGGACAGCTGAGTTGCATTTTAGCTGATCTTCCATCTCAAGTCACTTACTAAGTAACATCCCCAAAGTGAAAGAATAGAGGAAATTTATATACATCCTGAGAAAGACCCTTTTGTGAACATTTATTTTCCCTTTTGTTTACTGACTTTAAAATGTGCTGGAAAGAAAGATGATACTGTGGGCAAGGAGGGTATGGAAGAGATTCCAAACAAGTAGTGCCATTGTAAAAGTGAAAAACTTCTATCTTGTTCAATGCCTTGTGAAATTTTTTATACATGAAGTTAAAGGGCAAGAGTCTCACAGAATTAATTATGGAGCAATGCCAAAAAAAAAAAGAAGAAGAAGAAGAAAGGAAAATTGAACATCTCCGTTCAACTAAAGGGTTAGACCATGCTACCTAGAGAGGTCATCTTTGTGTGAGCCAACATGAACGACCTAAAACTTGATTCCTGGGAAGAGAGCTATAAAGAAACAAATATTTTTGGTGGAGATTAAAAATAGCTGACCCACTTTAACATTGTGGCTTTCTTGTTTGTTTCACTGGTGATTCCCCAGGAGTCCCATCCAGATTACCACTGGGGTTAAAAGCAAATCCTCTTTAAGTATCTTTGAAAAAAATATTAAAGTATTTGTAGTTGCATATCGGTTGACCAACAAGTCATGTCACATGGAATTTGCACCTTTTATGATTGAGAGCAATTCATTAAATTGTCTAGCAAACTCTATGTTCCTGATTCTCTAAACAGAAAGGGTTTAACCCAATATTAAGACATGGATGGTTCTGTGATTTATTAAAACTGGCTTTAATGGGTAAGATAGAATGTCATGCTAAATAGTGAGTAATCCTTCTATTTCCACATAAGGACATCCTAGATGGTATCATTCTTTATCCTTCTAGGATAATACCTGTTCCAGCATTCTTAAATCTAAGTGCAGACCCATTGTCAATTTCCTTTGAAAATTCTACAGCAACCAAGGCATTCTTGAATGTTCTATAAAATCAAATAGATTCATGATCAGGGTTTTTTTTCCCCTCTATATCCAAGGAAAGATTAAATTATGCCCAATGGCTTAGACTATGTTCTTTGCTTTTATAACCTCCAGAGAAGCTGATATATCTAAAACTATTTACAGATATTATGTAGTATACACTTTTCCCATTCTGCTGATTTTAAACTTTTTATTTTGTATTGGGGTATAGCTGATCAACAATGTTGTGATATTTTCAGGTAAATAGCAAAGGGACTCAGCCATATATATATATATATGTATCCATTCTCTCCCGAACTCCCCTCCCATCCTGGCAGCCACATAATATTGAGCAGAGTCCCACGTGCTATACAGTAGGACCTTGTTGGTTATCCATTTTAAATATAGCAGGGTATACATACAGGTCCATCCCAAACTCCCTAACTATCCCTTGCCCCCAGCAACCATAAGTTTGTTCCCTAAGTCTGTGATCTCCCATTCTGCTATTGATCTATATTCAGTGTGTGTGAGATGCAGATTATCTTTTAAATGTGTGATGCTCTTTATGAAGGACACTCCAAAACTAATGTTTAAAGTGGCAGTGATGTACAATCTGAGAAATAGTGGCAATTACAAAGTTGGGACAAAAGCCACATATTTGTACTCTTAATAGTAATTTTTGTACAAGATTTTTGTTTCCATTTGTAAATTTTGATTCTAGAATAACCAGTAAAATCTGGTGAAGGGTATACTTTCATTAATTCCAAAATTTCATTCAATGATGTGTTCTCAGGTGAAGAATGTCAGTGCATTTTGCACGTGGAAAATATTTAGGGGCATAGACCATCAGGAACATAGCAAAACATAGCAAACTTGTGTTCATATAATTTCATTTTGTTTTCTTTAACATGTAATGAAAATGTCTTGGCATTTAAATCTAAGGAAGATAGATAAAATAAAAGTGCCTTAAAACAGTTATTTAAGATTTATTATAGCGTAAGCTACAGAGTAAAGTCTGTACTCAGAAGCTTTTATGTTTCCTGGGGCGTGGGGGGGAAGACTTGCCTTTCCTGACTGTATCCCATCAGCTAAACAAAAATCCACCTTGTTTCTAGAAAAGATGTATTGAACACTAGTGAAAATTAGTGAAAGGCCAAGATAAATTCTGGATGCCCCTTCTTTTCATTGCAAATTACTCATTACTTTCATCCCTTGCAGTAAACTCAGGGTAACTGTGTGGACTTTGGTCTTATTCACCACACTCACCATTTTGTGTTGGGAATTCCCACATCTTAAGCACATTAGACACTTATTACCTAGGTAGGCTTTAGTTCCCTGGTGACTCAGAAGGTAAGGAGTCTTCCTGCAAACCAGGAGACCTGGGATTGATCCGTGGGTCGGGAAAATACCCTGGAGAAGGGAATGACAGCCCAGTCTAATATTCTTGGCTGGAAAATTCCATGGACAGAGCCTGGCAAGCTATGGCCCATGGGGTCGCATAGAGTTGGACATGACTGAGCAACACACGCACACACAAACACACACGCACACACACAAGGTCGAGTCCATGAATGTGGGCCCGTACAATCTAAAGAGACAAGACTTTGGCGTTATGCCCTGCCACTGGATGGAAAATGAAATGATGAAGTGCAAATAACGACTGCACTCTTGCTCAAGAGACCATTTGATTGTGTTGAGTATGGCAGTAACTTGGTCCAAGCGTCACAGGTCACTTGGTAAATTCCACTTGCTGAATTTGGACTGAGTCCCTGCCGCCCAAATGTGTTGACTGGATGTCCCTCGGATAAGTAATAAGGGACAGCATTGCCATGTTTTAGCTTTGAGATATTGGGGAGCAGGGAAGGTTAATGAAATAAAGGGAAAGGAAGAGTAAAAACACTGATGCAAATGTCAGTTTTTAAGGTATTTAAAGTGTAAATAATGAATATGGATAATTTGACTGTTTGCACAGCCTGAGTAGATGCCATAAAACTTACTGACATTCAGCTAGTCTCTATCAATATACAGCCATACCAAAAATATATATATATATATATATATATATCTTAAGGTGTTAACTGCACAAATGCCTGCAAACTGTAAGTCATACCTTGCACTGAACAGCTTTGTCCATTAATCTTCAGGTTTTGAACAGAGTTATGACTAACTAAAAATCATTCTCTCATTGAAACAAGGAGGGCTGCCTTTAACACCTCATATTGTTCTTAAAATATACGAGTACTTTCCAGAAATATTTCACATATGCAAACTTGGTTTGAAAAAGTTAGGTAATTTGAGATGGAAAACAATTGTGTGTACGTTAATAAAGTAATACCCTTGAGTTGAGTATGTAAGCTATGGGTGAACTTCCAAGTTGAATTAAATATTTTAAATATTGATAACAAAAATGCTACAGCTTCTGGATTCTACTGCTTTATTTATTTATCTCATTGGAAAAGACCCTAATGCTGGGAAAGATTGAAGGCAGGAGGAGAAGGGGATGACAGAGGACAAGATGGTTGGATAGTATCACCGATTCACTGGACATAAGTTTGAGCAAGCTCTGGGAGGCCTGGCATGCTGCAGTCCATGGGGTTGCAAAGATTCAGAAGACACGACTCAGTGACTGAATAACAACAATTTGTTCATCTATCATCTATATCTGTTTCATCTCTCTCGTTCTTGCTACCAGATCTAAGTATTCTCTGCTTTTAGTAAATCAATGTATATATTAATATCACAAGTTATGTCTGAGCTTCACAACAATCTTGAAAGATAGTTATTTCCTCATTCATGAGGAAACTGAGTCTCAGAGAAGATAAGTAACTCCCCGAAGGCCACACAGATAATCAGCCCCATGATTCTAATGTTCACTCTAAGACACGTTGAAAGCTGTCTTCCTTCCATAAGGGATAGCTTGGCCTTAACCAGAGGAACAGAAAGACGACTCTTTTCATAAATTTACCTCAACTTCAGTTCTCTTAGGGCAAATTCACTTTTTTATAATCTCGATTAGTCCAGATCAGCTTTTTGTGAAATCAAAATTCACAAGATAGTTGCCAACAAATTCCTATTTGCGTTGTACTAGGACAATCTGGCCTAAGAGGCTTATGATATAAAATTACTATATTGTTAAAATGCATTTATGAAATAGATTTTTCCCCTCCTCCCACACTGAGTATAGAAAAATGACGTGCCATCCGTATTGACATGCTCTACCTATATGCTATTATTCCTGGGCCACCTTGAAGGGAGGATACAATAAAGGTTCATTTGTTATATGCCTACAACAATAGATGGGTTTAAGTGGCTTTTCTCTGTTATTGCATTCACAGCAGATTTCTTATTGTGTGATATAACATGATATACACAAGCAAGGAGCAAAATTCCCAATGTGGCTTATCTTTTTTCTGAAAGTGACACTAAGCAGTATTATGTTTTACTACTTGTCTCAGTTTCTTATTGTTTTGATACACTTCATGGTAAATGGTGAGCCATTGTTCATTCCCAGCTAGTTTTTAATCTTAACCTGAAGAAAAAATTTTGGCAGTTCTTTGTGTGCCTTATCAGAATCACTTAGCCAATTCAAATGGATTTTTAAGACACTTGTCTCTTCTATATTGTGTATTATATTAGTTCATTTTTCTGACTCTTTATCACATATAGATTTAGCTCTAGGAAAAAATACTCTGGAAACAAATCATTTCCCAAAGAATCAATTGGGAAATCTTTATGACTATTTCATTAAAATTATTACTATTCTTAAAACTGAAACAACGAAAATTAGCAAATAGCATGATTTAAATCTTTGTACAATCATTTTCTTATGCTGTTAATTTTCTTTTTAGAACCTGTGATTGGTAAATATTGTTAAACACACATTTAAATCAGGATAGGCAAAGTAGAGCATGACAAACATTTAGATGATGTTGATTCATGATACTACTTGTGTATAATTTAGTTAAAAATTCTTAAGGATATATCCTTTCATTCTTTTTTTCTTAAGGTATAGTTAATTTACAGTGTTGTGTTAATTTCAGGTGTACAGCAAAGTGATGCAGTGACACACATATGTAGTTGTAATGATATACTCTCGAACTTCAGTTATTATCTAAAGTTTCTGCTCACTTTGATTATGTAGAGAGGGCAGAAGTAATTGTATTAACAAAAGAGTAGACTACATCTACTGCCTCAATCCTCTGACAATGGGTTTGCTTATATAAATAAGTCAGACACGCTGCACTCAGGGGGATCATCACCTGTAAGTGATCAGTCTTCAAGTGGAGAGAACTGACAAAAATACCACTTCTCTCTCCCTTTGTGAAATCAATATTCTTGAGTAGAAAGATAAAACTCTACCGATCTGCCTAGGAAAAAAACCTCTGCAGCAAAAGCTTAACGGTTGAAAATGATGAAGTATGGGTTTGGCACATTCACACACCCATGCATTTTTCATTTTCAAGGAATGGTAAAATGCAGCTTGTGATTTTCAGCAACTGGCATTGGGAATTTATTCAAGTGCACTGCATACATGTGTATCTAGGAAGTAAAAAAGATTTGAAGAACGCTGATCAAAATACAGTGTTACAATACTTCTTATACCCCAAACTAAATGTCTTCAGCCATCAGATTAGCCATCAACTTCAAAGAAGGATAAAACCAAAGCTATTCACATTGGCATAAAAATGACTATATATTTCCTTGATTGGTGTCTCTGGTCAAACAGATGACTCAGCCTAGTGTTCCAGGCACTCAGCTGGGAGGACTGATCAAAAGATTGTGTTTTGGATCAGTTAGCTGGTGGTGGTGGTAAAATCTTCTACAGTTGGAGGGAGAGTGATCAAAAGTGAATTAAAGATTTAACAGGCAGGAAATCAAGAAAACAATTATCAAAGAGCCAAAACAAAGGGAGCTTTAGTCCAGAAAGTAGACAAGGAAAGAGAGACCAGAGTGAAGTCCAGGCCACAACAGATGGGTGTTCCTGTGTCTACTGCACCAGAGAGAAAGCCCTTGACATTGTAGAAAGAGTGATTTGTGTGACAGGGTTTGGGAGTCTCCCAACCAAGGCCTGAAATGGAAGGAGAGAAGCTTCTTCTGCATCAACCCACCCTAAAGCTCATGGCCGTGCACACACATGGGAGAGGATGCTCAAACACACTCACTAGTGCTTGCAGGGACATAGCTGTGCCCTGACCAGTCACATACTCTCAGTGCTGCCTGTTGCCACCTGTCTGCCACTCTCCAAGGGCCAGTCTCCACTGGATAAAGGGAGCATATAACCAGAAGCATCCTATTACCCATGGTTTGTCCACCTTGGTAACCATGGAAAGCTATCAGGCAAAATGAGCAGGTAAGATCATTTGTGAGAACCTATATTGATTGTCCCCAGGTTTGAAAGTGACCCCGGCACAGAGCATGGTGTATATGTGTGTGGGAGTTGGGAGGAGGTGACTGTAAGTAACTCAGCATTTCAAGAGCGAGGAGTACACAGCAGATGCTGGCAGATGAGGCCAAGGGGTTGTCTCTGGGCAGGCAGTGATGGGTGTTATTTGCCACAGTATGAAGCTTTTCCTAAAACAAACAAACAAAAACAAAAAACGGTTGAAGAAACACAGTGGAAGGAAGAGGCAGGACAAGAAAAGTTACTGGTTGTAACAGAGAAAAACAGGGACAGTATAGTTTTCCTTCCCCTTAGGCAAAGTCACTGCACAGAGGACAAATGTTTACCTTGTTCTGGGAGCTTCAGAGCCTCTCTGAGTCTCATTCTGCCTTCTTTAGCCTCCTCTCTATACTTTTCCCCACTGCATTCTCTCTCCTTAATTAACTCCTATTCTTCTTTCAAAATCCAGAACTCTCTGGGGCTTTGGAAAGAGGTGTGGAAGTGAGAGAGGATTCAACATCTCTTCTCGTGTTTCTTTTTCCCCTCTGAATGCTAATTTCACATTACTCATTTGTTCACGAAACACCTGAAATTCTTCCACTGTAGTTCCAAATACTCCTATAAACAACCATCCATGGGAACTTTATTGGCTATAGAACACGGACAGCAAGACTCTTACTTGTCCACCACACGGGTGTAGGGGATGTCTGTGATCAAACCATCTCCCAAAGGTTATAGTGGCATGGCTTCACAAGCAAACAATGGGAAACAGAGGTATATGGGGAACTCCTGCTATTTTTAAAGGAATATAAATGACATTTAAAAAATAAAATACAAGCTTTCCATCTTGAGATGTATAACTTCCTTAACTTTCAGTTAGCCTCATACCTTCAGGCAGGAAGGAAGAAATGCAATATTGGCAAAAAATTCACTAGAATTGGCTTGAAATGATGTGTTTCTGGCACTCTGAGATACTTAACACCTTTCAGAATAGAGGAAAAAATTGCTTTGAAACGTCTCAGCGAGGCACACATGGAGAATATTCTTGATCAAGACAAACTGTCAGCACTGTATTTTACCACCACTGTTCCCCCACCCAGTTGCATCACTGAATATGCCGTGTTATTCTCATGTGGGGTCAAAAGTCTAAGAATCGGCTCTGGTTTCTGCCCAGTCTCAAGTAAATTTATTGTAGGAAAAGTGTTGCTTTTTTTTTTTTTACCAAAAGAAACAAACAAAGATATGCCTCGGCTGGTATCAGTATTTAATTAGTCAGGTGAAGACAGTACTACATGGGCATGATTCCAAGGACATACACATGAGCTTTTAAAAAAGATTCAAATAAAATAAAATGTTTCTCTTACCTCAGTCAGGCTCACAGTACCTCTCTTGGAGAACTATCCTGAAACATTTTACTGTAGTAATATTTTGATGTCTTGAGTGTATTATGATTTATTCTCAACAGGTGTACACGTTAACCTAGTCAGAACTGAAATGTAGTGTGCTGGAGTCCATTCATTGAACTGGATCACATTTGTTAGCATGATCTGTCCAGAGAGTAGTAAGCAGCACTTCAAATCTGAGCTGATAGATTTAGTCCAAATCTTTAATGCCAAACTTTTGGAAAATGATAAACAGATGGGACTGATCAAATCAGACTGGACACAACTTGATCTGTTTTGATGTTCACTCATAATTTTAAGTGAAAAAAATGTTGGACATGGTATCAGCAGATTTAGATGTGAGTTTAAAGTTGGGTCCCTTATTAGATGCTTAATTTTGAGCAACTCATAGGACCTCTCCGAACTCCAGTATTCATGGATATAAAATGGTATAATACCTATCTCAGAATGGTTTTGTGATGATTAAACTGTTTTATCTGATTATATTTTTAAATTTATTTTATTGAGGTATTGCTGATTTACAGTGTGTTAATTTCTACTGCACAGCAAAGTGATTCAGCTATATATATATATATATATATATAATGTATACATGTATATATTTCGTATTCTTTTCCATTATGGTTTATCACGGGACACTGAATATAGTTCCCTGTGCTATACAGGAGGACCTCATTGCTTATCCACTCTATATATAATAGCTTGCATCTGCTAATCTCATTAAATTGCTTTAGCCCAGTGAAGTGCTTGGCAAGAGCTTGGGGTACAGTAAGCTTTTAATAAATGATTGTTGAATCAAAACTGAATGAATTCAACCTGAATATTGAGAAGCATGCTTTTTTCTGGACAAAACTTTGAGACAAAAGTGATGAGTACTGATTGAAGAGGGTGACCAGCCCACACCAGTGTGTTGAAGTCTTGATACAGTGTTTCAGTTCAGTTCAGTTCAGTTCAGTCGCTCAGTCGTGTCCGACTCTTAGCGACCCCATGAACCACAGCACCACAGGCCTCCCTGTCCATCACCAACTCCTGGAGTTCACTCAAACTCATGTCCATCGAGTCTTTATCTTTCGGTAAGAAGAGTATTTTCCAGATCTGACCTTGAGTTCTCAGCATAATACTGAGCCACTCAGAGCCCAAGGTGCCTTCCCAGACTTGTGAAATTATTTATTTCAATAACCAAGAGATGAATTTGCATAGAAGAAAGAATTACTGCGTCAAAGCCTAACCAAATGTAACTCAGTGTCACTAACAATGACTGAAAGCTTGTTACGAACAAGGATTATAAGTCTTCCTAGGTAGCTCTAGAGGTAAAAAAAATCTGCCTACCAATGCAGGAGACATAAGAGATGCACGTTTGATCCCTGGGTCAGGAAGATTCCCTGGAGCAGAACATGGAAAGCCACTCCAGTATTCTTGTGTGGAGAATCCCACAAACAGAGGAGCTTGGCGGAGGTCATAGGGTCACAAAGAGTCAGACACGACTGAAGCAACCTAGCATGCACACGTGTGTACAAGGACTGTACTAAAATTGAATATGTAGGTCAAAACATGCTTAATGCAATGCTGTCCAATGCAAAGAAAGTTATGGTGAAACAGAATTATAAAGTTTTATTTGTTCACTGAGATAAAGATCAAAGAGAAAGGTTGAGTTTTTCTTGGATGCTATTATGTGTGAAGAGAAGAGGTGCACATAGATGGAGAGGTTCAAGAGTATATTTAGAATTAAGAGCTTAGAGCAAGTGAGTGGATGCACAAAATCACAGAAAAGGGCTTGTCCTAAGAGTCATTTCCAGTGTGTCCTTGGTGTTCCCAGCCTCCCATTTTTACTCCCTTTATTATCTTTTTCACCTAGAATTCCTAGACAACAAATGCCTGCTTTTGTCTTCTGCCCTGATCTCTCCAATCAGAAGTAAGTTCAGTTCAGTTCAGTCACTCAGTCGTGTCCGACTCTTTGCGACCCCATGAATCACAGCACGCCAGGCCTCCCTGTCCGTCACCAACTCCCAGAGTTCACTCAAACTCACCTCCATCGAGTCAGTGATGCCATCCAGCCATCTCATTCTCGGTCGTCCCCTTCTCCTCCCGCCCCCAACCTTTCCCAGCATCAGAGTCTTTTCCAGTGAGTCAACTCTTCGCATGAGGTGGCCAAAGTATTGCAGCTTCAGCTTTAGCATCATTCCTTCCAGTGAACACCCAGGACTGAAACCTATCTCATAAGCTCGATTAGATTAGAATTAACCCCATGGAGAATCTGCACTATAAGAAGAACCACTGGAATGAAAAATGGAATGAAATGATAATTCATAAAATTTCCCCAAACCCAATAGTTCTGACAAAGGACAGGTTGGGCAGAACACTTCCACCATGGACCACTGGTAACTGGCTTCTTCGCCAGTCCCGTGGTTTCCATAAAGGAGGTTGCTAAAAGAGGCCGGCTTTCTTGGGAGGAGGGTAAGGGTCAAGGATGGAAATGAAGCCATTGAATGCTCAGTGGAACTTACCTCTACCGTTTTTAAGCAGCAAGACTCCAGATTAACTTGGAAACCATCACTGTGAAGAGATTACCAGAAGAAGGGTAGGACACGGTGGGTGTCTGTAGCCTCCTCGGTGTCCTGAAAGGCTGTGGGTTGGAAGTTGGGAGGGCAGAAGGGATCCAGGTAGACAATCCCTTCAGAATGCTCGTCTCACTTTCCAAATTTGTTCACCTAATACCTAACAACAACAAAAGAACCTCTTACATTCCTATGATAACAGGTTGAGATTTAAACAGGCTTTCACTTCCTGCCCGTCGTTTCGGTATTCATGTTTTCATTAAACCACTGGCACTTTTTCTCCAGAGATTTCTGGGTGAAGCGACAGCTAAATATAATGGAGCATAAATCGATCAGCAAACATCAGCTCCAGGGGCATCTGGAAGGAAAGGTGAGGAAGTTTTCATATGTGTAGACTCTCTGTAGCAAGACTGAATTCATCAGCATGCTCCCCACAACCTTTCGAGAGCCCAGGATGTGAAATGGGAGAGGGGTAACCTGCTTCATCAGCATCAGACCTTCAAATCTTTGCAGCAGGAAGCATTTCATTAAAATCATTCATGGTTTTTCAGTAGAAAAAGCAATTTTGAGTTTGGGGTAAAAGAACATAAGTTTCAGTTCAGTTCAGTTCAGTCGCTCAGTCATGTCCGACTCTCCGCGACCCCATGGATCACAGCACGCCAGGCCTCCCTGTCCATCACCAACTCCCGGAGTACACTCAAACTCATGTCCACAGAGTCGGCGATGCCATCCAGCCATCTCATTTTCTGTCGTCCCCTTCTCCTCCCGCCCCCAACCTTTCCCAGCATCAGAGTCTTTTCCAGTGAGTCAACTCGTCGCATGAGGTGGCCAAAGTATTGCAGTTTCAGCTTTAGCATCAGTTCCTCCAATGAACACCCAGGATTGATCTCCTTTAGAATGGACTGGTTGGATCTCCTTGCAGTATAAGGGACTCTCAAGAGTCTTCTCCAACACCACAGTTCAAAAGCATCGATTCTTCGGTGATCAGCTTTCTTCACAGTCCAACTCTCACATCCATACATGACCACGGGAAAAACCATTGCCTTGACTAGACGGACCTTGGTTGGCAAAGTAATGTCTCTGCTTTTTAATATATTATCAAGGTTGGTCATAACTTTCCTTCCAAGGAGCAAGCGTCTTTTAATTTCATGGCTGCAATCAGCATCTGCAGTGATTTTATAGAATCCTATTTAACATAAGAATAAACTATTAAAAATCTGTTTGAACGTAATCAAGGCTCTACTAAGGAAATATATTACAGGAGATTGTATGCCTACAGACCAAGTTTAAAACTCATATCTCCAAGTTTATGCTTTCTTTCTTTTTCCTTATTTCCCTGTCTCTCTGCTTCTCTCCCCCTTCTCACTCTTTCTTTATCCCTCTCATAGAAAAGAACACAATGCAGGTTTTGAAACTACAATCCTCACAAAGTACTTATTTTCCAGTGATATTGCTAAAAATATTGTGAATTTAGCTTTTGTTTCATCAGCACACTAAAAACTCACTTTGTAAGCATTAGAGATTTTATCTCTGAATTACTGAAAATAAAGGCTAATCTAATGAAACATTACAAACATAGTACAAGGTAAAGGTAATACATCTTTAACACATGTTGCTCTGCTGTGCTGAACCGTCTGAGTTAGACTCACAGTTTTTTATACTGTGGGTATAAAAGTCTTCAGTATGTTTGCTAGGAAATATGGAGGCAATTCAAGAGGGTTCTTCCCTGCGGAGGATGTATTTTATGTGTTTGTCTCCCTAAATCTTGCCAATAGTTATTGGTTATAAACCACAGGATGAATTTGCAATAGAATTTTGTCTTTACTAGAAAATCAAATTGGCAAAGCTCCTGGCTGGTAAATAGTATTTGGGGATTGCCCAATGGTCGGGTTGGAAATAACTTTGGAATATACAACTGGGATTATTTATTTTAAAATCAGGAGTATGCCAGTATTATAAAGGAGGGAAAATAAAAGTCTCGCATACTACATATCATGAACCAGGAGCAAAGATTTGTTTCACACTCTCAGATTGAGTGATGCACACCATTTTTACTATTATAACCACCTTGAATCTCACAACCATCAGATATACTCTTTTGTAGAAGCTCAAATTTAGGGGGTACACCTTGGTTTGAATCTGATGCTGTCAAATCCCAAGGAAGTTATTATTATCTGATTCGTGAAGTATGAAACTTTTCAGCAGGATTTTTATGGTTATATGTGAAACAATATGTGATTTCCTGATCCATTGTGGACCATCAGTAACTGTTCTTATACCCTGATTAGAAATTGCAATTATATGAGAAGATGGATGTGTTAACTAACCTTATTGTGTCAATCACTTCACAATATATATGTGCATCAAATCATTACAAGTATACCTTAAACATACATGATGCTATATGTCAGTTAGATCTCAATATGCTTGGGGGAAAAAGAAAATAATGATTTCATATTAAAAAAGTTAATTAGTCACACTTGCTCTCAAGGCACAAAAAGGAAGCAGTTGAACAAGCAAATGTTGAGGACACACTTTGTGCTAGAAAATGTGCAAGGTGCTAGGGATATAACTATGAAGAATAAGAATCAATATTTATTTAAGAGTGTCAGTGCTAAAGCTGAAACTCCGATACTTTGGCCACCTCTAGTGAAGAGCTGACTCACTGGAAAAGACTCTGATCTTGGGAGGGATTGGGGGCAGGAGGCAAAGGGGATGACAGTGAATGAGATGGCTGGATGGCATCACCGACTCGATGGACATGAGTTTGAGTGAACTCCGGGAGTTGGTGATGGACAGGGAGGCCTGGCGGGCTGTGATTCATGGGGTCGCGGAGAGTCGGACACGACTGAGTGACTGAACTGAACCGAACTGAGACAGTAATCTAGACGCTCTGCATGTATTAAGTCCTTGGCCTCCAGGAACTTAAAATTTGGTGGGGATACAAAAGAGAAAATTAGCTGATGCAGCACAATATGATAAGGGCTAAGGGAGAGTTTGCTGAAGGGCCTCAGTTCAGTCCAGTTCAGTCGCTCAGTTGTGTCTGACTCTTTCTGACTCCATGAATCACAGCACGCCAGGCCTCCCTGTCCATCACCAACTCCTGGAGTTCACTCAAACTTACCTCCGTCGAGTCGGTGATGCCATCCAGCCATCTCATTCTCTGTCGTCCCCATCTCCTCCCACCCCCAATCCCTCTCAGCATCAGAGTCTTCCAGTGAGTCAACTCATCACATGAGGTGGCCAAAGTATTGGAGTTTCAGCTTTAACATCAGTCCTTCCAATGAACACCCAGGATTGATCTCCTTTAGAATGGACTGGTTGGATCTCCTTGCAGTCCAAGGGACTCTCAAGAGTCTTCTCCAGCACCACAGTTCAAAAGCATCAATTCTTCAGCGATCAGCTTTCTTCACAGTCCAAGTTATTAGAACCTGGGAGGAACAGGAAGATTTCTTAGAGAAGATGGCTTCAGAGTGCCCTACTTAAGGGAAACAGATGTCCTTGCCTTATGAACTTCTGAATAGTAAGATTAAAAGTCTTAACATTAAAAGCAGATTGTGCACTCTGCCCAGACAAATAGTCACTAAATCATTAGGATAAGAAGAGGAAGTGTGTGTGTGTGTGTGTTAGAGAAATAGAGGATGCCCATGACTGGCAGTCAATGGCATGCCTTCATATGGATTAAACGTGTCTTCTACGAACCAAAGAAATAACCACTGAATGAATGAATGAATAAGAGAAGCCCTAATAAACAAAAAAATTAATGTTTAGAATATAAAATAGGTTACATGCCATTTTTAAGAACCACTGCCTGTTCTAGAAGCTAGACTCATAAAGTCACTTAAACCTCATGAGGATGCTAATGAACAGAAGCTCATGATAAGTGGTATTGCTTGTCCACATTTCTTTTCTTTGCTCTCCACTCTTGCCATGGCTTCCCTGTACCATTGTCTTTGATCTTGACCATGGCTTGCTCTGGACAATTGAAGTCATCATGTTTAAAAGTAGAGGCTTTGAAGTCAGCCTTCTCTGAAATGAAAAGTGAAAGTGTTAGTCACTCAGCTGTGTCCAACTCTTTGGGACTCCATGCACTGTAGCCTGCCAGGCTCCTCTCTCCCTGGAATTCTCCAGGCAAGAATACTGCAGTGGGTTGCCATTCCCTTCTCCAGGGGATCTTCCCAACCCAGGGATCAAACCCAGGTCTCCTGCATTGCAGGTGGATTCTTTACTGTCTGAGCCACCAGGGAAGCCCTGGACTTCTCTAGACTTATCTTTTTTTCCCTCATTTTCACATAACTATAGTATTTTCTTAATAGGATGCTGAAGATTCTGATAATGTAAATAAAGTGTTTAGTGCAGTTCCTGGGAAATTATATATTATTTAAAAATTAGATAATCGGTACATGATTATAATTCCTCTACCTCTACTTCAAGGGAAATTTTCAGTATATTTCATCTATGTTTCTTCTCAAGTCATGAAATATAATTTCTTGGGGTATTTTTGTGCCACTATAACTTTCAGTATTCTTGGGATGGGGGCATGCTGAGGAAGTGCCTGGATCTCCACCTTTTAATTTTGGCTAGCCTGTAAGACCCTGGAAATCCTTAGTAATTTAAACTTATTCAATAAACAATGCTAAAATCAAATAATAGTTAGATGGACTCTTGAGAAAACTATAGTTTTTGAGGTTCATTTTGGACTGCTGCTACTTTAGAAACTCTGCAAAGGAGAAAAAAAAGTGGCTATTGCTTTCTCTAATGGAACATTTTCCTCTGGTAAATATACTCTGGGATTGCATAGCCCATTTAATTTTACAAAATGTCAGAAAGAAGTAGTGTTAGTTCATTTGGCCCCCCAAAAGAAACTATTTTGTCTAAGATCAGGTGTCTTAATGATTAAAGCTTTTTACGAATGTATATTCCTAGGCAGCCTTAAGTAGCCACTACGAAGTCAGATTATGTTTCAGAAACATGGGTGTCTTATAATAAAGCTGTTTTCTTCATGAGGTAATGTTCCTGAAATATGTGCTGGGTAGTCCATGATCCACTAAATCCATGAGCTAATGGGTCTGAAATACATGCCATAAACCACAGAAACTTCTTGATGGGAAAACTGGACATGGATTATTATATTTCTCTGCATGTTAGGGTAGTCAGGATGACCAAAAGTGATTTTTTTTTCCTCTTTCCCCATTTTGTTTTACAAAAATAGACAAAATTTACACTGCCAATTATTTCAGAAGAAAAAGTCACTTATGAAAGTCTTCTTGCAAAGAAAGGAGAAACAACAATTTGACAGTTTGAAATGTGGCACAAAATATGTTGTGACAATCCCCACTCACCCGACATGCACACATTAAGCCATTAATATGAGTTCTTGTCTGTCAGTTCAATTACAGAAATGAGAAAAACTTCTTCACTTTGAAGGAAAAAGCATTACTATAAACTCAAGACAACTGATTTAAAAATACATATATTTTTCCTTAGAAAGAGTCACTCCCTTACCAATGAATATTCTTTCTGGAGGCACAAGAATGAAGCTACTCTCAAATCTATAAACACATGTACACATATACTTCAAGAATGTTAGTAACCAACTGGTTTAAACCCTTCATTTTGTAAATGATGAGACAAAGAGCTAAAAATGTTAAGTGCCATCTGTGGTGGTTTTAAAATACATCCATAATTTATTTTTTGTAAGCTCCCCTCAAGAGATGGAGCCTAATTCTTCTGTTACTGAGAGTAAGAAAACTTAGTGTCTTATTTCTAAAAGAATAGAATGTGCCTGAAGTAAGAGTACAGGAAATTTGAGAGCAGGTCGTAAATGGTAGTGAAACTTCCTTGGTTCTTGCTTTCCTGGACTGCTTGCTCTGGGAGAAGTCAGCCACTGAGTCTGTGTCAGTGAAAAGTCAATGGAATGTGATGAGCAGAATTCTGAGATTGTCCCTGAGCTTCCCACCTCCAGGTGAACACATCCAGGGTGGCCCCCTCCACTGAATATGGGCAGGGCAAAGAAATATGTTTGGATATTACTCTCATGACTAAATGTAACATGGAAAAAGTGAAAAGATAGTTGTTCTCGTGATTACGGTATGCTATTTAAGCCTATCATAGTAGACAGCAGAGATATTTTTCTGATATTCTTCTGATGCTGTTGATGAAGTAAGTTGCTGTGTTATGAGAAGACCATGCGGCTAGCACCTGAACACAGATTTTAGGAGCTCAGAGGGATTTCTGACAAACATTCAGCAAGAAGAAGAACCTCATTCCTATAGCAATAGGAGCTGGATTTGGCAAAAAAACTGGACATGGTTGGAGATGAACCTAGAGCTCTAGATTAGAACACAGCCCAGCCAACATCTTAATTTTCAACCTCAGAAGAAACCTTGAGCAGAGGACCTGATCTAACCTGTATCCTGAATTCTGACCCATGGAAGCTATGAGATAATAAACTTGTCTTGATTTAAGCCATTAAGTTTGTAGTAATTTGTTACACAGCAATGGAAAACTAATATAGAAGGGAAATAGGTCTCCTGCCCAGAACTGTACCATGTGAATGTGCCATCTTGGAAATATACCCTCCAAGCTCAGTCAAGATTGCAACCCTGGCTGAACCTCATGAGAGATCTTAATCTAGAACCAAGAACTTAAGCTAAGCTGCTATATTAGTCATGCTTTTCATATTTTATGATGTTTAGGCATCCTGAGGACCTCAGTTGGCTGTGGAGAGACTAATTCCTAGAGATCGTAAACAACATGCCTGCAAATACAAACACATTTCATATGCAAACCAAGCAACCCTGCGTCCACACCTCTAACTACCTCTCTTGTTAACCATCTTCTTAACATAACTCTCAAACCCCAAACCAACATTTGTCTGCCCTAAATCAAGCCAGGGTTAGGTACTATACATTTAGAGACTATACTTCCACAGCCCAGAGCCCACTGACTTTATTCTCCTAGTCAACTCTGAACTGTGTCCCCCGACTTTCCCACAGGAAACACAGTGAAGTCTCTGTGCTTGCCATACTTCCCCCTTGACCTGCTTCTGCCTCCTGATTAACTCTGGAGATTCTCCACATGGCCTTCTGTCCAATAGGACAACCGATTTTCTGCAGTTCTGTGAAAAGGTCATCAGTTCTATGTTTACACCCATCAAAATTTAATTTGATTATGGAATAGTATGCTTTCTGTTATTACTGTTTGAGTATATACTGGGCTATTCAGTGTCTATACTTTTGATTTCTCTTACCTATCCTGTATCCCCTAACACATGTACACATATTCCCAGGTGGTGCTAGTGGTAAAGAATCTTCTTGCTAATGCAGGAGACGCAAGAGATGTGAGTCCAATCCCTGGGTCAGGAAGATCCCCTGGAGAAGGGAATGACAACCCACTCCAGTATCCCTGCCCAGAAAATCCCATGGACAGAGGAGCCTGGTGGGCTACATTCAACGGGGTCACAAAGAGTCGGACGTGATTGAGCACACACGCATCCCATATCCCCTAACACATGCACACATATTTAGAAACACACTTAATAAATGCAATTGTTTTCAGATTTGAATTGTAAAGGAAAACCAGATACTTTAACAATCATAGTGTTGAAAGGACGTTGCGAGGACACAGTGTAAGTTGAATTCCTATAGTTTAACGCTATAGAAAATTAAAGGCTACATGTTTAAAAGCTAATGAGTTGCCAGTGATCCTTGTTTTGTAAGCTTGTTGAGATATGTGGTTCATTGAAAGGAACAAAAGTTTGAAAACTACTTGTAAAAACTCAAACCAATTGCAATGAAAATTACTAGAGAACCTATGTTACATTTTCTACTATACTCTTTACTAGAGCTTCTAAATACATGCAGCAAAATGAATATAAAATGATTTCATCAAATTTTCATCAAACAAGAAATGTTTGCCATAATTTCAGTTCATTTAAACAGCTGGTTATTGTCTCTGTGTTGAGGAAATACCATCAGAACTCAGGAATCCAGCACACTGGTGTTTGTAAAATGGTTTTGAGAGATGGATCACATGTCTTAATATAGAAACATACATAAAAACAATTGCATGGAGCTTTAAATCAATAAGAAACAAGGGTGAAATATAAACAATAAATGTGGGGAGGATAAACTGCTGAGAGCCATCTCCAGAGGGCAATACAAATAAAACAACAGAAAATTTCCCTGAAAATTGACAGAATCAGGACAAAATACAGATTTCTGAAATTTGTAAAATGATTTGGTAAAAAATAATTCAGTGGAATGCATAGACAGACAAACACAGGAAGAGTGTGACTATAAAGTAAAGAGACCTATTTAATCAATCTCACATATAAATGCTTTTCCTTTCAGATGCCATAAATTGAAAACTGTCAATTTTCCTATGGACCATTATGGCATCTACCTATAAACAGGCACTTTTTATATTGACTTGGCTATAAAAGATGTTGACTCGCTCTACTTCCTGGTTTCAAATGGAACAATTACTATTTTCCAGTCAAGTTTAAAATAGGTCACACTGAAAGTTTAATGAGATTTCTTCTCAAGAAGAACTTCTCCCTCAAGATATCAAGGCGGCTACTTTCTAACTAAAGAGCAGGAACTATTCTTTATACCCAGACATTCTGAGCCTTGTATGGTTTAAAAAAACCTTTGAATTTTCTTTCCTTAGGCAAAGCTTTAATATTTCTGAAATTCAGTTAATTTGAATGTTATAACAACCTTTGAAATTTGACTTGTATCTAGAGAATCATGTGAGCTTCTATTTTGAGTCATTTGCTTCTGAGTAAACGACAAGACAATATCCTTGGCAAATCTAACACAAGAAAGTCATATTCAACCACCTATGATTATATTCAGGAAGTCTGGTATTTAATCAGTTTGAAAACTAATGTCCACAATCAAATAATAATCAGATAATTTAGCAAATTAACAACATCCTCTAAATTACCTCCTAAAGCAATTATAATATTTATTATCAGTTAAATTTGCAGAAGATATGTTCCTAGATTTGCTCTTTGATGTTTATCCCAAAATCCCAGGTCATTTGCATTAATAAGTGGAAATTTCTCATAGTTTCTGAGTTCTCAACTGTTTGGCTTAAGTGTAGGTACCAAACTTTTAACATTCCATTTATTATTGTATATTTTTAACCTTTATTGATTTGATTGCCTCAAGCCTTTCTGTATGTTTCTTTACTAAAAGCTGAGATACGTTGAAATCAATGCAGGATAGAACCAAGAAGATTTACTTCAATGGGAAATCATCAGCAAAAATCATTGACTATCCAATGATGGTATTTGCTGTTATTTAGTTTGATCATTTTCCCCCTAAATTTCACTTTGGAAAAATTCTGGGTGTTCTAGAAGAAGGATGGAGTTATTATCAAGAAACTGGGAATACACATACTCAGCAAGTATCAGGAACCTAACAAGGGTTGTACTTTTTCAGTGATACAGGAATCCTCAGGAAAGGTGCAAAGCAATCTGCAGGTGCATCTGTGAAAAGAAACAGTGAACACTTTCTTCTTTAAATAGGAAAAATGTTGATAAACTATTAAAAGGCCAGCAATTTTGGTCAAAGCTTTCAATCACATCAATCAGACAGGCTCTGAAAATCAGTTCAAGCAGTCATGAGCAAAAGTCTATGGATTGCTTCCTGACACACATTAATAACCCTAAGTATTATACAATTAAACCGAAATCAATATTGGTGTAAGGCTTAGGTAATACACGACTGCTTGCTTCATGGCTGAAATCTTAGATCCATCATTTACTGCCATGTGGCCTTATTCAACTACTACACTTCTCTGTAGTTCACTTTCCTCATCTACAAAATGGGTAATAACACTCAATTTGCTAAAAGGATTCAATGAGATAACGTGTTTTTCAGTGCCTTAGTGACTATGATCTAATACACTCTTCCCACAGACTATCCTTAACAAGACAAGCACACAGTTGCTGTAAAAACCTGTCATTTCATCTCACACCACTCAAGATTCCTCCATGTTTCCCCATTACTTTTAGTATGAAAGCTGAAGTCCTTAAAATGGCCCATAAGATCCTATACTATCTGTCCTCGTTCTGGTCTGCCATTTCTTTATCTTAATTTCCTACAACCCTCTTCTGGCTCAAGCTACTTCAGACACTCTCTCTTCTCCTTGAATTTTCACAAACATTATAGCCATGCTTCTGCCTCAGGACTCTTGCACCCTCTCTCCCCATCCATGGGATAATCTTCCTCCAAATAGCCATGTGGTTCACGTCTTATCCTCCTTCAACATTTGGCTCAGTGGTTACCGTCTTGATGCAGTTCCATTTAAAAAGACAAACTCATCCATACCCCCCTTGAGTTCCTTCATCCTGTTCTATCTGCTTCTGTAATACCTGATATTCTCTAATACGCTATATATATTATCGATGCACTGTGCTTATAATCTGGTCTTCCCTAACAGCTCAGTTGGTAAAGATTCCACTAATCTGTTGTATTTTCCCCCACTTAAGATCTTTTTGGTTAACTTTGTTTATTAATTCATCTCTCACAATGTTAGAACAATGCTCAGCATAAAATAAGTACTCCAAAAAAATGATGAATGAATAATGAATAAGTGGTGTTATTATTTGTGTTATTATTTGGCTTATTTTACCTTCTTATGACTTGGTCCACTGCCAAATCCTCTGCCATTTTTTTTCCAGGCTGTGGCATATGGCAGGTTAATCACTCTCCCCAGGTTGGAGCAGGCTGGTCAGGAGTCCAGGCAGTCTCCAGGTACCCTGGAACGTAATCAGTCCCCGTTTATCTGCATTTACAAAATAGCTGCCTGGCAGTGTGCCTTTGAGTGAGAATTCATGAGGCTTCCAAAGAACACTCCTTTCTTTGTCTCACTAGAAGGGAAAAAACAAAATCTCATTGAAACTTGGTCTTGCCAAGTACTATAATTCCCCCCCTTTGTATGCCCTGCAATAAAGTCAGATCAAGATACATTTCAGCCATAACTGACAGTGCCTGGGTCCCTATGTCTCCTCCAGACATTGTGATCTTTGCCTGTTGAGTAGAGCTTCTGATGGACTAAGCCCCAATTAACTGCTAACAAGAACAATCACATCATACTTGCAAAAAAAAGAAAAAAATTATCCCAAATGTATCTGGACATGCAAAACATGTTGAAATATGGGGTAAATAGTGGAGACTTTAAACATACTTTCTCTGAAATAAAATTCTATAATTTTCCTCTCTCTCCTTCTCTTTCTTTATCCTATAAATACAAAGAGTATAAATTAGGTTGAGGGAGATGACAGATGGTCTCAGAGAGAAAATGTGAACAACAGTTGCTTTGTTTTCGTTTGGGCAAACAAGATGAGAGATGCTCACACCACAGCATGTGAAGGGCAGGTATGGTTGCTGAAGAATGATTTACAGTATTCTAATAAGCTTCTTTGGGATTAAAAATAGATGGCTGTGCATGGAATTGCCATATATCTGCTCTTAAGTAATACTGAAGAATGAGCAAAAACACCTTCCCCAGCAACTGGCTTGGAGAGCATACCTGCCTAAGTTACCACTTTACCACGTTTAAAATCACAGAAGAGAACATGACTGTGTGTGTATGAATAACAATATATGAAATTAGTCCAACAGGATAATACTCATAATTAGGTGAGACAATAAGTCTAATATAGGTACAGTTCCGTGACAGACATGTCAAATTTGGGACTAACGTACTGAACGCAATCATTTTTGAAAACTTTTTATCAAGTTTCCTTTACGGGTGACACTGAGTTAAACTTGGGGGGAAATAAGAAAATAGCCTTTGCCATTAAGGAAGTCACAGTTGAATGTGGGAGAAAGACAAAGATTGTGATGATTTACCATATCCAGTTGGTCTTTGAGCAACATGAGCTTGAATGTGCAGATCCATTTTTATGCCTATTTTTTAAAAAATACAAATACTGCAGTACTAAACAATCTGTGGTTGGTTTAATCCCTCAATGCTGAACCCTACGTCCAGAGGAACCATGAATATGAAGGCCAACTATAAGCTATACTCTAATTTTCAACTATGCAGAGTATGGGTGCCTCAACCCTCCCTCTCCCCACCCCCTGCAGATGCTCAAGGGACAGTTGTAATGTGGTTATTGTCAAAGACAAGGTAAGTCTCTGAATGCTCAGGGGACCTAAAGAGACACTGGGGATGCCAGTCTCAAGCAGGAAGTCAAGCAAGAGGTTGTTATTTCCAAATATTTCAAAGAGAATGTTACAGGTCAGCAAAATCTTGAGAAATGCCTTAACTGGAGTTAGGTAGATGGAGAAGGGATTCAATGGGAGTGAATATGATTAGCAAAAGGAGCTTGAGCAAAGGGATGAAGGCAGAAAGATTAGGCTAGAAGGTACACAGAAGGGACCAGAGACAGGAAGAAGATGGTACAAGATTTTCTCTGCTATCCTAAATAGTTTGGAACCTTATGGAGAGCTACTCAGAGAATTTACACAAGGGAAGGATACAACTATTATTGCTTCAGAAAACAATATCACTGACAATACCAAAAATTCAAACTGCCTAGATGATGGTTTAATTCACTGAGAAAGAAAACTAAAAAGAGACTACTTCCTAGGGGATGAGGAAGTGAAGGCAAATCGATGCTAAATTCAGTTTGGGTTTATGTTGAATTTAAGTACTCAGAGGACTGTTTAGTAGAGTTGGAAAGATAGAGTTTGAGGATAAAAGAGAGATTATGAAACTGGAGCCTATTATGCAGAGTGAAGTAAGCCAGAAAGAAAAACACCAATACAGTATATGAACATATATATATGGAATTTAGAAAGATGGTAACGATAACCCTGTATACGAGACAGCAAAAGAGACACAGATGTATAGAACAGTCTTTTGGACTCTATGGGAGAGGGCGAGGGTGGGATGATTTGGGAGAATAGCATTGAAACATGTATATTTTCATATGTGAAACGAATCACCAGTCCAGGTTCAATGCATGATACAGGATGCTCGGGGCTGACACACTGGGATGACCCAGAGGGATGATATGGGGAGGGAGGTGGGAGGGAGGTTCAAGATGGGGAACACATGTACACCCGGGGCGGATTCATGTCAATGTATGGCAAAACCAATACAATATTGTAAAGTAATTAGCCTCCAATTAAAATAAATATTTAAAAAAAATAGATTAACATGTGAGAAAGAGTTGAGATTATGAAGCACTTCATCACAGCATGTACGGTCTGGACACATTATTTCCAGTCTTCTCCTAGAAGTGAAATCGATGAGAACAAGGACTTTGCTTATTTATTTCTGGATTCTCAGCATCTAGAACCATGTGTGAATCACAGTGCATACTCAGGGAATGATCTTGAATTGTAGTTGAAAAGGATGAGTCTGGCTAAGATCACATCTTATGTGGAATGGAAATCAATGAGGTCCAGAATGGAATTCGAAATCAAACACTGGGTGAGCACCAAGAGTTAGGAGATGATATTATAGAGACCAATGAAAGAGATTGTGGAAAACTGTTTTAAATGTCATACAGCATCAAGAAGGAATTTATTAATGACTTTCTAAAGAGACCCAGCGTGTCTCTAGTGCATAGATAGAGTCAGAGTGCTGAAGATTAAGGAATTAAATGAGGTGAGAGTATTATTACTGTTTTCAGACACGTGATATGGAGGAGGAGTGAGCATTGACTGCTCAGATGTCTTGGGTCAAGGAAGAATTTCATGTCTACCTATTTAAATTTATATTGGGAGCTGTTTGGTTATGGTTAAGGGCTTAGCAGTGAAGAAGAGATTGAAGATAGGATGGAGTGGTCCCTAGAGGAAGAAGATCCTTAGGAGATTTAAGAACAGGTCTGTCTCATTGCTGGCTGTATCCTGAGTTCTCTGCAAGTACTGGCTACATAGAGAACAGTCTTAATCTTTATTAATTAAGTGGGGTATACTACTGAATGAGATAATGATGAAAGAAGAGAATGTGTGAGGGTCAGGATCAGGAAATAGATAGAATAGTAGCTTTTGAATAAGAAGGAGCTCATCTGTCTCTTTGTCTTACTTCTTCCAGATGATCATGACTTGACCACTGCATACATTTGTTCTTTTTTTCTAGATATTAAGGGCTTCCCTGGTAACTCAGTTGGTAAAGAATCCACCTGCAATGCAGGAGTCCCCAGTTCAATTTCTGGGTCAGAAAGATCTGCTGGAGAAGGGCTAGTCTACCCACTCCAGTATTCTTGGGCTTCCCTGGTAGCTTAACTGGTAAAGAATCTGCCTGCAATGCAGGAGACCTGGGTTCGATCCTTGGGTTGGGAAAAACTCCTGGAGAAGGGAACGGCTACCCACTCCAGTATTCTGACCTAGACAATTCCACGGACTGTATAGTCGGTGGGGTCACAAAGAATCAGACACAATTGAGTGACTTTCATATCATTCAGTTCAGTTCAGTTCAGTCACTGAGTCTTGTCCGACTCTCCGCGACCCCATGAATCACAGCACGCCAGGCTTCCCTGTCCATCACCAACTCCCAGAGTTCACTCAAACTCATGTCCACAGAGTCGGTGATGCCATCCAGCCATCTCATTCTCTGCCGTCCCCTTCTCCTCCCACCCCCAACCTTTCCCAGCATCAGAGTCTTTTCTAGTGAGTCAACCCGTCGCATGAGGTGGCCAAAGTATTGCAGTTTCAGCTTTAGCATCAGTCCTTCCAATGAACACCCAGGATCGATCTCCCTTAGAATGGACTGGTTGGATCTCCTTGCGGTACAAGGGACTCTCAAGAGTCTTCTCCAGCACCACAGTTCAAAAGCATCAATTCTTTGGCGATCAGCTTTCTTCACAGTCCAACTCTCACATCCATACATGACCACGGGAAAAACCATTGCCTTGACTAGACGGACCTTTGTTGGCGAAGTAATGTCTCTGCTTTTTAATATATTATCAAGGTTGATCATAACTTTCCTTCCAAGGAGTAAGCGTCTTTTAATTTCATAGCTGCAATCAGCATCTGCAGTGATTTTGGAGCCCAAAAAAATAAAGTCAGACACTGTTTCCACTGTTTTTCCATCTATTTCCCATGAAGTGATGCGACCAGATGCCATGATCTTTGTTTTCTGAATGTTGAGCTTCAAGCCAACCTTTTCACTCTCCTCTTTCACTTTCATCAAGAGGCTTTTGAGTTCCTCTTCACTTTCTGCCATAAGGGTAGTGTCATCTGCATATCTGAGATTATTGATATTTCTCCCAGCAATCTTGATTCCAGCCTGTGCTTCTTCCAGCCCAGCGTTCCTCATGATGTACTCTGCATAGAAGTTAAATAAGCAAGGTGACAATATACAGCCCTGACGCACTCCTTTTCCTCTTTGGAACCAGTCTGTTGTTCCATGTACAGTTCTGACTGTTGCTTCCTGACCTGCATACAGGTTTCTCAAGAGGCAGGTCAGGTGGTTTGGTATTCCCATCTCTTTCAGAATTTTCCACAGTTTACTGTGATCCACACAGTCAAAGGCTTTGGCATAATCAATGAAGCAGAAATAGATGTTTTTCTGGAACTCTCTTGCTTTCTCCATGATCCAGTGGATGTTGGCAATTTGATCTCTGGTGCCTCTGCCATTTCATATCATAAGGGGTTTAATTGCTTCTTGAGCCTTGATTTCTCCTTCTTCTCCTAAATTCATGCCTTTGATGTTCTTTCTTTATACAAAATCAGACATGATGTGGATACACATCTGTTTCTACTTTCCCTCTCCTCCAGCTTAGTTTCTTCAATTCCACTTGGCCCCAGCAGGTTTTGTATCACTCATTCTATTTTACTTACATGTGAATTTCCTCAGCTCCAGCAAGACAAACTCACTCACAGTTTGCTGGCTTCCCTATCCCACTTCTGAACATTGAATGGATTATCTGAGATTTCTAGGCAACCTTTCACGTTGTTTTGCAATCAAACCTGCTCCCTGTCTCTTGTAAACACATGTGAAAGCCTCACCCTCCTGTATGAAGTTATCAAAGACTCCTCACACAACACTCACTCAATGGCATAACTCATCTGCTGTTTTTATGAGTGGATTAACTTCAAATTGTTTTTCCATGGAGACGCACAGGACTATGACATTTACTAGCAGACACACTCTTCAAGGGCACACCTGGGAATGCTGATCATTTTTTTTGAACACGCGTTGTAACTTCTCTTTTTCTCTCCCACTCATAATGGATGTGAATAAGAACTATGCTAGAGAGATAACCCCAAATTATCTCTAATTAAATACTTTCATAATAAGTTTCAATGCATTAGTAATAAATACTTTTGAAAATTCATACCAGCATTCCAGGCTCTGTGAGTAGATTGGAGCACAACTAAGGCAAGGCAATGGCACCCCACTCCAGTACTCTTGCCTGGAAAATCCCATGGATGGAGGAGCCTGGTAGGCTGCAGTCCATGGGGTCGCTAAGAGTCGGACACGACTGAGCAACTTCACTTTTAATTTTCACTTTCATGCATTGGAGCAGGAAATGGCAAACCACTCATTTTCTTGCCTGGAGAATCCCAGGGACGGGGGAACCTGGTGGGCTTCCGTCTATGGGGTCGCACAGAGTCGGAGACTACTGAAGCGACTTAGCAGCAGCAGCAGCAAGGCAGACTTAAGTATTTTAAAGAGTAGACAACTTTAATGGGCATGGCTGTAGACTATACCCTAAACCCTGCCCAACTCTCTTACGTATTTTGATTTCTAGCAATGAGAGAATTTTGAATTAATTCATCACTAATCTTGTAAGTAAGTCAAAGATTATGCCTAGTTTCTGACTGAAGTATAGTGTGGATAATGTTGATTACATTACAGATGTTGTTCAGTTCAGTTCAGTTCAGTCGCTCAGTCGTGTCCGACTCTCCACGACCCCATGAATCACAGCACGCCAGGCCTCCCTGTCCATCACCAACTCCCGGAGTACACTCAAACTCATGTCCACAGAGTCGGTGATGCCATCCAGCCATCTCATTCTCTGTCGTCCCCTTCTCCTCCCGCCCCCAACCTTTCCCAGCATCAGAGTCTTTTCCAGTGAGTCAACTCGTCGCATGAGGTGGCCAAAGTATTGCAGTTTCAGCTTTAGCATCAGTCCCTCCAATGAACATCCAGGATTGATCTCCTTTAGAATAGACTGGTTGGATCTCCTTGCAGTATAAGGGACTCTCAAGAGTCTTCTCCAACACCACAGTTCAAAAGCACCGATTCTTCGGCGATCAGCTTTCTTCACAGTCCAACTCTCACATCCATACATGACCACGGGAAAAACCATTGCCTTGACTAGACGGACCTTGGTCGGCAAAGTAATGTCTCTGCTTTTTAATATACTATCAAGGTTGGTCATAACTTTCCTTCCAAGGAGCAAGCGTCTTTTAATTTCATGGCTGCAATCAGCATCTGCAGTGATTTTGGAGCCCAAAAAAACAAAGTCTGACACTGTTTCCACTGTTTTTCCATCTATTTCCCATGAAGTGATGGGACCAGATGCCATGATCTTTGTTTTCTGAATGTTGAGCTTCAAGCCAACCTTTTCACTCTCCTCTTTCACTTTCATCAAGAGGCTTTTGAGTTCCTCTTCACTTTCTGCCATAAGGGTAGTGTCATCTGCATATCTGAGGTTATTGATATTTCTCCCAGCAATCTTGATTCCAGCTTGTGCTTCTTCCAGCCCAGCGTTCCTCATGATGTACTCTGCATATAAGTTAAATAAGCAAGGTGACAATATACAACCTTGACGTACTCCTTTTCCAGATGTTGTACTAGTTATCTATTATTGTGTAATAAATTACATGAAGACATAAACATTTAAATCAATTTTTTTTTCAATTGTCTTGCTCAGTTTCTGTGTATCAGGAGGAATACATCCAGAACAGCTCAGGGCTTTAGCTGAGTTTTAGTTCAGCTGTCAAATGGGGCTGTGGTCACCTAAAGGTTGACAGTGTGCTTCCGAGTGGCTCACTCACTCCCAGGACTAGATGAGTTGGTACTTGTCAGTAATAAGAGGTCTCAGTTCTTCACAGTGTGGATCTCCCCTATCAGATGGCTGGAGTTCCTAAGGTGAGTGGTACATGAGGGAAAGGCAGAAGCCTCAGTTTTTTGTATGTTTAGCCTGAGGTCATATCTCATCACTTCTGCAGTATCTTACTAGTTACCCAGACTGGCCTCACTTGATGTGGAAAAGGATTCCACAAAGGCATCAATACCAGGACCTGAAAACTGTCAGAGGTCCTCTTGACCATCAGGAAAATTCAGAGTTTTATAGCACTGAGAGAATATGTATATAGAGATAACCCTGTGTGTCAGTATTTTTAGAATAAGTGTTCATTTATCTACTTTTCTTACTGGGATTTCCCTCCTAATAGAGATGCCTTGCTTTTTAAACTGTTTCACTTTCATAATGCTTACCTTAGTGCATTTCAATTCAGTTCAGTTGCTCAGTCATGTCCGACTCTTTGCAACCCCATGAACCACAGCACATCAGGCCTCCCTGTCCATCACCAACTCTCAGAGTCCACCCAAACCCATGTCCACTGACATTAGTGCATTTACTATAATTAAACTCAGTAAAGACTTACTGATAATAAGAAAACTATATGTACTGGAGTGGGTATCCTATTCCTTTTCCAGGGGATCTTCTCAACCCAGGAACTGAACTGGGGTCTCCTGCACTGAAGGCAGATTCTTTACCAGATGAGCTACCAGGAGGCCACATGTAGGTATGTATCTATCTATCTCTCTCTATATATATATAGAGAGAGAGATACACTTATTTCTTAGCTTTAATTTTAAATGTTTTAGAGAGAGCTCAATGTCCAGATTGGTTTTCATTTCAGCCAAGTCAGTAGGCTGTATTTACTCCAAATGCCATGCATGATTTCAAGGGCATAATGGATATTGCAGAGCCTTTTAGTCCTCCTCCAAAATCCCTGCTGGGATGCGGAGAGCAGATGTGTAGTCCTGACACAAGGGACCATGTGGTATATCTGGATTAGATGTTCATTAAGGGAAAGTGGTGCAGATGAGCTGTATCCTCAGGAGTTACCACTAATGTTTTCCAGACCCACAGGAATCTCCTCCACTTGTTTTTTTCCACTAACCTTCAGTTCAGTTCAGTTCAGTTGCTCAGTCGTGTCCGACTCTTTGTGACCCCATGAATCACAGCACGCCAGGCCTCCCTGTCCATCACCAACTCCTGGAGTTCACTCAAACTCACATCCATCGAGTCAGTGATGCCATCCAACCATCTCATTCTCTGTCGTCCCCGTCTCCTCCCACCCCCAATCCCTCCTAGCATCAGATTCTTTTCCAGTGAGTCAACTCGTCACATGAGGTGGCCAAAGTATTGCAGTTTCAGCTTTAGCATCAGTCCTTCCAATGAACACCCAGGATTGATCTCCTTTAGAATGGACTGGTTGGATCTCCTTGCAGTATAAGGGACTCTCAAGAGTCTTCTCCAGCACCACAGTTCAAAAGCATCAATTCTTCGGCGATCAGCTTTCTTCACAGTCCAACTCTCACATCCATACATGACCACGGGAAAAACCATAGCCTTGACTAGACGGACCTTGGTTGACAAAGTAATGTCTCTGCTTTTTAATATGCTATCTATGTTGGTCATAACTTTCCTTACATCAAGATTGTATATTGTCACCCTGCTTATTTAACTTATATGCAGAGTACATCATGAGGAACGCTGGGCTGGAAGAAGCACAAGCTGGAATCAAGATTGCCGGGAGAAATATCAATAACCTCAGATATGCAGATGACACCACCCTTATGGCAGAAAGTGAAGAAGAACTCAAAAGCTTCTTGATGAAAGTGAAAGAGGAGAGTGAAAAGGTTGGCTTGAAGCTCAACATTCAGAAAACGAAGATCATGGCATCTGGTCCCATCATTTCATGGCAAATAGATGGGGAAACAGTGGAAACAGTGTCAGACTTTATTTTTGGGGGCTCCAAAATCACTTTTTTGGGCTCCATTAACCTTAAGAAACTTCAAAACAGTCCTGGGAAGTCTGAGATCAGTTCTGAATCTCATCAATGGAGAGATTTTGTTCATCTAATTTTCTAAGTGACTTGAAGCAGAAGAATGGCCTCACAAAACCTGTTCAAACAGCAAAACCTTATTTGAACAGCAAAACCTTGTCCTAACACCTTGCCATGTGTGTTCATGTTCCCTGAACACAGACAAGTAATTCAGAAGAATGGCTGCAAGCCCACCGGAACCGAGCTCAGCATTACCCTCACTCCCTTCCCGCTCCAGGGACAACGTACTTGAACAGGCCAGCAAGGACTTGGAGTCGAGGGGAAAGTGATTTAATGCATCCATGTCTCTGTTGCCCCTTCACCTTGTAAAAGTAGAAGGATGATGGCTCACATGTCTTGCAGAACTCTGGGGACAAATGGCTAATAAAAATCCAAGCAAAAGCACTCTAAATACAAAACAGTTCTGTACGAAACATGCTGTGACTTGATCATATAGTCTAAGGAGCTTAAATGCTTTCAAGACAATTAGTAGATTTTGGCAATGTCCTTGATATCATTAAGACCTGAGTAACCATGTCTTCTACCCATTCCAGTGTTCTTGCCTGGAGAATCCCAGGGACGGGGGAGCCTGGTGGGCTGCCGTCTATGGGATCACACAGAGTCGGACACAACTGAAGTGACTTAGCAGCAGCAGCAGCAGCAACCATGTCTTCAAGAAGTTTATTACGTAGTTGACTCAGGTGCAAGACTCTTCCAACATATCAGGATCCACCTTATCACATTTTCTATGGCAGGAAAAATCTTTGATTGGGTTGGGTTGCATGGCACCAATGCCAAGGAAACACGGTGAGTCAGGTTAAAAAAAAAAAAGACCAGTGTAAGCACACTGATAGACTTTAGTCCTAATATCACTGTACTCTGTCCACTTGATTTCTTCTAAATTCTTTCTGAATTTGGATTTACCTAGTAGAGAAGACTATTGGCTCTCAACTAGAATGTTTTCTCAAGTCTTCTGTATACAAGGTGACTCTTGGGTGACTTACTCATGCACCTTTATCTTCCAGGGAGATTTATTGAGTGAAGTTATCAAAACAATTTCTATTGAGGAAGTAGGATGGAAATGGGAGTCTATAATCATATTTGATTTTGTAACCTTGTACCCTTTTCCTATAAATACAGTTTTTGACAAAACATGTTTACCAAATTGAAATTTATTTCATTCCAAAAGGTTGGAAGAAGATTAGGAAAATGGGAAAGAATTATGTTAAATCTTCTACAATAAAAGGAAATTATTTGAGAAGTAGCCCAGTAACATAGAAGGACATCAGAACTGGAATCCCTATTTTATTAACTATTAACTGTGCAAAATGGACTAGTGGCTTATCATTTTATTTCCATCAATAAAAAAAAATGAGACATAAATATTAACACCTACCTGGGTACAGGGATTAAGTGAGATAACTTTGGGTCTCTGTTTTGAGCATTTTGAGGTCAGCAGTGGATTAGAGCTGTTTAAAAAATACATGGGCCTACCTAAATGTGGTATTGAAATTTCTCAGAGTTATATTGTGTGGTATTTATAGCTAGATAAGAATGTATTTTAAATTGATCCTTGATCATATTTTCATTCTTTTAGACTTGTTCTACCTCATTGTCTCTGTGATAATAACTATAATTATATCCATTCCTCATTATAAAGCTGTTCTTTTTTCTTTCCTGACATTCTGCCCTCATTGACTAATAACAGTGAAACTATCCTTAAGGTTATTTATAAAATGCAGGAGAGTGCAAAGGAATGTCATATGCAGTCTGCATTGTATGCATTATTCTAGTTTTCTTATCTACAAAATAAATTTTCAAAAATTAAGAGTTGTAACACAAGCTAAGTCCCTGTTTCTACGTGTTCACTTCTAAGGCTCAAGTCAAAACTCTCCTAATTTTGACCAATGCTTCATCATCATCTGTCTTTAAAACATCCAGGGAAATTTTACCATTCCTCTTCTCTCTTCCCTCCCATTAATATTTTCGGTTCTTACTGGAATAGAGTTTTAATCCCTCCCCTGTCATTTTCCTCTCATGCCTGGAGTCCTTAGTAGAGGTTTTTGATGGAAAACATTCCATTCACAGTCTAACTTTGCATAGTTAAAATTACATTTTTCTTTAAAGGGAGAAGTGTTGAATATTATTCAGACTTTTAGGGCTTTGGGGAGTGAACTTTTAGAAAAAGCGATTTTTCATATTTGCTTATAGATAAATAACCATGTGTTAACAGCAACCCTCTATATGTCATTTATCTTTTCCTAACGCATTGTCTGTGAAATGATTTTATGTTTCCTGACATGTTTTCAAGTGAATGATTTTATAAGAATCCTCCTGTATTCCTCCATTATTTTACCAAATTGCACATCAGTTTGGCATTTTCTCTCTTATAATCTTAACCTTTCCTTTATTTGAAGTAATTCTCCAGTTCAGGTAAAACTATTAACTTTGGTTACTTTAATTACTTCAAAAGGAAAAAATTCTAATGCACCATAGTTTTTTCTATATCTCTTACAGACTTTGCCTAGCTAACACCACCTCCCCACTCCTACTCCATGGTCCCTAGCTTGTCGAATGTACTTATAGCATTCCTTCTTAGTCTATATTTTAATTTTCAGTCCGTATTGTATTCTTTTTCTAATGTTTTCCATAGCAACCATGAATTCTTCGAGGAACTGAACTCTTATCTTATTCAACTCTATTTCTAGCACACAGCATTGTAAGTGGCTCTATTTAGTGCAATAGTTCCCCATATTTGACTAAAACCAGTCCCATGGGGCAGCCAGACCTTACCCTATGAACTCATCCATTCAAGTCAAACCACACATAAACACATTATATTTCTGTGTACATAGCAGCCTGACCTCTCTCCAAGGAGCCAACACAAATACCATCCAGTCTCTTCATCTAGTTCAAAGAGAGGGACCTCTATGTAGCATAGGGAACTCTACTTAATGCACTGTGGTGACCTTGAATGGAAAGGAAGCCCAAAATGGAGGGGACATATGTATATGTCTGGCTGATTCACTTTTCTGTAAGGCAGGGCTTCCCAGATGGCTCAGTGATCAAGAAACTGCCTGACAATGCAGGAGATGCAGGTTCAATCCTTGGGCTGGGAAGATCCCCTGGAGAAGGAAATGGCAACCCACTCCAGTAATCTTGCTTGGGAAATTCCATGGACGGAGGAACCTGGAGGGCTACAGTCCATGGACATAGGAACCTGGAGGGCTACAGTCCATGGAGCTGCAAAGAGTAGAACATGACTTAGTGACACACAGCAGCAAGAGCATGCAGAAACCATTACAACACTGTAAAGCACCTATACTCAATAAAAATTAATAATAAAAAAAAATAGCAGGGTCACTAATTGTGCTCAGTAAGGAGAAAGGGGCCAGAAATGGGAATTCACTGGTAGTCTTTACTATAGACTGCATTGATCCAGTATGCTACATTGAAAGACTTTCATGATCAAAACACTATACTAGTTGCTGAATCAAAATTTTATATATGGCAATTCAATTATCTGTAGAGACTAGGAACAAGTAAACAAACAAAACTAACCATGGCATTGCTTTTTAAATCAGTTCTCAAAAGAAATGTCAGGGTTATTGGTATTTACCCTCAGAAGAACTATATACAGTCAATCAAGTTTCAATTATCTGTTGAGTTAGGATGATTGGCTTGCTCAATTGTTTTATTTTTAATTTTTTCAATGAAAAATAAGTGTGAATTTTTATGAAGTAAGAAAAGGGTGAGGTCATTTCACTAACCATGAAATGATCGCTGCATCACCCATTCAACTGCTGCTGTCTAAAATATAGGAATTAAAGAAGCACCGTTAAAATTAGTAACTTTCTATGAAGACTTTGGGAGAAGGCAATGGCACCCTACTCCAGTACTCTTTCCTGGAAAATCCCATGGATGGAGGAGCCTGGTGGGCTGCAGTCCATGGGGTCACTAGGAGTTGGACACGACTGAGCAACTTCACTTTTACTTTTCACTTTCATGCACTGGAGAAGGAAATGGCAACCCACTCCAGTGTTCTTGCCTGGAGAATCCCAGGGACGGGGGAACCTGGTGGGCTGCCGTCTATGGGGTCACACAGAGTCAGACACGACTGAAGTGACTTAGCAGCAGCAGCAGCAGCAGCATGAAGACTTTGAAATAACACAATTATATGAAGTAGCCTAAAAATAATTTGCTATGTGGTTTTTGCTTCCCTTCTCTTTCCACTGCCTCCTTATAATATCTGTATAAAAACCAAAGCTTGAAAATGTAGCAAAAGATGGCCTTCAGCAGTGAATATTTTAAGGTTTATCTTCTCTGAGCTCTTTGAGACTAAGTAAACATGGTTAGCAATGGAGCGAGTCTAAGCTTACATTTGACTCAAACCTAGGCTTAAACCAAATAGCAAAATCAGCTAAACAATAACAGGGTCAGAAAAAATGATTATAGAGTCATTTGACACCTCTCAAGGAAAGCAATGGCTATTAGCCCAAGTCCATCACTTAGGACTTTTCTAAGGATAACATGAAACACCAAACAGCTCAATCTGAATTTTTAGTCTGTTTCTCATTTAGGGCATTAATGTTAAAAGGTCTCCAGTACTGACTCAAAGCTATGGTTTTTCCAATAGTCATGTACAGATGCAAGAGTTGGACCATAAAAAAGGCTGAGTGCCGAAGAACTGATGTTTTTGAACTGTGGTGCTGGAGAAGACTCTTTGAGTCCCTTGGACCACAAGGAAATCAAACCAGTCAATCCTAAAGGAAATCAACTCTGAATATTCATTGGAATAACTGATGCTGAAACTGAAGCTCTAATACTTTGGCCACCTGATGTGAAGAACTGATTCGAAGAGACCCTGATGCTGGGAAAGATTGAGGGCAAGAGAAGGAGGCAGTAGAGGATGAGATGGTTAAATAGGATCACTGACTCAATGGACAAGAGTTTGAACAAACTCCAGGAGATAGTGAAGGACAGAGGAGTCTGGCATGCTGCAGTTTCTGGAGTCACAAAGAGTCAAACACAACTTAGTGACTGAACAACAATTGACTCGAGAAGCTGCTTAGTTAATTTGGATGATGCTATTGGCCTTTAATACAAACCAAAAAAATTTTTGCCACTTCCTTTGTTTCAGTTCAGTTCAGTCGCTCAGTCGTGTCCAACTCTTTGCAACCCCATGAATCACAGCACACCAGGCCTCCTTGTCCATCACCAACTCCCAGGAGTTCACTCAAACTCAAGTCCATCGAGTCAGTGATGCCATCCAGCCATCTCATTCTCTGTCATCCCCAACTCCTCCTGCCCCCAATCCCTCCCAGCATCAGAGTCTTTTCCAGTGAGTCAACTCGTCACATGAGGTGGCCAAAATACTGGAATTTCAGCTTTAGCATCAGTCCTTCCAATGAACACCCAGGATTGATCTCCTCCAGAATCGACTGGTTGGATCTCCTTGCAGTCCAAGGGACTCTCAAGAGTCTTCTCCAGCACCACAGTTCAAAAGCATCAATTCTTCGGCGATCAGCTTTCTTCACAGTCCGACTCTCACATCCATACATGACCACGGGAAAAACCATAGCCTTGACTAGACAGACCTTTGTTGGCAAAGTAATGTTTCTGTTTTATAATATGCTATCTAGGTTGGTCATAACTTTCCTTCCAAGGAGCAAGCGTCTTTTAATTGCATGTAAAAAATAATTATTTTCATATAATTTTGTAATTTTTTGATAGCATAATTGTGTAAAATATACAGGACCTAAATTTCAATAGCACAAAGTTCTAATTACTTTGAAAACAAAAATAAATTAATCTAGTAATTAATGCTTTATCTCATTCTATAAAAAATCAAATGAAAATGGAAATGGAGGGAGCCTATGACAGAAACATTCTGAAGAAATATTCGGAATCAAAAAGTTGAGAAATGAAGATAAAAGTAGGGGAGGTCCTAACATGGCAGAGGAATAGGATGGGGAGACCACTTTCTCACCCACAAATTCATCAAAATATCATTTGAATGCTGAGCAACTTCCACAAAACAACTTCTGAGTGCTGGCAGAGAACACCAGCCACCCAGAAAGGCAGCACATTCTCTTCAAAAGGAGGCAGAACAAAATATAAAAGACAAAAAGAGAGACAAAATTGTTAGGGATGGAGACCCGTCCCAGGGAGGGAGTCGTGAAGGAGGAGAAGTTTGCAAACACCAGGAAACCCTCTCACTGGTGGGTCTGTGGGGAGTTTTGAAATCTCAGAGGGCAACATAACCGGGGTGGGGGTGGGGGGAAATACACACAGAATATGCGCCTAAACCGCAACTCCCAGTGGCAAAGTAGTACAGATGCTCTTCCACAGCAGCAAGCAGGGGCTGAACAGGGAGGTGCAGGTTGCATACTTAGGGTAAGGACCAGGCCTGAATGCCCTGAGGACAATCTGAGGGAACTAACATGAGATAGCAACCCAAACTGTAGTATAGCCAGAGAAAAGAAAAAAAGAGAGAGAGAACTTTCCAGCGAAAAGCTCTTACCTAAGGCACAGACTGGCCTGCTCACAGAGCAAAGGATTGCGTGAATACCAGAGGAGAATGAGCCGGCTGGGAACCGGCCCAATCCCCCACAGAGGCAGAGAGGCAGGCGGGAGGCAGCCAGAGCTGGCAGGTGAGGGGCAATCTCAGCCCCAGAGATGGCATCCTCCACCAAACTGGGAGCAGGCTCCCAGTTGCAAACCAAGTCTTCCTGGGTTCCTGGACAGCTGACATCTGCCAGGAGGGTCACAGTCAGAGGTCAGCTCCCCAGAGGAGACACACGGCACACCTGAGACAGTGCTCTCGTGATGCACCCAGGAAACCGAGCTGCTGGGACTGGGGAGGTGATTAAGATGTGCTGCCCACCTGGAATAGTGCACTCACCAAGCACCTGATCGCCTGAGCTGCTTGGGCCTAGGAAGGGCACAAAACACAGGCCCAATTGAGTCTGTGTCTTTGTGGAGAACTTAAGAACCCAAACCTGAGAAGCTTAGAACTGGGAAGTGCACAAAACCCAGGGCCTACTTTGGACAGTTCCCCTGCAGAGCAACCTGGAGCCTGAGCAGTGTAAACCAGGAAAGCACACATGCCGTGACCTGGGGCAAACCCAGTGTGGTCCATACACTGCGAGCACTCCCCACACACACCAGTGATATTTGTTTGCAGTGTTTCTCCCTCCCCACAGCACAACTGAACAGGTAAGCCCAAATAAGTGACCACTTTCTCCCCCTTGTGGAAATTAGACCCTGAAGAGACTTGTAAACAGAGGAAGTCAAAATAAACAAAGAGGGAACCACTTTGGAAGTGACAGGTGCAACAGATTAAAACCCTGTAGTTAGCATTGACTAAGCATTGGAAGGAGCCTATAGACATTGAGAAGAAGTATAATCTGGAACAAGGAACTATCTGAACTGAACTGAACCCACACTGCCCTCAACAACTCCAGAGAAATTCCTAGATATATTTTACTATTATCATTTTTTACTTTAAATTTTTTTAATTTTTAAGTTTTTATTATTCCTTTAATTTTCATTTTTATAACACACTATTACCTTGCAAAACCCGTATTTTAAAGCAAATTTCATATATATATATATTTTATAATTTTTGTGATTTTGTTTTGTATTTTTAAATTGTATTTTTGAGAGCCTAACCTCTACTCTAGATTTTTAATGTTTGCTTTTTGGTATTTGCTATCAATTTTGTACCTTTAAGAATCTAATCTTCAACCCATTTCCAGTTATGGGTGTGATTACTGGCTTGATTGCTCTCTCCCCATTTGACTCTCCTTTTTCTCCCCCAGGTCACCTCTATCTCCTCCCTCCCCCTTATCTTCTCTAATTAACTCTGTGAATCTCTCTGCGTGTTCCAGGCTGTAGAGAACACTTAGGGAACTGATTACTGGCTAGATTGCTCTCTCCCCTTATGACTCCCGCTCTTCTCCTCCTGGTCCCCTCTTCTCTTCTCCATTAACTCTGTGAACCTCTCTGGATGTCCCTCACTGTGGAGAATCTTTTCACCATTAACCTAGATATTTTATCATTAGTGTTGTATGGATGGAGAAGTGTTGAGGCTACTGTAAGAATAAGACTGAAAGCCAGAAGCAGGAGGCTTAAATCCAAAACTTGAGAACACCAGAAAACTCCTGACTCCAGGGAACATTAATCGACAAGAGCTCATCCAAAAGCCTCCATACCTACAATGAAACCAAGCTCCACCCAAGAGCCAACAAGTTTCAGAGCAATACATATCATGGTAATTCTCCAGCAAGGCAGGAACATAACCCTGAGCATTAATATACAGGCAGCCAAAAGTCAAACCAAACCCAAGAACACCTCAAAACTCACTACTGGACACTTCATTGCATTCCAGAGAGAAGAGATCCAGCTCCACCCACCAGAACACTGACACAAGCTTCCCTACCTGGGAAACCTTGACAAGCCACTAGTCCAACCCCACCCACAGGGAGAAACCTCCACAATAAAGAGGAACCACAATCTTCCAGCATACAGAAAAGCCACCCCAAACACAGCAATCTAAACAAAATGAAAAGGCAGAGAAATATTCAGCAGGTAAAAGAACATGATAAATGCCCACCAAATGAAACAAAAGAGGAGGAGATAGGGAGTTGACCTGAAAAAGAATTCAGAATAATGATAGTAAAGATGATTCAAAATCTTGAAAACACAATGGAGTTATAGATAAATAGACTGGAGACAAGGATTGAGAATATGCAAGAAATGTTTAACAAAGACCAAGAGGAAATAAAAAAGAGTCAATCAATAATGAATAATGCAATAACTGAGATCGAAAGCACTCTAGAGAAAACCAACAGTAGAATAACTGAGGCAGAAGATAAGTGAAGTGGAAGATTGAATGGTGTAAATAAATGAAGCAGAGAGAAGAAAAGAGAAAAGAATTAAAAGAAATGAGGACAACCTCAGAGATCTCTAGGACAATGTCAAATGCCCCAACATTCAAATCATAGAAGACCTAAAAGAAGAAGACAAAAAGAAAGGCCACGAGAAAATACTTGAGGAGATAATAATTGAAAACTTCCCTAAAATGGGGAAGGAAATAGCCGCCCAACTCCAAGAAACCCAGAGAGTCCCAAACAGGATAAACCCAAGGAGAAACACACCAAGACACATATTAATCAAATTAATGAAGATCAAACACAAAGAGCAAATATTAAAACAGCAAGGGAAAAGCAACAAATAACATACAAGGGGATTCCCATAAGGATAACAGCTGATTTTTTAATAGAAACTCTTCAGGCCAGAAGGGAATGGCATTACATAGTTAAAGTGATGAAAGAGGAAAACCTAAAACCCAGATTACTATACCCACCAAGGATCTCATTCAAATAGGAAGGAGAAATCAAAAGCTTTATAGATAAGCAAAAGCTGAGAAAATTCAACACCACAAACCCAGCTCTTCAACAAATGCTAAAGGATCCAATTCTAGACAGGAAACAGAAAAGGCTTATAAACTCGAACCCAAAACAACAAAATAAATGGCACCGGGATCATCAGTTCAGTTCAGTTCAGTCACTCAGTCGTGTCCGACTCTTTGCGACCCCATGAATCACAGCACACCAGGCCTCCCTGTCCATCACCAACTCCCGGAGTTCACTCAAACTCATGTCCATCGAGTCGGTGATGCCATCCAGCCATCTCATTCTCTGTCGTCCCCTTCTCCTCCCGCCCCCAATCCCTCCCAGCATCAGAGTCTTTTCCAGTGAGTCAACTCATCGCATGAGGTGGCCAAAGTATTGGAGTTTCAGCTTTAGCATCAGTCCTTCCAATGAACACCCAGGATTGATCTCCTTTAGAATGGACTGGTTGGATCTCCTTGCAGTCCAAGGGACTCTCAAGAGTCTTCTCCAGCACCACAGTTCAAAAGCATCAATTCTTCGGCGATCAGCTTTCTTCACAGTCCAACTCTCACATCCATACATGACCACCGGAAAAACCATAGCCTTGACTAGATGGACCTTTGTTACTTATCAATAATTACCTTCAATGTAAATGGGTTGAATGCCCCAAACAAAAGACAAAGGCTGGCTGAATGGATACAGAAACAAGACTCTTATATATGCTATCTAGAAGAGACCCACCTCAATGCAAGGGACACATACAGACTGAAAGTGAAGGGCTGGAAAAAGACATTGAATGCAAATGGAGACCAAAAGAAAGCAGGAGTAGCAATACTCATATCAGATAAAATAGACTTTGAAATAAAGGCTGTGAAAAGAGACAAAGAAGGACACTACATAATGATCAAAGGATCAATCTATGAAGAAGATATAACACTTATAAATATATATGCTCCCAACATAGGAGTACCACAATATGTAAGGCAAATGCTAACAAATATGAAGGGGAAATTAACAGTAACACAATAATAGTGGAAGACTTTAATACCCCACTCACACCTATGGATAGATCAACTAAACAGAAAATTAGCAAGGAAGCACAAGCTCTAAATGATACAATGGGCCAGTTAGACCTAATTGATATCTACAGGACATTTCACCCCAAAACAATGAATTTCACTTTTTTCTCAAGTGCACACGGAATCTTCTTCAGGATAGATCACATCCTGAACCATAAATCTAGCCTTGGTAAATTTTAAAAAATTGAAATCATTTCAAGCATCTTTTCTGATCACAATGTGGTAAGATTAGATGTCAACTACAGGGAAAAAAAAACTATTAAAAATACAAACATATGGAGGCTAAACAACATGCTTCTGAATAACCAACAAATCACAGAAGAAATCAAAAAATAAATAAAAATATGCATAGAAAAAAATGAAAATGAAAACATGACAACCCCAAACCTATGGGATTCAGTAAAAGCAGTGCTAAGGGGAAGGTTCATAGCAGTACAAGCTTACCTCAAGAAACAAAAGAAAAATCAAATAAATAACCTAACTTTATACCTAAAGCAACTATAAAAAGAAGAAATGAAGAACCCCAGGATTAGTAGAAGGAAAGAAATCATAAAAATTAGGACAGAAATAAATTAAAAAGAAACAAGGAGACTATAGCAAAAATCAACATAACTCAAAGCTGATTCTTTGAGAAGATAAATAAAATAGACAAACATTAGCCACTCATGAAGAAAAAAGGGAGAAGAATCAAATCAACAAAATTAGAAATGAAAATGGAGAAATCACAACAGACAACACAGAAATACAAAGTGTCGTAAGAGACTACTATCAACAACTATATGACAATAAAATGGACAACTTGGAAGAAATTGAGGAATTCTTAGAAAAGTATAACCTTCCAAAACTGAACCAGGAAGAAACAGAAAATTTTAACAGACCCATCACAAGTGCAGAAATAGACACTGTAATAAAAAATCTTCCAACAAACAAAAGCCCAGGACCAGATGGCTTCACAGGTGAATTCTACCAAAACTTAGAGAAGAGCTAACACCTATCCTACTCAAGCTTTTCCAGAAAATTGCAGAGGAAGATAAACTTCCAAACTCATTCTATGAGGCCACCATCAACCTAATACCAAAACCAAACAAAGATGCCACAACAAAAGAAAACTACAGGCCAATATCACTGATGAACATGGATGCAAAAATCATTAACAAAATTCTAGCAATCAGAATCCAACGGCACATTAAGAAGATCATACATCATGACCAAGTGGGCTTTATCCCAGGGATGCAAGGATTCTTCAATATTCACAAATCAATCAATGTGACACACCACATTAACAAATTGAAAGATAAAAACCATATAGTTATCTCAATAGATGCAGCGAAAGCCTTTGACAAAATTCAACATGCATTTATGACAAAAACGCTCCAAAAAGCAAGCATAGAAGGAACATAACTCAGCATAATAAAAGCCATATATGATAAACACACAGCAAACATTATCCTCAATGGTGAAAAATTGAAAGCATTTCCCCTAAAGTTAGGAACAAGACAAGGGTGCCCAGTCTCACTATTACTATTCAACATAGTTTTGGAATTTTTAGCCACAAAATCAGAAAAGAAAAAGAAATAAAAGGAATCCAGATTGGAAAAGAAGTAAAACTCTTACTGTTTGCAGATGACGTGATCCTCTACATAGAAAACCCTAAAGACACCATCAGAAAACTACTAGAGCTAATCAATGAATATAGAAAAGTTCCTGGCTATAAAATTAACACGCAGAAATCCCTTGCATTCCTATACACTAACAATGAGAAAACAGAAAGAGAAATTAAGGAAACAATTCCATTCACCACTGCAATGAAAAGAATTAAATACTTAGGAATAAATCTACCTAAAGAAATAAAAGACCTATACATAGAAAACTATAAAACACTGATAAAAGAAATCAAAGATGACACAAATAGATGGAGAATCATACCATGTTCATGGATTGGAAGAATCAATATAGCAAAAATGAGTATACTATCCAAAGCAATCTATAGATTCAGTGCAATCCCTATCAAGCTACCAGTGGTATTTTTCACAGAACTAGAACAAATAATTTCACAATTTGTATGGAAATACAAAAAACCTCGAATAGCCAAAGCAATCTTGAGAAAGAAGAATGGAACTGGAGGAATCAACCTGCCTGACTTCAGACTATACTACAAAGCTACAGTCATCGAGACAGTATGGTACAGGCACAAAGACAGAAATATAGATCAATGGAACAAAATAGAAAGCCCAGAGATAAATCCATACATCTATGGACACCTTATCTTTGACAAAGAAGGCAAGAATATACAATGGAGAAAAGACAATCTCTTTAACAAGTGGTGCTGGGAAAACTGGTCAACCACTTGTAAAATAATGAAACTAGAACACTTTCTAACACCATACACAAAAATAAACTCAAAATGGATTAAAGATCTAAACATAAGACTCAAAACTATAAAACTCCTAGAGGAAAACATAGGCAAAACACTCTCTGACATAAATCAGAGCAGGATCTTCCATGGCCCACCTCCCAGAGTAATGGAAATAAAAGCAAAAATAAACAAATGTGACCTAATTAAACTTAAAAGCTTTTGCACAACAAAGGAAACTATAAATGAGGTGAAAAGACAGCTTTCAGAATGGCAGAAAATAATAGCAAATGAAGCAACTGACAGAGAATTAATCTCAAAAATATACAAGCAGCTCCTGCAGCTCAATTCCAGAAAAATAAACGACCCAATCAAAAAATAGGCCAAAGAACTAAACAGACATTTCTCCAAAAAGACATAAAGATGGCTAACAAACACATGAAAAGATGCTCAACATCACTCCTTATTAGAGAAATGCAAATCAAAACCACAATGAGGTACCATCTCACACCAGTCAGAATGGCTACTATCCAAAAGTCTACAAACAATAAATGCTGGAGAAGGTGCAGAAAAAAGGGAACCCTCTTACACTGTTAGTGGAATGCAAACTAGTAGAGCCGCTATGGAGAACAGTGTGGAGATTCCTTCAAAAACTTGAAACAGAACTGCCATATGAACCAGCAATCCCACTGCTAGGCAAACACACCAAGGAAACCAGAATTGAAAGAGACACGTGTACCGCAATGTTCATTGCAGCACTGTTTACAATAACTTGGATATGGAAACAACCTAGATGCCCATCAGCAGATGAATGGATAAGAAAGTTGTAGAACATATACACAAAGGAATATTACCCAGCTTAAAAAGTATGCATTTGCATCAATTCTCATGAAGTGGATGAAACTGGAGCCTATTATACAGAGTGAAGGAAGTCAGAAAGAAAAACACCAATACAGTATATAATGCATATATAAGGAATTTGGAAAGATGGTAATGATGACCCTATATGTGAGACAACAAAAGAGACACACATGTAAAGAACAGACTTCTGGACTCTGTGGGAAAAGGCAATGGTGGGATGACTTGAGAGAATAGCATTGAAGCATGTATATTATCACATGTGAAATAGATTGCCAGTCCAGGCTCAATGCATGAGACAGGGTGCTCAGGGCTGGTGCACTGGGATGGCCCTGAGTGATGGGATGGGGAGGGATGTGGGAGGGGGGCTCAGGATGGGGAACACATGTACACCCATGGCTAATTCATGTCAATGTATGGCAAACCACTATAATATTGTAATTAGCTTCCAATTAAAATTAATTAATTAATTTTTAAAAAATTCTAAAAAAAAATGAAGATAAAAGTAAAATATGATATACCCAGGAATTATGTTCATGAAACATCACAGCATCAAATTTGGGTCTGTACTTTGAAGCAGCAAGCGAAAAGAAAAAAAAAAATAATGTATTCAGTTGGCACACTAAAGTGAATCATTTCATTCAAAATGAAAGAAAGAAATCAGTTTTTTCAGTCCTAAAGTATGTGGATTCTTTACCAGCTGAGCCACAAGGGAAGGCCAAGAATACTGGAGTGGGTAGCCTATCTTCCTGACCCATAAACTGAACGGGGGTCTCCTGCATTGCAGGTGGATCTTTACCAACTGAGCTATCAGGAAAGCCCACTCTGGAACTGACAACTGGAAGAAATTACTCCCATGGATGTACACGTAGGAGGGTTGGAGTAGGTCTTTTGAAACTTCTTTTGAAATATGTCATCTTAAGTTTTTCTTGATCTTTCCTTTTAATGTTTCATGATTATGTTTATAATGTCTATAATGCCCTGTGCAGTGTTGTGCTTAGTCACCTAGTCATGTCCGACTCTTTGCGACCCCATGGACTGTAGCCCGCCAGGCTCCTCTGTCCATGGGGATTCTCCAGGTAAGAATACTGAAGTGGGTAGCCTATCCCTCCTCCAGAGGATCTTCCCAACCCACATCTCCCACATTGCAGGTGGATTCTTTACCATCTGAGTCACCAGGGAAGCCCTTGTAGTGCACTTTAATCCATTTATTCAACAACCAGTAGTTACATATATAATAAGTGCTCAGTGTCAAGGGAGTAACAGTGAATGACACACTGTCCCTGCCCTCATGGTGCTCACAGACTAGCGGAGACATGGAAATATAGGGAATTAGGTATAATGATGAGAGAAGCCAATCAAAGAGGGCAAAGCAAGAAAGTGGGTGATAGGAAGCATCTTCTAAGCCACTGAACAAAACCTGCAAAGGGTCTGAGAAGACAAAGTCATGGCCATTCCAGGAATTGCAAGTTTGCAGAAGTGGGCATGGAGAATAGATAGTGAGAAGACTACAGACGTGAGCAGGTAATATGATTATGAAAGATCTTGTAAACTATGTTTAGGAATCTGGCTTTAGTCATGAGGACAGTAAGCCAAAGTGAAATTCAGTGAAAGTGAATGTGACTTATGAAAACATTAAAGCAAAAAACCAATCAAGCAAAACTGAAACATCATCACAACAACACTGAACTCCAAGCATGACAATATGATGACTTTTAATAAAAAAGAAAAATGCTTCTAAAGTGCTGAGGGACAGGGGAATGTAAAGTCTGTTCCATGCAATAAGATTTCCTATCATCAACCTTAACTGAGCCATTGGTTCCTACTCCAGGAGAGACTGGATTGCAAGGGACACGGCCAGTTCCCTTGCCGTCTTGAGTCCCTCACAACAGATACAAACTCTACCATCCTAGCAAAGGTCACACATCTGGCATGCCTGCTTATATCAGCAACAGCGTTAAAAATACTCCATGAGCCAACAGCATCTGTTTGTCTTCAGGACTTGTGGTGAAGTCAGGTGCTTCATGTTCTCTGCTTTCCAGTGGAGAAAGACAGTTCTCTGCTATCAACATTAAAACAACAGCTTTACAAATGCTCTGCAAGTTCCTTGTCACAGCTATGCTCTCAACGAACTGAAGAGAGAGCTTTGCTTCCCTCAGAAGACGTGGACTGAGAAACCACTCTGTGTGTCAGTAGAAAGCAAAATGCATGTCTTCTAAATGTAAACCCTCACCTTTTCCAACCAGGCACCCAGGTTGCATCTCCTTGACATGGCAGCCCCACCCCAGCCCAGATACATCCACCCATGAGAGAAAATTCTTTCTTGGAGAGCTGGAATTTAATTTCTTTACCCTTTGAAAAATTAAAATAAGGAATAACACTCAATAACATTGTCAGAAATGGCAATTAAGTTTTGCCTTGAGTGGCTGATGAGGCCACTTCCAATATCAGGCATGAACTAGTAATATCCTTGCCTGTATCTAAGTGCATTGTTATAATTATTAACCATAAAGCAAATGGGGTGTATTAAGAGGGAAACAGTTTTAATTATTTAATATGGTAGAACAACACAGCCTTGCTGTTGCCATTTCTGCAAATTCACATCTAGCATCATATAGGCTGTACATACATAACTTGCTACCTCTCTGCACGGACTGTAATTTTAAAGTCTGGAAAACCATATAATTATCACTTCAAGTGAATAGGGCTTCAGACTGTAACTGTTATCAAGGACATGTTCAAATGAAAGCAAATACATACTGAGGGACCAGAGAGGACTGTGAAGTGTCGGGCAATGGAACTACATCAGGGATTTCAACATTTGAATCGTTCACTGATGATCTATTTTTGTAGCTTTCTTTTCTTTTATAGACACTGTTTCAGAAGAGTCTTAATTCCTCTTTTGACTGATAGAGTTTGGGGAAAGAGTCATCTTTAATAAGATGGCTGTATGTACTAAAGAGAACAGGGAATAGAATAGAAACACTGAACTTTGAAACCAGAAAGCATGATTCAAATCCAACCGCAGTCTTCTTGATTACCACATACGTCACTAAGCTTGAGAATCTCTCTCCAGGTCAGTGGACTTACAAAATACAGTCTGTCCCAAAGACACGTGACATTAAAATACTTGGCTCATGTAAAAGAACTTCAAATAACAAAATTATGCATATTCATCTTAGAAAAGGCAAACCTAGAGGATGTCATTGTCCTGCGTCCTCTGCCAGGTATATCAAAAAGAAATTAGGATTTGATTTATTGGTCTTCAATACTCCAGTGCGCAAACTATCTCCAAGATGTAAAAGATGCTGAGAAGCAAAATTTGCCTCAAAATATGATTGTTTTTATGTTTTAATTTGAGTCTGGGATAACCATTTGTCATAAATGCTTTCTAGAGAACTTTTCTGTGGGAAGTTGCATAGAATACCTGGAAGGCCCCTTCTAATTCTATACAATCCAAAATTGTGTAGAATGGAGAGAGGACAAAGAGAAAGGCTTCGTGTTCAAAGTCTATCAGTAGGTTGAAGTTTGTTTCGTTGCAATGGGTCTTTGAAGGATAATAGCCTGACTTTCACCCTTTGTACCTCTGCTCCCTCCTCCCACTACACACCCCGCTAATGGTTTCCAGTGGCAGTAATCCAAGATACAGTAATCCTGTTTGTTTGATGACTAAACATCCTTTTATGCCTGGAGGATCAACTCTAAGAGTCAAACAAACTGAATTAGTGCCTAATGCCGAAACCAGAGCACTCTCTGGACTTTAAAGAGTGGCCCAGATCACTATTATTCCCAGCTTGATTGGTGCCTCCCTGGAGGAAAAAATCACTTTGTTTCATTTTAGTTCATTATGACAAACTTTGGGGGATGTAATTGACCAAAAGGGCACTGAATTTAAAATGCATGTTGAGGTTCTTGGGTAGCATGAATCCATAACCAGTGTCCATAGAGGCCATGAACTGACATATGTTTCTGGATTCCTGAAAGCAAATATTTTGATTTGACTTGCTTTACATTTGAAGTAAATGAAGTTGAAACAAAGATGAAAGTGTAAGCTGTTTGGAAAGAAGGAACTAAGTCATATCTAATTTTACCTAATGTAAATTAGCTCTCTAGGGAGAACAGTTCAGTGTTATTTATTTATCCTGCTCATGGCCTGGAGAGAACTTGTGCTGGCCAAGACAACATTATTGCATGAACTCTCCTTTATACTATATGAAAATCTTTGATTCATTCAGATTGCTGTCCCTCCAGACCTAGATGAGACAACCTTCTCTCTAGAAAGGTATCTTTGCAGAGAAAGACTGACCTTAAAAGAGATTCCACTGCTGCTTTTTATTATGGAAATAATACCAGACTCACTGGTTTTCTGTGGGTCTAGTAGATGAAAAACAAAATGTAGTCAAAGAAGAGAGGATGAAAGTAAGCCAAAGACAGATAATTTCTGCTTCAGTATCTGCTTCACAATACAGTTTCAGGCAGACTTTCGTGATGCAATCTTAATACAGAGAGTAATGATTTATGAAGTGGCAGCATATGGAATATAATCACTTTTCCTACTCTTAGAAAGAAAGTGACATTGCTCAGTCATGTTCAACTCTTCGAGACCCCATGGACTGTAGCCTGCCAGGTTCCTCCATCCATAGGATTTTCCAGGCAAGAATACTAGAGTGAGTTGCTGTTTCATTCTCCAGGGGATCTCCCCGACCCAGGAATCAAACCTGGGTCTCCTGCACCACAGGCAGACTCTTTACTGTCTGAGCCACCAGGGAAGCCCTGACCTACTTTTAGGTGCTTTGCAAATTCTAGAAATTGTAACACCAACTGACTTTTTAAATAATGAAGACAATGTAGACAGGAAGAAGAGTATCACAGCTATCACAATATTCAAGAAAAACTTGTATTTCAGATATCAGACTTTTACTGTTATTCTTGTTAATATGGAATCACCAATATTTAGAAAAGTATCCTAGATCATTTCTTGCTACATTCTCAGAACTTCGTCACTATTAAACATGGGCATTCCAATTGAACCAACGGCTATAAATTAATTGAAATTTTTACTGAAGTAGGGCTTAATAATCAACTTCTGAGTCTCTTGCCAAGAAAAAAGCATGACCAGAAAGTCCCATTTTTTATCATGCTTCTAAGTCGCGTCAGTCGTGTCCAACTTTGTGCGACCCCATAGATGGCAGCCCAACAGACTCCTCTATAGGTAGCCCCAAGTATCACATCCTGCCAACATTATGTTATATATTATGCATGGAATATATTTTCTTTCAACAACCTGAACTCTCACTCTGCTATGAACCATCTTTATTCACATAGCATCCAAAACAAAGAAGGTCTGTTCTGTTTGTCTCCTTTTATGCTGGTCTGAGTAATTTGTTCATTTTATAAAAGAAAGGAGAAGTAAAAATTAAATCAGAATAATTTATCTAAGCATCATATTCACCCATAATACATGGCTTCTCAATGTACAACCCAATATTTGTCTTTAATTGAGAAGAAAGAATACATATGTCATCTTACCAGATCCAGTTACTCATTCTGCTGTTTTCTACATCCCCATCCGTTTTAGAAAAAATGCTATTCTCTACTTATTCTAATATTAGATTAATTGGACTAATGTGAAAAACTTACTAAAAATTCTGCTCTGACTTGGGAGACTGAGATAGGGAAGTTATAGAAGGATGGAGTGCAAAAGAGAAGAACTGAAATTCTGATGAATGTGTTTCTCTCTAAACTGTAGCAAATATATATTCTAAGTATGTAAGGTCATTAAATAATTATGAATATCATTTGACTATCTCCACTTGCAGTAGAAGCCAAACTTTGAATTACATCAGTCTCCTTCTCTGTCTAGGTATCTTCTCTACTAACTTACAGGCAGCTTGGGCAAATATGGGTATGTCTGGTTGAAAAAGACCACAGTTCAGTTCAGTTCAGTTCAGTCACTCACTCGAGACCACACATCCATTCAAATTCAGAAGTTAATGGAACCATAAACTACTATTTTCCTTTATTTTAAAAACACTTTTTAAAATAACTTTATCTTAAAAAGTAATATTTCTCCTAGTGTAGCCTTCTCGATTCTCCTTAAGAATTAATATAAAAATTTGAACCTGTGAAGTACATGTTAGTTAATTTTAACCACCAGTTGGGGTTCAGATATCGAGTTTCCAATAAGTGATTCCTTATGTTCATATGCAACCTGCAATTCGGTTTCAATTTTGGTTATTGCATAACCCAGTTATTGTGTATTTGGATAGCTGAAAAGTCTCAAAATCTTTTAGATGATCAACCAAATTTGGAGAGTTTTTAAACTATGACCTGACATTTCAAACTATAATGTAGGAACACAATAATCATAACCATTCAAATTATCATCAATAATGAATATTGAATATAAACAGAGAATTTTAGAAATTTAAGAACATGTACAGCAAAGACATTATGCCTAAAACACAGTCTATTCATTTTTAGAGACATAAGGATAAAATCATATTTCTTCCTTACCTAAGATGGCTAAATGCAGTTGAAGTAAAAAGATATTCAGAGTTGTTCATCATATTAAAAACAAAACAAACAAACAAAAAACCTCACTCTGAAATGTGACCAATCTCCCATGCTTTACTTTGAGAAGGTTTCTGACAAAGTAATTCACTCAGGTCAATAAGTCAAACTGTTCCCCGGGCTCTAAAGAAATATTGCTTTGTCATAGTAAAGAGATGATGGCCTGATTTGTTTCTTTTCCTTAATCAGTTTGATTAATCTGAAGACAGGTGGTGTTGCCAATTGGGAATTTCTTAAAACAGGTGCTCAAAAAAAGATCTTTTTTTTTTTTTGGTCATGGCTTGTGACATGTGGGATCTTAGTTCACCAACCAGGGACTGTCTGTACCGGCTTGGTGGAAGTGAGGAGTCTCAGCCCTGGACCACCAAGGAATTCTGTTTTTTTAAAGAAGGACACCCAGTAAGGGCAGATATTTTCACTAGATTCCTATCCACATGCTATCCTATTAAGCCCCATTAACCTTCCTGTCTCCTTTCCAGGCCAGACACACTCAGTTCATTTCCTGACCCTATTCAGTTCAGTTCAGTTCAGTCGCTCAGTAGTGTCCGACTCTTTGCAACCTCATGAATCGCAGCATGCCAGGCCTCCCTGTCCATCCATCACCAACTCCCGGAGTTCACTCAAACTCATGTCCATCGAGTCGGTGATGCCATCCAGCCATCTCATTCTCTGTCATCCCCTTTTCCTCCTGCCCCCAATCCCTCCCAGCATCAGAGTCTTTTCCAGTGAGTCAACTCTTCGCATGAGGTGGCCAAAGTATTGGAGTTTCAGCTTTAGCATAAGTCCTTCCAATGAACACCCAGGATTGATCTCCTTTAGAATGGACTGGTTGGATCTCCTTGCAGTCCAAGGGACTCTCAAGAGTCTTCTCCAGCACCACAGTTCAAAAGCATCAATTCTTTGGCAATCAGCTTTCTTCACAGTCCAACTCTCACATCCAAAGAAGAGGGAAAAAGAGAGGAGTAAAGGTGGAAAGAAAGAGTCATTTGCATAGACAGACAGATGCTTTTGAGAAAAGGCAGAAGAAAAGTGCATCACTTTCCAAGGCAGGTCCTGAGAGATGGCATGTACTTCTAGCCAGTAAATAAATGACTGATGGTAAAAAATCACAAGGCAGTTGTCATTTGTAAGGGAAACAGAAGAAAAGGGGAAAGAAACTTTCAATATTGTCATGGTCTGAACATTCAAGAATTTAAAAAACTTCTTTATTTTGAAACTACCTTTTAAACTGTTGAACTGTGTTTATTGAATGTGATACAGAGGTTAAAATAACAGAATATCATTTATAGCATCACAATTGTAAAAGAAGACCCTAATAATGTCTATATTTTAGTAAATTCAAAGCTCATTTGTTACATGGCACAGCACTTATTTTTAGAAGAATGCTTTGTATTGTGCATTATATAATTGCTTGATTTTCTTTCAAAATTTTATGTTTTGTTTTTTAATACCTTGAACAACACATTGTACATTATGTTTAATAATTACATATAATGCTACTCCATATTTTAACATTTTTTACAAGAAAGCTAAAAAAAGTATAGACCTTTGCAAGTCTCTTTCTACTAAAAACTACCAAAAATAACTTAAATCAGCTTCATCCATTTATATAAAATAAAAAATAAAGACATTTCTTGTTTTTTTTTATTCCTCATCCAAGGATTTGTATTTTATCAGAACATTTTAAGAAAAACACACACACACACACAGAGTAATGTATCTTTTGTCATTTTGTAAAATATATATCAGTTCAAATTAAATTTAATAAGCAGGCATATATTGTATGCATCAAATACGTATGCAACAACGTTCTGGATATTGTTATGGTTATAGGAAATATTCACTTTCAGCAAATATATTTTTTAAAAAAGGAGACCACTTAGAAGGAGAAGCTATACAATACCTTACATTTTATATAAAATCTATTATTTGTGGTTTGTTAAAAGTGTCGACTATAAACTGGATGAGCATGAATACATATATATAAACAGACATATTCACTTATGTATATTTATTACATATGTGCAAGATACATAGTCTTGTGTATATATATATCTTATGTATAAAACATTTTTATATATGATAAATATATATATTAACATAATATTAAAAAATAATTCCTTAGCCTTTAAATAAAATATTTGTAAAAATCTGCACTGCAAAACTGTTATTAGTTTACGAGGTGCCCATCTACATAAATTAGGATAAAACAAATGTCTTGATCTGACATGTTTATTTCATTCAAGCAGGTCTAAAAAAAGCTTAGAACCACTTGGTTTATTTTCTGTTCTTTTAAAATTTGACACTGTCCTTCATCTGAATGAAAGTTCTATTGAAATTACATTTCTTTTAAAATGTCCTGGCATCTTAGAAGGTTGTTTCACAAGAAAGTTTTTGATTTTTGTACTTCTCTAGTATCAGTGACTATATAAACAGTACTCTCTGTGATTGAAATGAATTAAGCCATAATTGTCCTTCAGTTTTCATGTTTTGGTAAAGTCATAGAAAAAAATACCTTGGAGATTTCCTGAGACATGAGTTTGTGTTTCTCGCCATTTTAAGGGCGTTAAAAAATCTGAAGTTAAAAGAACAAAATACAAAGGAAATCAAGGGTGACTGCAGAAGTAAACTAAAAAAGCAATAAAAAGTGAGTATAAAGGATACCTGAATTTGCTGATAAATAGTGAAAATATCGATCATCTATATTTTTGTGTAATGCTGCATATTGGTATGTCGGTTTCAAAGTAGAGTGACAAATTATTAAGCATTAATTAAGTGATCACTGGATCTTCTTAAATATGTGAGTGTTTGATATTATATGAACATGTGCTTTCCACCTAAATAGATCAGAGTTTAGCAATTATTCATTTTATTGTTACACTTTCAACTAATTTCACTGCATTAAATGCAAAGTGCTTTAGTGCTATTTCTCTAAGAGGGCCTCAGTTAAAAACTAGACTTATAAATTAATTTGAGAGGACTTGAAAAGTTGTTTTTCAATCTGCATGTCTAAACATCTTACCTCTTGGTTCCTCTCATTACTACACCCTGCCACCTGGATTAAACTTGCAGATTTATAATGCCCAGAGACACAAGACTCTGAAAAGAAGTCATTACTCCATTTTTTTTGTAGTGTTCTATGAACATATCAACTAATATAAATGAATTATGATTTCAATGTACCATTTAATTATGACCTCTGTTGTTCAATGCTAAATAATAATTTTGAACAATTTTGTACATTTTAATCTGTTATTTTTGTATCTGGTAAATAATTTTAAGAGGGATGAAAATTTATTTATGCAGCATGAAGATTACTTTATAAACTAAATAATGATAAGAGAATACTTGGAATAGATAGCATATTGACTGAGTTAGTAAAAATTAACCAGTATTTTTAATAATAGCACAAATGTCAAGGCTGTATGTTCATAATGTCCATGCAAATAGCTCTAGATGTTGAAAGGAGGATGTCAGTGTGTGAGAGAGGAGGTGAATGGAAAGAGGGTGAAACCATTTGTATATCACGTAATGGGAAAAGTTTAAAACTAAAGTTTTTGTTTATTCACCAGGGTTTTGATACATATTGTTATAATATATATAACATGTCTATTTTCTATACATTTACCTTTCATCAGGGTAGGTCCAAAGGGTGAATCTGAAATTCATCTGAGATTGTGGTTTCCTAGCAAAATGTCTTTGTGATCCCTTCTGGGCCACATAGAATGCTCTCTAAGGAACATTGTATCTGTTATGGGCTGAACTGCACGCCCGGCCCCAAATTCATATGTTGATGTTTGAACCCCCAGTACCTCAGTAAGTGACTCGATTTGGAGATGGGCTTCCCTGGTGGCTCAGAGGTTAAAGCGTCTGCCTCCAATGCGGGAGACCCGGGTTCGATCCCTGGGTCGGGAAGATCCCCTGGAGAAGGAAATGGTAACCCACTCCAGTATTCTTGCCTGGAGAATCCCGTGGACGGAGAAGCCTGGTAGGCTACAGTCCACGGGGTCGCATAGAGTCGGACACGACTGAGCGACAGAACGGAACGGAATTAAACTGAATGAGTTCTTTAGGGTGGGACCCAGGACTGCCTTGGTGGCTCAGCGGTAAAGAATCTGCCTGCAATGCAGGAGATGTGACTTTGATTTCTGGTTCAGGAAGATCCCCTGGAGATGGAAATGGCAACCCACTTCAGTATTCTTGCCTGGGAAATCCCATGGACAGAGGAGCCTGGCAGGCTACAGTCCATGGGGTTGCAAAGAGTTGGATATGACTGAGCAACTAAACAACAAAGACACTAAAAAGGTGGGACCCAATTTAATATGACTACTGCCTTTATAAGAAGAGGATTTTAGGAGACAGATACACAGAGGGGAGACCTTGTAAAGACGCAGGGAGGGGGAAATAGCTGCCTGTAAGCCTAGGAGAAAGGGCTCTGGAGAAACCAACCCTGATTACACTTTGGTCTTTGGACTTCTAATCTCCAGAACAATGAGAAAATAAGTTTCTGTTGTTTAAACCACTCAATCTGGTACCTAGAAAGGTAATACAGTACCAATTCTGAAACTAAACCAAGGCAGGCATATTAATGCAGAAAAAGAAGAATAGAATCTTAGTAAAAATCATCCTTATGACCTACGTTTTTCTGATAGTTATGAATAATTATCCTTCTTCTTGGTTTTTGTTACATCTTCTCTATGCTCTTATACTGAAATCATAAGCCTCACCAAGGCTCTCTGATTATTGCTTCTAAATTATTCTTCTACTTGAATATTAAGGTTTTAGTATTTTCTGTAGAGTTAGAAATGACCTAGTATTGATTACTTTGCATCACTATAGCTTCAAAGCCTAGAATGATGTTTAATATAATGATTTTTTTCCCTGACTCTACTGTAATGCAAAAGAAATAGGAATACCTGCCATGAAATCAAAGGAAGACATTGATTTATGCTCTGGGAAGAATGAATTGAAAATTGAATAAAGACAAGAGAAAATAAAATTTCCTAGACCAAGAACAAATGGAAATTGATTTAATTTACTGAAAAGAAATCACCTCTTTGAGTAGTCAAGCAAAGCATTAGGATCTTGCTGACTACCAGGAAAGGACAAATTAGAATTAGAAGAACCTATGAGTATGTAGCTTCCAAATTACCATAGTACTTTTCTGGTAAATTTTCTTGTTTTACACAAAACATTATGCAACATTTCAGGGAACTGTGATTTGTCCATCAGTAAAGTATAATGATATTAAAATATTTTCTTTGCCTTGCCTTTTGAAGAGAGATTAAATTATATTCTATCTTGCAGGAATACATCCCAAGCATTTTTTATAGTGGTGCCTGAAACATACAGACATTTCAACTGTCTATGGTTTTCCTCATATCTTTTTACTTCCCTTAAATTAACTTCATTCTTACAGCCATGGAATGAAATCTTTAGACAGTAAGAACAGGAAATAGTCATTGGTAGAGAATAGATTTCTTACTAGTAGAGGACTGACCACATGCAAATTTTAGATTGACAAGAAAGGGTCAGAACATCCTGGCAGTCTGCCAACTGTAAGAAAGTGACAACACTGGAGGCTAAAGAAGAAATGTACATTTAAGTACTCTCTGTTCAGAAAAATTATGTGGCAGAATTGGCAGGAACGTGTTGTAGGTAAAATCCTGATGACTTGAACTTTTTAAATCTCATCTTGCAGAAAAATTGCAAAATGAAATTCTTTGGGACTTAGCATTGCACGAAATGTATTGAAGGGTTGGCAGCAGATGTGTGGTGTAATTTCAAACAGAATAGGGCAGACATTTGAAAATATCCACGTGTGTCTATATGAAAGCCACCTCCCAACTCCTTGTTTCGGGGTAATTCCCCCCGAGGGGAATAGCTGTCTCACATCTGTCATTTTAGGCAGGACAGGAGGGAGGGAGGTTTGAATTGGTGGCTAGGAGGATTGCCTCCTGACCTAGCTAGACCCAGAAGACACATGCCAACAGTTGAAGTCACTCTCTATATTTTACTTTTGTTATTCTCCAGCCATTTTTAAAGTGGTCTTATAAATAGCTTCAGTTCAGTTCAGTTCAGTCGCTCAGTTGTGTCCGACTCTTTGCGACCCCATGAATCACAGCACACCAGGCCTCCCTGCCCATCACCAACTCCCGGAGTTCACTCAAACTCATGTCCATCGAGTCAGTGATGCCATCCAGCCATCTCATTCTCTGTCGTCCCCGTCTCCTCCTGCCCCCAATCCCTCCCAGCATCAGAGTCTTTTCCAGTGAGTCAACTCATCTCATGAAGGGCCAAAGTATTGGAGTTTCAGCTTTAGCATCAGTCCTTCCAATGAACACCCAGGATTGATCTCCTTTAGAATGGACTGGTTGGATCTCCTTGAAGTCCAAGGGACTCTCAAGAGTCTTCTGCAGCACCACAGTTCAAAAGCATCAATTCTTCGGCGATCAGCTTTCTTCACAGTCCAACTCTCACATCCATACATGACCACAGGAAAAACCATAGCCTTGACTAGGTGGACCTTTGTGGGCAAAGTAATGTCTCTGCTTTTTAATATGCTATCTAGTTCAGTCGCTCAGTCATGTCCGACTCTTTGCGACCCCATGAATCACAGCACTCCAGGCCTCCCTGTCCATTACCAACTCCCAGAGTTCACTCAAACTCATGTCCATCGAGTCAGTGATGCCATCCAGCCATCTCATTCTCTGTCATCCCCTTCTCCTCCCGCTCCCAATCCTTCCCAGCATCAGAGTCTTTTCCAGTGAGTCAACTCATCAACTGATATGCTATCTAGGTTGGTCATAACTTTCCTTCCAAGGAATAGCTTAGTGGAAGCTATTTGGGGAATTAAGGGACTAGGTATGTTCATACCTGGGGTAAAGCAATTTCTGTCAGAGCAAGTGAAAGAAATATAGAAAAGTTAATGTGCAAGGTTTAAAGTTCAATGCTTTTGCATATTAGAATACTAAAGTGACAAGTGACCATCATCATAGACTTTGAGACATCATAGTAGTCACTCTCAAGAGGTGTCGTTAGAAGAATGGGCTTCCAAAATCTATGGGACAGAAGCTTGTTTCATTACCCTTTGGATATTGCAGGGACAACCTCCTAAAAGATCTCAGAGAGACCAAAGTTTATAAGCTTAAACTTTTTGTCCATACATGAAGATCATCCAGTTCCCCAAGAGCTTAGAAAACAGAAAACAATTTACCCTCCATTAAAATGTAACAGCAAAGCACCATCATTTTGAGCAAAGTGTCTTGGAACAATGAGACATCATAATAGCTTTAGTAGAGCTATTGTCTGTAAATGAAGAAACTGTTAATCAAAACAGGGATTGTTAGCCTGATGTAAGCATGGAAAAGACGCTGGAAATGAATTGATGATAGTGCCCATCTGAGGACTATCTCAGTTACAGAAAATCTAAGTCAAGATTAATCTTATTCTAGTGTCATTGACAAGATTATTTCTATTGTGAAATGAACATGTGAATATATATGGTTATGTTAGCCTGATCTACTCAGGCTGCATATTAGATATTTAATACACTCAGATTTCTTAGTTTCAAATCTATGCTCACCAAGTAATGTTTTTATTATATTTTGGCTTCTTATACACACCCACTTCAGCAGCAGCTTCGAAATTTCTTTATATGGGAAGATATCAGGGCTAGTGAAGCAGTTGAAAGTATGGAATTGAGAGAAGAATCAAGCTGAGCTTATATAATGGGCACGTCTATAAGAAATTTATCCTATTTCTAATTGGGGAAGTATGCAGAAGGACTAATAGAAACTCTGTTGGCTAACACTGTCCATCCAGCCCTTATTCATGGCATTTTTTGGCACTGAAATTATTTACAAGGAGAGCATGGTTGGTTCTATCCCCTGACACTGCATATTCCAGTTCTTTTTACTTTTTCCTCCTCGTTTCTTATACTCTCCAGCATTCAATTCACTTTACTTAATAATCTGGCATTGTTGATCTCTTGCATTAGAACATTGGCTCTATTAAGTCAAGGGCTTTTTTCTATGTTTTCACTATTTCCCAAGTACCCAGAAAAATGTCATGGACATAGTAAGTATTCATAAACATCGTTTTCAGTTAATTGTGTAATCATCACCTATTAGCAATTGAGGTCATCTTTGATGGGGCTTTCCAGGTAACCTGCTAATGTAGGAGACACAGGAGACGTGGGTTCAATCCCTGAGTCAGGAAGATCCCCTGGAGAAGAGAATGGCAACCCATTCCAGTATTCTTGCCTGGGAAATCCCATGGACAGAGCAGCCTGGCAGGCTACAGTCCAGGGAGTGGCAAAGAGTTGGACAAGACTGAGTGACTGAGCATGCATGCACATGATCTTTGATAGGGGGAGCTATTGTCCAGAATTAACTTAAAGCCTTTGCTATCCAATGACCTTAACACCCTGAGCTATTACAACCCATATTCTGGTTATTATAGACATGTGTTTAATTTTATAACTCCAGATACCACATTTTTTTTTACTGATATGTCTTAATTTCTCCAAGCCTTTTCCTACTTTCTCTCTTTGTTTTGTTCTTCTTACTCTTATTTCCTTTCGATTGAAGGCATTATTATTCCATGTTATATTTGGAAGAATATCTCTACTCAATCAAATATCATTTTTTCCAATAATTTTGAGGGGATAATGTTTCTGTTATAACTTCTCAGACATTTCTTATTCTTTTTGTCTTATTATTATTATTATGTCTTCTAATTACCTGAGCATTTACTTTGTTTAATCTCATTGGAGGTTCTCAGAATCTGTATATCTCAATCTTAATCTATAACGGCTAATTGAGTTTTTAAAGAATAAGAAATTCTGATGGAAATATATATAAATATAAACATAATTCTTAAGTCTTCTCTAGTTCACATAAAGTGGATGTTTCTTCAAAGAATTCAGATATTAAAAATAGCATCTACTTTCTCACCTCCCCAAAAGAGCTTAAAAATACATGTTAGAACTGACTTGAATACCAAAAATCTCCTTGCATATTTCTGTTGATTGGAAACACATTATCTCCTAAATCATCCATTTCATTGTCAATTCTGAAAGACAGGAAGTTCTCAATATCGAAACCGACTTTGTCTCTTCATTTTTCAAGCAACTTTGGTCTGGCTCTCGTCCTCACCATTCCTCCAAAAGGGCCAACTATGACTTTTACAACAGTAAATCCAGTGGATCTATGCCAGGATTATCTTATTCTCTCAGCATCATTTGATCCACTTGGCATTCTCGACTTTTGGAAGCCTCTCTCTATTTTTCACTCTCATTATGCCACTTTGTCCTAGATGTTTGCCTATGTCTCCGGGCATTTCTTCTCAGTCTTCTTTGCTAATGTAGCTACCTTAATTCTCCCAAAAACAATGTCCAGAAATGCTTTGTACTGCCCCAAATATGTACCTAAATGTTAGTTTTCTTTTGGATTGGATGCAATTTACTTAATAAAGCACCTAGTATAGAGCCTAGGACATACAAAGCAATCAATGAATTAAAATGATTCACTTTTCCACTTTAAGGGTAACATTGGTTAGGATGCATATTTTTTTTAATAAAAATGATATGTAAGCAAAAATAAATCAACTGATGGTTTCACTTTCTATGTTTGCTTTTGGACTTGATTTAATGATATTTAATATCTGCAAAATTCTGAAGTATCTTTTTGGCTAACTGATGCTTAAAGAAGGATATCATTGATGGTTAATGATTGAAACAGATTCAAGATACACATACTTAATATCTTTCTCAGTTTTCAATTATACTCAATTTATATACTTCAATTTATATTTAACCTAAAGTATAATAATGAAGAAGAAAAAAAAATCCTTTTGTAATGAAGAAAAACTATGCAAGCTTTGTAATCCACAATTGTAACCAGATTTGATTTAATGGGTAATACATCTAGAGAAGACACCTTAATGCAAAGTATGTGAAAGATTTAAAGGTGAAGCAAATTCCCTTTTCCTTTTCTTTCATAAACACCATCACAACTGACCTTTAATGCTGATAAAGCTATAAGGAAAGACAAAGGCAGATGCAATATTCTGCCAGACCTATTTGAATATATTTAGCAAACGACCAAGGCAATGACTCTTTAGCCAAAGAAATTTCAAGCTGATTTTAATTTCTGTGTTGGTATTTTGTATATCCATGTTTTTATGTAAAATAAATTGAAACAGGGAATGAACTGGAAAAAAAGAACCATTTCTTTTGCTGGTCTCAGAGAGAGTTTGAGGTGAAGAGGACGGGCACTTCCTGGGACAGAAAGAGGTGAAATATGCAAGTGAGCATCCATTTTGCTGGTTCTATGTCATGCCTGAGAAATGATCTCAACACCACTCACAAAGGCATGGGAATTAGGGTTGCCTTTTATTTGACCTCAATGTTTTTGATTTGTTATATTGTCATTTAGTCTGTGAAACGTTCAAGCTAATCTTTCCAGACCCTTATAATCAACTAGAGTGGTATTGATCTTCCTATCATTCCCCTGCCTTTGGAAATCACAGGTACGAATGTGCACCCTCTTATAGATGATCTAATGCTATTCAATATGCTCTTAATTATAAATAGCTCTTTATAAATTTACTACAGCTATAAACATCATATACTGATATATACATATATATTTTCTCCCTTATCCACACATGCACATTTATATTCATAGTTTTATAGTCACATATGCCACAAATTTCACTCCCAGATGTCTCACTGCCATATCCATTCTGTGCTTTCCCTCAAAACAATCTGAAGCCATTAATAGACACCTGGCTATGAATGAATTGTACGTACAGCTCCCTGAGAAACCCTGAAAGGACATAAGTGTCCCTAAGCTGGCTTCAGCTCATCTGTTTTCAAATCTTTCAGCTATGTGGAGGAAATATCACTCCTTATCTACTAAATGCAAAGTTGAAATACAGAACAATGAACATTCATCTGCTCTTTACTATTTTCACTACTGCCTTTGTTGCTTTCTTTCTATCTGCATGCTTTAATACCTTGCTGGTAATCGTGGTGGGCAACCATTTGGAAGTAATGTGCAGTCATGATGATAATTCATCTCTAAATACTTTTTCATGCATTTCTTGAGAATAAGAACATTTTCCTACAAACCCATAATACAAAGAAAACACCATTAAAATTAATTTAATTATATGTATGCTATTCCATTGTGTTGAGACATGACATTAATTTTTTTTAATATTTCAGGGCAATGTTCATGCATATTTTCCCTTACTCTGGCTCTCTTTGTTTGCTCATGACTGACTACATTTATACCAACATTTTCTTTCGACAGAAACATCACATAGGGGATGTTGTTTTGTTTTGCTTTGTTTTTTGTATTGCCTACAGCAAATTGCACTTTTTAAGTTTTATTTCCCTATTGGTGAGGATAAATTTGATCACTTGGTTAAGGTAGCACTACAAGGTCTGTCCTTTGTAAAAGTATCAATTCAATTAAAATAAACCTCCCAAAAATGGGTTTTATTTGATGTGCCGAAGTCTAAAATTTCTCAATAAAGAAAAAGATATCCATAAAAAATTGTGGGTTATATTTTTAAGTCCAGTGAATACACAGTAGTCTAACATCATTTAGTCAATAGTTTTAGCATCAACTGATTGTCTTTATCAAAAGACAGTCCCCAGAAGCTTAGGCAGTAAAAAATTCACCTGCAATGCAGAAGACCCAGGTTCAATCCCTGGGTTGGAAAAATCTCCTGGAGAAGGGACTGTCAACCCACTTCAGTATTCTTGTCTGGAGAACTCCATGGACAGAGCAGCTGGAAAGCTACAGTCCATGGGGTTGCAAAGAGGCAGACACGACTAAGCAACTAACACTTTCACAAATTCACTTGCTACAGTTTAGTAACAACTGTATAAATATAAATACAGGCTTTCCAGGTGGCACCAGTGGTAAAAAATCCATCTGCCAGTGCAGGAGATGCAAGAGACTCAGGTTCAATCCCTGGATCGGAAAGATTCCCAGGAGTAGGAAATGGCATTCCACACTAATACTTTTGCCTAGAAAATTCCATGGACAGAGGAGCCTGTCAGGCTATGGTACATGGGGCTGCAAAGAGTTGGATATGACTGAGCACGCATCTGTGTGTGTGTGTGTGTGTGTGTGTGTGTGTATGTATAGACAGACAGACAGATAGATAGATATCAAGTAAAATTATCCCTCAGGATAAGTTAAATATTGAGGCCAAGGAACACATTTAACTGTTTTGGTCATAGAGACTACAATGAGTTGGGTAAAGCTTTGAGGACTAGAGCTATGTTGTTTATGGACCAGTGCTAATTAGAAATTAAGCATCTGCAAAATATGAATATATCAATGGGAAGTTACTGTTAACATTTTGAAATTGCTCAAAAATTACCTGAGTTTAAGTAAAAGGTAACACCAGGAAGCAATATAAAAAACATTATAGTTCTATATTTTAGACAATGTAATTTCTTATTTTTGAGATCCATATTATTTATACTTTCAAAACTCCACAAGAAAGAAAAACCTCAATTATCCTCTTGTGTGTTGATTTCCAAATTATTAAAATTTTTTCTAATTATAAAAAGAATACACATTCATTTTGAGAGTATTAATAAAGAGGATCAATGCATTATCTCAACAACTAAGAGGTTAACTACTAAGATTTTTTTTTCCATTTTATTTTTCTAATTATTTACTTTTATATTTAATTCACACTGTATTTTTAGTTGTATACCTTATCTTATACATTGATTTTCTTTTTAAATTTATGAAGTTGGACTCTGTAAGGAGAGGAACATCTGTCTGTATCATATATTTGGGCTCAACAGTAAAATAAAACAATAAAACAAAAACTTTACTAGGCCAATAAAACAGGTCTCCTGGCAAGGTGATCTTTCAAAATCCCGCAAGTGCTTCTCTATTTAGCATCATAGATAAAAGATCATCTGTGTGCAAAACCTTTTTTGACTCTTTCTAAACCTCCTGAATGATTTTTTTTAATTAACGCAAATCTGGAAGCTGTCCTTTGTCCTCACAAAAATTTTCTGTAGCTTAGCCAATGTTACGATTCCTAACCGTCCTCCGTGGGCATAGCTCTCGGTAAGTACATGGTAATTTTATTTTTGGATTCAGGGGACCTTTTGGGAGGGAAGTTTCAAAACTGACTCTGAGATTTGGTGACTGGGTTGGGGTGGCCATGACTGAAACACGGGGGCAGGAAAGAACAGTGAAGCTCCCAGGGAAGAACTCTCTGTGAGGCAAGCAGAGCCATCTAAGATTTCCAGGCTCTGGCGTTTCATGGAGAAGGCTTGAAAAAAGGGTGTGTCTGAAGCTGGTTCCAACTCAGGACTCAGTTGGTACCAACTGCAGTACCATGTTTGGGAGATGCCAACCAAGACTGAGGGTGAAGCAAAAGATCTATTTCTCCCACACTCAATTCTGCAGCACCACTGGGGCCTGTGGAGAGGTCTAGGTCACCATGGGCATCGTAATACATGCTGCCCCCACAGAGCACCAGGATGGAGCTGTGTGAGCAAGGCCATCATCACTGATTCTAATTTCATTTTCTCCTTCTCTTCTTATTTTTGAAAATAGGCCGTTAAACTGAATATGACTCCATGAGTCTTTGGACATTTCCGATGAGTGATGGGAGAGGGGCATATGAGACAGTCTGTTATCAATAAGTTAATTATTAAAGGTGGAAAAATAAAAGCCAACACTTCAAACAATGTCACTGAAATAGCCAATGATGCAGGCATGAAGAAGAGCCAAGAAGGCCAATGGCCCTAAAGAGTTGCCTTTGTTCTGATTACTGTTGTTCCCAACGTGGAAGAATCTAACCAGGTAGAACCACCTGACCTCATGAAAGATGAATTCATTCTGCAGCTGATATTTACCATATTTAAATTTTTATTTTTTTAAACAATAGTTAAATGCACAGAAAATAAGGCTGCCCTTTAATCCTGTTTTGTTAGCATAGTTAACTAGGAGGAGGAAGTTTTCTATTTTCATTTTTAAGGACATAAGCAATTACTGCTTCTATGCTCTTTTCAATACTACTATGCTCTTCAGATCGGCTTTCTGCCTGAATGAGAATACATATTTGCCAAAATCTGTACCCTGTTCGTTTTGAATCTTCATTTGCCTTATTCACACATTTATTGGTTATAACCTGACCACTAATCTGTTTATTTTTATTTATTGGTAATACTCCAACCCACCAAATAGTTCATTTTAAGCTTTGTTTACTGAATGATTTCCTTGGTAAGCACAACCCTCACTTTTCAGACAATTAAGTGAAGATTTTCAGAAATAGAGAATTTCCTCAGTCAATAAGGCTTTAAAGGTTAACTACAATTTAACTGTGACAAGTAAAAGACTAATATGCCCCCAGACCCACCTCCCCACTAGTCTATATGAATAATTATCTTTTAAGGAAAAAGAAAAGAAACTCCCTATGCACTTAATCAGGCTGGACTAGCCTATTTGGAAGCTGTCACTTGAAATAGATGTGTTGTCAGCTTTCTCAAATGGATGAAAATGTACCCCCTAAATAAATGATAAAAAGGAACCAGCAGCCACAGACGGTAAAGAAGAGGGTGACAGGGTGGGATAGGCATAAGATAAATAAATTAATTAATAAATTTCAAAGGGGTTTTATTAATACCAAGTGCAATGATAAATCTCTCTTGGCTATCGTTGTCGTGTTTATTTGGAAGACAGGAGATACCCTCTGGGTGCTCCTTGACCATGTTATCTTTACCTGGCCCAAGTTTTGCAATTGCCTCTTTACTTCAGCAACAGGAAAAAGGATGGAAAAAAGTTGAAACTAAAGAGGGCAATATAAAAAAGAGACAGTGCTCACAAACTTGAGTTACTGCTACCACCATAACAACATCCTTTTCAGCTAACCTTTTCACCAGGCTAGGGTCCAAGAACTGAGACTCTTGTGGGAATTTGAATCCATTGCTTCTTCAACTTGTAAAGATGGAACTGTCAGGCTGAGTTACTACCTAGATAGAAAGGACAGTGAAATATTTAGAGTTGCAGAAAATGGTAAAGCTAATAAATTACATTATATCCCTGTCAGCTCTTTTCTTACTAGAAACTCTAGAATTGAAGTAGATGTGTTTAAAGGAGAAGTGAACAAAAAAGACTTTAAAGGGATGAAAATATTTATTGGAAATGTGGTAGAATCACACATGGGGAGAGATCTCTTTACATTTGTGAAAACATCCAAAAGACATGTTCATTTTTTCCAAAATAAGGATTAGATTAGAGCACTAATACCATTTTTCCTGTCTTTGTTGAACACTATAACTCAGTACCAAAAGCAGACAAGTCAGAAAACAGCATATGGGAACTATATTCAAGTGGGAACTCAGCACTAATGCTGTCAGTGAGAAAGCTATGGTCCCAGTAACCATTATATAACATCTGAACTTCCATCTTCCTGTCTCTCATCTAATCAGGAAGCACTTCAGGACATGATCACAGTCAGGACTTTCATGAGATCTTGGTTACTTTTCTGAGATATGAGTTGGAAAAGACAGGGCAGACTCTTTCAAGGGCATTCCAACTTCAGGATTCCACTTGGTTCCCAAACCAATTGGCCATATTTTTTGGTTTTGCAAAAGCAGGCCTCTTGGTATTTCCATATGCCAAAATCTCTTCCATTTCTTATGCTTATGGATTGTGAGTTTCAGGAGGTCAGACAAGATTCATCAGAGATAACTTCCTCTTCCTCTGTGTGCTGGGATCTCAGTGGAAGATCCAGGGCTGTAATTAAAATCATCATCAGAGGACTTGGGAATTCCCTGGCAATGTCCAGAGGTTAGGACTCATTGCTTTCACTGTGGTGGCCCAGGTTCAGTTTCTGGTTGTGAAACTTAAGATCCTGCAAATCGCGCAGTGCTGCAAAAAAAAAAAAAAAAAAATCATCAGAAGCTTCATTCACTCCATGTCTGGCTGTGAGTTCTGACTGAGGGCTAGGAGCCTGGGTTCTTCTCCCTGTGGGCTTGTCCATTTAATATCTCTAAGTGAACTAGTCTGCGCTTCCTATCAGCACATTGGCTGGATTTCAAGGGCAAACATTCCAAGAGAAATAGAGGGAACCAAGAGAAAGTTGTGTTGTCCTTTCTAATCTAGCCGTAGAAGTCATGTATTGTTATTTGCACCATGCTATTGCTGTTGCTGTTCAGCTGCTCAGTCATGTCTGACTCTTTGCTACTCTATGGACCACAGCACACCAGGCCTCCCTGTCCTTCACCATCTCCCAGAGTTCACCCAAACTCACGTCCATTGAATCAGTGATGTCATCCAACCATCTCATCCTCTGCTGTCCCCTTCTCCCCCTGACTTCAATCTTTCCCAGCATCAGGGTCTTTTCCAATGTGTTGGCTCGTTGTATCAGGTGGCCAAAGTATTGCAGCTTCAGTTTCACATTAGTCTTTCCAATGAATATTCAGAGTTGATTTTCTTTAGAACTGACTGGTGGGATCTCCTTGAGGTCCAAGGGGCTCTCAGGAGTCTTCTTCAGCCCTATGCTGTGCCGAATGAGAAGGTAAAAAACCAGCATGGGTTCAAGAAAGAGAATGGGAGTGGGAGACGGGTCTTCACCTCTTCATAGGGAGTAGCAAAGTTTGGGAAGAGCGTGAGGGACCAGAAATATTGCTGTGACATTTTGGAGAAATACAGTCTGCCCCAGTGAGAAAACTAAAGTGCAGAGGAATCAAGGGATTTACTCCATGAATCCGTATCTGGCAGGTGGTGAGGAAGAGAACCAATTACTCTTTCTTAGACCCCAAAACTTTTCTTCTTTCAATTACACACACAGCAATGAGTAAATATTAACCCCAGGTGAGTGGGAGCTATCTTCAGTGGGGAGTTGACTTCTTTAGGAAAATAAATGTTCATAAAAAGACAAAATGAAAACACATTGAGCTACTTCACAAAATCGGCATCATACTAGCCTGACCTGAAGGAACAAATTATTTCGTATGTGTTTTTGCAAATTTCGGCTATGACGAAGTTCTCAACTTTAAAACTGTAGTTTTAAATTGATAGATACTATAGCTAAAAAATCTTAAGATATAAACTGTATTAATTTTAATATGTAAGTATGAAAGGAATACACAAGGCATATATAATAACTAATCAGGATCAGAAGAATATAATGTGATACTTGCCAGTATCAAAAGAATGCCATTCAGTTCAGTTCAGTCACTCAGTCGTGTCTGACTTTTTGTGACCCCATGGACTGCAGCATGCCAGGCTTCCCTGTCCATCACCAACTCCCAGAGCTTACTCAAATCCATGTTCATCAAGTCAGTGATGTACTCCAACCATCTCATCCTCTGCCATCCACTTCTCCTCCTGCCTTCAATCTTTCCCAGCATCAGGGTCTTTTCCGATGAGTTAGTTCTTCTCCAAAGTATCGGAGTTTCAGCTTTGTATGTTTGTTCTGTCCAAAGAAAAAAAGGAATGCCATTGGACAGAACAAACATTTCTACCGTGTTATTTCTAAAATATAAAGTGTGAGTGCTAAGTTACTTCATTTGTGTCTGACTCTTTGCCACCCAATGGACTGTAGTTCACCAGGCTCCTCTGTCCCTGGGGATTCTCCAAGCAAGAATATTGGAGTGGGTTGCTATGCCCTTCTCCAGGGGATCTTCCTGACCCAGGGATCAAACCTGTGTCTCTTATATCTCTTGCATTAGCAGACAGGTTCTTTACCACTAGTGCCACCTGGGAAGCCCATACCTTTTGTGTGTGATCTGTTTGAGTTCAGAGAGAAAGGTAGGTGTGACTTCAAAGAATGGTTATGTCACTTTGCATGGCAAAAGGAATTTATAGATGTGATAAAATTAAGAGGAGGTTATTCTGGATTATCTGGCTATGCTCAATTTAATCACAAGAGATGTTAAAGTCAGCCAATGTTTCCAGTACTGAGTTCAGAGAGAAAGGTAGGTGCTACTTCAAATGTTTGGTGGTTTACTCGTTAAGTCATGTCTGACTCTTGCGAACCCATGGACTGTAGCCTGCCATGTTCCTCTGTCCATGGGATTCTCCAGGCAAGAATACCAGACTGGGTTGCCATTTTTTTTTTCCAGGGGGATCTTCCCAACCCAGGGATTGAACCCCGGTCTCCTCCATTACAGGTAGATTCTTTACTGACTGAGATACGAGGGAAGCCCAAAGAATGTTTAGAGGGCTACAACATCCCTGACTCTGAACACAGAGGAAGGGCTGTGAGTCAGGGAATGTGAGCAGCCTCTAGAAGCTGGAACAGCAAAGAAAGGGATTCTTTCCTGGAGCCTCCAGAATGGAACAGGTAACATACAGGTTCCAGAAATTAGGATGTGGATATCTTCCGGGGAATTCATTATTCTGCCTACCATAAGTCACTAGTTTTCTTATTATTGGCCTGTAGGAGGTTTTTTTTTCTGGATACAAACACACACAATTTTTCCTCATCTGTAGTCTCTTTTGGTAACTAGACAAGTTTGATTCTGATGAAGTCCAATTTACCAATTTTCCTTCTATGCCCTTTTCATTTTTTTTATGATTTTCATCTTTTAAAAAAAAATTTACTTACCGCAATATTGTAAGGATATTCTCTTAAGTTTCCATCTAGGAGCTTTATTATTCCAGCTCTTAGGTTTATGATCCTCCTTGAATTAGTGTATGAAGTGATATAGTGGTCATAGTTCTTGTCTTTAATAAAAATATCTAGTTGTCCCAGTACTGTTTGTTAAAACATATCCCTCTAAATTGAACTGGTGCTGTGGCCATAATTTAGTTTTGTAGGTCTATTTGTGGTCTGTAGGTCTGTTACAGCTATCTCTTTGTCTAGACTACTCCAGCACCACACTGTCAGATTATTGTAGCATCACAGTAAGTTTTGAAATCAGGTATGAAAAGCCTCAATTTTGCTCTTCTCTTAAAAATTATTCTAGTTATTCTTGGTTGCTTACATTTTGTTGTAGATTTTAGAATTAGCTTGTCCATTTCTACTAAAATCACACTGAAATTTTGATTGGGCTTGCATGGTTCTCTAAGGAAATGTGGAGAGAAAGAATATGTTGAAAATACTGAGTCTACAAATCCATCATTTCAGTTCAGTGCAGTCGCTCAGTCATGTCCAACTCTTTGTGACCCCATGGACAGCAGCACACCAGGCTTCCCTGTCCATCACCAATTCCCAGAGCTTGCTCAAATTCATATCCCTTGAGTCAGTGATGCCATCCAACCATCTCATCCTCTGTCGTCCCCTTTTCCTCCTGCCTTTAATCTTTCCCAGAATCAGGGTCTTTTCCAATAAGTCAGCTTATCTCATCAGGTGGCCAAAGTATTGGAGTTTCAGCTTCAGCATCAGTCCTTCCAATGAACACTCAGGACTGATCTCCTTTAGGATGGACTGGTTGGATCTCCTTGCAGTCCAAGGGACTCTCAAGAGTCTTCTCCAGCACCACAGTTCAAAAGCATCAATTCTTCAGCACTCAGCTTTCTTTATGGTCCAACTCTCACATCCATATATGACTACTGGAAAAACCATAGCTCTGATTAAACAGACCTTAGCCGGCAAAGTAATGTCTCCGCTTTTTAATATGCTGTCTAGGTTGGTCATAACTTTTCTTCCAAGGAGTAAGCATCTTTCAATTTCATGGCTGCCGTCACCATCTGCCGTGATTTTGGAGCCCCCCAAAGTAAAGTCTGACACTGTTTCCACTGTTTCCCCATCTATTCGCCATGAAGTGATGGGACCAGATGCCATGATCTTAGTTTTCTGAATGTTGAGTTTTATGCCAACTTTTTCACTCTTCTCTTTCACTTTCATCAAGAGGTTCTTTAGTTCTTCACTTTCTGTCATAACAGTGTCATCTGCATATCTGAGGCTGTTGGTATTTCTCCTGGAAATCTTGATTTCAGCTGTGCTTCATCCAGCCTGGCATTTCTCATGATGTACTCTGCATGTAAGTTAAATAAGCAGGGTGACAATATACAGCCTTGATGTACTCCTTTCCCTGTTTGGAAATAGTCTGTTGTTCCATGTCTGGTTCTAACTGTTGCTTCTTGGCCTGCATACAGATTTCTCAGGAGGCAGGTCAGGTGGTCTGGTATTCCTGTCTCTTGCAGAATTTTCCACAGTTTGTTGTGATTCACACAGTTAAAGGCTTTGGCATAGTCAATAAAGCAGAAATAGATGTTTTTCTGGAACTTCTTGCTTTTCCAATGATCCAGCAGATGTTGGCAATTTGATCTCTTATTCCTCTGCCTTTTCTAAATCCAGCTTGAACATCTGGAATTTCATGGTTCACAAACTGTTGAAGCCTGGCTTGGAGAATTTTGAGCATTACTTTACTAGCAAGTGAGATGAGTGCAATTGTGTGGTAGTTTGAGCCTTCTTTGACATTGCCTTTCTTTGGTATTGGAATGAAAACAATTAAATTTAGTGATATGTGTTAAGTCAATAGGTATAGCAAATTATTTCAACATTTAATGAATGTTAAATTATTAAAAATATATTTTACATGATTTTTGTACCAAGTCTTTGATATTTAATATGTATTTTACCCTTACAACTGATCTGAATTGAGTTTAGCCACATTTTAAGTGCTTAAGAGGCATATGTGGCCACAGGCTATCATATTAGGAAGCACCACCCTAGTAAGGTAGAATTCTGTTTTTTCCTAAGAGTCCCTGTCTTAGGTCTCTGTCTCTGTTAACAGAGTTGACTTAGAAATATTAGAAGAGAAACTTAGGTCTGCATAGATCCAATTTCCCATTACAATATCTGCACAAAACACAGTTTAATAGCCTTAGCTTGTGGTTCTAGTTGTGATTGTGGCTAACTGAGCAGTAACTTCAAGTGGTCATGCAACTTTTTTTGTTCTGTTCTTTTTAGAAACTTATTATGTTTATTATTATTGGACAGATTAAATAGAACAGCAGATGTGAAATCAAATTCTAAGTGTATTATCTTATATTCCACAACATGCATTATTAATCTATTTTCAAGTTCTTAGAAGATGAATGTTTGATGTACAAAAACCTCCCTCTCCCATGCAAACGCTCTTTGGATAAAGTCTGTATCAGTGTATGGGTAGTAAAATGAGAAAGCATAACATGTATACCACATTTCAGGGGTAAAGGACATTTTGTGGTTTTGCTTTCTTTTTTGCAACTGAGCTCAATATTCAGCATGCATTTCTATTTGATCTTCTTGCCGCTATCTATCTCTATCTATCTATATGTATGTATGTATAATACACATTCTCAAGAAATACCCACAATTTAAAACAACTGAGTCTTGGTTTATAATTTCTTTGAGGAGATTCCTAAATGAATATTTGAAATGAGCTATTTTCTGGCTGTATGAGGGAAAAAGAAATGGGGAGCTTCGTATACATTGTTTGCACACAATTAAAACAAATTATTCTTTTCTTAGGCTTCGTATCTTTCAACCCATCACTCTTCTCTCGCCTGAATTCCATTATTATGTGTTTTTATATTAGAAGAAGAGTTAGTGATTCCAGTAGTTTAATATCACTTTCTGCCTTCTTTCATCTTGGTAGAGGGCAAAAGCATTTGGAGGACTTGTCTATCGAGTTATCCTACGTAAGATATAGAGGCTCACACAAGTCATATTTGCAAGTAACATGTATATAGTTCTGGGGCAGCATTCATTGTTTCAACGCCCTCCCCTTCCACTCTCAGCCCTCAGCACACACATACAGCCCTTGGCATCTACTGAGTTTAATGAATGTTCCTAAATGTTATGGGAAAGAGAGCAGAGTCAGGAAAAAATAGGTGCCATAAAAAATGTGCAAGCGAAGAGCGTTGTCACTGGTGCTGCCGGAGTGCAGATCACAGTGCGATGGCCTCAGTGTAAGTCCTCGCGCCCAGTAAAAAAATGAAACAACATTGTAATAAATTAGCTGGAACTGCACTTCCCTAGGGTTCAGTGACAGCATGATAAATAACCCTACGCACATACAATCTGGCTCTCCCTCTGCCAAGGCTTTCCACCACAATATTTTCAGGCCTTAAGTCATGGTCATCGACACTTGATTAATACAAGGAGGAAATGTTAAGATAACACTAGGGTGTATTTCCTTGAACAATACAAGATATTAACAGTATAATATTATATCTGGGTTAAGTTTTTATTGATCATTATAAGGATAATTACTTTTATATATAGTTAGTAGTTGAAAGGTTCCACTCCTTTTCATAAAGCAAATACTTTAAATAATCCCATAGGCACCTCTTAGGTTTGTTTATCTCTGACTTTTGAGGTAGATTTCCTGATCCTTATTTTCCAGTGTTGTGAAGAAGGTGTTTAAACCTTGCAGCATGATTTGTGTGCAAAATTTATCCCTCGGCTCATTTTCCATTATATATATATGTGGAATATATATATATGTGTATAAATACATAAATTATGTATATAATACAATTGTGTTTTATAAATATGTATATCACATTCACTTAACCTGAATCCATCAAACAAATTCAGTTATATTTATATAACTTTCACAGTAAAGGAATAACTTAGCATATAACTTTTCTAGTTAAACTACTGTTGTCAGAAATAAATCTGTATTTACTTTTTCTATTCCAGTCATCTTTTTTCTCTGATAAATAAAAGGTAAGCCATAAACATTTCTTTGCCATTAATTATTGCACTAGAGAAAATGAATCAGGTAAATAACAATAAAACCGATTTTTACTGAAGCAAAGCTGGATAAAGGAAGAATACAAATTTTGTTTCCATTTTTTGAGAGCTGGCTTGAAAAATTAACTCCAAGATACTCAACACAGAATTACAAATTTAATTACTATAAGTATGTATGATTTTTGTCATATTTCATCTCCTCTTTTAGGCCATAAAGAATATAATGAAATCAGAGTCTCATGATTGTGTATTCACAACTGTGCTATGTGCTTCTGCTTAAAGAGAGTAACAAAGGCATCTATTATGTTTTCAATACCCAACATATAGAATATATAGCAAGCACTGTTTTAAGATTTCTGTGTTTTTCTTTTTAAACCTTATTTAATTTTCAAAATGATCACGTGGGTAGATACTATTACATCCTCTTTTTAAAAATGAGGAAATAGAAGCAAGAAATAGATTAGCTCAAGCCATGCAGCTAGCTGGATGGTAAGACCAGAATTCAAAACCTGTAAGTCTATCTCAAGAGCTTCAGCTCCAACCCAGTGTGTTATCCTTCAAAAAAGAAAGCAAAGGAAGAGAAAACAGCATAATTGCATCAAATGGCCTTTCCCCCCAAATACATTTTCTTTGTTTCTCAAAGCTAGGTATAACTGGATTTCATGGAACTCTTATATATCATCCTCAAGGAGAAATCCCTGTGATTAAATTCACCATATTTCCATCACTCCTTTACAATGCCCATTCCACTTTATTTAAATGAAAAAATCAAAATAAAGTTGGACAGATCTGAATGATCATAAAAATTGTTGCACTACACCCAAGCTTTATTAACATGGAAACATACTGCATGCTGAAAGCTTATTCAGTATAAGAAATGATAAGTACAGGGAAGTTTATTTTGTCTCATCTAAAACAAGGTCTGTATTTATTCATCAGAAAAAAAAAAAAAACTTCACTGGATAGGAACTGCATCTTATTCATCTTTATAGCTTCAGGACCCTGTTCTGAGTATGACTTTTAACAGGCACTCATTAGGTATTGGTTACATGTCTAATTGACTCCAACATATTTGTCAAAATATTTTGTTTCATAATTTGGATAATAAGCTATATCACATGGAGTAAGTAGTCTTTGAAAGACTTTGGACTGCAAATAAAGAAAAACAATTCTTGCTCTATCTCAAATAGGAATTTGTTAGAAAGGACTCATAGAACTCAAGCTCAAAATATCCTGGGCCTTACCAGGCACCAGAGATGCCCCAGGAGCCAGGCAGGTTACAGTCCATGGGATTGCAAGAGTCAGACATGACTTAGCAACTAAACTACAATATTCTTCATATGGCATTCTTATTTCATTTATTAATAGTAATATTTTTACTTCATTATTTTTCAGTCAGTTCAGTTCAGTTCATTCGCTCAGTCGTGTCCGACTCTCTGTGACCCCATGAATCACAGAACGCCAGGCCTCCTTGTCCATCACCAACTCCCGGAGTTCACTCAAACTCATGTCCACAGAGTCGGTGATGCCATCCAGCCATCTCATTCTCTGTCGTCCCCTTCTCCTCCCGCCCCCAACCTTTCCCAGCATCAGAGTCTTTTCCAGTGAGTCAACTCGTCGCATGAGGTGGCCAAAGTATTGGAGTTTCAGCTTTAGCATCAGTCCCTCCAATGAACATCCAGGATTGATCTCCCTTAGAATGGACTGGTAGGATCTCCTTGCAGTATAAGGGACTCTCAAGAGTCTTCTCCAACACCACAGTTCAAAAGCATCAATTCTTCGGCTATCAGCCTTCTTCACAGTCCAACTCTCACATCCATACATGACCACGGGAAAAACCATTGCCTTGACTAGACGGACCTTGGTTGGCAAAGTAATGTCTCTGCTTTTCAATATATTATCAAGGTTGGTCATAACTTTCCTTCCAAGGAGTAAGCGTCTTTTAATTTCATGGCTGCAATCAGCATCTGCAGTGATTATTTTTAACAGTAGCTTTTTAAGAAAAATTTTTAAAAAAACAGAGTAGGAAGAAAGGGTCTTGGTTCATAGATGAGAATATTTATGAGCAAATAGTTGACATATTGACTTCCCTGATATCTCAGTTGGTAAAGAATCTGCCTGCAATGCAGGAAACCCCCATTCAATTCCTGGATTGGGAAGATCCGCTGGAGAAGGGATAGGCTACCCACTCCAGGATTCTTAGGCTTCCTTTGTGGCTCAGTTGGTAAAGAATCCACCTGCAATGTGGGAGACCTGGGTTTAATCCCTGGGTTGGGAAGATCCCCTGGAGAAGGGAAAGGCTACCCACTCCGGTATCCTGGCCTGAAGAATTCCACGGGGATGAACTCTAGAGTCCATGGGGTCGTAAAGATTCGGCCGTGACTGAGTGATTTTCACTTTCACTTTTCAGTTGACATATCTCTAACTATGAAAAAAAAAAAAAAAAACTACATAGTGAAATACCATTCCTTTGTTGCAATAAAAATAACCAAAAAATCACGGAAGCACTATACTCTCCATCAGGATCATGATTTGGGCATCTAGATGGTGACTTCCTTGATTTGAATTCCATGGAACATCAATTACAAAGAAGACATTTACAAAATGGCTTCAAAATGAAGCATACTCAGATTTGTGTCAGCCGGTATGCCTCTAAATACATGTGACACTCAGATACAGGAAGTGTTGTAAATACCTCAATCTAAGGGACTGAACTGACAGAACTACAACTTTTCTATTATTAAAATTTTTAAAAGGAGGCTGCCCTCACTTTGCATATGAGTGCAGTACTGTATAAATGGCTGAAATGCTGGGACCATGTGGTATCCAATGGGGAAAAATACAATTGTCCTGTTCGCGCTAAAAACTGTGTCAAAACACTAAAAACTCAATGTCCGTTATAAATGTTTAGAGGCATAAAAAACAGTAAAAACTCATATTTACTTAGTACATCATAATTTCACTGGAAACACTGAAAATTAGTGCTTTGGTTCTTTGTAACAAGTTTAACAACAGTCATTTGAACAGCATTTGCTTTCTTCTCATAGTACGAATTACAGTAAGGAATAAGGAGGGAGCGATTTTTTCTATGCTTTAGCAAATTGTCATACTCATTTCTATGTTTTCATCAACTTTCAACATTATATCTTTTGCTCTTACAGTAACACGAAATAGCTCCGAGTTCCTTTTATGTGAAGTTTCATGTTGGTGTCATTTGCTCTAGAGCATTTTTATCCTTTTCATCATCGTCACTTTTCCTATTTTGTCAGTGAGTTTGCCTTCATGGAGTTTGTCTGGTTGCATACCTAGAGTCTAGGCAGCTTATCCACAGTCTAGAGTCTTAAGGCAGCAAGGTCAACCTCCCTTGCCTCAGCTGTGTCTTCAAGTATTTAGTGTGTGTTCAATTAAAATTTCATTCCCAATGCTATCATGTTTTGTTTCTTTACCAAATTTTTGCTGACAAATTTCCAACTTCAAGGATCAGTTTCTGTACAATGTATCTTGGTTTTAGCACTGAGTGATAAGAAAGAAACACAACTAACTATATGCTTTGCTGTCTGTGTTTGAACAGAACAGCAGCTGTTCAGGGACCAATTGTCAACAGACTTTGAGAGAAGTAATGTAATCAGTCATTACTAATGATGCACATCTCTTGTTTATGTGAATGATCTGTGGGCTGAAGAGCTATCAGCAAAGCTGGTACCTCATGCAATTGCTTACAGTTAATATACAGAGGCAGTTGATATTTGAATATGCCATTCAAGTACTGGTTTATTTAAGTAAACCTAGATAGCTGAAATCCATGCATATCACAACCAGGCAAAACAAGGAGTGTTTGTATTGGGATTTGAGGACACAAAGAAGCTGAACAATGAAAATTGTCAGTTTTAAAAAGATGTGAAGTTCAGTTCAGTTCAGTTGCTCATTCGTGTCCGACTCTGAGACCCCATGAACTGCAGCAGGCTTCCCTGTCCATCACCAACTCCCGGAGTCTACTCAAACCCATGTCCATCGAGTCAGCGATGCCATCCACCTATCTCACCCTCCGCCATCCCCTTCTCCTCCTTCCCTCAATCTTTCCCAGAATCAGGGTCTTTTCCAATAAGTCAGCTTCAGGTGGCCAAAGTATTGGAGTTTCAGCTTCAGCATCAGTCCTTCCAATGAACACCCCAGGATTGATCTCCTTCAGAATGGGCTGGTTGGATCTCCTTGCAGTCCAGGGGATTCACAAGAGTCTTCTCCAACACCACAGTTCAAAAGCATCAATTCTTCGGCACTCAGCTTTCTTTTTAGCCCAACTCTCACATCCATACATGACCAGTGGAAAAACCATAGCCTTGACTAGACGGACCTTAGTTGGCAAAGTAATGTCTCTGCTTTTTAATATGCTATCTAGGTTGGTCATAACTTTCCTTCCAAGGAGTAAGCATCTTTTAATTTCATGAAAACTGTCAGTTTTAAAAAGATGTGAGGAAGAGAAGATAACAACAACAAAAAAAGAAACGAAGTGAAAAAGACATTTTAAAAAGTTAACTTGTTATTGAACTCACATAGACTATTCCATTTAATATGAGATTAAGAAGTACTAGAAAATAGGAGATAATGTAAGAGAAACATTCTTTCTTGACAAAAGTAACAAAAGGAGATCCTCCAAGAGATTAATACAGCAGGATGCAAAGAAAGGGACTGGGGTAAAATTAAGCCAACAGATGCACAAAGAACATAAAAATAGTCTTATAAAGGCAAAACATGCTAGAATTTTTTCATAAGCCCTCAGTTCAGTTCAGTTCAGTTCAGTTCAGTCACTCAGTCGTGTCCGACTCTCCGCAACCCCATGAATCACAGCACGACAGGCCTCCCTGTCCATCACCAACTCCTGGAGTTCACTCAAACTCATGTCCATCGAGTCGGTGATGCCATCCATCCATCTCATTCTCTGTCGTCCCCTTCTCCTCCTGCCCCCAATCCCTCCCAGCATCAGAGTCTTTTCCAGTGAGTCAACTCGTCACATGAGGTGGATAAAGCCCTAGAATTAAGATAAATGTGAGTGCTATGTATGTATATTTGGAAAACCAACTGTGCCTTCTGCTTTAGTTGCTTTTTTTGCACCAATAATTTCTTAAACAATATTCTATTTCTATAGCATAATTCTGTCACTGTAGTATAGCCAAGCTTTTCTTTGACAAATCGAGTAGTAAATAATTCATTGGTGCTCTGAGGGGAAAATTATCCCCAGCACACTGCTGCCGAAAGTTGTCCCTCCTCATAAACAGAAGAGCTTAACACACATACGGAGAAGCACGTCCTCTTCCTGTTCAAACACCTTCAGAATGAACCAGGATGGGGTGTTACAGCAGGGAGGAGCTGGGCCTACCAGGCAGCAGTCTGTTCATCTTATTAAAATATTTGGCAGCTGTTGTTCTTTAACTGAGGTTAATGGTATTTCACTGGCTTAATCAGCCAAAGTAAAATGTAACGTTTTTTCTAAGAATCAATAGTAATTCTTAGGGTTTCAGTTCAGTTCAGTCACTCAGTCGTGTCCGACTCTTTGCGACCCCATGAATCACAGCACACCAGGCCTCCCTGTCCATCACCAACTCCTGGAGTTCACCCAAACTCATGTCCATCGAGTTGGTGATGCCATCCAGCCATCTCATTCTCTGTTGTCCCCGTCTCCTCCCACCCTCAATCCTTCCCAGCATCAGAGTCTTTTCCAGTGAGTCAACTCTTCGCATGAGGTAGTCAAAGTATTGGAGTTTCAGCTTTAGCATCAGTCCTTCCAATGAACACCCAGGATTGATCTCCTTTAGAAGGGACTGGTTGGATCTCCTTGCAGTCCAAGGGACTCTCAAGAGTCTTCTCCAGCACCACAGTTCGGCTTATTTGATTATTTCCAACCCTTTTATTTCAGATGTGTGCTGCTAAGTTGCTTCAGTCCTGTCTGACTCTTTGTGACTCTCTGCACTGTAGCCCACAAGGCTCTTCTGTCCATGGGATTCTCCAGGCAAGAATAGTGGAGGGGGTTGCCATGCCCTCCTCCAGAGCATCTTCCTGACCCAGGGATCTAATCTACATCTCTGGCATCTCCTGCATTGGTAGGCAGATTCTTTACCACTACTACCATCTGGAAATAGTTTTCTTATATATATATATATAAATATATTTCTTATATATAGAGATTTCTTTTTTAATTCAAGTATGGTCGATTTACATTGTGTTAGTTTCAGGTATACAGCACATTATTCAGTTTAACATATATATCACATTTTTTCAGATTCTTTTCCCTTATAGGTTATCAGTAAATATTGAGCATAGTTCCTTGTGCTATGGAGTAGGTCCTTGTTGGTTATCTATTTTATTTATAGCAGTGTGTACATGTTAATCCCAAACTCCTTTTTTTTTTTTTTGCCATGTTGCGTGGCATGCAGGATCTTAGCTTCCAGACCAGGGACTAAACTCCTATTTCCTGAAGTAGAAGTGCAGAGTCCTAACCACTGTACCACTAGAGAAGTCCCCCAAACTCCTAGTTTATCCCTCCCTTCTCTTTCCCCTTTGGTAACCGTAAGTTTGCTTTCTATGTCTGTGAGTCTGTTTCTATTTTGTATATAAGTTCATTTGTATCATCATTATATGTTCTTAAAAGAGATGGAAGACTACAGGATGGCAGGGAGACAACATGTGCTTGAATCAAAGAATAAGGTTGAGACAAAATGGTTGTGATGGCTCTTTCTAAGGATGAAATAAATTAGCTACGGGAATAGATACTAAAAATACAGATATCATACAAAGCACTTATCTGATAAGGGCATGAAAAAAGTAAAAGCCTCTTTAAAATATATATATATATATATATATATATATATATATATATGCAGAGTACATCATGAGGAACGCTGGGCTGGAAGAAGCACAAGCTGGAATCAAGATTGCCGGGAGAAATATCAATAACTTCAGATATGCACATGACACCACCTTTAAGCAGAAAGTGAAGAGGAACTAAAAAGCCTCTTAATGAAAGTGAAAGAAAAGAGTGAAAAGTTTGGCTTGAAGCTCAACATTCAGAAAACAAAGATCATGGCATCTGGTCCCATCACTTCATGGCAAATAGATGGAAAAACAGTGGAAACAGTGTCAGACTTTATTTTTTTGGGCTCCAAAATCACTGCAGATGCTGATTGCAGCCAGGAAATTAAAAGACGCTTACTACTTGGAAGAAAAGTTATGACCAACCTAGATAGTATATTAAAAAGCAGAGACATTACTTTGCCAACCAAGGTCCATCTAGTCAAGGCTATGGTTTTTCCCGTGGTCATGTATGGATGTGAGAGTTGGACTGTGAAGAAAGCTGATTGCCGAAGAATTGATGCTTTTGAACTGTGGTGTTGGAGAAGACTCTTGAGAGTCCCTTGGACTGCAAGGAGATCCAACCAGTCCATTCTAAGGGAGATCAATCCTGGGTGTTCATTGGAAGGACTTATGCTAAAGCTGAAACTCCAATACTTTGGCCACCTCATGACTCACTGGAAAAGACTCTGATGCTGGGAGGGATTGGGGGCAGGAGGAAAAGGGGACGACAGAGAATGAGATGGCTGGATGGCATCACCGACTCGATGGACATGAGTTTGAGTGAACTCCGGGAGTTGGTAATGGATGGACAGGGAGGCCTGGCATGCTGCGATTCATGAGGTTGCAAAGAGTCGGACACTACTGAGCGACTGAACTGAACTGAACTGTACATATATATATATACATCTTTTCTCAAAATCTGAAGAATGGAGTCAATAAAATCTGATTTTATTTTAAAGAAAATATCAATGTGTGCTAGACAAATGCAACTATCTTCCTCTTCCATACCAGGTACAAAACAAGTGGAAGGAATAATATAAACAATAGTAAGATGTTTATGTTGCATATCTCTGGGGACCCTGACATGCTTGACAAAATTCATACAATTAATTTCTCCTCTAGCCCTATGAGATAGGAAGCAGGCAGATATTATTAGACAGTAACACAACTAACATGCATATGTGGAAGCAGGAAAGGTGGTGAGTCTTGAAAGGAACCTGGATTGACTGGTTTTCTGCCTTTAGGGGGAGGAGAATGGCTGCAGGGGAGCTGCTCTTTCTGGAACCCACGAGCCCCTTCCCCTTCACTGGGACTTCTTTTGCCTCGAGTTTTTCATTAACTAAGTTTATCTCACTAACTCCCTAATGAATACAAAGTCTTCAAGTAAACAAACTTTCTGGTTCTTTTCTGCTCACTTTCTTCCACTTCCTAATATCAGTTTGCCCTGCAGTTTTGAATCCCTTTATCTGTAACCAATGTCCAAGCTTTGTTGTTGTTCACTTGCTAAGTCGTACCCAACTCTTTGTGACCCCCATGGACTGCAGCACTGAAGCATTCCAGGCTTCCCTGTCCTCCACTATCTGCCAGAGTTTGCTCAAATTCATGCCCATTGAGTTGCTGATGTTACCTAACCACCTCATCCTCTGCCACCCTCTTTTCCTTTTGCCTTCAATCTTTCCCAGCATCAGGGTCTTTTCAAATGACTTGGCTCCTGTATCAGGTAGCCAAAGTATTGGAGCTTCATCTTCAGCATCAGTCCTTCCAATGAACATTCAGGGTTGATTTCCTTTAGGATTGACTGGTTGGATCTCCTTGCTGTCCAAGGGACTCCCAAAAGTCTTCTCCAACACCACAGTGTGCAAGCATCAATTCTTCAGTGCTCAGCCTTCTTTATGGCCCAACTCTCACATCTGTACATTAAACTGTTACTAAATTGCACATCTCAAACTCTGTCTCCACAGGCTCAGAAGGAAATCCAGAACCTCTTAATTTTATAGATATTTACACTATTTCTGCAAACCCACAGCAGTTGTCCCTCTCATTGATTCCTTGCAAATTCGAGTCCTTGTGATATTCTATTGAAGAACTTTTTTAAGTCTCTATACATGTATATTGTTACTCCCTTACCAACGGACCGTGGAAATTTGGCCGTAACAAAGGGAGGAACATCTGAGTATACAACATGATGTTATATTCAGAATCATCTCTGCCTTGACTTTGGCCTTGAAAGAATGGTGGTATTAATTATCTTAACAGCTGAATCTCTCTGGTAATAATATGTAGTCTAGAGCTCACATTACGTTTACCACATGTTTTGCAATGTACTAAACATTTACATTCACTACCGTATGAAATACTTATGAGGTCGGTATTTTTATTGCATGCATTTCCAGCTTAAAGAGACTTCGAGTTCAGATTGCAAATTGTCCACAGTCCCACAAAAGCAGGTGTGGAATAGAACTCAAATCCATCATTCTTTCACTGTGAGTCATTTGTTCTGAACCACTAAATTTTAATGCTAATAAAATTGTGGGCTAAGTAATACTAAGCTATATAGTTTTAATACTAATAAACAATCTCAAGGGGACAAGAGAAAGAGATTCAAAAATTTGAGGTGTTGGGATTAGCTGAGTTATATGCCAAATTTCTCATATTCTTCTTTCATATTCATGGAAATGTTATATTTTTACACTGTAGCAGAATGAACTTAAGCTTCACAGTTTATGTAGCTGCTTGCATATATTTTCGATAGCCTTATCATATTTCCAACATTTGCTCCCTATCCCATCTGCAACTTGAGACCTTGAAATATGAGAAATAGTTTTCTACTTCATTGCAATGTGTATGAGATGATGGAAGGACAGAGGTCACATAAAGATTAAGTAGAAAATGTAGGAATACGACCTCAGGTTCCTGTCATTTTGAAGAGGACACCATAAGTTCCTAATACTCTCCTATCAAGAAAATCACATGAGCTCTTATGGCAGTAAGTGTTGCTTTGCTCTTTCTTTCAATATTGAAGTTGAAACTTCAGGTAAAATATGAGAATACTATTATCATTATGTCAAGAAAAAGACTGTAGTTGATATCAAGGCTTCTCTCACCACTTAAATCAAGAGAATATAAGTCAAGTGAATTCTGATGATGCCCTATAATTTATTTAAATATACTTTCACTCTTCTGGAAATTTTAGGGATTTATTTGCAGAAATATTGTTTTGTAACATGCAAGTAATTCTGGGGTATTAGGAACTCTTGGTTTAGAGCTTTATACCAGTTTAATTTTATATAACAAGAATATTAAGGCTCAACGACCTGCTGGGTCCCAGCTTTCAGGTGTCCAGTACAATAAATCAAATCAAGGATGAGTAGAATAGAGCCGCAGGATGTTTGTCAAAATACCCATGGCCATTTTTCAAACACTGTGACTTTAACCAGACAGAAAGTTGACCAATTTCCCTTTTGTTCTAACTTTTATGCCCTTTTGAACTTTATTGAAAAATGAGTCCATGTGTTTCTGGTTCTTTTTTACTTTATTCATCTTAATTCTATTGATTTATTCATAATTTTTAATTTATTTTTAATTTATTTTATAATTTTTATTTCAATTTTGTCTGGAGTAATAGCAAGTCATTATGTGTCTCAAAGCACAATTTTACATATTCAAATCCATAATTTTCATGGTGTTTCCTTTAACAAGATTTTTAAGTTGCAGGATCCTCTTCTTTTTAAGGCTAAATAATATCCCATTATATACATAGACCACATTTTGTGTCCATTCATCTATTGATGGACATTTAGGTTGTCCACATAATTTGGCTTTGTGAATAGTGCTGAAATCAACATGGAAATGTTAGTACTTATTTGAGATCCTGTTTCAAAGAAAAAGCAAATCCTGCAGTTTGCCACAACATGGGTGAACCAGGAGGACATTATGCTAAATGAAATAAGCCTGTAACCAAAGGACAAATACTGCATGATTCTACTGATGTGAGGAACCTAAAGTAATCAAACTCATGGACTAAAAGAAGAACATTGTGCTTTCAGGGGCTGAGAGGAGGGGGACATAGGAAACTGCCAACTGATGGGGATAAAATTTCATTTCTACAATGAATAAGTTTTAGCAGTCTTCTGTACAATATCGTACCTATATATAATAACACTGAGAGGTAGGTTCCATGTTAACTGTTCTTTATCAAATTAAATGTTTTTAGAAGTTTTGTAACACAATAAAGATGAGCAGGTCAGGAAGTCAAACTAATCTGTTAATTATTAATTAACACTAGTTACTAATGAGGAATCATACATGATATAATATAAATTATTTTAAATTTATTCAAATAACATTTATTTTCCATTTGCTATGTGTCCTTTGTAAGAGTAGAAATATGAAGATGAAAAATTACAGTCATTGGTTTTAAGAAGTTTAAGGTGATACACAAATCACAGATCTTCAAGGAATGAAACCATCTATTATGCTTGGCTTGGAGTCAGGGAAAGATAACAGAGTTGTTGACAGTTGAGTCTTAAAAACCAAAGATTAGCTTATCAGATGAAAGAGGGGTTGGCAAGTAAAGAGATTTCTAGACTAGCTAAAAATACTTTTAGAGGAATAAAGATAAGAGATAAGTAGGGGTACCAAATGTATGATTAGAACTGGTGTAACTGAGACAGCAGGAAGTGAGGTTAAGGGAGCAAAAAGCCCTGATTTCTGAGAGAAGGTGCTAGATCTTAATTTCTCAAGGCAAGACAAGTAATTTAATATTTATTCTGTGTGATGAAAAGGCACTGAAAGATTATAACAGGGGCGTATTATATCTTTTTGTATCAGTAATAAAATTATAGCAGCAATATGAAGGGCAGATTGCTGCAAAAAGACAGATCTAGGGGTTCCCCTCAATTAACCTTTGCAATAGTCTAGACCAGGGATCATATACGGTTGCATGAAAGTAGCAGGAGTCCAAACGGAGAGAAAAATAAGATATCAAAATTATTTCATAGTATAATTTAAGAGGAATTAATAACCAATTATATATAGATTATGAAAAAGAGAGAAAGACTGGTAATGGCTGAATTAACTGCTTTAGGACACTGTATTGCTAGTAAGACTCATTGAAAAGGGACATGACATTTTAGAATGTAAACAGATTCCAGGGAAAACAGCGAATTCAGCTTTGGAAAATTTATAATTTGTGATTCATAATTTATAAGTAAAGCAAGTCATCAGAGTTGGATTTATAAGTCATCAGCATTTCTGTGGCAACCAAATTACTGAAATAAATAAGACTGTCAAGTGGTCACATAGAAAAAGCAATAAAGAACCAAGGACAAACATTAGAAAGCACTATCATCTTAAAAAAAACATATAAAAGAGGATGAATAATGACCAGAAACCAGGAAAAAGTAAACAAAATTCTAAGACTTAAAAATCTAAATAAGACTAGAACTGAAAAGTGTACACTGGCTTTAGCAATTAAGAGATCATAGACCATCAATTTGACAGCATTGATGAGGATAGAAACCAGATAAACAAGGGGAGAATTACATGAGATTTAAACCTGTGGACAGTGTAAGGGTAAAGGTAGGAGAATCTTACTGTGGAGAAGGAAAGGGAAGCTGATACCAGAAGGAGAAATATAATTTAAACTTTGTCATGTTCAGCTTTTGAGAAAAAAGCCAGAAGAAAGATAATAGATTAAGATAGGGAGATAGAATGCTTTATGAGAAAAAATCCAGGAGAAGCTGGATAAGAATGAAATAAAGAGTGTAGTTGGAAGTATCAGCCTTGAAGAGGGTGAGGGAGAGAATAAAAGCCAAGTTACAGTGCTCTTTTGATGTGTGGAGGCAAGAAGGTGAGAGAGCTCCTGCCTAAAGGCTCTGTCCTCTGTGAAGGAGCTTTCCAGGTTATCAACTGGAAGGAGGTGAAGGAGGAAGAAGGTTTGATCAGAATGGTTGAGGTTTAGAGCAACCACCGAGAGAGAAAGCATGGAAAATTAATGAAGGAAGCACGGAGGCCTGCCAGAGATTTGGTTTAATGGAAGTTTAGTAATATTTGTTTATTCATGTATATATTAACTCAATATGCCAGCAAATCTGCACTCACTATGACATCAAATCTGGAAAATTCATCAGTGGCCACAGGATTGGAAAAGGTCAGTTTTCATTCCAATCCCAAAGAAGGGCAATGCCAAAGAATGTTCAAACTACCACACAATTGCACTCATCTCTGCTAAGTCACTGCTAAGTCACTTCAGTTGTGTCCGACTCTGTGCGACCCCATAGACGGCAGCCCACCAGGCTCCCCCATCCCTGGGATTCTCCAGGCAAGAACACTGGAGTGGGTTGCCATTTCCTTCTCCATGTGTGAAAGTGAAAAGTGAAAGTGAAGTTGCTCAGTCATGTCTGACTTGTAGCGACCCCATGGACTGCAGCCTACCAGGCTCCTCCGTCCATGGGATTTTCTAAGCAAGAGTACTGGAGTGGCTTGCCATTGCCTTCTCCACTCATCTCACAGGCTAGCAAAGTAATGCTCAAAATTCTACAAGCCAGGCTTCAACAGTACATGAACCATGAACTTCCAGATGTTCAAGCTGGATTTAAAAAGGCAAAGGAACCAGAGATCAAATTGCCAACATCCGCTGGATCATCCAAAAAGCAAGAGAATTCCAGAAAATCATCTACTTTTGCTTTATTGACTATGCCAAAGCCTTTGACTGTGTGGATCACAACAAACTGGAAAATTCTTAAGAGATGGGAATACTAGACCATCTGACCTGCCTCCTGAGAAATCTGTATGCAGGTCAAGAAGCAACAGTTAGAACCAGACATGGAACAACAGACTGTTTCCAAATAGGAAAAGGAGTATGTCAAGGCTGTATGTTGTCACCCTGCTTATTTAACTTATATGCATAGTACATCATGTGAAATGCCAGGCTGGATGAAGCACAAGCTGGAATCAAGATTGCCGGGAAAAATATCAATAACCTCAGATATGCAGATGACATCGCCCTTATGGCAGAAAGTGAAGAAGAACTAAAGAACCTCTTGATGAAAGGGAAAGTGGAGAGTGAAAAGTTGGCTTAAAACTCAACATTCAGAAAACTAATATCATCATCTGGTCCCATCACTTCATGGCAAATAAATGGGTAAACAATGGAAACAGTGAGAGACTTTATCTTTTTGGACTCCAAAATCACTGCAGATGGTGACTGCAACCATGAAATTAAAAGGCGCTTGCTCCTTGGAAGAAAAACTATGACCAACCTAGAAAGCATATTAAAAAGCAAAGACATTACTTTGCCAGCAAAGATCTGTCTAAAAGCTATGGTTTTTCCAGTAGTACGATATGGGTGTGAGAGTTGGACTCTAAAGAAAGCTGAGCACCGAAAAATTGATGCTTTTGAACTGTGAGTTTGGAGAAGACTCTTGAGAGTCCCTTGGACTGCGAGGAGATCCAACCAGTCAATCCTAATGGAAATCAGTCCTGAATATTCATTGAGAGAACAGATGAAGAAGCTGAAGCTCGAATACTTTGGCCACTTGATGCAAAGAACTAACTCATTGGAAAAGACCCTGATGCTGGGAAAGATTGAAGGTGGGAGGAGAAGGGGATGACAGAGGATGAGATCGTTGGATTGTATCACTGATGTGATGGACTTGAGTTTGAGTAGGCTCTGGAAGTTGGTAACGGACAGGGAAGCCTGGTGTGCAGAAGGCCATGGGGTTGCAAAGATTCAGACAGGACTGAGCAACTGAACTGAATTGAACTGATATTAACATATTCAATAAAAATTGATTGAGCATCCACTACGCCCCAGGATTATCTAGCTGTTAAAGAATTAGCAATGTATAAAAACAGAAATTTTCTATCTCATGGAATTGGAAGGGGAAATGAGAAAGACAATATAGAAGTAAACTATATACTATACTCTGGGTTTTACTTAATAAGGATCACAGTTTTTGTCTTCACAGGTTGATGTCAGCTCTAAGCGAATGCTAATGTATTGTGAATGCCCATTTTAAATGATAAAGGTTTCCATAAATGATGACCCCATGACCCAGATCTTGAAAACAAGTGCTGTGGTTGATGAGAGGGATATATGGAAGAAAAACAGCAGAAGAGGGGAAAAAAAGCATTTTCAAGACAAGATTAAAATGTATGAAATCATGAAAGTGAAAGTGTTAGTTGCTCAGTCATGTCCGACTCTTTGTCACCCCATGGACTGGCTTGCCATGCTCCTCTGTCCATAGAATTCTCCAGGCAAGAATACAGTAGTGGGTTGCCATTTCCTTCTCCAGGGGATCTTCCCAACCCAGGGATCAAACCCATGTCTTCTGCATCACAGGCAGATTCTTTACCATTTGAGCTACCTGGGAAACCCATTAAATTATGAATGTGTATTAATATCAATGCGCTTCCCTGGTTTCTCAGCTTTAAAGAATCAGCCTGCCAATGCGGGAGACGTGGGTTCTATCCCTGGGTCAGGAAGATCCCCTGAGAAAGATATGACCACCCACTCCAGTATTCTTGCCTAAGAATTCCCATGGACAGAGGAGCCTGGAGGGCTACAGTTCATGGGGTCACAAGAGTCAGATACAATTTAGAGACTAAACAACAACAATTAATGTCAACACAGTGCTTTTTTCGTCTGTATTAAGCTTTGTGCCTGAAAGAGATATGACTGTAGTTCCGCTATTGTCAAATAGGCAGACCAGAGTCTAGTCATGGATACAAGCACTTGAACAGATAATTCGAACACAATGTGGTGTTATGGGCCACAGAGAGGTGGCCTGTTCTCCCTGGTGTATCCAGTGAAGGCTTCTGTCTAATAATACAAAGTCTGAAGCATGAATAATGAAAGGAGTTTCACAGAGAAGTAAGCAAAGAGACACAGGAATAACAATTCATATTTCCATGATAATATTATGCAAAGATACGACATTAAAGCCGTTGGTGATAAAACTGACATTTCTTGTATCAGTCTTGGCCCCAGAGAAAATGCAATTCAGTGGTGAATGTCAGTTTCATCAACATGCCTCAGGTCCCGTGGGTGTTAGTCTCCTACTCAACAACATAAAAGGGAGGGGACCGAATAAAACCGTACGAACATCCATCCATCAAATACACGGTTCTGTTAGGAGACAAATTTTGATTGAATTTCCTCAGCAGAGTATTCAGGTCTCCATGTTCATCAAAGGATTTCATTTAAGTTACCATTAAAGTAAAATTAAGTTGGTATTAACCTTGTCTATTCAAAGGATGCCACTGCTAGGTAAACACACCATTCTGATGTGAATGAAAATGAAATGATAAATTGATTCACCTACAGCTTGGAATGGATGGAGTCCTTCTAATGAGTGATTACCTGTGGTATAACTATATTGATTGTGTTTGTACATGTCAAATGAGGCTGGCAAGGATGAACTTGAGGAAATCAATCTTGGAACCTGCTAGGATAGCAGCCTCCAACTTTCACAGATACTAAATCATGAACTTAAAAAAAAAAAACAAGATTAAAAAAACCTGCGAAAGTTTGTAAGGTACCAATCTCTTCCCAAAACTATTTGAATTGGTGAGGGATTCTACGAACATAAACGACAAACACACACTGAGATAATGACTTACAGAGTACAAATACTGACAAGAGTTCATTTGGAGACTGTTCCAATTCCTGTCTGCTTGATACTATGAGGAGGAATTATTTATTTCTATTTCTGTTTATTTTCTTAAAACTACAGAAATACACTTGGAGACCCACTTTCATCCATCCTGTCTTCTCCCAGTATAATGACAAATTATTTCCATGCTTCTTTCTATATGTTGGACTTCATATTTATGAAAAGAAACGTGTGAAAGCAAAGGCAAAGTTTATATTTTTCTATTTTATTGGGAACCACTCTGGAGTAGGTGAGGCTAGGTGTGCGTGTGTACAGCTGAGTCTCCACACATACACACACAAACCAAATGCACACACATACATTCATGTGTGATAAAGTGTGTCACTCAGTAATAATCCGCTGGTGGAATAAAGTGTCACTCCCCTCCAGCACCCTTGGACAAAGCTGGAATTCACATTAAGAGAGGCTGCGGATCTGTGGAGTTCCCATCCATGTGAAGTACTGTTGGTATCTATTCTGGAGAAGAACTTCCTAAGGGCCATGTGGAGGAAGGATCTGCCATCATAGCAGATACAAGAACACAAGGCCCCACTTCTGAACACACCCCACCCCACCTCTACTGCAGTGTGCCACCCCCCTGGTTTCTGAAGAAAGCCTTATGAAACCTGGGGCTACAGTGCCCAGACAGGAACTTACTGACCCAAATCTCTCTCTTATGCTAAGGAAAGAGGCTTTTTTTGTTTCCTTAAAAAGGAAAGACATGCATAATGTCTAGATCATCCTGACAGCCGCCTGGCAGACCAATTCATTTTCAAGCTTGCCTGGTGATTTTTCTTCCCCACAGTAGTAAAACAATGGGCCAGTTCAGGGACTAGAAGGACTTCACAGTAGCAACAGAATTTCGCCTATTGGCATGTCACTTTCATTGCTTTTAACTCATACTTTTAGATACCTCAAAAACAAAATAAAATAAACCTTATCTTGTGAATCTCTGGATTAAAAAAAAGACTTTACCCCTTTCATCTTCCTTTACCAACTATTAGTATAACTGTAGCAGTAGTTATAAAAAAAAATGTAGAGAAGAATAGGATATTTTGTATAATGAATTTGCCAGTGATTCCTGTTTGTCAACATCCTGTCCTCTTATGCAGCGTTAGCTTAAAAAGTGAAATCATAGAATAGTCACTCTTCTGCGAACCATCCAGTGTGAAAGTTAACACACAAAGACTTTGTTGGTGGCTACATGGACCACCTGCCCTAAGTGCAACAGATGTTAGGGGCTGTAATGTGAATAGAGGAGATTAGTATGTTCATCTCCTTAGCTATATATCTTAATTCCTACCAGGATTTTATAATCATCTCTTTCTCAACCTTAGGAGTTTTAAACATTAAAATGTCTGCTCATGGTGGGAGTAGACATTTTTCTTAGTGGTACAGAGTCTGAGATATGTGTATTCTGATTCTATAACTTAACACAGAGCTTTTAGCCAAGGACATCTTAAAGGAAAATTACATGAGGTGCATTTTCTCATTAATCACCGAAATACTGTATGTATGAAATTCAGCTGAAATGAAATGTGAGAGCTTCCCTAAACAGGAAAATTTAACAAAAAGACACTTCTTCATGTGTGAGGACAGAGGGAAGATGGATCTTTCACCTTGATAATGTCTTGCGACATTCTCTCTTAACTTAGAAAAAAAGAAAGAAACAGATGTATATTACTTGATTTTACCAACTTGCAGGCCTACTTTTTAGTCACTAAGTTGTGTCCGACTCTTTGCAACTCTATGAACTGTAAACTGCAAGGCTCCTCTGTCCATCGGATTTCCCAGGCAAGAATACTGGAGTGTGTTGCCATTTCCTTCTCCAGGGGGATCTTCCTGATCCAGGGATTGAACCTGTATCTCTTGCATTGGCAGGCAGATTCTTAACCACTGAGCAATGGGGGAATCTCCCAAGCCTACTAATTAATCCTAAAATAATTGTTTGAACTCTTGGATGCTTAAAAACTTTTCTCTCTCTTTTCCCTTTCACCTTAATGAATATTATAAATACTTTAAAAGATGACAGATTCCTAAATGAAGCATGTTCATACAGGCTAGATATCAGGCATGTTTTTATCATTTTAAAATTCAGCCAAAGAGCTGAACCATAATTTTCCATTTTCAATTTCTGAATCAATTAGTATGTGACACTTAACTTTTATTTTTTAGGAAGAAATGCATATAAGGAAATTAATTAAAAATTATGGATTTTTAATTTGGTCCAGTTGGTATACTTAAAATGGGGTTGATTTATTTTTTTAAAAGTACAGTAGAATGGTAGTTTTAAGAGAATAGTAGGTGTGTCTGAATTTGTAAACATTTTGTAAGTGAAGTTAGTACTGAAGCCTAACCTTCTTGAAGGCTACTAGAGAGTACTGATCAGTCTTGGAGGCACTGATGATTCATCTCTAGGATAAAGTCTTGGGCTGAGCAAATCCAAAATAAAATAAAAACTGAGAACCTACATGAAGCAAAGGGTCAAAGAGCCCTAAGAAGTAGTCACTGTGGCATGAAGTGCAGGTTTCATTTTCATTTCCACTTGGGTAAGAATAACAACACCAGCACTATATTCTCATTAAATAATGACACAAAGACAATTTCCAAATTGTGGGAAATTTGCAAAATGCATGGAAGCATTAAGGAAAAAAATGAAAATCATTTCTAACTCACTGTTTACCAGGCGAGCAATGTGAACACTATGCATTCTGCATCTGTTTCCAGTGTTTATGCTTAATTTCCACAGAATCGTAAAAACTATGGAGGGTCATACTCTGCTCTTTCACTGAAATTATTATAGAAACATTTCCCATGCAATTGAAAATTATGTAATTGAACTTTGAATCTCAAAAATAAAGATAGAGATAATTAAGGGCACTGCTTTATTAAGTAATGAATTTTGTATACACTTGTGTGTCTGTGTGATGTTTAGGGAAAGTGTCATTTTTAAGGTACTCATGTGAATCATCTATTTTATTTTAGTAGAATCTCAGAATTAACTCAAAAATAGATTTAGGACCATAGAGGTCAGTCTTTTGGGGAATAGGATAATTCCTTTATAAACAGAGATCCCATAATAATCCATTTCACTATTATACTGCATCTAAATTAGAAATGGTATACCAAACACTCTTTGGTATTGTTACATCTATTAAATTCTTTCTGCACATGAGTACATGTATTTTTCCCCACTTGACCATCCCCACCTCCTTGTTCTATATTCCCTCATGTCACATTTTAACGTATAAAAAATAAATTCTGGATTTTCCTTACACACTGACATTCAAATTATTTATCCTAAAACTCAAAATTGACCATTAATATTAATTTTATAGCCATATCTTTCCCAATAATCACATCTATTTTGATGAGTAACTGAAAAACTAATTTTACTGTTGAAGACTTGAATTCCACAACTCAGTGTCATTATAGTTGAATCTGCCAGAGGTTCAATGACTTCCATAGAAAACCCACTGCTTCCACCCTCTTAGTTTTCCCCTGGATCACGTCCTCATGTTTTGTTCTGCCATCATTATTCTTTCTACCTTTTTCATTCCTGCTGATTTTCTTTTTACTTTTATTTTTTTGTTTATTCCTATTCTTTCCATTTTTTTGCACTATTTTTTTGCTTATTCCTTTTCTCTTTCCATTTTTTGCACTATTTTTCTTGCTTATTCCTATTCTCTTTATTTTTTTTTTTTTTGCACCATTAGTCCACTAACTTATTTGCACTTTTGAATTTATTGAGATGTGTTGAATGCTAACTCTACCTGCACAGATGTGTCTTTGTCTGCCACCTGGAGGCAGACACTTATTTCACCAGAGTTATAGACATGACTCCCATATCAGGAATGAGCAGATCAGTGCACCAAAGTTTTTATTACAAACTCAACTTCTCTTATCCGGACAGAACAGCAAATGAACTGAAAACTCCACCAACCTTGGAGAGCCCTCAAGGTGCTAATGTTTGACAGCAATAAAAGCTTTAAGTGGTTTGGGGACCATTGGTCCCTGCTTTGTAAAGTATTCATGAAGTGGAATTACGATGACCTTCTATCTTGATATGATTTCCAGTCGCCTCAAGCTCTCTGCATTCGGTTTGACCTCCTTTGCTAGTTTTGCCATTGATCTGTTCCTGAGATTGTAGCTATAGGCTTTATGTTTGAACCTGAGATTAAAGGTAGAGGGAAAAGTCACCATGATGTTGCTGCCTATAAGTTTAAAGCCGGTATCGCAGTCCTTTGTAATGATCTGGGTAGCCACTGAAGAGTCTATCTGGAAAACAGGATCTTCAGGGACTAGAGTTGTGGTGAAATGACTGTAGATGGTTGTTGGGAGAGAAGGCAAAAAAGGAATAGTTGTGAGACTAAGACTGCTCCTGAATTTTAGAAGGAAATCAGAGGGAGATGCTAAAAGTGGCCACAAGCACCTTGTATTTAATATTGGCTTATCTAATACGTTCTTCAATTTAAGTCTGAATTTGGCAATAAGGAGTTCATGATCTGAGCCACAGTCAGCTCCTGGTCTTGTTTTTGCTAACTGTATACAGCTTCTCCATCTTTGGCTGCAAAGAATATAATCAATCTGATTTCGGTGTTGACCATCTGGTGATGTCCATGTGTAGAGTCTTCTCTTGTGTTGTTGGAAGAGGGTGTTTGCTATGATCAGTGCGTTCTCTTGGCAAAACTCTATTAGCCTTTGCCCTGCTTCATTTCGTGCTCCAAGGCCAAATTTGCCTGTTACTCCAGGTGTTTCTTGACTTCCTATTTTTTCATTCCAGTCCCCTATAATAAAAAGGACATCTTTTTTGGGTGTTAGTGCTAAAAGATCTTGTAGGTATTCATAGAACCATTCAACTTCGGCTTGTTCAGCATTACTGGTGGGGCATAGGCTTGGATTGCTGTACTATTGAATGGTTTACCTTGGAAACAAACAGAGATCATTCTGTCATTTTTAAGATTGCATCCAAGTCCTGCATTCAGACTCTTTTGTTGACCATGATGGCTACTCCATTTCTTCTAAGGGATTCCTGCCCACAGTAGTAAATATAATGGTCATCTAAGTTAAATTCACCCATTCCAGTCCATTTTAGTTCACTGATTCCTAGAATGTCTACATGCACTCTTGTCATCTGTTTGACCACTTCCAATTTGCCTTGATTCATGGACCTAACATTCCAGGTACCTATGCAATATTGCTCTTTATAGCATCGGACCTCTATCACCAGTCACATCCACAACTGGGTATTTGTTTCGCTTTGGCTCCATCCCTTAATTCTTTCTGGGGTTATTTCTCCACTGATCTCCAGTAGCATACTGGGCACCTACCGACCTGGGGAATTCCTCATTCAGTATCCTAACATTTTGCCTTTTGATACTGTTCATGGAGTTCTCAAGGCAAGTATACTGAAGTGGTTTGCCATTCCCTTCTCCAGTGGACCACATTCTGTCAGACCTTTCCACCATGACCCGTCCGTCTTGGGTGACCCCACAAGGCATGCCTTAGTTTCATTGAGTTAGACAGGGCTATGGTCCATGTGATCAGATCAACTAGTTTTTAGTGATTATGATTTCAGTGTGTCTTCCCTCTGATGCCCCCTCGCAATATCTACCATTTTATTTGGGTTTGTCTTACCTTGGTCATGGAATATCTCTTCGCAGCTGCTCCAGCAAAGTGTAGCCGCTGTACCTTACCTTGGACGTGGGGTAGCTCCTCTCCGCCATGCTTCTGCGCATGGTCGGTTGCACCAGACCCGGCATCTCTCGAATTCCAATTGAGCTATTTCAAATCCTGAAAGATGATGCTGTGAAAGTGCTTCACTCAGTATGCCAGCAAATTTGGAAAACTCAGCAGTGGCCACAGGACTGGAAAAGGTCAGTCTTCATTCCATTCCCAAAGAAAGGGAATGCCAAAGAATGCTCAAACTACCGCACAATTGCACTCATCTCACACGCTAGTAAAGTCATGCTCAAAATTCTCCAAGCTAGGCTTCAGCAATATGTGAATCGTGAACTTCCAGATGTTCAAGCAGGTTTTAGAAAAGGCAGAGGCACCAGAGATCAAATTGCCAACATCTGCTGGATTATGGAGAAAGCAAGAGAGTTCCAGAAAAACATCTATTTCTGCTTCATTGACTATGCCAAGGCCTTTAACTGTGTCGATCACAATAAACTGTGGAACATTCTGAAAGAGATGGGAATCCCAGACCACCTGACCTGCCTCTTGAGAAACCTGTATGCAGGTCAGGAAGCAACAGTTAGACCTGGACATGGAACAACAGACTGGTTCCAAATAGGAAAAGGAGTACGTCAAGGTTGTATATTGTCACCCTGCTTATTTAACTTCTATGCAGAGTACATCATGAGGAACGCTGGGCTGGAAGAAGCACAAGCTGGAATCAAGATTGCTGGGAGAAATATCAATAACCTCAGATATGCAGATGACACCACCCTTATGGCAGAAAGTGAAGAGGAACTCAAAAGTCTCTTGATGAAAGTGAAAGAGGAGAGTGAAAAGGTTGGCTTGAAGCTCAACATTCAGAAAACGAAGATCATGGCATCTGGTCTCATCACTTCTTGGGAAATAGATGGGGAAACAGTAGAAACCGTGTCAGACTTTATTTTTTGGGGCTCCAAAATCACTGCAGATGCTGATTGCAGCCGTGAAATTAAAAGACGCTTACTCCTTGGAAGGAAAGTTATGACCCACCTAGATAGCATATTAAAAAACAGAGACATTACTTTGCCAACCAAGGTCCGTCTAGTCAAGGCTATGGTTTTTCCCATGGTCATGTATGGATGTGAGAGTTGGACTGTGAAGAAAGCTGATTGCCGAAGAATTGATGCTTTTGAACTGTGGTGCTGGAGAAGACTCTTGAGAGTCCCTTGGACTGCAAGGAGATCCAACCAGTCCATTCTAAAGGAGATCAATCCTGTGTTTTCTTGGAAGGACTGATGCTAAAGCTGAAACTGCAATACTTTGGCCACCTCATGCGACGAGTTGACTCACTGGAAAAGATTCTGATGCTGGGAAGAATTGGGGGCGGGAGGAGAAGGGGTCGACAGAGAATGAGATGGCTGGATGGCATCACCGACTCTATGAACATGAGTTTGAGTGTACTCCAGGAGTTGGTCATGGACAGGGAGGCCTGGCGTGCTGTGATTCATGGGGTCGCAAAGAGTCGGACAAGACTGAGCAACTGAACTGGACTGAACTGAACTATCTAATATGTTCAGCTTGAAATGATCAGATTCATTTTTTCCCTTCTCTTTTCGGGACTTGCTAAGATGTTTCTGAGTGTCATTCCTCGACTCTATCCCGTCTACTTCCTCTAGTTTTCTGTTTTTGTTTTTCCCTCTATGCCCATGCATGGTGTAGCCTGGAGTACTTTTATCTCTCTGTGCTTCATCATAATTTACTACAGTCTCTTGTGCCATCTGTATGTGTGTTTGTTTTATTATAACCATGATTAGCAGTTTGCAAAAGGTAGTAAGTTTTTCCTTTTTTTTTTTCTGTCTCGCTTTCTCCATCTTTCACCTTTTCCTCCTTTTCCTCGTTTGCTGAGACTACCCTTCAGCTTCTCAGAATAAAGGGAAACTGCATAATTCAAAATGTAATGCCAACAGGAAAACACAATTATGCCTTCCAGATACTGAAAGGAAGAGCAGGAGGAGAGAGGAAGGCAGAAGAGCAAGTCTGATAGATAACATGGGAGCCCAGTGCTGTGCTAAGCCGCCAAAGTAGCTCCTTTCTCTAGCTAATTTCTACTTAGAAACAAAAGGTTTTTCAGAGAATGGAGAGAAAGAGGCAACTGAATGATGCTCCAATTTGTATTTCTGTTCACATACTATTCTTGTTCAATTGACTAGAGAAAGGTTCTTTTTTTCTTTTTACAAATGGAAGTACCTGTTTAAAAATAGTTGAATCAAATTTTATTCACAATTACTATTTTTCTCAAACTTTTCTCTGATAACCAAAGACACACATTCTCCTAGTTTTTTTGTTTTTCTGTCCAAATCTGCACGAAATAGCTTCAGGTACTGTAGCATGGTAAGAAAGACCATTCTTTCCAATGTCAGAAGATGGAGGATATAATCTAAATTCTGTCATGAACTGTGTGATTTTAAGTAAATCGCTTAACCGTCTAAGTCTCCTTTTCTTACAAAATTCAGGGTTTATATTAGATAATCTGTAATATCACTTTCAGTTTTAAAAAATGTTGGTCTTTTTTACATTTACAATTCAGAAACCTTATCTCAGGAGCAGAAAGTGACTGGACTCCACCTGTCATAGGAAAACTGCCCCCACCCCCTCTGCAACAAAAGTGCCTACAGAAGCTTCATCACAGGGATTTTTTGATGTGCTTGCTGATCTGAACAAATTGGAACAGAGACACTCTGATTTTGCCACAGAAATTGTAAGAGATTTCTATAACTTATCTCTGGCTGGATGGCATCACCGACTCTGTGGACATGAGTTTGAGTGAACTCCGGGAGTTGGTGATGGATAGGGAGGCCTGGCGTGCTGTGATTCATGGGGTCACGGAGAGTTGGACATGACTGAGTGACTAAAATGAACTGAACTGAGCCCTTATAGGCACCATTATCTAAGAACTACATCTTTAAAGACTTATATTTCTCACAGTCTTTGGCTTGCCATCTGCAGTGGCTGAGGCAAGTCTAGAACATCACTGGTGCTTTGAAAATGTTCTGGATCTTTACTGGTAAACTCTGTTGCATCATCCTGTAAGGTGTCACCAGTAAGGCAAGGGACTGGAAAGGAGGATTATTTTAGGGATGATTTTAAAAACAGGAAGTGTTTTGTTTTATCTTGTTTGGATATCCACTAAAAGTAGTGATTCTTCATGAAACTAGACAACAGGCTTCTTGAAGGCATGAAAATAATTTTGTTATCTGTATCTCCTGATGGGAAAATTCAGTGTCAGGCACTCAGAAACCATCATATTGAAGACTGAGAAATGCTGACCATGCTGATACTTTAAAAAGTAATTTCAAACTAATGGTTTCCTGAAAGTGGTATTCTTTTGGTGTGAAATATTCAATAGACCATTCCTTCTGTGGAAAGAAAGGTATAGTCTACTAGTGAAAGTGAAAGTTGCTCAGTCATGTCTGACTCTTCGCAACCCTGTGGCCTATACAGTCCACAGAATTCTCCAGGCCGGAATACTGGAGTAGGTAGCCTTTCCCTTCTCCAGGGGATATTTCCAACCCAGGGATCAAACCCAGGTCTCCCACATTGCAGGCAGATTCTTTACCAGCTGAGCCACAAGGGAAGCTTACTAAGTCTACAAAGGCTAATAGAGTTTTGTCAAGAGAACGCACTGGTCATAGCAAACACCCTCTTCCAAGAACACAAGAGAAGACTCTACACATAGACATCACCAGATGGTCAACACCGAAATCAGATTGATTATATTCTTTGTAACCAAAGATGGAGAAGCTGTATACAGTTAGCAAAAACAAGACCAGGAGCTGACTGTGGCTCAGATCATGAACTCCTTATTGCCAAATTCAGACTGAAATTGAAGAAAGTAGGGAAAACCACTAGACCATTCAGATATGACCTAAATCAAATCCCTTATGATTATACAGTGGAAGTGAGAAATAGATTTAAGGGACTGGATCTGATAGACTGCCTGATGAACTCTGGACGGAGGTTCGTGACATTGTACAGGAGACAGGGACCAAGACCATCCCCATGGAAAAGAAATGCAAAAAAGCAAAATGGCTGTCTGAGGAGGCCTTACAAATAGCTGTGAAAAGAAGAGAAGCGAAAAGCAAAGGAGAAAAGGAAAGATATAAGCATCTGAATGCAGAGTTCCAAAGAATAGCAAGGAGAGATAAGAAAGCCTTCCTCAGTGATCAATGCAAAGAAATAGAGGAAAACAACAGAATAGGAAAAACAAGAGACCTCTTCAAGAAAATTAGAGATTCCAAGGGAACATTTCATGCAAAGATGGACTCGATAAAGGACAGAAATGGTATGGACCTAACAGAAGCAGAAGATATTAAGAAGAGGTGGCAAGAATACACAGAAGAACTGTACAAAAAAGATCTTCACGACCAAGATAGTCATGATAACGTGATCACTGACCTAGAGCCAGACATCTTGGAATGTGAAGTCAAGTGGGCCTTAGAAAGCATCACTACAAACAAAGCTAGTGGAGGAAAGTTATGACCAACCTTGATAGTATATTAAAAAGCAGAGACATTACTTTGCCAACAAAGGTCCGTCTAGGCAAGGCTATGGTTTTTCCTGTGGTCATGTATGGATGTGAGAGTTGGACTGTGAAGAAAGCTGATCGCCGAAGAATTGATGCTTTTCAACTGTGGTGCTGGAGAAGACTCTTGAGAGTCCCTTGTACTGCAAGGAGATCCAACCAGTCCATTCTAAAGGGGATCAATCCTGGGTGTTCATTGGAAGGCCTGATGCTAAAGCTGAAACTGCAATACTTTGGCCACCTCATGCGACGAGTTGACTCACTGGAAAAGACTCTGATGCTGGGAGTGATTGGGGGCAGGAGGAGACGGGGACGACAGAGAATGAGATGGCTGGATGGCATCACCGACTTGATGGACATGAGTTTGAGTGAACTCCGGGAGTTGGTGATGGACAGGGACGTCTGGCGTGCTGTGATTCATGGGGTCACAGAGAGTCCGACACGACTGAGCGACTGAACTGAACTGAACTGAACTGAAGCCTTTGCTTATTACTTTGAACTTTTCTTCTTTCCTTCCCCGCTCCCCTTACCCTTTCTCGTTGCTCCATCTTTCTCCTTCATGATGAAAGGATTCAGGACAGACCTCAGCGGAACGGTCTGTGCTGAGGTTTCCTCGCTTTGAGACTCGCACTTGCTGCCCACTGCTTGCTCCCCCTTCTTCCTCTTCCCCTCCTCCCACTTCCAGTTTTCTGTTACTCAGTTCTGGCTTTGCCTCTTTCTGGAAACCTTCACTGACAGTCCCAGCCTGCTAAGATACCTTTCTGTGTGTAAACACAGCATCCCAAGCTTACCTTTTCCAGTAGCACAAGTCAGACTCACAACGAATATGATGGCTTCATTTGTAAAAATTAGAGAACTACATGCCCATATAAAAATGGCTTCTGCAATCTGCTTGATGACAATATTGATAGCATTCCAGGAGAGAGTCTTCAGCCTGGTCCATTTATTTTCCCCAATTTCCACCTCTATTGAGAACACCATTTTCCATTCTCCAGAGTGTGTTTGTAAATGCTTAATCTTGCTAGTATTCAAAAATTATTATAGCAGAACAGAACACATCCGCCCCCGACCCCAACTCCCGTATTCAATTCTCCTTTGCCATCTGACTCATAGAAGATAGTGAAGATGCTGCAGAGCTGTCTGCCCTTTTAACCTTTATGCAAGAAGTTGTGGCCACTAATTGTCCTGAAGATGAAATACAAATTCCTATACGTGGAGTTTTTAGGGTGTTTATTTAAGGCCATGCTACTGACTTATCCTGCTTTATAAATGACTGCTCTTTCCTTCTGAGGTACACAAGCATTCAAGATTCCCTCTCCCATGTCAAGATGGTTACATTTTGTTTCTTGCCATCCTTTAAAATTCAAGTCCTAGTTCATTCTTTTTAGTGGCCGAGTAATAGTCCATTGTATATATGTACCACATCATTATCCATTCATGTGGTTGGACATTTAGGTTGTTTCCATGTTCTGACTATTGTAAATAGTGCTGCAATTCTATTGGGGTACCTGTGTGCTTTTGAATTATGATTTTCTCAAGGTATATGCCCAGTAGTGGGATTGCTGGGTCAGAAACTAACACAATATTGTAAAGCAATTATATTCCAATAAGAAAATGAAAAAAACAAAACAAAACACAAAAACTCAAGTCCAGAGAAACTCTCAGCAGTCTATTCAAGAAAGTAATTATATATAGACACACACACACCCCAAAGATTCTCTGATGGCTTTGGCTTCTGATATTCTGGAAAACAGCATTGAAGACTTACTGAAGCCTGTTCAGAAGAAAATAAAATAACAATAGCCAAAAGGAAATTATCTTCTTGGGGTGGTTTAGGCATATACCTATCCAAAGGATGAGATAAAACAAGTTTTTAAAAAATTTTCTTTTATATTTATTTTTGTACTCTAATGTGGCTACTATATTCCTTTTGAATTCACTGATAATTGTGAAATATATTCTCACATCGAATCCTGCCATGGTAAAAAACACAGCTGGAGAAAACATTTATACAAGCTACTAGAAGGAGCCTGCTAATTCAAGTCATGTGGGATTGCATAATGAATTTGTTTCTAAGTGTTCTAATATTGCATAATAAAATGCACCTGTAATACAAATGAAAACATTTTATAATGAGATATACACTGCAAAAACCCCTTGACATTGCAAGTAAACAAAAGATACATATTTGTCACATTTTTAACAAATGGATGTTCAAACCATATATTTTCACACATATGCTAATTATTGTACTCTGAATAGCCAATAATTGATTAAAAGGTACTTTGCCGATGTTAAATCTGTACAAATACATGATCATTCGAAGAAATAAAAAAACTCAATAGCCAAAGGCAGAGAGAGGAAAAAACATCACACTCTAATTCTTTAATAGATAAACTAAATATACATATTTTCTATGAAACACTAAAACAAATGTGTTTTTTATTACATCTCATGAGCCTATGACTGATATTATTGCATCTAATATAGGCAAACTGCCTTTACTTTACAAATGTGTGGGTCCTTCTGTTTACTGAAATGCTGTCCAGAAAGGTAAGTAGGGGAACGTATGTGGTACCAAAAGTGAGGTAGTCTTAAAATTGACAAAGTAGCTATAAAGTATGAAGTAGTATAAAAGCGAGCATCTGATCATCCATGGAAAAATATCACTGAGTACTTTTTTCTTTTATAGGTTGAAGTATTTTATGTTAACTCAGCTGTAGGATTAGGTGAAGGAGAGAAGAAACACTTCTTTATGGAGCACTCACAATGCCAAATGTTATCACAAAGAAGATCTATTTATCTATCATCCACCTGTTTATCATCTACCTAGTAATCTATTTATTCACCCATCCTCACATTTATCTACTATCTATCCACTCTCTTCTACCTGTAAGGCTGGTGTTATTTCTCCAGTATTACAGATGAAGGCAAGCAGAGAAAGTCCATCATACCTGCCCCAATGCCACCATAGCAAATGGAAACTTGAACCTACATCATCTGGTCCTATGGCTAATACCATCCAAGAGAGCTTCTTCAGTGATCATGGCTTTATTTGAAGCAACAAGCCACATAGGATTACAATGGGACTCCTGGGTACTCTCATCACCAACAGTCTCTAGGCTCTTAATTGCAGGGGTTGTAACATTTTTATTAAATTCATATTCACTAGAAACATGCCTGGCACATAGAAGGCCTTCAACAAATATTTGTTGAATTGAACTGAAAATTTGCTACCTGGGCTGATTTAAGTCCATTATAATCCCAGATAGTCCAACAGTCTCCATCTTGTGTAAAACAGTCAAATAGAAATGAGGACTGGTATGAAATGGCAACCCACTCCAGTACTCTTGCCTGGAAAATCCCATGGGTGGAGGAGCCTGGTAGGCAATAGTCCATGGGGTCGCGAAGAGTCGGACACAATTGAGCGACTTCACTTTCACTTTTCACTTTCATGCATTGGAGAAGGAAATGGCAGCCCACTCCAGTGTTCTTGCCTGGAGAATCCCAGAGACAGTGGAGCCTGGTGGGCTACCATCTATGGGGTCGCACAGAGTCGGACACAACTGAAGTGACTTAGCAGCAGCAGCATGAACTGACCTAATACTATTTGGCCAATTCTTTTTCAATGTCCTTATCATTGAACTAAACATCACCTGTTGTTAACTCAATTCACATGAGAACAAAGGGAACTTTCACCGCGTGACTTTCATCTTGGCAAATGCAATTTCCATATCCTCTTTTTCCACCCCAACATTTATTTCCCAAACACTCAGGAAAATTTCCCTTCTCCTATTTTCAAAACAATGGCAGTCACTGGTTTGTAACAATTTTATATCTTCATTGTTTGCTAGTGTGCTTGAAATTCGACACAAAGTAAATAAATCCTATTAGCAGGAGGCTGTTATTTTTATCATACTAGTCATACATGTAGGGAAATGTTACAATTCACAGTGAATGTTGCTGGCATGAATACAGACACCATGAGTAAGGAGATAGATATTTAAAGTGACAGGTGCTTTATGCCACAAGCTTTATCAGGATATACTGGGGAAAGTCCCCTTTTAATTGAGTTCATTGTCCTGACTTGCACAATAATTATTTTCCCTACAGCTACCCCTGCAGGCCATTAAAGTAAAATTTTATCTCAAGTAAAAAAGATCACCAAGGGCTGCCGTGTGTGCATGCTGAGTAGGGTCAGTCGTGTCCAATTCTTTATGACCCTACGGACCATAGTATATACCAGGCTCCTCTGTCTATGGGATTCTCCAGGCAAGAATACTGGAGTGGGTTGCCATACCCTTCTCGAGGGGATCTTTCTGATCCAGGAATTGAACCTGTGTCTCTTACATCTCCTGCTTTGGCAGGCAGGTTCTTTATCACTAGTGCCACCTTCTAAGTCCCTGGGGACCTTCAAATACTACAATTCTTGGGTCCCATGAGTCACTGGCCTACAATTGGACAACATAGCAGTCAGAAATAGAGAGTAAATACCTTTCGCCTCTTCCTCTTAACTAACAAACCCCTCTCTTTTAATATAGTTGAGGATATTAGATGGTTTTCACACTGGCTGATTAAAAAAATAATTCACTGTGTTGCAATTGAAGTCTAGAAAACGATGTCATCTCCAAAGTGAGTGAATAGCCAAGGAGAGGCATCAGTAAACTATGGTTTGGGGGCAAATCCATTCCTCCATCCCCTTAGGTATGGCTCAGAGACTACGATTTTTTTTTTCTTTTCATTTTTAAAGGGTTTAGTAAAAAAAAAAATATGCAACTTTAAAATTTCAGATGATTACACTTAATTCTTTGGCATGGACACTTCACTAGGCATGAATACATTTTACATTTTTATGTAAAAAGCTAGCTGTTGAATATTTTAGATTTTATAGGCCATGGACCTTTGTGTATTTTTTTTCTTTACCCACAACCCCTTAAAATGTAAAACTAACAGAAAGTTTTACTAGGAGGCCACACTAAATTAGAAACTACATTTGTGGACCATATTTGGCCACCAGGCAGGCCCTGGCCCTAGCAGATGTTTGACCCAAAAAACAGGATGGAAACTGAATGACTCCATGGAGAAAAGTACTGCTTCAAACAAGAATTCTTACCACCAGGATCACCTGCTTTGAACAATTGAAAGAAAGAAATATCTACTAACATTGAGTAAGGGTACATGCTTAGGTCAATGTATGACAGTAACTATCTCACCCTAACTGATTCAGAAAGGACAGCTGAGGCAACAATTCCTAAAAGGTGACAGTTAACATAGATCTGAAGGGGAAAGCTCAATGGAGATGTTTGGGAGAAGACTTGCAGGACAGTTTTTCCTCTCCAAAATGTTCATAAGATATTTGATTCATGCCAAAAAGTTCTTGATAGTTGCTCCTGTCAAAAACCATTTTGCATGGACCAGACATGCCCATGAACATTTTGGATCATACCAAATGACTTTTTCTGTGGTCCAAGGTACATTTTGGACAGGCCCAAATGTATGCTAAATAGAAGTGCACCCAAAGCAGAGGCCTTGAGTCAAAAACACAACTTAGAGTTTGAGAAACAGAAAGGGGGTGAGTAAGTTTGCATTCAAATGACCAGAAGGGAAAATATTGATATGAGGTCACAGAAAAAAGGGGCAACTAGATTTCATAGGTCCTCATATATCGGTTTGGCTTTAACTCAGAGAAAAATGGGAAGCCACTGGAGAGTTTCAAGTTTAACAGTGACATTAAAAGGCTCTCATTTGAACAGCTTCACTATGGATGCTGTACTGAAAACACATAAAGGGGATCAGTGGTGGAAATGGGAGACTAGTTAGGAGACTGCTGCAATCATTCAAGTGAAAGATGATGAAGAGTTGGGATAAAATTGTAGCAGTGGATAAAGTAGAACTCACAGGACTTGCTGAAGGATTTATGGGGTACATGAGAGAAAGAAGTTAAAAAGACTTCATATATTTTGTACTGGGTGAAGTTGATACTTACTGAATTGAAGAAGACAAGAGGAGTAGGTTTGAAAAGTATTAGGGGCTGAGTTTTCTGCACGTTGAGTGAGAAGTCTGTTGGACATCCAATGGAGATGTCACATTAGCAGCTGTATATAAAACTCTGGAGCTCAGAGGAGACGTTAATGGGATCCCGCTCTAATCTAGGGACTTCCCCTTTGACTTATCCTTAGAGAAATCTGCCTGCAATGCAGGAGACACAGGTTCAATCCCTGGGTCTGGAAGATATCCTGGAGAAGGGCATGCAACCCACTCCAGTATTATTGCCTGGAGAATCCCACAGAGAGAGGAGGCTGGTTGTCTACACTCCATTGGGTCGCGAAGAGTCAGACATGACTGAAGCGACTTAGCACGTACACACATGCTAATCTATAGCTTGTCCTGCAGTATTCCTATGACAGTTTTTATTGCAGAGGAATATAGCATTTTGTTTGCATTATTTTTCTCTCCTTCTAGTTTGTTTATTCTTTGATGAAAAGACTGATTTACTTTTAAATAAAGTGCAGGTGTGGCTATATCTCAGCTTCTCTTGCCTGGGCAGGAAGTGGAGAGGTTGCTCCAGGTAACTCTTCATTTTCTGAGCAGGCTTTTTGTTTAGGAGAGACCAGGCACTACCCACAGCCTGTCCTATGGATTAATTCTTCTGCCTGGGATGGCAAAGGAACCCTCCACACCAGTTCCTAGCTTTGCTCTGGGGGTAATCAACTATGCTGCCCGTCTCTTGGCTCAAGCACTGCTGAGCCAAGGTTCCGTGAGCTCTGCCAACACCTCTGGTCTGATGTATCTAAGAGATACTTTCCACAGCGGTCAGGGCTGTGACTCAGCTTTTTGCCTGGCGTGGGCAAAGCAGGCTCTAGGACTGGCAAAACTCCTGTGATGATCCAAATTAAGCGGATCTGCACTCCACCGAGTTCTCTGGTCAAGGTGCACCAGGGGCTTGGTTCTGTAGATGAGCAAAGCTGCTGACTGAGATTCCTACTTGGGCATCACAGATAAGTCAGCCAGCCAAGATGTGTGCTGGTTGTTATAAACCCCTACCGTCTTCTCTGTCACAGCCAGATTCCTAGGGATCAAGCCCTGCAAACGGCCCTGAAATCCCCATGGGGTGAGATCAGGGTAGGGGCTCCCACAAAGAGATCCACAATGTTGGTGGGAGGACCTGCTTGTCCCCACTGGGTTATCTTTTCCCACAGGAGCAACAGGAGTTTTAGCAAAGACCTCTCAGTGCTGCTGAGCTGGTCTTGGGAAGAAGCAAGGTGGCCAACACGTAGCTGCTTCCCTGACCCACTAAAGCAGTCTGTCTGGGTTTCTGTTCTGGCAAGGGGGTAGTGCTTCAGCCTCACACCCACATTCTAGGATTCTCTCAGGGGTATCTCATTCTTGAATAGTTTTAATTGCTCTTCTTGTGAGGGTAGCAGAGTCAAGAATGACTTCTGTTGCTATCTCGGTCAGAGTTAAAGTTTTTAAGGACTGAGATAAATGACATTTGATGGGCAGGAAGTCTCATTTCCCACACAGCTTCTCTATGAAGCTAAAACTGGAAGATGTTCAGGTGTCTCTGAAATATGTTTTCACGTCTAAGAAATGACTCATGTGACTAAAAGTTAGATCAGTTTTGCCTCTTAAGCTACCAACAAGCTCATTCTTTTTCAGACACACAAATTTTATCCATGGTAACTGAATTACTGAGATCCTTCTTAGTTTACATTCTAAATGTGAAAAGCATTAAGAATGAGAATGAACTCTGAAAAATGAACAGAATCCATGGATATTTGTTCTGTTGAAACAATATTCATAAACTCTGGATGTGATACAACTCTATTTTCTATAGGCTTCATGTTGATAGATATGGACCCAAAATTCACTTATAGTAAAGCACATGATGTATTTAAATGTACAAATGAAGGCTTTAGTTAATAATCATTTTCCTTCATTCATATTACAAATTGATCCAGGGATTTAGAAAATCATCTTTTAACCCATTCTCTTCTAGAATACAAAGGCTAGGAAAAAGGAGACACAAATTTGTTACATGATCGAGACTGAACTACAATTATTTTGGTCCTGATTCTTAGCTTTTTTAAAAAAAAATACTGTCATTCAATCTGAAAGTAATTTTAAAAGCCATGTCTAGAACAATGACTGAAAATTGCCAAGGTAAATGAGTGGCAGGAAAACTAGAAATTGTTTTCAGCTCAGTTCATCAAAGTGTATAAAAGTATTTTTCAAACATTAATCAACAAAAAGTGACTGAGTCACAAAAGACATGAAAAATGTAAACTATAATCAACACAGACCATGAATAACATAGGGCTTTCTCCTTTCTCTTCATAATTAATCATACAATGATTTAATTTTATAACAATCTATGTCACAGCACTTGGTTCAATCTGTTTCACAATGTAGATAATTCACAAGCCCTAAAGCACTCTGCAACATTTTCCATGTCCTTGGTCAACCCATGGATCTAAGAAAGACTATATCACCCCAAAGGATGTGATCCTGATGGAAATATTTCTCTGCAGCTGAAGCAGTCAGCATACATTGCCAGCCAATGCAGTGGAACCTCAAGTCCTTCCTTGAAGGGAATCTGCATGTCATAGCTCCATGTCGTTTACTAGTAATTTATTTCATCACCAACTCAATGTACATGAGTTTGAGTAAACTCTGGGAGATGGTTAAGGACAGGGAAGCCTGGCGTGCTGAAGTCCATGGTGTCATAAACAGTCGGACAACACTGAGCGATTGAACAACAACCATTATTTCATTATTCAAAAAAATTATTGAATGCCAATAACAAGCTAGATACTCTAATATGTGTTCTACATGTATTATCTCATTTAACAGTTATAAAAACTCTATGTTCTACAAAAGCTTTTTATGCTCCTCTTTACAGATAAGGAAACTTGAACACAACATTAGATTTCTAAAGGACACATGAATGAAATTCGGACCTAGGGGCTCTGGCTGCAGTTGGGGAACTTTTTAACCCTCCCATACAATTGCTTTCCAAAAAGAATGTAAAACAGCATGTAAAGCAATAAATCATCCTGAATGTCCCAAATTTATTTTGGTTCAGTGTACTTGTTTCCATTTAGAACTTATTAAGGTGAGTTGCATTTGTATGAAAAAGAAAATTTTCCCTAATTGTGTTATTTAACACAAGAGGGTGACCCTTGCAGTGATTAATGTTTGATGTCAAAGATAGGGCAAATAAAATAAAAATAAATACATAGGCCCTCATGTGAAAAAAGGAAGCCAATATCTCCATCCCAAAGTGCTACACATGTAATGAGAGATTAAGACGGCAGAATGATGGAGGGTCCCTGAAGTAATCTTTCATACTTTACTTCAGCAGGTGACAGACAGGAGATATGATACTCTAAGTAAAATATATATATATATATATATATATATATATATACACACTAATAAAACTGAGCTTTAAGGATCTAATTCTCAATGAGACATCATCTTAATATAATAATTTAAAGCATATTGTCACAGATTTTGAGGGCACTCAGAAATAGGTTACAAATTCAAAAATATACTGCATATCCATTCTTATAGAGAATATTTTGTACAAACTTCAGCCAGTGTTTTTTTGTGATAAATATTAAGGGCTAATTTTTAATGTTATTAGAAAAGAAACTATCTAGACACTGAGAACAAACACTGTGAGGACCCCTTTCCCACAGAATATGATTAACACTAAAGCTATTGAAATGAAGAACGGACAAAGCATATGTACTGGGTATAGAGAAAGCAGACAGGTCACCCTAATGGTTCATTTTTATTTCTGAATTTCTAGAATGAATGGTTAAAAATGATATTAACTAGAGAAAGCATGAAATAGATACAGCTTCTTAAATCACTGCCACCCATCAACAAGTACTAAAATGCAGTTATTTAACTATAAATGGTTTTACACATTTACCTAAAGAATTGAATATAACAGGCAGTCTTTAAAAACAAAGTAAATGCATTTAAAAATAAAATGAATGCATTTGAAAAGACTTGATATAACTACCATATGCCCAAAGAAATTATATCCAAGATTTTTACATACAGCTCCGTTCACACTATTCTTATAAACATATTATTACATCTTCATAACTCAATTCATATAGAACAATAAAATAAGTAACACAACTACTCCAAAGAAAATTAAAAATAGAAGTTGACAGAGGCATAGGCTTAAACGAACACTGAATGAACTCCTAGACTTTAGATTGCGTATTTGTGTGTGTCTCACGTGTACTTCCTTGGATGCCCAGAAAGAGTGCTCTTCTGGAAAGATTTGTGATGTTGTAAGCTTCAGCAACATGTAAACCGTGAACTCCCAGATGTTCAAGCAGGTTTTAGAAAAGGCAGAGGCACCAGAGATCAAATTGAAACATCCGCTGGATCATGGAGAAAGCAAGAGAGTTTCAGAAAATCATCTATTTCTGCTTCATTGACTATGCCAAAGCCTTTGACTGTGTCGATCACAATAAACTGTGGAACATTCTGAAAGAGATGGGAATCCCAGACCACCTGACCTGCCTCTTGAGAAACCTGTATGCAGGTCAGGAAGCAACAGTTAGAACTGGACATGGAACAACAGACTGGTTCCAAATAGGAAAAGGTGTACGTCAAGGTTGTATATTGTCACCTTGCTTATTTAACTTATATGCAGAGTACATCATGAGGAATGCTGGGCTGGAAGAAGCACAAGCTGGAATCAAGATTGCTGGGAGAAATATCAATAACCTCAGATATGCAGATGACACTACCCTTATGGCAGAAAGTGAAGAGGAACTCAAAAGCCTCTTGATGAAAGTGAAAGAGGAGAGTGAAAAGGTTGGCTTGAAGCTCAACATTCAGAAAACAAAGATCATAGCATCTGGTCCCATCGCTTCATGGGAAATAGATGGAAAAACAGTGGAAACAGTGTCAGACTTTATTTTATGGGCTCCAAAATCACTGCAGATGCTGATTGCAGCCATGAAATTAAAAGACGTTTGCTCCTTGGAAGGAAAGTTATGACCAACCTAGATAGTATATTAAAAAGCAGAGACACTACTTTGCCAACCAAGGTCCGTCTAGTCAAGGCAATGGTTTTTCCCGTGGTCATGTATGGATGTGAGAGTTGGACTGTGAGGAAGGCTGATCGCCGAAGAATCGATGCTTTTGAACTGTGGTGTTGGAGAAGACTCTTGAGAGTCCCTTATACTGCAAGGAGATCCAACCAGTCCATTCTAAAGGAGATCAATCCTGGATGTTCATTGGAGGGACTGATGCTAAAGCTGAAGCTGCAATACTTTGGCCACCTCATGCGTCGAGTTGACTCACTGGAGAAGACTCTGATGCTGGGAAAGGTTGGGGGCGGGAGGAGAAGGGGACGACGGAGAATGAGATGGCTGGATGGCATCACCGACTCTGTGGACATGAGTTTGAGTGTACTCCGGGAGTTGGTGATGGACAGGGAGGCCTGGCGTGCTGTAATTCATGGGGTCGTGGAGAGTCGGACACGACTGAGCGACTGAACTGAACTGAACTGAATGTTCTAATGCTAAGAGTAATGAGAAATCAAAAGCATCCGAGAGGTAACAATGGATGTACTTTTCAAAACGTACTTTTCCTCCCAAGTGCTTTTAATGAAAGCATGAAAGTTTTACTTCTAACCTTCGCATTAGGACTTGCTGCTAAACATTTTAGCACGCAAGTATGACCACCTTGCACGTCACCTTAGAACATTTATTAAACACATAACACGAGCATTATTTTAAGAGAGAGAGCGAAGATTGGATATTTTTGTCTTTTATGTGCACAGCCATTCTCTTCCCGTTACTCTTTTCCCAGTCCTTGAAATACATCTTCCCAGCTTATTTTCTCTTTTTACCATCATCCTGCCATGCCTCAGTCTCCTCTGAGCATTAAATTCCTATCCTCGTACATCTAGGTATCACCTGAATTACTTCAAAATCAGATCTTATCAAAGGGATATTTGGCGATTTCTCAGGAACCTTTCAGTCTAAACACATCACTGCATCTTGCTCTCTCCTCGAGTATCTACCTAACAAGTGACATCCTATCCTCTGGGCTTCTTTCTGCATCACTGACCTTCATCATAAGTTTCCAAAGGAGAGAGGCTTTTTTAATTCAATTCATTTTGCATTACATTCAATCCAGTGGTGCTAATTCTTACTGTGAATAATAGAACGTCTACTGAAATTCTGTTTCCTAAGGGATCTGAATTTGGGTCTGTCTCCTCAGTTACACATTTTCAAAAATAATAATTGAATAGTGAGCCAAAGAAGTCTTTTGAAATCAGAAACATCCTATTTGTCAATTTAGAGTAAAATACCTAAGCTCCTTTCTCCCCATGAGCTCATATTTTCTGCTGCATGGTAAGCCTCCAGTTTGCAGCCTGGCCTATGAAAATGCCACATTCATATTTCTAAACACACCCAAAGATTAGAATAGAAGAGATTTGTGGATGACAAAACACTGCTGTCTGGATTAAGCTCTGTGGGCATGACTCCATGGAAGCCTGCACACATGATAAGGGTGGAAATTTAATTTCTGCCTAAATGGAGCCTTCATGGGAGAGTATCTCTCTGAAAACTTCAGAAGTAAAAAGCTGGTGATTATAATTTTACCAAGATGGCCTTTTAATTTTGTATTTCAACTAATGTAGAGTAAAATGTCTTTAAATGGGTTATTTTCATTGCAGGTGTTCCATCCAGAAAGTATTGCACTTCTCCAATAGTGATTAGTATTGTTGAACAAAACTCCAAACTTTCTCAGGAATATTCTTTGTAATTTGGCAACAGGAGAACACAGTAAAGTAGGTTGTAAACAGAAGGATGAAAGTCAGTTAAATTTTCCTTCTCAGAGTATGATCTATTCCATCACCAACAGGACTCTTTCATTCCCTTAATACTGGGTGGCGTTTTTCTTATTCCTCATATCAAGAATAAGATATAGAAATATGTACAAATATGAAACAAGTAAAGATAGACTGAGGATGCTACATTTTCTTTTCTCCCTTTTTAATAAGAATTCTCCTCCAGCTTAAATGTAAGCAATTTCATGTAATAAAAAACAAATTTATCTCTAACATGCACTGGTTCATGTACCGAAAAGGTAGCTGTATAAGCGGTTCCAACATCACAGTAAATGAAGCTAAAAGAATAGGTAAATGGATGGGTTGAGAGACTCAAAAAGTCTGCCCTGAGTTTAGGTACTTATTTATATGAGCACAGTGTGAAATTAATGAAGATACGTTTGATGGCCAAGATTCCTATTACTTTGAAATACTGTAATGTAGGTAAGTACACAAGAGTGTTTTAAAACACTATTACTGGAATCCATATCTTGTCTTTTCAGGAAATAAATTCAGATTTATTTCCTTCATTAATGAGAAAACTAATTCCATTTAAGATTGTGCAAAGCATACTCCAATGATAAGGCATATACAGCAGTTTTGCTCCAAGCAGTTTAATTCCACCCCTTAAATGGAACAATACTTAAAAATGCAATTGTTCCAAAATTTCTTGGCAAATGGTCTTCCTAAGCATTGGCCCAATTTCTTCATCACTGCATTTAAGTAAGTTCTCAACTTTATTAAGACTTCAAGCTCTTTGTTGCCAAGAAGAAAACCCACTGAAATGGCAAACAATGAGAGTTGGGTTTTCAAATAAATTTTGGTTTGCTTAGACTATTTAAAATTTTGTTTGGAAAAAATCAAACATTATCCAAGCATTTAGACAGATGAATTTGTCAGAGGATCCCTTTTTATGAGCTTTTCAATTGAATTATTGCCTTTGGATTGGAAAATTTTATTTTCATAATCATTGCATTAACTATTCCTTTTAATTTGACAAGTATTTAAGAAGAAAAAGTGAAATTTAGCCCAATTACTTCAAGTTTTTTTTTTTTTTTCTTAAAAAAAAAAAAAAACTTTTTAGAGACAATAAACATAGAGTAAGTTGTTATCCTGGAAGAAGTAATTTTTATTGCCAGTCTGGTTTCATATGCCAGAAGACCGTACATCATCTACCAGGGAACTGTGAAATACTTCCTAAGGAAAACAAACAGTGCATTCCTTTGTGATAGTTTGGTGTGCCTCATTGTGAGTGAATACAAACTACCAGGCACTTAAATTTTCACTCTGTAGAGATAATAAGTGCTGTATAAAAATTTAAGATGAGAGGAAAAAGTACAGGATTTTCTGTTCAAAATTGTCGCTAAAACTATTGTAAAACTCAGCAAATACTGATAAAGTCCAAGGGTCACATACCTGTAAGATGTTTTGAGAAGTCATCCAGTGTTATAGCCTTTAAAAATGACTCACTTTCACTCTCTGCCTTTGCATGCTAGCTATATGAATCTCTTCTCTATTTTTAAATATTAAATAAACCAAAAAGAAATCATAGTATCATACTCTGACCATCCATTCTGTCTTTAAGTCTTTGAAACCTCCTCCTTTACTCTACGTTTAACCCATCTCTCAGGTGGTGTATTTTGTCCATTTCTTATCATGCTGGAGAATAGCCACACCATCATCAGTTAGCTAACACTATATGTTGTTTAAAGCTATTATGAAATCACTTGCTAAATAACCTTGTTTTCAAAATAAATAATCCCAATTCTTTTAACCTATCCTCAAAGGTCCCATTTTACAGTCTTTAATCATCTCTGTGGCTCTTCTCTGAATTCCTTGCAAGTTCCCAATGTCCCTAAGAGGCTTTGGAACTCAAAACTCAGTAATAATTTGTCTCTCTTTCATCTGTTGTCATGTGGTGGGAGTTGTGGATTTGGCTTCTCCTATGACCTAGATTGTAGACAACTGAAGGGTAAACATTGTGTTTCTTTGTTTAAGGAGCATTTTTGCTGATGGTATTTCCTACAGAATTAGGTATATCACAAATGGTAGCACATTTGTTTTTTGCTTTGTCTTATTTTGTTTACTGTAGTAGCCTCATTATCATTAAGAAGAGAAGAATTTCTTATATAAACTTATTTAGTTACTCTGAGCTCTTTTCTTATTTTGATCTGCCCTACAAAAGTCAAAGTCTCTCCTGTCTGTTTATAAGCCTCTAGAAACAAGTTCTTTATAACAAATGTCAGCTTTGACCTTAAGTTTTATATTTATCTTTGAATGTATTAAAAAGAAAATACGTATTTGGAGTAAATATTTGGCAACTTCTTTTTAAAAATTGAAATGCATGATCTTGTCAATCCAAGCTACACAAAAGACATATGAATGGGGAAAAAAATCCCAAGCATTGATTTCTCCTTGAATTATGTATGCTTGTCTTAAAACTGACTACTTGGAACACATGGCCAAAGCCAGCACACACATATAAGTAGCATTTAATAATTTTGAAAAAAGACTTAGGAAAAAAATAGATAGCCTATTGAGCATGGAATCTAGACTCTAGTGTAATAATGATAAGCTGTAAACGATACTATGCTGACCAGTGCCTCATGGAGTTTCATCAAGAATTCACTCTAGAAAGAACTTTGGGGGAATAGACAGAAAATGTTGGCTTGTGTTGAAAGGAATGAAAGGAATAATAATAGCAATACTTTATGCAGCCTAAATTATTTATTAAAAATACTTTCAAATCAGAGTTTCATCGCTTATTGAGTTTATTTATGGATTCTGAGTTATACATCAAGGCTATACAGTTTATTCATTAAACATTTATATGTTGAGTATCCATGATATGGCAGTGGCTGTATTAGATTTTGGAGACCTAGCAATAAACAAAATGGCAACCCACTCCAGTGTTCTTGCCTGGAGAATCCCAGGGATGGGGGAGCCTGGTGGGCTGCCATCTATGGGGTCGCACAGAGTCGGGCATGACTGAAATGACTTAGCAGCAGCAGCAATAAACAAAACAAACAAAATCTCTGCCATTGTGAAATCTAAGTTCTACTTATGGAATAATTTAATAAAGTAGAAAATACGGAATTCATTAGTAAATTGTATGTAGCAAAAAGAAAGGAAAATATAAAGCATGTAGAAGCCAGGAATGCCAGGGACGGGCAGGTTCATTTTTTTATACAAGGTGGTTAGGAAAGTTCTCTCTTCTATGATACCATATCAGCAGAAACCTAAAGGAAGTCAGGGCATATTTTTTTTTTTAACTCTAGGAAAAAACAGTTTTTAGCACCAGAAACAGCAAGTGCAAAAACTGTGAGGCTAGAATATAGTTGGCATGTTCAAGAAACATCAAAAAAGACAGTGGGCCTGGAGAAGAGTCAATGAGAGAGAAAGAAAGTGAGGATTTGATAGCAGACAATGGAGGCCAGATCAGCTCATGCAGGATCTTTTAACCTCATGGTAATAATTTTGGCTTACAGTCTTACTGAGATGAGAAGCCATTTGAAAACTTTGAATCAAGGATTTATACAATGTCTTAATTGTCAAAATAACTCCTTTGGCAACTTTGTGGATTATAGACTATAGAGCAAGAAAGGATGTCTTAATTAGGGTGTGAGGTTGGGAAGTCTGGGGTATCTCAAGGTCACTCCTTAAGAGCTAATTTGAAGCATAAGAGAATGAATTAGGGTGAGAGAGAGTGGAGGCAGGGTCACTGGACACCCAACCTTTAAGGACACCCAGCATTTTCTGAAAGAAGAACTTGATGAGTGGGGGCAGTCTAGTCCCTTAGTTCATTGTTTTATTAGTAGCTGTGTCATACAGATGGCAATATGTTTACTCAAGATGGACATCTTTTGGAAAGGGTGCCTTGATAATCAAAAACTTAATATCAAGCTCTTATACTGTGATCAACTTAAAGGACAAAGATTCAATGCACTGTCGTAGGGAAGACTGGGTAAAGATCAGTCCTTCCTTGTTGAAAATCAGCTGAGGTTATTTGCATTAATCTGTTCTGCTCCATTGATCTATGTGTCTAACTTTCTGCTAGTTTTGGTTACTATAGCCATACAATGTCTTAACATTGTGTTCTGTGACTGTTTTCCTTTTCCAACATTGTTTTGGCTTCTCTATTTCCTTTGCCTTTCTATATTTATCTTAGAATCAGTGTATATACCTCTTCAAAAAGATCCTGTTGGGATTTGTGTTTACAATTGCATTAAACCTACAGACCCATTTGAGAAGTGTTATTGTCTGTATCATATTGAGTCTGCCAATCCCTGACTATATTACATTTCTCAATTTAAGTCTTTGATTTTCTTTCATCATTGTTGTGTAGCTTTTACTAAACAGATCCAAATATTTTATTAGATTTATACCTACATGTTTCACTCTCTTAAAAACTATTCAGAATAATATATTCATATTAGTTTACAAATGTGAATTGCTAGAATATGTAAATACAATTGTCACCTTCAAATACTGACAGAAAACATTTCATTTCTGATCAATATGCATTTCATTTTAATTTATTGCCTTGTTGTATTAGCTGTGATTCCAGTAATATGATCAATATGAATGAGGAAAATAGACATCCTTAAGTTGTTACCTATCTAAGGGAGAAAGCATTCAGTCTTCCACCATTCAGTATGGTGTTAGCTGTATGGTTTTTGTAGATGCTTTTTACTGGGTTGAAGATGATCTCTTCCAGCCCAAATTTACTGAAAGATTGTATAATGAATGAGTGTTAAGTTATGTAAAATGTTATTTCTGCATTAACTGATATGATCATGCATTTTTACTTCTTTTGAGTCTTAATTTGTAGATTATTTTGTATAATTTTTAAAATACTGATATATCTTTGCATTCTCAGAATAAGTTCCACTTAATGTTAGTGCATTATTCTTGTTATATATTATTAAATTTAATTTGCTAATATTTTGTTGATTATATTTATGTCCATGCTGATGAGGGATATTGTTCTGTAGTTTTCCTCTGTTTACTGTCTTTGTTTGATTTTGATATCAGAATAATGTGGATCTTATAACATGAATTGGGCACTGACCCCTTACCTCTTCTGTCTTCTGGAAGAGATTATACAGAATTAGTGTTATTCTTTCTTTAAACATCCAGCATAAAGATCACTTCAATAACCTTGTCCTTGATTCACGTTGCCTGTACACCTCCTCAATTCACTCTGATAGAATGATTTTTTATGTTCAACATTAGTAGAAAAAAATCTGGTACGATTATGTTTTTAAAAACCATTCTGGCAGAATGAATTTAGGAGGTATACAAGCACAGCAGAATTAGGGACAAGGATATTGAAGTTATTTTCCTAAGAGATAAAACTGTCTTGTAGGGTTGGGAATAGTTAACTGTGTATATATAATGCTTCGGACACATTCTGGTGCGTAATAATCAATGTTAGTTTCTTCTACATGTCCCCTTAGCTTAATTTTACTGGAAGAAATATTAAAAAAATCAGACTAGCCCTCTAGATGGAAGGTTAGCAAACTATAGCCTGTGCACTGTTTGTCTGCTTTTGTAAATAAAGTTTTATTAGGACACAGCTACTCTCATTTTATAAGTATTGCCTATGGCTGCCTTTTGTTCTACTACAATAGCAGAGTTGGGTTGCAACAGATACCATATGGCCCATGAGGCCAAAACATTTATTATCTAGTTCTTTATAAAAAGAAGTATCATTTCTATTGTAAGTCTAAGTCTAAGGATGTGAACGATATAATATTGGTATCTTATTTGCAGCAGCTTTTAGCAGAACATTTCCTTTGAAAATAAAAGTCAACATCCTTGTGATTTCCGACAATGACATACCCCAGCCACCATCTCATTCCCACCCATGCTATAATAGCTCTTTGACCTCTTTGCAGCTCTTTGACCTCTTCACTTATGGCTCCAGCATCACTTCTCTATGTCAGCTTCCTCGTCCATCTTCAAACATCTAGACATAGTCCTTTTGGGGACTTTTCATTGGGGATATCCTCTGGCTGGTATTTTCTTCCCTCAAATGTTCCCATGACTCATTCCTCATTTCCCTCAATTCTCTGCTCAAATCACCATCATCATTTCCTCTTGAGGTTCATCCAGACCACCCTATTTTCATTAGATTGAGGAAACTCTAGCTTAATTGCTAACACTTTGAAAATCCTCAGATCTCCAGAACACTTAAGTTTTCATAAACCCATTAACAAATTGCAATAAAAAAAGCTATGTATGTGGCTGCCTAGATTTGATTATATTCCAGAAAAATCTAGCCACTTCAAATTGTTTAAACTTCCCCCTTTGCTGCACAAAACACAAATTCTGCAAGAAGTATGATACTGTTCAAATATAAATTGATACTAAAGAGAGAACAAGTAAGAAGTGGTCTTGAATTTTCCATAGCTGTACTTTCTAACTCTTCTACTGGTTGTTCTAAAATATGAATTGGACTTTAAGCGAAGGAAAGATCTAGAATAAAAAGGCTACAGGTATCTGTGATATATTAAAATTCAGGAATGCATTGTTAATATTTCTTGATTTCACCAAACCACCTATTACAATGTCAGCCTCAAAAAATGATACAGTGAAATGCTTTTTCTTTTATGAGGACATTGCTTTACCTACAATCTAGTCTATTTTGTTCAAATGGTGACTTAAAGCAGGGTAACCATGTCTTGATTGGAAAAGAAACAGTCATGGAGTTTGATATCATTGAAGCAACTTAGTCTGTAACTGGATTTTCTCTTTTCTTTGCTTGAAAACAAGAGGAAGACAAAGTGGAAGAAGGGCTGGAAGGATATTATTTAAGGTGGATTGTATAGCAGAGGATAATGTGCACCAGGAAGTCAAGTATGCTTTTTGAAGAATTGCACAGATGGGTAAAACAATATAATAATTCTCACATCAAAATCCACATTGCAGTTTTCAAACATTTCATTACTTCTCTTATTCATATAGCTTCCAAAGTTATTAAATTTACAAACATCTTCCAATGTGTCTTCTATAATATCCCTTCTACCTGGTGGTCTCTTTCAAAGCAATACCTTGTCTCCTTTTCTGATATTTTTCCTTCTTCCTTTCCTTTCCTACTCCTATTTACCATACTCCAGAGCTTCATCAAGTCAAGTTTGAATTTTAGTGACAGATTGTTTCCTGGTTTCCTTGATCCCAGTCTCCTTTCCATCCCAACTATAAACTCTCTTTTCAATTTCCATTAGATTTAAATTAAATCAAGTAAAATACATGAAGTGTTAAGCACAGTGCTTGAACTTAATAAATGCTAGTAATTTTTATCATTCATTTTAAGCAAACAAATAGCTGTAATAAGATCAGTCACTTGCTTTGACTCTATGGATATGTGTATATATATATCTTGTATCCATATGTTTATATTTATACATACACATATACACATAAATCACATGCCAACAAAGGTCCACATAGTTAAAGCTATGGTTTTTCCAGTAGTCATGTACAGATGTGAGAGTTGGACCATAAAGAAGGCTCAGCGCCAAAGACCTGATATTTTTGAACTATGGTGCTAAAGGAGACTCTTGAGAGTCGCTTGGACAGCAAGGAGATAAATCAATCCTAAAGGAAATCAACCCTGAATGTTCATTGGAAGGACTGATGCTAAGGCTGAAGTTCCAATACTTTGGCCACCTGATGCGAAGAGCCAACTCATTGGAAAAGACCCTGATGCTGGGAAAGACTGAGGGCAGGAGGAGAAGGGGACAACAGAGGTTGAGATGGTTGGATGGCACCACCAACTCAATGGACATGAATTTGAGCAAGCTCCAGGAGATAGGATGCCTGGTGTGCTGTAGTCCATGGGGCTGCAAAGAGTCAGAGTTAGCGACTTAACAACTCATAAATACACACACACACACGTACACACACAGCGGGGGTGGGGGCTTTTAAACAAAAATCCACTGATTAGCTTCAAGGGCTTTGTGTCCTCTGTAATGTACGCATCCATCCACATACATATTTCCACTATGATGCATGAGTGGCCCTCAAACTTAATCCCAGCCACAGCTGCAGTTGCAAACCCCAACTAGAACTTTTAACTCAGCTCCCACCTTGCATCTCAGCCCCAGCTGTGAATCTCAAATCCCACACTGTTTCGTGCTTTAAGTCCATAGAGTTCTGTCCAGCATTAAAGGGTCGGTGTGATAAGCCTTGCCTCTCTATCCAGCTTGATTTACTCATGACGTGTCTTCCCACACCAAGAATGCTGGTTCCCTCCTCATTAGGTACAGAAGCTCTCCCTCCCTCCATTTCTTTGTGCATGTTTTTCTCCCAACCATGAGTAGAACCAGCTTTCTACTCCCCTCTCTTCAAACCCAAACTATTAGGTGAGACTGACCTCTGGGTGCTCCCCTCTCATAGAAACTTCTCTTACTTTAGTCCATGCTGTTCTTGTTTTCTGGCGAAAATTCACCACCCATGTTAGGACTATAATACTAATATGTATACACTGGTAAGCACGGGATGGGCTTCCCTCGTGGCTCAGTGGTAAAGAATCCACTTGCAATGAAGGAGATACAAGTTCAATCCCTGGGTCAGGAAGATGCCCTGGAGAAGGAAATGGCAACGCACTCCAGTATTCTTGCCTAAGAAATCCCATGGACAGAGGAGCTTGGGGGCTACACTCCATGGAGTCACGAAGAGTCAGACGTGGCTTATTGACGAAACAACAAACATGGGCCACCTTCTAAATAAGCAGAGATGGACTGAATAATTGGGACTGATATATGGGAAAGTAAGTAAATATAGAAATATAAGATGAGGAGCTAGAGTGATCATTTGCTTACAGCCTTATGAACCCATTAATGACTTTATTGGTAGCTAGTCTAGGCCAAGGACTTCATTGGTGGCTCAGTGGGTAAAGATTCTGCCTGAAATCCAGGAAACACAGGAGATGTGGGTTCGATCTCTGGATTGGGAAGATGTCCTGGAGGCAGAAAATGACAACCCACTCCTGGCAGGCTACAGTCCAAAGGGTCGCAAAGAATCAGACACTACTAAGTGACTAAGCACAGCAGTCTAGAAACATTATTCTATTACTCAGTATGCATATAAAACTCTGCTGCTGCTGCGTCACTTCAGTCGTGTCCGACTCTGCGTGACCCCATAGACAGAAGCCCACCAGGGTCCCCCGTCCCCGGGATTCTCCAGGCAAGAACACTGGAGTGGGTTGCCATTTCCTTCTCCAATGTGTGAAAGTGAAAAGTGAAAGTGAAGTCGCTCAGTCGTGTCCGACCCATAGCAACCCCACGGACTGCAGCCTACCAGGCTCCTCCATCCATGGGATTTTCTAGGCAAGAGTACTGGAGTGGCTTGCCATTGCCTTCTCCGATATAAAACTCTATATGGAATCAAATAGCTGAGATGAACAGAAAGTTTTCTCTGTGCCAGGAATGAAGGTAAGCATTTTATTTATATCATGTCATTTAAACTTAATGACAGAGTAATGAAAGTGCAAGTCGCTCAGTCATGTCTTACTCTTTGTGACCCCCTGGACTAAACAGTCCATGGAATTCTCCAGGCCAGAATACTAGAATACAAAATACTGGAGTGAGTGTCCATTCCCTCCTTCAGGGGACCTTCTCAACCAAGGGATCAAACCCAGGTCTTCCACATTGCAGGTGCATTCTTTACCAGATGAGCCACCAGGGAAGCAACTCCATCGTATATTATCATTACACTATTTTATATCAATTTAGCAGATGAGAAAATCAAGTCTTAAGGAGAAACATAAGCAATGTCATACATTTAGTAAGTGGCAGGAACAGGACTAAAGCTAGATTTTCCGACTTCAAAATCTATGCTTCTAATTATGGATCCCCTCCATACACTTTTCTAGAATGTAGAAATGATTGCAACACTGCTCTCTTTTCATACGTTAGTCTCACTATAAGTTCAATCACTGACCTTTTTAATTGGCCTGGTCCTCAGTGTGGAGGTGTTTAATCAGAACAGAAATGTCCTGAGATGCTTGCTTAGAATCATCCTGATTCACTTGGGCTTTGGTGATAAGTTCTTGCCAGTTGCCCTTGCACAGGAGGCTCTTTGCCACCTTCTATTATCCTGAGTTCTATTTCCTATTAAACAGGGACACTTTCTCCTGAATGTTTCGATTTTGTAGCATTTTGTTAATATAGAGAATTTCTTTTATTTTGACTGATTTCTGATCTAGTTCTCCTGGATATAAGGAAAGAGAAAGAAGTGAAGGTTTCAAGGAAAGCTCAGATCAATCGAAAAATGTTCAGTATTCATGGCAAGTAAGCTTTGCCACAAAATCCTCATTTTCACAAGAATAATTAGCATGTGAAATGTTCAAGTCAAAATTGAAAGAAATAGAGACTAGAACAGGGAAACATTATTAGAAAGAAGAATGAGAGAACATTTTTCCTTTGGCTTTGTTTTACATTTATGCTTTAGTAGAAAATACAGCCCCTTTGAGTTTACAGGATGGAATCACGACGTTTCTCTTTTTCAGCATCCTTCAAGAGGAGACGGGGAGAAGGAAGGATCTGCTTGGCACGAAGGACTATTGTATTCCTGACATTGTTTAGAATTGCTGGTGCATGATGATAGTAAAAACAGACCTGTTTTTATTAAGGTTTCCTATTGTTTTTAAATTCTCTACAGACAATGTTACCCCCTTATTGCCTGCACAGGAGTGGCTCACTCCCAGTAATCTTTCCACCATATGCCACTGCCTGTTTAATGCTAGAAGAGGTCAGGACCTCAATATCATGTCCTAAGATTACTTGAACAAGCAGTTCTACATCTTCTGTATAATACAGGAGGACCCAAGGGAGACACATATAACAAAAATGTCCAGGATAGGCAAGCACTTAATGGAATGGAATTCTCCAATATTTATATATATATATATATATAATATATATACTTATTTATTTCTAATATCTCTAAATACTTTTCAAGATTATATATAAAACATTTAATATATATAAATTATATATATTATATAATATATAAATGCATATTTATATATATTAAATGTATAATATAAAAATATAAATCTTGAAAAGCATTTAGAGATATTTAGAAACAATTTTCCATTAGAAATCTTAAAGTAAATGCCCCAGGATTCCAGTATTTTCTTATAAGTCACTTTATCATTGAGTCTGCTTTACTCCAGATGCTAAAATAAATGGAAACATCTTTGGCAAAGGGTAGAAGGCAAGGTTAATTGCATATTTCTTTTAGTAGAAAGATTCAGAGAATTTAGGGAGAGAGAATGTGAACATAGCAACACCCCCCACCCCAACCCCACGCACTGTTTCTGATCAAAATTAATGAGTTGTGATCAACTTGGATAAATGAGTAGCTAGCTAATTAAAAAAAATTTTTTTTCACTGTTCCTTCCAAGTTGGAAAATACGTTCTACTTAAAGTTCACTAACTCTATCCAAGAAACTGTCAGCCAGGATTATCAGAATGGCCTCTCAAGACTTGACCCATTGCCCGGGAGTCCAAAGCATGACCTTGATCTCTGTGGTAAAACAACATCTATAAATAATGCATTAAGCATTTTCACATGCAGCCTGAGTAACAATCTTCATATTTGTTCATGGATTCATGCTGCTTTTTATGGTGGTGTGTAGCTTTCCGTGTAGTAACCTTTAAGAGGTGATTACATACTTTTTTAAAAATTAGAGCATACCACCTATGCATTCTGCAGCCTGGGGCTGTGCCCTGTGAGAAGGAAGAAATAACATTTAACATTCCTGAACATCAAGTTAAACGTTTGACAAGTTTGTTTTAATAAAAACACTTTTACTTTTTTACAAATTTATGTGCAAAATGAACTAGTGGAATCAGAGTAAAGCCATATCTCGCATACTTTTTCTCAGATGGCTCCCACTCAGTAGGGTACTCTGGGGCTTTGGATTAGCTGACCAAGAATATTTTACAAAAATTGAATGTGTCTCCCTCCAGAGCCTCAGCAGATCTCCAGAATTACATGAGCACAATGAAAAGAGGTCCTTACTGTATTAGGAGCTTTTGCTTTGGTGTCTTTTCTCTTCCAATCATTCTACTCACTGTTAATGGGCAATACACAGAGGACTCTGAGCTGGCATCTGATGGTCTCTGTCTAGAAAATCCAGGTTAATGTTGCATAAAAGCACAGCCAATCTGCTGGAAGAAGCATAGGATTTGAGAAAACATAAGCAACTGGCATGGCTGAATTCTTTTCTTTTCTCAAAAATACACTTTTACCTTCTCACATAAGCTTTGATTTTTTGGCCCAATAAATTCCCTTTTGTAATTAAACTAGATCTGAAAACAGTAACAAAGAAACAAATCAGAGGATTCCCCACCACCACCACCCCCAAGGTGGGGGGGAACACAGCACGTGGGTTTTCAATACATTTAACATGTTGTTTTTTTTTTCCCCCCTAACCAGTTCTAATTGTATATCAGCTTTTCTGAATGAACCTTGTACAAAATGAACGGATTTTACTTGCATGTTTTATTCCATATTATTTTGGACAAGAAAAGGTTGTGTGTGGGGGGAGGGGAGATGTAAAATGGACTCCCAAACTGAGGTATGACTGCCATCTAGTGTGATGTGCTGTAACCCAGAAGGCAGTGTCTGAGACAATCCTGTGTGAAATTGCAGAGGTTGGAGGAGGGACAAGACCACTGTTTGAAAGAAATATCCCCCACACCAGTACACTCACCATATAATGAATTCCTTTGCTACAAAAGCATTAGTATGTGGTCAAACAATACAAAGTAGTCTATTTTCTCCCAGTAAAATGGAAAAACTCTGGTCAAATTTTAAAAGCAAGTCCTTTATGAGAAGGCACGTCCCAACCGTAAAGGTTGTTAAGCAGCAGGAATGATTTATTCAAGGGAGAAACAACCCCATGCTTTGAAAGCAGTCCAGACACTCAGCTGTCCACAGCTTTCTGAAAGGATGGTCACGTTTGCACACAGCGAGGCAGATGGTTTTGAAGGCACCTGAGTTTCCCTTCAAGCCCTCTGATTATATGGAAAGAAAATAATGTTTGTCATTCATGCCCAGAAGCAATTCATAACATATCTGTTGCTGACAGATGTATGACACTGGTGAAGGCTTGCTGTACAGGATTCCAAAAGTTAAACCTAACCACAAAACAGAAGACACGATACATGAAAATCTGGGTGAATATGTTTATTTATTTTTGCTTCACATGGCTCAAGAATATATATAAAAATAGAGATGAGAGAACAAACATTATTCTCCTATAACCTTTTTATAATTCTCCTCTCTTCTCAAAAATCTGTCCTGTTCTGATACAGATTCAATCAGGTATTAGCTAGTGCTTTTGTAGCTGATACTCAGCACCATTTCTTCTCATCACAGGACAATTCTTCAAGTCTTTATTTCATGAACTGTAACTGTCCCAATACCACTGCCATACACACACACACACACACACACACACACCCTATCCCACCCTATCCTACAGCAGTTTGTGACCTTATAAACTAAAGACAGGTGTCCTGGCTATATCAGGCAGAAACCTTCAAGGACACAAGAGCTAATTTGGAGAAGAGTAAGTATAAAATCTAAGCTCAGAGGATCTTTCAGTCATTACCAATGTCAAAGTAACCAGAACTGCAGGGTATTTTTCTGGTTAAAAATGTGATCTGTCGTTCTGAGTATCTTGAGCTAAAATACTGCTATCCTATACTGGGCCCAGAAAGGCTGAAGAAGGAAATAATATTGCCATCCGTGTTCTTGGCAAATTAAATGCATCCAGGAGGACATGCTGACATGATAACCTAAGACTGACAGAATCTCCAACTTCTCAGGCCGTTTTTTAGAGAGAAAAATGTAGAGGGGATTGTGCTTACGATATTCTCAAGTTTCTGTAGCTACCTGTGTGTGAGAGGGGAATTCAGGTTAATTTCCTATTGGTGTTCTCCTGCCTATGAAACAGGAAACCAGTAGAGAGAGGGGAAAAATCTAAGGAAAGGGACACGGTTCCTGGGGAGTGAGTTTAATGCATATCTGATAACATGCATAAGAATCAGGGAGCAGATTTAACTGGTCTGAATGTTATTTATAGGAGTAGTACAAAGGTTGCTACTGCCGCTGCTAAGTCACGTCAGTCGTGTCCGACTCTGTGCGACCCCATAGACGGCAGCCCACCAGGCTCTCCAGTCCCTGGGATTCTCCAGGCAAGACCACTGGAGTGGGTTGCCATTTCCTTCTCCAATGCATGACTGTGAAAAGGGAAAGTGAAGTCGCTCAGTCATGTCCGACTCTTAGCGACCCCATGGACTGCAGCCCACCAGGCTCCTCCATCCATGGGATTCTCCAAGCAAGAGTACTGGAGTGGGGTGCCATTGCCTTCTCCAGTACAAAGGTTAAGCTCCTTTTTATCAGGCAAGTAGAGAGAAGTAAAAATAGAGCTGTGTGGCTTGGGTCCCTATAACCTAATGACCTGTCCCTTCTTTAGATTCAACATAATATTTGTTAATTTATCATTAATTATAGATCAGAAAAAAATTAACATCGTAATCCTACCTACCACAGGGTTAAAATCTACCTGTTTCCTCAGAGACCCTCAAGTTGAAAGCTGAACTCCCCTGAATAAAAATCTACCCCTTGTCTTCTAGCACCAAAGCTCAGGCCCCCTGTTTCTTTGCCTCATTATTTTCTGCCGCTCTATTTGTCCATTTGCATCTGACATGAATAATGCTACAACCTGGAGAATACACAGCCCCCTGGTAAGGCACTCACCCAGGTTTTCTAGGATTAATCACAGGCTAAAACCCTAAATAACATTCTGATATATTAACTCCATTAAAATCTAATTCAGTGGCAATAACTTTTAGAAAACCAACAACGAGCTTATGAAGAACAAAGTGAGCGAAGAATAAGAAAAGGTAAATCAATGTTCTAACTGGAAGTAAATCAGAATTAGAGACAAGAGTATGAATTAAAAGAAATCAGGCTAGTCTCAACCCTTGCTGCAAACTCATATATTCTCACAAGGTTTACCTTTGAATTTATCTATCTATAGCAAGTAATACTGATGAGTTCTTAGATAATGACAGGCTTTCAAATTTTGTGCTCATGCTCAGTTGCTCAGTTGCATTCAAACTCTTTTGTGACACCATGGACTATACCACACCAAGCTCTTCTGTCCATGAAATTTTCCAGGCAAGAATACTGGAGTGGTTTGTCATTTCCTACTCCAAGGGATTTTCCCGACCCAGGGATTGAACCTGAGTCTCCTGTGTCTCCTGCATTGGCAGGAGGATTCTTTACCACTGAGCCACCTGGGAAAGACAAATGTTAGCATGTTCAGTTCAATATTGAGGAGCTGCCAAAACACTAAAGAGTTTCCATTTGAATTTCCAATTCATTGTAGATATTCACTAGTCCATTCTTTTGAACCCTTCTCCATAGAGGGCACTCTTCTAGATTGGGACAGGAAAAAATGAAGAAAATAGACTATCTCCCAGCTTTCATGAAAATTTCAGGGATAAAGAATCCATGGAATAGCACTGGAAAAACAAGCCAGGGTCGAAGGCATTTCTTTTAGAAGATACGAAGGGAAGATGATGTGAAAACAGAGGGAGAAGACAGCCATCTCCTAGGCAAGAGGAGAGGCCTGGAGAAGATGCTTCCCTTGCAACCCTCAGAAGGGATCAACACTGCTGCTATCCTGATCTCGAACTCCCAGCCTCCAGAACTGTGAGACAATAAATTTATGTCTGAGTCACTCATTTTGTAGAACTCCATGACAGCAACCCTAGATTGGATCTGGCACCTAATACATAAAATACAGACCAACACTCTACCACTAACCCAGGGAAAGACATTCCAGAAGGCTGAGATAAGATGAGCAAGGGCACTGGAAAGGAACTGTGAGGGCTGACTCAAGAAGACCAGAAATGCTATTCTCATCATCCCCATGTCCCCAGCATTCCCATTCCTCTGGCTTCAGCCTTGATTTTACACATGACAGAAAACCTTCAATCCTTTCCTACCGGTTTCGACTCCTGTGCTTAGTCACTCAGATATGTCCAACTCTGCGACCCCATGGACTGCAGCCCGCCAGGCTCCTCTGTCCTTGGGATTCTCTAGGCAAGAAAACTGGAGTGGGTTGCCATGCCCTCCTCCAGGGCATCTTCCCAACCCAGGGATTGAACCCAGGTCTCCCACATTGCAGGCAGATGCTTTACCAACTGAACCACTAGGGAAGCCCACATTTGGTATTTAAAAGAGTTTTTGACATGGACAAAAATGATCATGAAAAAAATGGGGTGAGATATATATTTTTGAAAAGGTTTTTTTTTTCCCCATTATATATGACATTTGGCGGGATATAGCTAATGCCGATGGGGGCTTCCTTGATGGCTCAGCAGTAAAGAATCCACCTGCCAATGCAGGGGAAGCAGGAGATGTGGGTTTGATCCCTGGGTCAGGAAGATCTCCTGGAGAAGGAAATGGCAACCCACTCCAGTATTCTTGCCTGGGAAATCCCATGAACAGTGGAGCCTGGTGGACTACAGTCCATGGGGTCACAATGAGTTGGACACAACCTAGTGACTAAACAACAACAGTTAATGCCAATGGTCTAGATTTTAAAAATGAGAACTTTTGTAAAATAGGCTGCATTTGATTTCATTTAGCTGTTGCCTCTGTTTTGGCATTTCATCAGGAAACAAAAATTAACATAAGGAGTTAATGTAGCAAAACTGAAAAACTGGAAGAAGAATATTGCACTTTCCTGGTCTGTGTGCGTGCACATGTCTGTGTGTGTGTGTATAAAACTGCACTAACTTTTCCTGGTCTGATTTAGTTTGTGATACTACCTATCACAAGTGTGCAAATTTGCTGCACAGACACTGAAAGAGCATTTGTGTAACGTTCAAGTTCCCACTGCACCATCCACTGATACTGTGACTTTGGACCACTGCTTTCTCTGAGCCTCAGTTACTTCATCTGTACAACTCTGAATTTAAAATACCCATCCTGCTTATCTAAAAAGCTGATGATGAAATCCAGATGGTATTCTGTAATTGAAAGTGTTTGGTAATAGTAATAATGTGATATTGATAGCAAGTCACTGGGTCACTATCCTTTCGAAGCATATTAAAAAGTGCTGTCAGTTTCAATTTTCAAGGAGCAGTGCATTTCAATATCCTTCACGTTGATGGTATCAGAACCATTGTTTATGCTGAGCTCTGCGTTCTTCAAGAAATGTCATGATGTAAAATTTAAACAAAAAACAAAAAACATTATCTCCATACATATAGTGCTCCATGCTATTCCGGAATGGATCACTAGCTTTAGGTTAGTATCAGAAAGCTCTGTAGTCATCAGAAAACCAAACAAAACCAACCCACAAGCGTTTTGTACATTTAAGAGCGCCATTACTTGACATTACATCTCCCCCAGGAGAGGTATGAGTGGAAAGCAGACAGAAGGTGATAGTACCAGCCTGACTGGAAGTCCCTCCACAGGGAAACGGGAAACTTGAGGTGTTTCCCCTCCTCCCAGGTAGAAACTGTAATATGTCTTTGAAATCGATGCAATGTAAAGACAATGACGAAAAACAAACTGTTCCTTAACACTCAAACCTGTTCCTCTCCTAGCTCTCCCCATCCCGTCATTGTAACAAACTGTTCCTTAACACTCAAACCTGTTCCTCTTCTAGCTCTCCCCATCCCGTCATTGTCAGCTCTCCATAATCAATGACTCAAGCCAGAGCGCTGGAAGTGGTTCTCAGCGCGCCTTCCTCCTTGACCTGATGGGTTCAACCTATCTCCCCAAACTGTTGATTTAATCTCAAAATCAGATCTTGATCTGTCTCCATGCCACTGTTATGGTTCACTGCGATGGGCCCCCGGCCTTTTCTGAACTACTGAAGGAGCCCTAACCACCCTTTGGTTCCTACTCTTACTTCTCTACAATCTATCCGTCACAAACAGCAAGGATGAGTTTTAAAAATATGAATCTCCTGATTGAAATCCTCCAAAGGCATCATCCAAATCCTAACCACAGCTCGCCAAGCCCTCAGTCGCTCATGACAAAGCCTTGCCTATCTGTATTTTTGTCTCCTACCTGTTATTCATAGTGACACAGCTACACTGGTCCCCTTTCTCTTCTCGGAGCCAGGCTCCTCCTGGCTTTCCGGGTCTGCCACTTCCTGCTTCTGTTAAGTGCTTTTTCATTCCTGCATCTTTATGAGATGGAATCTTTTTGGTAATTTCTAGTTTCAGTTCAAACTCCGTTTTCCTCAAAAAGACCGCCTCATGATCTCAAGTAGTCCCCTCCCCACCTGTCATTCACTCTATCACCTGATATTTTTTGTCTTTAAAGGACTTACAATGTGAAAATTTCTTGTTTATGAACAGACTAATTATTGGTCATTCTCCCCCTGAAATCCCTCTCCTCCCCTTGCAGCATACTGGAAATTAAATTGCACCAGAGCAAGGATCTTTGCTGTCTTGTCCCATGCCTGGCACCTGAACACTCTGGTGCATAAATTGAAAGACTAATGTAACATGGGACAATCTGGGTAGAGCTACCTGGGTAAAGGTGTGGCCCAGGGGCTGGAGGGGAGACATCCTGTACAGAAGAAGAGAATAGTAGAGGGGCATTACTGGGTGGGGCTTCATACATTTCAGGAGGTAAAGGACTGAATAGGAGTCAGGATTTATCCTGAGAAGACAAGATCCAGCTCTTCCTCTCAGACAGAAGACATGGCCCTAGAGATCTGCTTTCCATAAGAAGAAGTGATCAAATTTTGCTACACTTGAAAATAACTTTAACCAAAAAGAAGGTTTTTTTATTGATGGGGATGTTTGATGTCCCTGGGATCAGGATGTTCCTGATGTTGGCCCATGTGGTTAAGAATGAATCATAGCAGAAAAGATAACTTTACCTCTTTTTTGATGACACCTTTAAACAGGACCCATGCACAGAGAACAGCTGGATCAGGGTTGAGCTCACTAGCATGGTCCAGCTGTTAAGACCAGGGATGTGCATTCAATAAGAGAATTACAGGATCTTTTTTTTAAAGAAGGAACTTTAACAATCATAGAGGCCAACCGCTACCCATACCATAAATAAATCAACCAACCCATAATTCAAAATGAGGAACAAAGTCCAAGAAGTTTATTAAAACTCTTTCTGCTTCTTAATTTAAGACTGTTCCCATACTTCATTCCATGAAGAAAAAGCCAAAAACCTTGCTCATCTTCCTTCTCCACCTCAGATGGTCCCAAAGTGTGACATAAGCTGGCATATGACATGGTGGAAGTCACTTCTGTGGAGGTCTGCCAAATGACTTGAGTGTTTCACTCTAAATTCAGCCAAACCCAGGGAAATTCTTAGCCAAGATTCTCAGGTCCTAGCCCCTATTTTGAAGCACTGAGTCATACTCTTTCCAAGGCTGCTCAGAATGCATCCCTCGGTGAAGGCACAAAACACTGGCAGGATGGCGTAGCCAATCTTTCCATACATAAAGTGCAGTAATAACACTCTCTGTTTCATTTTTCGTGCTTAATCCAGCTTTAAGGGTTTTCAGATACAACAATTTGTCTTTGTTGTTAGCAGTTGAGGTTGTGCATATGATAGATCCACCATTAAAAAATATCACTCAGACATTTCCTGTGTCACCTGCACAGACTCTTTGGGAGATCAAGGCTTCTGCCTGAGCCCTGGGGAGTATCTCTTCTCTCCAAGAAAACACATCAAAGAAAAGAGCCCCCTCCTCCACAAATAATCAAAGAAATCCAAACATAAGCAGAAAGTGAAATGGGAAAGTGAGATGCTGCTAAATGCATTAGTCACATGTGTGCTTTCAGGGCATCCCATCTCCTGCTTTGTCTTGTCTCCCGTGGCTGCTGCCCACAAGGGACTAACAGTGAATAGTGACACTGGCGTGTGACGTACTGGGCTGTCCTATTTGTCAGCTTTCAACTGCCTGGCGGAAAAACTGAGTCGTTCATCCCTACCACCATCCTCCGCCCCCCTTTCGCTTTCCAGTCTTCTCAGAATACAAGAATTTATTATCTTAGGGATCCCTGTTGCCTCTTTATCGTGGTGTTTTGTCCACTAGAATCTGCTTGAAAAGTGCTCTGTTCCTCCCTTCATTGAAGCCCCCAGAAAACTGGCAGTCTCGACACTTTTCTGACATTTCTAAACAAGTCAGGCTATTCCTGCCAACTCCCAGTTGCTCTCTGAACCTTTTTAATCCTGTAGAATGCAAACTAATCTACAGAGAGAAAGGTGCCAGGCCTGGTCTGGCAGCTGGAGCTAGGAAGGTCAGAGTGGGGAAAATGATAAATACACCTGCCGCAGAGAAAGGGAGAGACGCAGCCAGACTCAGCACCATGATGAGGTTATTTAACGGACAGAGATAGGCAGGACACTCTCCAGTACCTTCGACTGCAGACTGCATGGAGGTGATTTGTTCAGAAAGAAAAATGACAGCTATTAATAATGTGCACAGCCTGGAGGTGGCTGTGTTTAGGAAGATGGGGAGATAAGGAGTAGAAATTCTGTATTCCCTGAGATTACTCTTAGCTTTTCTCTGTTTGATCCAAGACTACGGAAACTACAAGTGCCTTGTGATCTACACCTCCACGCAGCGGAAGAAGAGGCCTGGTGGCCTCCTACACAGAAGCAACTGGATTCAGCTAATATCAGGCTGGTCCAGAAGCAAAAAGTTAACATCGGGGAAGAGGGGTCTTTTTGTGTTCTCAACTTCTCTCTGGTCTGGAGTGGTATGCTGGGCAAAGCCTTGAGTTTAGTTAGATTTGAATTGAAAAATTGTGGAATTGTTTCTACCATCTTTTTTCTTAAGTCAATCAAGCATGTCAGGTCTCTCGACTAATAAAATATTTCCCTTTAATTAAGATATGGACACGTGTGTGTGCATGCACATACACACACACTGCTGCTAACCTTCTGCTCTTTCAATTAAAGGCAAATCTGGAGATAGAGACTTAGAAAAGTTCTCAAAAAATCACAAATGAACGTCTGAAGTTCGCCTTAACCAATTTTCTCTAAGATTATAATCTCCTAGAGGGCAAAGACCATATCATTTTACTTAATATCAACCCCCCAAATATGGAACCATATCCAGTTAAATAGTTGGAAAATTATTTGGATGACCATGACACTAGTGACAAGATAGCTTAAACTGTTAAACTCAAATGAAATTATGACACAGGCAATTTAATCAGTTTCTTAGAGCAAAGTGAGATTGGTTCACACATAAATAGATAATGACAAACAGAATATTGGGAGATAGACTCTTAGGCACCACAGAAATATTGAACTTAAACAAAAAATCAGTCTTTCCTTTCCCTCAGCACAGACAAACCAACTAGCAGCTAGATCTTCCTAAGGAATCAGATTCTAGATCTTTTTCCTTCATTTCTTATAAAGGACTATGGCCTCAACTCTATTTACCCAGGTTGACAAAAATGTAGCCTGATGAATAATATGCATCCATTTTCTTTCAAAATGTTGGCCTCGTAAGAAGCTACTTAAACAGTCACCTGATTTCTTATAATACTTTTGTTCATGGAAAAATCACAAGTATTTCCCAAGGTACAAAAAGAATAATTGCAAGTTATTCTGAAGCTTACACTATACTCTTAAAGTAGTAGACTTTATAGAACATATTGTAACAATGTAAATAATTGGACACTGATAAAATTTTCATTTAATATTATTTTTTTTCACACTGAGGTCAGTATTTGTCACTGTTACAGCCACAAACCTCAAAGGAATTATGTATGATATTTTATATTTCTCAGCTAAGCAGCCAGTGGAACAGCCACTGGCCACTGAGTTCAACAGTCAAACTCAATTTAGAGCTTATTAAACACCCAAATTAAGTACCCAGAACACCTACATTAAGCCATAAAAATAAAATTACAACAAAATGCTTTAGAATCATCTTGATACCTCAGATAAATGTCTGGTGAGTCAATACTTAAATATCCAAGCAATATATACTAACCTTCCACAAATCTATCTCAATAATATTATTTGGAAATTAACTAGAAAAAAGAAACACACTTTAGGTTATCTAAATAGCTCAGTGGCCTTCTGTCTACTGGGACAAAATTTTTAAAGTCATTAATAACGTTTTTTATCCAAGTGAGAGACACATGACTTCTACTGCAGAAATGATAGTGGTCTAGGAACTCAGACAATTAGCAGAATCAAATACTTAGTTTTGATTTATGAGTTCAGTTCAGTCGCTCAGTCGCTTTCGACTCTTTGCAACCCCATGAACCGCAGCACTCCAGGCCTCCCTGTCCATCACCAACTCCCGGAGTCCACCCAAACCCATGTCCATCAAGTCGGTGATGCCAACCAACCATCTCATCCTCTGTCATACCCTTCTCCTCCTGCCCACAGTCTTTCCCAGCATCAGGGTCTTTTCAAATGAGTCAGCTCTTCTCATCAAGTGGCCAAAGTATTGGAGTTTCACTTCAACATCAGTCCTTCCAATGAACACCCAGGACTGAGCTCCTTTAGAATGGACTGGTTGGATCTCCTTGCAGTCCAAGGGACTCTCAAGAGTCTTCTCCAACACCACAGTTCAAAAGCATCAATTCTTCAGCACTCAGCTTTCTTTATAGTCCAACTCTCACATCCATACACGACCACTGGAAAATCCATAGCTTTGACTAGACGGACCTGTTGATAAAGTAATGTCTCTGCTTTTTAATGTGCTGTCTAGGTTAGTCATAACTTTCCTTTCAAGGAGTAAGCGTCTTTTAATTTCATGGCTGCAATCACCATCTGCAGTGATTTTGGAGCCCAGAGAAATAAAGTCAGCCATTGTTTCCACTGTTTCCCCATCTATTTGCCATGAATACCATCTCCACCTGTTTCTTTAGTTTTATTTCTCCTGCAGACTGCATAAATTTCCACTGTACTTTTATTGAAGTGATTCTGATTAGTGAAATCTTATGAAAAAGAGCAGAGCAAATAATCATAAGACAAAGTAGTACTTTAATTGAGCCAATGCTTCTTTCTAACTACACATGAATTTGAGTATAAATTTATTTATTCATATTAAAAATAAATCATCCCTTGTGTAAGATACAAAATTTGAAGTAGAGGCAACAACAATCCATGTAAACTGTTTGAAACTTACAGAATATTTGATCTTTAATGTCCACTACAATGAGCAAGTATTACATGGTTTTATTTGAAATTCATTTACATTCATAAAATACGGTTCTATGAAACCTGAGATTATACTGAAATAGTCTATTCAATTCACCCTAGCACAGTCATTAAGAAAACATATTATCCTTAGTAACATATTATAGGAAGCAACAATAACCATCTGCATGAAATTCATAATTTTATAAGACCAGGAGCATAATTATAATTATTTTCTATTAAAGGCACAGGTCAAGAATTCAAAGACGTTTTCCATATCTAGATAATACTGCAATAGCTGCAATTATTTACCTTGCCCCAAACATCAGAACCAAATGGTAAAAATGAAAATATCTAAATATGTTCCTGAAACCAAAGGGCAAGGTGATAAAGAAAGAAGATCAACATCTCTATAGAATCATCAGACCTTGAGAGACACAGTCCACTTTGCCATAGAAACAACTGCAGAATAAATAAGCAATCAGAGCAGCATTATGGAGAGTCAGTTCTGCATTTTAAAATCATGGTGTGATAATGCTAATTCAATATGAAAATCTTCCCAATTAGCCATTTCAGTAAAATAGCAAATTAACCAATCTCTTATAATAGAAAGTGCCATTTTCACAATTTAATAAAACACAAATCTATTATGGCAAATAAGGTTAATGTGGGAAAATGCCATAGACATTTTAAAAATGAGACTTTGTAATGTGCTAATGAGCCCTTCTAAAAAAGGTAGGTCATTTTGACTCTGCTGTGCCATTGTTCTGAAACTAGTCTAGGAAGAAATATAGAGTAATAGCATTCAAAACATAGAAATAAACTCTAATTTGTGAATTCACTTAGACTCACAAACCTCTCTGCATATTCTTATAAAGTATATCTTTCAAGAACAAAAAATGTTGCTCCCAGCCGATGACTTGGAGAGAGAATGGAAAGAGTGTCTTGTCACCTCTGTATTGAGGACTTCTTATCAACCTACATGAGAATTAACTCTCTCTATCTTAAAATCCACCTGTATTCTATGCCCTAACAAAGTCTAGTCTCCAAAGGGAAGGGATCCACCAGAGGTCAAATTCAAAGCCCAATCCATACAAGGGAATACTGGGACTTCCCTGGTAGTCCACCCATTGAGAATTTGTTTTTCAATGCAGGAGACATGGGTTTGATCTCTGGTGGGGGAATTCAGAGATCCCACGTGCCACAGATCAACCAAGCCCGAGCACCACAATGAAAGATCCCACATGATAGTTAAGACTTGACACAGTCAAATAAATAAATAAATAAAAATATTTTAAAAAAGAAAAGAGAATCCTTCCCCAATTCCAGCTGTCTCACTCAGGGGAAAATATGTCAACAGGGTACCATGTGTCAAGTAAGATTAAAGACACTGCAGTCAAAGAAGGGAGTAGGAAAATGGGATGGGACTACATTCCTGGAGGAGAATTAGAAACATTTGTGAAGGCGTTACCTCTGAGAGACAGGCTCACAAAAAGGCTGAGACTTGGTAAGATTATAGAATGCCCCTCCCCCTCCACATTTTACAACATCAAAAGTTTCCAATAGAATAACAGTGGATTATAGCTAGAAAACACACAGTTATAGTTGGAGCTTTCAACATCCCTCTGTCAGTAATTGAAAGATCAAGCAGGCAGAAAATCAGTAAGATTATTGATAATCTGCAAAACACTATCAATCAACTTGATCTAATTGACATTTATGAAATATGCTAAGCAACTACAGAATACACATTCTTCTCAAGCTCACATGACATATTCATCAAGATAGACCACAGTCTGGTCCATAAAATGCAACTTCATACAGAACATGTTTCAGACCAAAACAGAGAGAAAGCAGAAAGGCTTCAAGGACCTACAGTAGTTTCATCTAGGTCTTTTGTTCTTTTGAAAGACAATAAAATTGAAGGATTCACATTGTCCAATTTCAAGATTTATAAAGCTACGAGAAACAAGATAGCGTGGTCCTGGCAAAATAAAAGGCATACTGGTAATTGGAACAGAATGTAGAGCCCAGAGATAGACCCAAACAAATATAGTCAACTGATTTTTGACAGAGATGCAAAGTCAGTGCAATGAAGAAAGGATAGTCTTTTCAACAAATCTCCCATACAGAAAAATGCCAAATAATTTTGGTAAGTGCTGACCCCTCAAAGTGTTGGCACATAACTAACTCCCCATCCCTTAGTATGCTCTGCAATATGGCACCTTCCTTCCAAAGGTACATTGTGGAAAGGGGTCAAGAGGGACTTTTTTCATTTATTTTTATTTATTTTAATTGGAGGCTAATTACTTTACAATATTGTGGTGGTTTTTGCCATATATTGACATGAATCAGCCATGGGTGTACATGTGTCCCCATCCTGAACTCCGCTCCCACATCCTTCCCCATTCCATCCCTCAGGGCCATCCCAGTGCACCAGCCCTGAGCACCCTGTCACATGCATCAAACCTGGACTGGTGATCTATTTCACATATGATAATATACATGTTTCAATGCTATTCTCTCAAATCATCCCACCCTCACCTTCTCCCACAGAGTCCAAAATTCTGTTCTTTACATCTGTGTCTTTTTTGCTATCTCGCATATAGGATCATCATTACCATCTTTCTAAATTCCATATATATGCATTAATATACTGTATTGGTGTTTTTCTTTCTGACTTACTTCACTCTGTATAATAGGCTCCAGTTTCATCCACCTCATTAGAACTGATTCAAATGCATTCTTTTTAATAGCTGAGTAATACTCCATTGTGTATATGTACCACAGCTTTCTTATCCATTCATCTGCCAGTGGGCACCTAGGTTGCTTTCATGTCCTGGCTATTGTAAACATGCTGCAATGAACACTGGGGTACACGTGTCTCTTTCGATTCTGGTTTCCTCGGTGTGTATGCCCATCAGTGGGATTGCTGGGTCATATGGCAGTTCTATTTCGAGTTTTCTAAGGAATCTCCACACTGTTCTCCATAGTGGCTGTACTAGTTTGCATTCCCACCAACAGTGTAAGAGGATTTCTTTTTCTCTGCACCCCAAGAGGGACTTTATACTGGCAGAATGGGACAAGCACTACCTTAACCAAATGATAAAGGTTAATAGCAAGTGATAAGTCCTGCTGTGAACAATTACCACTGATATGCTGAAGAAGGACAACCTTCCTCTGTGATCTTTTCTCTCTCCTGTTTAACCAAGAGAAACATCAGAAAAAAGAAAAAAAAAACACTAAGGAATATTCCACAAAATACCTGACCAGTAATCCCCCAAACTGTTTGGGAAAATAAAGGAAGTCTGACAAACTTTCACAGTCTATTGGAGCTTAAGAAATATGATGACTAAATGTAATCTGATATCCTGGAACAGAAAAAAGACAATCAAGAAAAAATAGTGATGTTGGAATAAATTGTGGATTTTAGTTGTAATGGTATAACAAAATTGGTGCATTAACTGCAACAAATGTACTGTAGTAATATTAACAACCAAGGAAACTGGCATCTGGGAATACAGAAACTGTAATATTTTTGCAACTTTACTAAAAAACAAAAAATACAGCAAATTGCCTATTTCAGTTCATCTGTTGTTTTGGAAAATACTAGCCTGACTCACAGTGGCCTGTTCAACTCAGCCAGGTTTTTTCTTTTTCTCCTAATGTGTCAATGTAGCAATCTATATTTGTGTGATATTACATTTTATTCTTTCCTGAGTATTGGGTACCAGTAGTCACTCAATAAATATTTCCTGAATGGTAACATATCGTCCTTCCTTAAATTCCCAGACAAAAATATTATTTTAAGGAAAAAGAAAAGCTTCAGGCATCAATAAAATGAAACCTCTTTATCAACTGCATCCATTTAAAAGCATTTTTAAAAAAGATTCTTCTTATTTGAGAAAAGAACAAAATTAATCTTTATTAAAGAAAAACTCTATAGAGGACAGAAACCATGTTCTTTCATACAACTTTTCTGTCTTCAGAACCAAAAAAAGAAAAAAGTCATGGGACATTTTAAAAGAGAAGAAAGCCCAAAAAACAAAAATCAATGTGAGTTTTCAAATCTGCTAAGTTGAGGCTTCATGAAGTCTTTTTCATTACAAGATAAATCTTGGGGCAGAAAAGAATTCCAAATTCTTGGAGATCATGTCTGAGAAACTTATTTTTTCCTGGAGCTTAATTCTTAAGGGGTCTCAAAGAATTAGGACTTCAGGGGATACAAACACAGAATCACTGAATAATTCAAGTTGTGAAGCTCAATGTGCAGATATTATACATTCCAGGAATATTTGTCCCCAGATTTCATATGGACAACAGAACTAATCATCTCTTGGTAAGTATTACTTAACAACAATTAACTCCTGAAGACTTTCCATTTTGCCAACATTGGAAAAAATAGAATACAAAAAGAAAAATGACCTTCACTATCTTTCATCTGCAATAAAATGTGGGCATACTGCCCTTTGGATGGGGCAAGAGCAAGAAAGAAGTTACAAATCTCTTTGTATTACTAATGATATCAGAACAACTTGCTTCTATTTTAACCTCAGCAATCTCACTGGGATCTTTTTCCTCCACAGCTTACTTCCTTTTATCACCATTTTCTTTATGTGAAGAGGATATATACCGAATGGACCCAAGCATGAAAGGTAGTTCTCAGAATGGATTAGAAAATTCCCAGTTTATATTATACACTGTATTTTTATTTCCTAGTTATATACTTAAGATGCTTATATCTAAACATTTTATAGCTTCCTCTTTGAAAGCCCTCTCTTTTTCAGTGGTTAAATACCTTGAAGCCAAGATCTTACATTAAAGGAGAATCCAATTAGACCTTTCAATTCAGACAGGCTGCTGAACTCTTTTAGCTCCACTATTGAAATGTACAGTAAAACTTTTTTTTTTGTCTCCATGGTGAAAATAGCAGTTATCTTCAAGGAAAAGACATGAATTATCCCACCTCAATTTAAGCACAAGGCACAAGCAGGTGACCCTGTCTCTTTGTCCTTCTACATAAGAAGGAAGGTGGTTTTCAAATTTTGAGACTGCTACTGGGAGTCAGGATGCAGAGAAAGAGTGTTGTTGCTGCTTTTAAACCTTAAATACATCACGTCTAAAATGCCTTCACATTGAAAGCATGAAAATTGCAGTAACTACTTCAATAAGCAAGTAGTTTAAATATAATTTCTGGCACCATGTATATGTTCACAGAGAAAATGAGTTAAGAAAGACAGAATGCAGTTTTACAAAAATGAAAGCATAAAATTCTAAATATGCTTGCAAGTGTGTATCCATGAAAGTAATGTCATTAAAAAAAAAAAAAGAATTAGCTATTGACAAGAAAGCATATTTCTTCCTAACTGACATTTGGCATTAAACTAGCTTTGAGAAAGAGGATAGAAAAACCTTATAACAGAAATTGCTATCATCAATATCAAATGAAGCATGTCAAGCTTACAACCAGGAACTAAAAAGGATTTGGGATGCAAAGAGAATGGGGGTGGGGAAGAAGACAACCTCTATAAGGTTAAATCAGAATAACTTACATCACTTCTGAATGAAATACACTCGAAGATGATGCTCAGAAAGCTGATCCAGTGGATAAAGAAGAGTAGAAAGGATGCCCCACTCACACATTAACAGACCACCAGAGCTACCATACAAATTTTGTACCTTAGCCTGTGACCATTTACATTATTTGGGGGAAAAAGAAATACAGATGCTGGATTCTGCCTTTACTTGGGGTGACTAATGTAGAATGTTAATAGACTTAGGTCTCATAAAACAACACTGTAGCCATTACCTCCATTACTGTGTTGGGCAGTAAATTCCTTGCAGAGTGTTGACAAGTTATGTTTCTCTTCATCGTATACTTGAATGCTGGAAAATCATGCTAATGAGAAAATAGAAAGAGAAATTAAGGAAACTATTCCATTCACTGTTGCAACGAAAAGAATTAAATACTTAGGAATATATCTACCTAAGAAACAAAAGACTTGTACATAGAAAACTATAAAACACTAGTGAAAGTAATCAAAGAGGACACTAATAGATGGAGAAATATACCGTGTTCATGGATTGGAAGAATAAATATTGTAAAAATGAGTATACTACCCAAAGTAATTTATACATTCAATGCAATCCCTATCAAGCTACCAACGATATTTTTCACAGAACTAGAACAAATAATCTCACAATTTGTATGGAAATACAAAAAACCTCGAATAGCCAAAGCAATCTTGAGGAAGAAGAATGGAACTGGGGGAATTAACCTGCCGGACTTCAGGCTCTACTACAAAGCCACAGTCATCAAGACAGTATGGTACTGGCATAAAGACAGAAATATAGATCAATGGAACAAAATAGAAAGCCCAGAGATAAATCCACATACCTATGGACACCTTATCTTTGACAAAGGAGGCAAGAATATAAAATGGAGAAAAGACAGTCTCTTTAACAAGTGGTGCTGGGAAAACTGGTCAGCCACTTGTAAAAGAATGAAACTAGAACACTTCCTAACACCATACACCAAAATAAACTCAAAATGGATTAGAGAGCTAAATGTAAGACCAGATTCTATAAAACTCCTAGAGGAAAATGTAGGCAAAACACTCTCCGACATAAATCACAGCAGGATCCTCCAAGACCCACCTCCCAGAACATTGGAAATAAAAGCAAAAATAAACAAATAGGACCTAATTAAAATCAAAAGCTTCTGCACAGAAAAGGAAACTCTAAGTAAGGTGAAAAGACAGCCTTCAGAATGGGAGAAAATAATAGCAAATGAAGCAACTGATAAAGGATTAATCTCCAAAGTATACAAGCAGCTCCTGCAGCTCAATTCCAGAAAAATAAATGACCCAATCAGAAAATGGGCCAAAGAACTAAACAGACATTTCTCCAAAGAAGACATAAAGATGGCTAACAAACACATGAAAAAATGCTCAACATCCCTCATAATCAGAGAAATGCAAATCAAAACCACAATGAGATGCCATTTCACACCAGTCAGAATGGCTGCTATCCAAAAGTCTACATGCAATAAATGCTGGAGAGGGTGTGGAGAAAAGGGAACCCTCTTACACTGTTGGTGGGAATGCAAACTAGTACAGCCACTATGGAGAACAGTGTGGAGATTCCTCAAAAAACTGGAAATAGAACTGCCATATGATCCAGCAATCGCACTCCTGGGCATACACACCAAGGAAACCAGAATGGAAAGAGACACATGTACTCCAATGTTCATCGCAGCACTGTTTATAATAGCCAGGACATGGAAGCAACCTAGATGTCCATCTGCAGACGAATGGATAAGAAAGCTGTGGTACATATACACAATGGAGTATTACTCAGCCATTAAAAACAATGCATTTGAATCAGTTCTAATGAGGTGGATGAAACTGGAGCCTATTATACAGAGTGAAGTAAGCCAGAAAGAAAAACACCAATACAGTATACTAACGCATATATATGGAATTTAGAAAGATGCCAATGATAACCCTGTATACGAGACAGCAAAAGAGACACAGATGTATAGAAGAGTCTTTGGGACTCTGTGGGAGAGGGTGAGGGTGGGATGATTTGGGAGAATGGGATTGAAACATGTATGTTGTCATATGTGAAACGAATCACCAGTTCAGGGTCGATGCATGTTACAGGATGCTCGGGGCTGGTGTGCGGGGATGACCCAGAGGGAAGATAAAGGGAGGAGGGAGGTGGGAGGGGGGTTCAGGAGGGGGAACTCATGTACACCCGGGGCGGATTCATGTCTATGTATGGCAAAACCAACCAATATAATACTGTAAAATAATTAGCCTCCAATAAAAAATAACTAAATAAAAAGAAAATATATTAAAAAAAAGAAAAGAAAAGTTATGTATCATTGTTTCACAGCAGTAATGTACTTTTAAAGGGCAGAACCACCCTTCATTATCTAGGTCAGATACTTTGAAAATTCTCAGAATCAAATCGCTTTCAGTGCTGGATGATCACCCTTTGAAAAACAGTTATGTGCCTTTGGGTTAAAAGTCCTCAGTTTGGCAAATTATTTTTGTATTTTCTCACCTGCCTAGAAATTAGAGGATGAACTAAAGAGATAAGAAGTAATCTAGTATAAGAATGTAGATCTATCATGGGTAATAGGAAAAGCCCAATCAGGAAGATACCAGGAATTCTTTAATGATCACTCAACCCTTTCCTTAATCCTCTCATGATTTGCAAACTTTCATTTAGCCAGAGACCTTATTAAAAATAAATCTTACTGGAAGTTTGCCATATAGAATAGATAAATAAGAAATTCATTTGATTAAGGTGAAATGGAATGTTTAGAGGGTGGGGTACTGTGCTGAGATGAAAAGATGCTTCTTAAGATCTGGAGATGAGTATAGGAACATACAGCAATATGAAGTGAAATATGAAATATAAGCAGTATGAAAAATACTTCCAGTTCTACCCAAGCAACACACCCCTACCTTTCCATTTCCTGTTAGGAATTAGCACCTACACTGATGCCACAGGTTCCTTGCTTTAGAATGGTCTATGGAAGAAGGCTCAGCAATAAGCTCCAAATATTGATACGTCCCAGACTATTTCGTTCTGGTCCCAAATATTTTGTTTGGATGTTAAAAGACGCTGAAGTCCTAAAATTCTTCAAGCAGCAGTGTACCAATGTAGACAATCAGATATGTCCATTGTCTGCAGCCAGGTTCTCTCCTGGAGGTCTGACATTTGTGATTAACACATGACTGGAATTCAGTAGTGAATATTTGGATCAGGAAATTCAGACAAAACTGAAGAGGAGAACACAATAGTTATTTCCAGTGGGGGCTAAAAAGGCACCCAATTTTTAAGCTGTCTTGATGCAACAGAAAGAGCACAGGATTTAGTCAAAACACCTTGGCGACCTGATGCGCACAGCCAAATCATTGGAAAAGACCTGGATGCTGGGAAATATTGAAGGCAGGAGGAGAAAGGGCCAACAGAGGATGAGATGGTTGGATGGCATCACCGACTCAATGGACATGAGTCTGAGCAAACTCTGGGACATGGTGAAAGACAGGGAAGCCTGGTGTGCTGCAGTCCATGGGGTTGCAAAGAGTTGGACATGACTGAGCAACTGAACAATGAAAACAACCTTGATTCACGTCCTGATGTCAACATACAGTGACTGAATGATTATTTACAAGTCATTTATTTAAAATTCAAAGTTCTTACAAGATGAAAACAAGAGTAGCACCAATCTTTTAGCATTGTTTCAAGGATTGGTGAAATACAGTAACCAAGGTCTAGGATTCTATGCAAAGTATACGTTCCTAAGGACCGCGTATCCTTACTTCTCACACAATACAGGACTAATACTGACAAAGATGATCTCTATCTTGAATTGTCTCCTAGTGTGCTGAGCTGATGTGGCAATAGTACAAAACAGTTGAAAATTCACTTGATTCAAATATTTGGAACTTCCTGATACTTACTGGATTTTCAACATGGAAAGATTTGCACAGTGTCAAAATTGTTGTATGATTAATTAGGAGTAATCAATTATTGATGTTATAACAACATGTCAATTTTTCACAAATTTTAATCACACTGAACCTAAGCATGCTTTTTAATTGTGGCTGTCATTATCACTATTATTACAGGTATGAATCCAGGTGAGTGAATGCTATTTTCATTTGCTCTCTTTCCTCCAGACGCAACATACTGTGGTTTCTTATATTACGGGGAAAGAGGATTAGGCTACGTAGTGGTGGTTTCCTGATAAACGTTAATGACTGTGGATATATTATTTCTTATATTAGTTCAATCCATGTAAAAAAGTCTTTCCAAAGGCAGAATTTCCCTGTGCAAAGCCAAAAGTGGGCAAACTAGTGCTCCTGGAGATGTAAGCAGGGTAAGACAAACAGCGTGTAAGCCTGAACATTCCCCTTGATGTACTAAGAAGTGTCTTGGGCCTATGTGTCTGCTTCAGCTGTTAGTTTGGCAGACCACCTGTGGAAGGCCTTGCCTTAAGCGTGGAATCTTTAAAAACCCAGAGGAAGGCTGCTTGTTTTTCCACATGTTTCTCTTTGTTGTCATGGTTATTTCTCCTTCGTGGCATTATAAGACACTTCCAGAATGGAAGTGGGTAGATAGAAGAATAAAGTAAAAAGGACATGCAGTTCTCAGAAGCAAGAAGTTGAACAACTTTGTCACATGACAGCAATTAAAGCACCACAAAGCCTGTACTGTTTAGCAACTTATTTGGCAATGATTGGAGACTCTGGAAAAAGTCTAGACCCTATAAAAGAGAAAATACTAGAAAGACAATGCTCAAGGGTACCAGGAAATTATTTTTAAATGTGTCTAATTTTATGAGGTCAATGACAAAAATCTTTACATTCTTTTAGAAAGCACAATTTATTGTTTAAAAAATGTTCATGTGATTCCTGAAAAGAAATTATTAATGCATCATCCAAGTACCAACTGTGCATTTCATCCCATGGGGGGAAAAATATATGTACATTTCAGCAGACTCTGAGCAAATTTGATTTTTTTAGTAAGGAAGAAATTATTTACCCTAGAAAGCTAAATCATAATACCACATGAAGGTTATAATTCAGTCAGAAGGGATAGTAAAAATGAGAGGAGACAGGCTGAGTGGTAAAATTATAAATATATTGTGGTTAATATCACTAGAGATATTTGGCATTCTAATTTTACAACATATATCCATTTTCCTCCCATTTTAGATTTGGATTACAAGGTCAGCTCTAAAGAAAATGATTATATATCTTTCAAGGGTTTATCCTAAAAATGATTATAGTGAACCAGTTAGAATATTATTAATGGGTCCTCTAAGAGGACCCTCCTCATTCTCTCTCTGACTCTCCTACTCTTCTGGTTCCTCCAGCCTTATTGGCCTCTTTGCTCTTACTCAAACACTCACGTTATGTGTCATTTTAGAACTTTTGCATTGGTTCTTCCATTTTCCTGCAAATATCTTTCCCCAGGAAAGTTCAGGCTTAACTCTTAACTCTTAATTAAGATGAATTCTTCACTCATCTTTCAGTGATGTCTAAACTGAGCACCCTGTTGAAAATGGAGTCCCCATCCCCAGGACAATGCCCTCAGTCATTTCTAACCATCTTCAATATTGCTTTATTTTCTATAGGTTTTCTAATCTTCTGACATACTATATAATTTATTATGTGTTGTGTTTACTGTATCTGGTTCTCTCATCTAGAATGAAAGGTCCATGAAAAAGGTAAAGGACACTGTAATTTACCATAGTAATAAACTAAATAAGAGAAAACATACAATCACTTAAATAGATGCAAAAAATAATTTGAAAAAATCCAACATCAATTCTGATTTTTAAAAAAAGTCTCAGAAAACTTGAAATAGAAAGGAATATCCTCAATCTGAAAAAGGAAAACTATGGGAAACCTATAATTAATATCATATTGAATGACAAAAGGTCTAATTTTCCCATTATCAGGAAAAAGACAAGAATATCCTCTTATATTTAACATTGTACTGAAGGTTCCAGTCAGTTCAATAATGCAAGAAAAAGAAACAAAAGGCATCGATATTGGAAAGGAAGTTGGAAAAAATTTTTAAAAAGAATAAAACATTAGGGCCTATAGAAGAATAGCAAAACATTTAATGGCTAAGTGAATGCAATCTTAAGAAGAAAGAAGACAAAGGGGCAATAAAATATTTAAAGCAATAATGGCCAAATTTGGGGACAAACATAGATTTACAGACTTAAGATGTCCCCCAAATTACAAAAAAATAGATAAATAAAATGAAAACCACACTTAGATATATTACCCCAAACTGCTACACACAAAATAAAAGGAAGATATTAAAGTTGACTGGAACACATAATAACAGGTGACCAATGATATAAATATTCACAGTCTTCTTAACTGAAACACTGAAGAACAGACATCTTGGAAGAGCAGAAAGACAGAAAAAAAAAAAACAGAAAAATCCCTGATAATCCAGAATTCTATACACCCAAAATGTTCAAATGTTAAAGACATTTTCAGATATTGAAACTAAGATCATTTACTGCCAATAGATCTGCAAAAACAAGATGTGATAAAGGGAGTTCTTCAGGCTGATAACAGATCTCTTAAAAAGACTGAAGAGCACTGGAAATAATAAATATATGGCTAAATATAAGTACTATTGTTTTCCTCTTAATTTAAAATATGTATTTGTCATAGTTTATTCATATTTTACTTTGGCCACCTCATGAGAAAAGTTGACTTATTGGAAAAGACCCTGATGCTGGGAGGTATTGGGGGCAGGAGGAGAAGGGAACGATAGAGAATGAGATGGCTGGATGGCCTCACCGACTCGATGGACATGAGTTTGAGTGAACTCTGGGAGTTGGTAATGGACAGGGAGGCCTGGCATGCTGCGATTCATGGGGTCACAAAGAGTCGGACACGACTGAGTGACTGAACTGAACTGATTCATATTTTCACTATGAATAAACTTTCATTTTACAAGATGGTCTTTCTGCTTATCTGTATAGCCCATACAGCCAGGAGTAGCAATCTGCACTGTAAAAATCTTTTCATATTCTTTTATAAAAAGCCCATTCCTAGACTAGTCGAGGAATGATTGATAATTCCCATAAGACAAACAAACAAAGAGGCAAACAAATAGCATCCCTATTCAAAGTTATGCATGTTTGTTTGTTTAAATCCCTTTCAGTTCAGTTCAGCTTAGTCGCTCAGTCGTGTCCGACTCTTTGTGACCCCATGAATCACAGCACTCCAGGCCTCCCTATCCATCAATATAGTTAGCAATATAGTTTTCCCAGAAATTCTTAAAGGCTTTTCTTTATCAACTTCAAAAGAAAGAATATATTAAAAAATTACAGAGGTACAGGTCTCTAGTATCTAACGTTTTGTAATGCTGGCTGCTGTTAATAAATAAGGCCTTAAATCTCCATGCCTTAACACAACACAACTTGATCACTCAGTCACTTAAAGTCCAACTGTTTGGGACAGGGAAGATCTACCCAATTATTAATGAAAGCAGGCTGACAAGGGCTTTTTCAACTTCAGCTGGAAGCTTCTAAGGTCACCTTTGCCTTCACATTCAGCTGGAAAATAATATGACGAAATCCAGGTTGTTCTTCCTTTAAAGTCTCCACAAAGTCATGATTTTTTTTTCTAAGAAACTAAGGAAAAGTAAATAAAAAATAAAATGAAAGGCACAAGGAAGGTTTGTTATAAATGATGGAAGATGTCAAGCTTTATAAACTGCTCTAGGCCAGAATTTCCCTAATAACCCATCTCATTCATATTCTTTTTTAATACCAACAATGCTTTCCCAATCCAATTTGTCTACATAATTGAAAGTGCTCACATATATGAGGTAAGCAAATAACTGATGGACAGTGATGAAGCCAGAATGATTAAAATGAAGGGCATAACATGAGCTAAGCAATAAGTAAAGGACAAATTAGACCAGGTCTTGGATATGAAGACAAATAATAAAAGTGATAAAGAAGAAAATAAAGCGTGAATATATTAAATAACGGTGAGATTTTAGAGAAAGGAGACTTTCATTAGGGTAAAGATCAGCTAAGTCTTTGAAACTTAGGATTCAACAGATTTTTTTTTTTAATGTAAAATAGCTGACCTGTATCAGCTCTGTTCAGTCTTCAAACTCTTATTTTTTTCTTTAATCTCTCTTTCCCTTTTGACAAAGTCTTTTTAGTAGCCTCTAAGTCCTTAGGGAAAATGTAAGCTATCAAGGGCTCTGTTTAAAAACCACTGACTGATATATCACTTGAGGTCATCTCTGTAAATAATGCCCTTATCAGAATGCCTATGTCCACCACTAATCATTTCGTTTTTCATAAAATCCCACTCACAAGGACCCACTCTAAATATACTCCCTCTCTGATGCATCTCCAAAGCCCAGGGAGAATTCACCACTCTCCCTCTGTCATCCTATCGCATCAGGTGTGACTCTCCAGTATGACAACATTGCTTTGTGTATCTGTCGGTTGCCTAAGAGACTTTTAGCTCCTTTATCAACTTTATTTCCTTCGTGACAAGCACAGCATGCAGTCTCTATAACTCTGTAAGTGGGAACTGAAATGTCTGAAACTTACCTGAATTGATTTGAATTGACTTGAGTTGCATTGAGTAGAACTGAGTTGACTAACTGGAACAGAATATAAAGAACTAGAAAAAGAAAACTGATTTGCCTAAGAAAGGGCATAAGCTCAGCAGGAGAAGCAGTGCAGAACTGCAGTGACAGAGGTTTCTGAATTTCCTCTGTAGTCCAGTAATGAAGCATTTAGATGACAAGAGAAAATGGACAGAATTTTTTTAATTAATTTTTTAATTGAAGAATAATTGCTTTACAGAATTTTGTTGTTTTCTGTCAAACCTCAACATGAATCAGTCATAGGTAATATATATGCCCCTCCCTTTTGAACAGAATTTTAACTGGTACAAATCCCAACCTGTGCCTAACTTGTTTTAGTATTGACTGTTTGAGCTGATGAATGGATATTTGTATGTAATTTTTATGCTATAAAAACATCACAATGAGAACTGGAGTTCATTCTGTGCATTGAAGATTACAGATATCAGAATAGGGTAAGATTGGTGCCTTCATATTTGGCAGAGTAGGAGGGTGATGAGAAATTTGTGCCAGAAGTGGGGAAAGACCACATTTCCAACACAGACACGTAAGGGAAAAAGAAGGAACACTCCAGATAATGTATTATAGTAACAAAAAAATGCAGGGAAGGAAAAAGAAAATGATAAATTATAGAACACTTTTGAACACTCTCTATACAAAGCATTCTTGCTAGATACTTTGAATACAAGATTTGATTATTTGTCCCAACAACATGGATATTTTAGAAAAGAAAACATGAAACTTGGAACAGTTAGGAAACTTGTTCGGGATTCCACATCTGGCAGTTTGAACAGAGAAATGTTCAACTTCAAATGTGATGCCCTAGCTAGAAAATTAAACATCAATCTGCATGTCTCTCCTTTGTTCTGTTACAGGGAAATGGTATGTGTGCTACCCAGTTTCAGACACCAGGATCCCAGGTACATTTTTCAATTAGCTTTAGCTGTTTCAGGTAACAATTCTGGATAGTTTTTTGAAGCTATTTAATAATTTGTTTGCATATCACTTGGGAACATATGCTATTATAAAGGATTATAATATAACCCAGGTAGTTTCAGTTCATAGTCAGTGTATAATAACTTCCTCAAATCTCCTTCCCAACAATAAGAAATAATTTCACGTATATGAAAATTTAAAACAAAACTACACTCAAAATTATTTGAATGTAGAAACAGAAAAATAATTACACGTAAGAAGAGAAAAATAAAGAAAGACAAGTTCCATTTCTCTGCCCTCTTTACGGCCAGCAGCACAGATTGAGGGGGAAAATAAAAACAAGATCAGAGGAGAAACACCTAACTGGGGGGCCTGGGTGTGAGCTGCTATGATGACCAGAAATAAAGAAATGCACACTAAATCTTGGGAATAAAAGTAACTGGGAAGATCAGAGAAAAACCTGCACAGAAGGGATTTCAAAAACAAGGATATTAAAGGGGCTGATAACCCCAAATTGAATAAAACAGTTACCATCTGTATGAAGCAAATATTTCAGGAAGTTTAGAGACATTAAAAACCTAGCTAAACTATTGTGAAACATGTGAGAATGCAGTAGAATTCAATAAATGTCTATAAGGTCTACACTAATATAACCAAAATGAGTTTAATAAACCCATGATGACTAAATACAAAATGTTAAAGACAAGACCTGACTCTTCACTTATACAACTTTGCCTCACTCACATCATCATAATCCTGGCTAAGATTCTAATAAAACTTTATTCATAAAAACACAAGGCTGTCCCATAGGTTTTAGTTTGCTGATTTGATCTTTTAAAATACTGCTTTAGATATTATTAATATTTATCTTGATCACATAGGACTTCTCTGTGCTCAGATGGTAAAGAATCCTCCTTCAGTGCAGGAGATCCATGCTCCATCCCTGGGGCAGAAGATTCCCTGGAGAAGGGAATGGCAACCCACTCCAGTATTCTTGCCTGGAGAATTCCATGGACAGAGGAGCCTGACTGAGTACAGTCCATGGTGTTGAAAAGAGTTGGACATGACTGAGCGACTAACACTTTCATCTTGATTACTTTACTAAGTTTTTGATGTTTCATGAAACTTTGTGTCTAAGATACCTCAGTCACCTCCCCTTTGTCTGTCTGCTAATAGAAGATTGTAATACACCCTTCTCAATATAAGACACATAAAATTCACAGAAAATAAGTAAAAAGACAACAAGAAAAAAGGGGAAATTATCCAAGTAAAAATTTTTTTGAAAGAATAACTCTGATACCTAAACTATATAAAAACAGTAAAAAGACAGAAAACTGCAGATGGATATTCCTCCTTAACATTAATTCAAAAGCTCTAAAGAAAATGTTAGCAAACAGAATCAAATATTAATTCAGTAGTTCTAAAGAAAATATTAGCAAACACTCTCAATACCACATTAATAATAATAATACACATGATAAAATGTCATTTATGCCAGGAATACAAAATGGGTTCAATATTTCAGACTTCTGGCTTTCAAAACTATGAGAGAATGAATCTCTGTTATTTTAAGCCACTAGATTTAGGGTAATTTGTTGCAGCAACCCTCAGAACCTAGTACAGTTAGTATGCAGGTATGTATTTCCCAGCTGGGCTTGCTGTGAGGGCCTAAGATGCTGACACTGCAGTAGCACTGAGTTCTAGGTTTCCAAGTACCATTCTCCCAATAAAGGCACTAGGATTCTTTAGAGAAATGACTGACTCCAAGGCTAAGGCATATAGAGATAAGGCTAAGATATACAAGATGAGTCTGGGACATCCAACAGTATCAAGCAGTAAGGATGTACTCAAACAAGATGAGGATTTCTTTAAGGAAAAGGAGCCAATCTGCAAGAACTCTCAATAGACAAACCTGGAATAATCTGAGTAACAAAATAAATTATAGTAGTGTTAGAACTGAATCCACAGACTAAATTTAAGTAAAAAATTATTTATCATTATAAAAACTAAGCAGAGCAGAAGGGATAGTTATTACTTATAGTAGAACTCCAATTAACAAACAGAAGCAAAGAGGGAACATAAACCATTAGGCAAATACCACGACAGTAGCTGTTGCAGAGAAGGTCCAGGAATGAGTGCTAGATTCTATGGGTAAAAGTTTGAGGAGAAACAAAATTTGTATAGTTTCAAAGGATCTTCCCCAAGTTACCTATTAACTACAGAGTGTAGAAGAGTAACTTTACAATGGGAAAGTCACCAGAAAATACCTCAAACAAGTAATCAAAATCACTGTCACCAGTAATAAGACACCTGAACATCATGACAGGTTGAACTGGGAAGGACATAAGATCATTCCCTGTGATATTCTTGCCAAAGAAGTGTAACCTCAGCCCAGTGATTAGAAAACATTGAATACAAATAAGCAAAAAGGGAAAAGGATATATTTCAGCCAGGAATTAGGCAATATGTTTCAGTTAGTCTGAATTATCTTAATTCCAAATTAAAGAACATTTGAAGTGATCGATACTGTTTAAAGGTTTCAAGGTCATGAAAGACAAGGGGAAACTGAGGAAATCTACAGGTGACAGGAAACTAAGGCAAAATCACTAATCATGAGATAAAATCCTGAATAGGACCTTGAAACAGAAAAGAAAGACTGGTAAGATTCAAATACAGTAGTTAGTAGTTATACAGCTTCCTGAGCACACTTTAAAACATACTCACCAAATCAAATCAGTAATGCTAGATGGTGGAGGTTCAATCCTTTCTTTCCGTTCTTCCTTTCTCCCTGTCTATCTTCCTTGTTTCCATAGTTCCCTCTCTCTCTTTCTCTTTCCTTTGATAATTAATGAATACATCCCACAGCAAGACATCTGTTACCTTGTTGTGGTTTCAGAACCTTTTTAATGGCCTCATTACAACTGTTATAGAAAGAACTGTCTGATTAAAATCAAGCCTTGAAGTAATTTGTTTGCATAGGGTGAACAATTTTTTTTTCTTCTGTGAACTAAGTTTAGCTCCATAGCTCAGAGTGTTTGGGGGCAATTGTAATCAATAGCTATCTACTTCCACTATGCAGAGGAAAATAGGAAGGGGACATAAAATAGTGTTGAAATGGGGACAGGTTTCCAAGAAAAAAAAGGGAAAGAGAGAAAGCCGGTAAAATTTATTTTCAGAAGCATTTCTGTTCTGGTATTGGCACTTTGCAAAATGGGTAACTTGCAATAATTAGCGTAGTTTGGCTTTCTTATTGCAAAGGATCTTAAAAATGTACTATCACTGAAATGAATATGACTACCACATCTTGTCTTACTTAACTTACAAGATTTTTAAAAATCTTGATTTGTTAATTTTGGCTGTGCTGGGTCTTCTTTGCCATGCGGGCTTTCCTCCAGTCAAGGTGAGCAGCAACGACTCTCTAGTTCTAGTGCCTGGGCTTCTCCTTGCAGTGGCTTTTCTTGTTGTGGAGCACACGCTCTAGGGCACTCAGGCTTCGGTAGCTGTGGCATGTGGGGCTAGTAGTTGCAGTTTCCGGGCTCTGGAACACAGGCTCTACAGTTGTGGCCTACAGGCTTCTTCACTGCTCCACAGCATGTGGAATCTTCCCAGGCCAGGGATCAAATCTGTGTCTCCTGAATTGGCAGGCAGATTCTTCACTGCTGAGCCACCAGGAAGCCCTGCCAGTGTTGGAGGGTCTCCTGCAGGGGCGTGGGGTGGCAGGGACAGGGACACTGGCAGCAGAAGCTCTGGGCAGTGCCCATTGGTTAACTTGTAAGATTTAGAACAACACCCATTATTCTTTTTTTTATCTGTGGGTGTATTTGTGCGTTGTGGGAAATACTGAGGTCAATTATCAGTGTATTCCTACCCTTCTAAAACTGCTCAACCACCTCACCGTCACCACTATCACACACAAAAAATTCTATATGTCATTAACCCATCACCCACACCACTCTAACCACAATCACATAACCAGGACAATGCCATGGTCATTAAAAAATAAAAAAAGAGGAGACTGTTCTTTGTCTTGAAGAAAAGAAGAATCTATGTCAAATGGAATATTAAAAACTAATCCATCATATCATCTAATTATAGTGTAATGTCAGGCATTTTTCATGAAGGGGAGCAAACTAGATAAAAGAATTAATGGAAAATGATTTGAAGGCCACGTGCCATGTAGTGAAGGGAAACATTGTACAAATAACCAGAGCAAGGTAGTGAGTGGGTCCTTAGACAAGTTAACTTTTTCAAATTTCATTTTCCCCCTCTAAAATTAGGAAGTATAATTGTATTGCTAAATTTTGCCCAGATCTGTACATTTATGTAATTTCAATGTCTATTGAATTTGATTTTATTTTTGTGATCATTTACTCATTCACTCAATTCTTCCCTACCTCAAAGCTTTTTTTATGTCTATGATTCAATGCACATACATTTTTTTTCTAATAATCATACTGTAGTTGAGAAATTCTGTTTCTAAATATAGAGAGAGCATGTATAGTGCACTTACCTAGAGTTCTCAAGAGTACAAATTATATGGCTAAAGTTCTTCAAAATCAGAAATTGTAGCTTTTGATGAGTTATCAGGGAAAGAAATGATCGGCAGGGAAAACTGATACCCATAAACAATCTCTCACCTGGATTTGAATTCTACCATATCTATGAAACATTCATTACTGTCATTAGCAATAACTTCATTTTGCAAATCCGTGGATATCTTTTCAGTCCATGTTTTAACTGATGTGGTTCAGTATCTTTATATGAAAATGATGGTACTAATAAGGCCTAGCTCTCCTGATCCTTCTCTTGTTAACTCTATTCCCTGATGTTCTGATGCCACTGTTTCCCAGGCTTCTATTTTGCCCCTTGCTTGCTTCTCAGCGTCTCATGGACAGCTTGTTTCAAGATTTATACCTGGGATTTGTTTTAATCAGTTAGATGACAAACATGAAGATAATTGCCTCTGAAGTAAAAATGTATTATTTACATTTTCCAGTAGAAGGGGGCCTGTCACCCTGTGCAGGGTCACACAGCGAAGCCCCAGGTTTTGCAAGGAGGGAAAGATAGGAGTGTGGAGATTAGAGTTATATTTGGGTTATTCATGAGCTAAATGACAAGGTTGGTTAGTTCCAGGAATTCTGGTGGACTTTTTGGGCATGGGGAGTTGTCTCCTGCTGTATGTATATGGCCCTGGGTTTATTCAGGGCAAGAGAAATACTGCCTTGGCATGTGAGTTAGATAAGGAAGAGGTTCAGAGTATGGGCTACAGAATACAGGAGATGTAAACATCTTTAGCTACTAGCTTGCACTTGTAGGTAATTAAGGGATACAAAACAGATAAACATAGCATCTAAGAAAGCACAGATAGAACACTGTTATACTCCAATTCTTTAAAACAATTTTAACACTTAGATTTATCTCTTAAATCTAGACCTTATTAGATTCTGCATGCCCCTTCTCTTTCTCCCCCTGTATATATGTATATGTGTGTGTATGTATATGTGTGTGTATATATATGTGTGTGTGTGTGTGTGTGTGTCTGTGTGTGTGTGTATGCCAATTAGATGTCTGTTTCTGAGTATAAATGAACAATTAAAGAATTCAAAACTGGAGTTGCTCTCCATGCCCTCCACACCTGAGCTTTGTCCTCTGTTCCTTACTTTGGTTGTTGCCATCATTATGCACCCAATCACCCAAATCATAAATCTGAAAGACAGCATTGCCTTTTCAATCTTCCTTATATGTGCGAACAATCATCAATCCCTTCTGTCTTTATCTGTTAAATATTTCTGGATTCTGTACATTGCTCCCAATTCATGATCCTCTAATTTATCAGCCTGACTATTACTGTGTAACCTTGGCAAAGGTCTCTCTCTTGGTTCCAGAGGCTATGGACTCTGTTATGTCCCTATTTACCATTTTTAGTGGATCCTCATTACCTCCAGGGCAAGTCCAAGCTGCTTAGCATAACACCCATAGCCTTTCGTGGTAAAACATGTAATTATTTTTCCGTCTTATTTTCGATGAACTTTCCTTTTGTACTTTATGCTCAATAGTTAAATACTTCTAGTTCCTTTAAAAACAAAACAAAGAAACACTATACCACTCTAATGCTAGTCATTCTGTCTCTCCTCGTTTTAAATGTCTTCTACTCCATCACTGCAATACTTTGGCCACCTCATGCGACGAGTTGACTCACTGGAAAAGACTGATGCTAGGAAAGGTTAGGGGTGGGAGGAGACGGGGACGACAGAGAATGAGATGGCTGGATGGCATCACCAACTCTGGGGACATGAGTTTGAGTGAACTCCGGGAGTTGGTGATGGACAGGGAGGCCTGGCGTGCTGTGATTCATGGGGTCGCGGAGAGTCGGACATGACTGAGCGACTGAACTGAACTGAATTCCATCCCATCGGTTTGGCACGTTCTTTTATTTAAATGTCCTTCAAACCCAGCTCAGGTGTTAATTTCTATTGAGAAGCATCCCTAACTCACTGCTTTCCTCTGTACTACTTCATCGTTTTGTGCTTTTTATTGCAGTTCTCCTAATGAATGGTAAACATGCTTACTGCTTTGTACTCCCAACCCACTTACCTGAATCTTCTTAAGAGCAAGACTGTTAAATATCTATATCTTACTGACTCCTGTCCATAGATAGTTTCCTGAACTAAACTGAAAGGAATTTGAAAAATTTTGGAGCTTCTTTTTAGAGGGGCTTTCAAAAAAAAACAAAAGTTATGGAGCTGTTTTGGCCTCATAGAGAAGCAACTTTTCCTGAAAGCACATAGATAGCTGCTGCTGCTGGTAAGTCACTCAGTCGTGTCCGACTCTGTGCGACCCCATGGACTGCAGCCCACCAGTCTCCCCCGTCCATGGGAGTTTCCAGGTTGCCATTGCCTTCTCTGACATAGACAGCAGTCAAGTTCAAATATTTTTCTATTTTATATGTGTTTTTTTCTTTCTTTTCTGGTTCTACTCTTAGACAACAGTGGGACCATGGACAGTTTTTGCAGAGTAAAACTATGCTTATTAATATGTAGTATATTTTATGCTAAACCAATAGTATCCAAATCTCCCTCTTAGTGATTGTATACAGAATGAGAAAAAAATGCTGAGAAAGCAGTTTATGTGAATAATACAAACAAGAATTGAAGAATAGAGTACTATAGTGCACTCTAAAATCCCCTCAAAGCATAATTTTATACTTTAAGAATCCGTTTTAGGAAAAAAATTAGGAAAAATTCTACATATAAAAAGTAATCAGGTTTGAAAAAAAATCCCACAATAGTGTGGAGTTTATTTATTTATTTATATATTAAATGCATTTAACAATGTATTTTATTTATTTTTATTTTTTTTAAATTTATTTTATTGGAAGCAAATTACCTTACATTAATATATTAGTTGGTTTTGCCATACATTGACATGAATCCACCCCGGGTGTACATGTGCTCTCCCTCCCGAACCCCCCTCCCACCCCCCTCCTCCCCATATCCTCCCTCCACGCCATTCCCGTGCACCAGCCCCAGGCATCCTGTATCATGCGTCGAACCTGGACTGGTCACTTATGATAATATACATGCTACAATGCCGTTCTCCCCAATCATCCCACCTTCACCCTCTCCCACAGAGTCCCAAAGACTGTTCTATATGCCTATCAGTTATATGTGCTTGCACCTTTGGAGTAACTAAATTTGCTTTACATCCTCAGCTATATTGGGCATCCCTGGTGGCTCAGCTGGTAAAGAATCTGCCTGCAATGCAGGAGACGTGGGTTTGATCTCTGGGTTGGGAAGATCCCATGGAGAAGGGAATGGCTACCCACTCCAGTATTCTTGCCTGGAGGAATCCTTAAGCTATATTATAATATTAACATTAGGTAAACAAGTTAAGTATTCTTGCCAACAATAAATTCCTTGACCCAGTATTCCAAAAGTTGCCTTTCTTATTTATTCTCCTGTTAAGTAATTTGTCATCCCCTCAAGATGGATATTTCTTTTTTTTTTTAAGCCAACAAAGGCACGAGATACAGACCATTTACTTATGAATGTGTAAAACTCAAGAGAGTCCACATTATTCCTACAACATGTTGAAAGTGCTTCAGAATTCACACAATACTAATTTTCTTGTGGTTCTGGTTAAATTATATATACCAGTTTATAACAAATGGTAAAATCTGTAACTCTGTTCAAAGTTTTAAAAGATTACTTAAGAATGGTTTCTTGTATTTCTATGCCACCTTTATAGTTCTGGTTTCTCATTTCTTAATTAGTAAATTCAGCGTGCAGGTTCTATCCCAGGCTAATTTATACACTTCCGAAAGGAACAGCCTCTTGAATCCACAGAGTGTTGAGGTGGGGAACCCCCAACCATGTCAGATTCGTTTCACATATGATAATATACATGTTTCAATGCAATTCTCCCAAATCATCCCACCCTCGCCCTCTCCCACAGAATCCAAAAGACTGTTCTATACATCTCTGTTTCTTTTGCTGTCTCGTATACAGGGTTATCGTTATCCTCTTGCTATATTCCATATATATGTGTTAGTATACTGTATTGGTGTTTTTCTTTCTGGCTTAGTTCATTCTGTATAATAGGATACAGAATATCCTATTCTATCCTATCCTATCCTAAGAAATAGGATATTTCTTAAAAAGATTCACTGTAGGGAGCAAAGTGTTTTTAAAAATGTATATAAGACAAAATCAAGACATAAATTGACATAGTAAAAAATAAAGTTGGATAGTCTTTATATCAAAATTTCTTAATATTACACAGAAAACATGGTAGTAAATCATGTTTTCTAGATTTCAAATTTTGCTATATATTAAAAATGAGAATCACTGTTCAGTATTTATACTATAAAAACAAATGGAGACATAATATTTCTAAGTTTTATTTAAAGATATTTCCCCCCATATATCATAATAATGATTCTGGAAAGAGGCAGCCTAATTATGCTAACTAAAATGTTATTTTAAAATACATTCATTTCACTAAAAAACAAGTGACCGGTTAAAATTGTTTTAAAATTTAACATACTTCTTAAGAATAAGAGAATGAAGTAATTATTGATATAGCTCTCCACAGCCTTACATTCTGTAAAATTAGGAAAAAAATAAGTCACTAGATTTTGGTAATAACAAGCCAATTCTGAATGTCTACTATCTTAATGGTAACAGTTCCTTAAGAAAGAACAACAGAAAAAAAAATGAAATGGAAAAATCATTTAAGAACTTTTCTCACAGGTAGTATATCATCGAAATTTTAGAATTCCAGGAATAATGGGAATAGATTTCATAAAGTTTTAAAACAGAGTCATGATCTAATTTTCAAACATAAGAATGACCAGAATTTACTGACACCAGTGAAAGCAAGAAAACTACCAAAATGAGACCGTAAACCAAGACTCGATATATAATGGAACAATGATAGCAAAAAGAGAGATGCAACCAAGAAAAATAGGAAGAGAAGGAAGGAAAGTTACATGGCTCAAAATAGCCTGGAGTTAAAACTCCCCTCCAGGCCCTCCCCACCATTCTGTGCAAAACAAAGAACTCTCACCCAAAGGAAAAATGAACATTAAGTTTGATTACACCCAGCTCCCAGCCCCTCCAGCCTCTGGCCAATCTCCAGAATTCCTTGCCCCAGCCATTTAAGAGATAACTACTCCAAACAACTTTGGAGAAGAACAGGCCCCCTTAAGACAGTAGATTTCCACATATATGCCTGTATATACTTACTCTTTTCTTGGGTTAGTGTAGCAGCAGCTCACTAATCTGACTGCTGCCTCTTCTCGCCTCATAAAAGGTGATCTGTTCCTGTAAAGGGCCGGTCTCATTCTTTTTCTGAACCTCGCCTTCTCTAATCCCATACCCTACAGAGAATATCTAGTACAGGAAAGATAGGAGAGCCTGCGGTGAGTCCTGAACACTAGGTGTGGAGGACACCCAGTTGAAATTGGAGCAGTATAACCCAAAGGTTAGGCATCATGATGTCCTCTGCTTGTCCTAGTGTTTTTAACCTGATAATGCTACTGCAGAATGGGCTTGGCCAATATACAAAACTAGACCAGTAAAGAGGATGGTATGAAAGTCCTTCATTAAAGACAACAGAGCAGGGTGAAGGATGGCAGCAAAAGAAGTCTTCAGACATTGCTACGCAGCAGCCCTGAATAGCAACCAGCCCAAATACGAAAAAGGTAACTGATGTTTCCAGGAAAGACATTTTCAGTAAAAATATAAAACAATAGCCTAACCAGTATAATTAATCTTGTGGTAAATTATAGTGAGAGGTAAGCTGTGGCAAAATATACAACACTTAATATCAAAAGACAATGGTTTAGTCTAAAAAGCAATGATCCAGGAATACTCATCACTTTAAGTGTGGAAAGTGAAGTGAAGTGAAAGTGAAAGTCGCTCAGTTATGTCCAACTTTTTGTGACCCCATGGACTATACAGTCCATGGAATTCTCCAGGCTAGGATACTGGAGTGGGTAGCCTATCTCCTCCAGCGGACTTCCCCACCCAGGAATTGAACCGGAGTCTTCTGCTTTGCAGGCGGGTTCTTTACCAACTGAGATATGAGGGAAGCCAAATGCAGAAAGTCTATAGGCAAACTTTCTCAAGTAAGAAAAGGGAATAGAGCATATGGAAGAACTTTGCATAAAATTACAAATAGGGAGTTGATGAAATTCATCCAAGCAATGTGTGTGTGAAAGTCACTCCCTCGTTTCTGACTCTTTGTGACCCCATGGACTATATAGTCCATGGACTTCTTCAGGCCAGAATTACTGGAGTGGGTAGCCGTTCCCTGCCCCAGGGGATCTTCCCAACCCAGGGATCAAACCCAGATCTCCCTCATAGAAGGCAGATTCTTTACTAGCTGAGCCACCAGGGAAGCCTACATAAAAATATAAAGAACATATAGGAACTGAGAAACTGGAGGGGAACATTAAATATTTAAGCTGTATAATTGTGTTAGGTAAGTGTGAATTATAATCACAGAATAGAATGTTACAGATATAAGTGGAAAAGCAATTTAAAAATACTAATATCAGACTGCTTATGTCCCAGACCCTACTTTCATTTCACTTTTACTAATTAAAACTAAATAATGTTTAAAAAATAACATGATTTCAATGTATTGATATTTTCATAGATGTTTACTTTTATAGACATAATATCTCTTGCAGCACAAAGAAAAGGAAAAAAAAAAAAAGATGTTAATTGGAATTTGGAGATCCTAGCCCTTTTATATGGGGTTTCCCTGTTGGCTCAGTGGTAAAGAATCTGCCTGCCAAGCAGAACTGGGTTCAATCCTTGGGTTGGGAAGATACCCTGGAGAAGGAAAAGGCAACCTGCTCCAGTAGTCTTACTTGGGAAATCCCACAGACAGAGGAGCCTGGTGAGCCCCAGTCTATGGAGTTACAAAACAGTTGAACACAACTCACTGACTAAAGAACAGCAGTCCTTTTATTATATCTTTATTTTTCTTCTGTTAAATGCAAGCAAACTGATATACACCACACTTTATTTTTGTATAGTATGTGTATTATCACTTGTTTTTATGAAGTTATTTCTATCTATCTCTTCATCCATCTGTTTAGCAAAACTCGCTTCATGGAATTATGTGTTAACAGTGATTACTTCTAGAAACTTGGGGAAATATATTGCTTTCTTTCTGTCTTTCCATATTGCTTAATACAGGGATCAAGGGTCATTGTTATAAAAAGTTAAGCCAGTATTTAAAAGTTTTATTTTACAAGTCTTAGCTTGTAGAATGTAGTGTAAAAAGTGAACTCTTAAAATGGTAAGAAAGCAGAAAACTCATATACTCCATTTTTTTTGAAGAGTGATAAAAGCTGTGTGATATATGACAAGGAGCAGGCAATACAAATTTCAATGAAATCAATCACTTTGGAAAGGAAGTCTCTGTAATTAGGTAGGACTTGAAAATATGTATACAGCATTGGTTAGGATATTAGTTTTTCTCCACACATGCTTCTCTGGAGTATATGTGGGGCGCCCACCTTGAGCTACGTTTTGAAATATTCAGAGTTTGATGGAAACTAATTTAATAGGTCCCCACTGCTATCAGGAGCTGTCAACACGAAACCTATCCACTAGTGAGGGAGAATATTTTTGACCTTCTCTATAGAGAAAGAAATGTTTCTGGAATGGCAAAAGGGCACCTATTCTTAGAGAAGCCCTGTCAATTAGAGTCCTCCTCTGACAGTGTTGAGAATATGTGAATTCAACAAAGTTCCCCCAGACTTTATTCTGAGTAAGTGTGTCCATATGGTGAGGTCATATCAGTCACACAGATAAGAGACACAGCTCCTTATTTCCATATGTTCTGTCTGGGAGAGAGAAAAAGTTGACCAATAACCACTGAAATCTCTACATGTCATTAATTTGAAACAAATTCCACTTGTGTTGACAAGGACTGAAAGCAATTTAACAGAATCACACATACCTAAGCAGAAATGTGTTATCAGTGGGTCCCATAGGGCCCTGTTTCCAGTTATCAATGCATCATTTATACAGCTGAGATATTACGCTGTAGTTTATTTGCCTTGCCCGGAGCCTGTTTGGTAAATTCAGCTACTGCATTCTCTTTCCTACCTGTATATATATTCTCTTTTCTACCTCAGATAGCATCATTCCCTTTCCCCCCAACATGGAATATACTCTTCCTCTCTGCTGCCTAATTAAATCCTGTCCACCTTCCAGGCTCTGCTTAAGTCTCAGGCAATTATTCTATTTTCCAGTTCAAGCTTAGACTGATACCTTCCACTTTCTGATTTCGCATTATAACAGCTGTCAAGAGACAGTATGGATTCTGTGTTTGGGCTCTGAAGTCTGATGGCCTGGATTTAAATGCCAGCATCTTCTTTACCATTGCGGTGACTTCATCAAGTTATTTCATGTATTGGTGGTTGTTTCCTCATCTGTAAAATGTAGCCCAGAACTTTAATGATTAAATGAGATGATATCTGCAAAGCACTGCTGTTGTTACTACCATTTTTTTAATTGACACACAATTGACATAAACATTGTCTAAGTTTAATGTGTACAGCATATTGATTTGATATATTGCAATATGATTAGGTAACACATCTATCACGTCACATAATTATCATTTCATTTTGGGGGGAAGAACAATGAAATAAGCATCCAGTATTTGGCTTTCTCTATCTGACTTATGTCTCTAAGCATAATGACCATGAAACCTATCCATATTGCAAATGCAGGATTATCTTATTTCTCATGGCTAAATAATATTCATATATATATATATATATATATATAACATCTTACTTATTCATTCATCCACTGATGGACACTTGGGACCCTTCCATATCTAGGCTATTGTGAAAAATACTGCAATAAACATGGGAGTCAGGGATGCCATCACTGACATCGCAGGATGGCTTCACTGACTCAACGGACATGAGTTTGAGCAAACTCCGGGAGATGGTGAAGGACAGGGGAGCCTGGCATGCTGCAGTCCATGGGGTTGCGAAGAGTCGGAAACGACTTAGCAGCTGAATAGCAAAACATGGGAATGCAGACATCTTTTTGATATCCTGTTTTTATTTCCTTTGGATATATACTCCAAAATGGGATTGCTGGATCACATGGCAGTTTTATTTTTCATTTATGAAGAATATCCACAGTTTTTCATAGTTGTTATACCCAATGTACCTGTCTAACAACAGTGTCCAGGCGTTCCTTTTTCCCCATATCGTTGCCAAAACTTACCTCTTGCCTTTTTTTTTTTTTGCTGCATTGCACAACTTGTGGGATCTTGGTTCCCTGACCAAGGATCAAACCTGTCCCCCCTACAGTGGAAGCATGGAATCGAACAACTGGACCTTTAGGGAATCCCCTCTCTTGTCTTCTTGATAATAGCCATTCTAAAAGGTGCACGGTGATGTCTTGTGGGTTTTGATTTGCATTTCTCTGATGATCAGCGATGCCGAGCATAATTTGATTATTGCCAGCTTAGTTTTCCATAAAGGATTGCAAGGTTCCTGGTGCCAAAGCCATTTCTCATGTCTAGCACAATGATAGGCACTAAGTAGGTATTAAATAAATGCTGATTCATTTATTTCGGCATGTTGTTTCAAAAGAGTACAAAAGAAAAGAGAAAAATAAGGCTTATTTTTTACCTAGGTTGCCATCAGAATCAATGATTTTGAAAGAGTATCTGCCTTTCTGGACTCAATGCCCTTGCTGACAAAAATAAAGGAAATCTAAAATTTTTAAGATTTTATACATAGCAAGTCCTCCTCTATGGATATATTTTATATACAGAAGAAGGCTACCAGAAAGAAATCTTTTTGGTATCTCTTTTGTCTAAATTTAAAACTGTACCTTCTTTTTTACAGTAAAAAAAAAAAAAAAAGTAAACAGTTTAGGTACTAAATAACAAAGGAATACCTACCCCCCAAAGACAACTCTTTCTCATCAAGTAGAGCTGAGTGCAAAAAAAATTTAACATATGTCAAAACATGTCTTGGAGACTGTCCAGAGCAGCCTGTAAAATTCTGTGAGCTCTCAGACTCCAGGCAGCAGCTTCTACCATGGTATGTTCTGGATATGTGCATCTCATGCATTTTTTAAAGCTCTGCTTTAAATGCAGGTTTATCAATAAAAATGCCACCAGAAAACAGCTTTGAAATTTTAATCTCTTCCTGAAATAAAAGGTTTCCTCAAGGCAGGCTTGGAATTGATTGTGTCTGAACACCATCTACTTTCATCATACAAGAGATTGTCTTACAGCTGCTAAATCCTAATTTTGCAAAAGTTTAAGAAAAATGCAGCCCTGTATCTCTCATCCTCAAAAGCAGCATAATTTAAGCCTTTATTGTGTCAGTCATGAATTGTCTCTCCTGTAAGCTCACGATGTCAAAATATTCTTTCACATTAATGAGGATCCCTACAATTACAGAGTAGAAAGCATCATGGTGCACGCTTGAGCCTGTCTAATGGCAGAAATTACCCTGAATGCTAATGCCTTTGTCAAGAACTACAAGAGGAATTACTGCTGCCACCAAATCCAAATGGGCCCACAGCTGGAGGATGGATAGCTCCGCCACTTCTCTTAAGTTTTCCAGCTAGAAGGTGCATCCTGCCAGGGGATCTTTTTATTTCTCTTTTTACACATTGTATTGTAATACCTTAGCCTGCCTAGGGAATTAGCACAAATATTTTTTTTAAGAGACTTTCAGTTTAGTTCAGTCCAGTTCAGTCGCTCAGTTGTGTCCGACTCTTTGCGACCTCATGAATCACAGCATGCCAGGCCTCCCTGTCCATCACCAACTCCCGGAGTTCACTCATTCTAACTAGTTTGCACACACAGAATTGAAACCTGTACCCGATTCTCTTCCATAAACTCAGCTCAGTTTCCTCATCTCTCATATTCAGATACTTATAGTGTCTGGCACGTGCCATATAGATTCTTAGCGGGGAACTAGAACAAGAAACTGTTCTGGGCTTTCCCTACTTCAACTCATCCTCTGTTCCATTTCCAAGTCAAGCTAGCTTTTAAAAATAAGGATGATTTCACTTATATGTGGGCTCTAAAATGGTCACACTCATTAAAACAGAAAGTAGAATAGTGGTTGCCAGGGTCTGGGAGCAGGGGAAATGGGGAGATATTGGTCAAGGGCACAAAGTTTCAACTATACAGGATGAATGAATTATGGAGGGACTTCCTTGGAGGTCCAGTGGTTAAGAATCTGTGCTTCCAATGCAGGGGATGAGGGTTCAATCCCTGGTCAGGGAACTAAGATTGCACATGCCACAGCGCACAACCAAAAGAGTAAATAAATAAAACAAATTGTGGAGATCTCTTTTACAGCATGGTAACTATAACTAATAATATTGTATTGCATATATGAATTTCACTAACAGAGTATATGTTAAGCTCTCACCACACACAAAACAGTGGAAAGTATGTGAAGTGATGTATATGTTAATAATTAATAGTTTGAAGGTGGTAATCACAATGGATACTATTATTAAACCATCATGTTGTACACCTTTAACATATACCACTTTTACTTATTAATTATACCTCAATAAAGCTGGGAAGAAACAATATGAATTTTTCACTTTCCTGTTTTACACCATAGGCCAAGTTCAAATTCTCCAGCAAAATAAGTGAGTTATCTATAAGTCACTACTGCAGCCTCCTTCCTTCTAGGACCGTGTGTGCTAGATGTTGCGTGACATTTCCTTCTATCCTGGGCCTTCTTGCATGATCTTTTCAAAGCTGAAAGCCCCTCTTCACCCTGTCAAAGCCCCACTCCTCTGTCAGTGTTTTTTGACTCTGTCTGACTGTGTGTGCTCAGTCAGTCGTGTCCAGCTCTTTTGTGACCCTCTGGACTGTAGCCTGCCAGGCTCCCTCTGTCCATGGGATTTCCCAGGCAAGAATACTGGAGCATCTTGCTACTTCCTCCTCCAGGGGATTTGTCCAATCTAGGGATCGAACCGTATCTCCTGTGTTTCCAACTATGTCTATTTTCCCCCAAATTCTCACAACACTCACTACACTGAATTAATGTGATTTGTGCCTGTCAATTTTTCCTGTAGAACTGTTCTCTGCCCAATACAATAACTTCCAGACACAGGTAACTATTTTAATTTAAATTAAGATAAAAAATTAAAAATTCAGCTGCACTAACCATATTTCAAGTACTTAATAGGGGCACATGCCTAATGATTACCAAATTGGATGGTGCAGACAGAAAAGATTTTCATCATCATAGAAAGTTCTACTGGAAAAAGACATTTTAGAATGAGAGAGTGGGGGCCATTCTGTGTTTCTTACTGTGCAAACAGAAAAACAGGAGAAAGCCTGTAGAGAGTTGATAGTGACCCTAAAGTGATACATCCAAGTCCTAACTCCTGGTTTCCATAGATGTGACCTTATTTGAAATTTGGGTCTTTGCAAATATTGTTAAGGATGTCAAGAGGAGCTTATCCTGGATTTATGACAGACCTTTAATCCAGTGACTATTGTCCTTGTAGAAAAGAGAAGACGAGTAAAGACAGAGAAACATGGAGGAGAAGGCCTTGTGAAGAAGGAGGCAGAGACTGGAAAGATGCATTTTTGAATCAAAGAATGCCAAGGATTGTGGGCAGTCACTAGAAGCTAGGAGAGAAGCATGGAACTGAGTCTCACGCACAGAGCCTCCAGAAGAAATCAATCCTGCTGACACCCTGGTTTCAGACTTGCGATGTCTTAAAGTGTCACAGAATAAACAGCTATTGTTTTAAACCACCCAGTTTGTGGTGGTTTGTACCAGCTGCCCTAGAAAACTAATGCATCTACCTTTCTTAAAATAAAGGAACGCTTTACGGACACTGAAGTTGTGGCAGAGGGAATAAGATGTAGGAAATTGGAAACCATTTATACAGATGGTAAGATGGCTGAGAGTCAACAGAGAGCAGTGAGGAATTGTAGGTCAGCAGTAGCAGCAAGCCACCGCCATACCAGACTAGAGAGATGAAGAGGAGAGAAAATTACTAAGAAGTTTCTGCAGCCCAGGAGCTAAGAGTACCTGCCTCAAACAGGCAGAGAGCAATCCTGAAATCATGGAGGAGCCGTGTTGGCCTCACTAAAACATGACCACCTCTAGGGACACATGTAGTTATCCATCATTTCAACTGACTTGATACAGAATAGATTTTCATAATAACAATTTTCAAATGCAGTTGTTCTTTTCTTTGTCCCGCCTTCTTAATATCCCTGTAATTAAGGATGAAATATATTTTTCTTTTATCCTAATTTCTTCAGGTGCTCTCCAAAGTTCAGATCAAAGGACATTCCCACCACCTTAGAACATTCAGAGTATTCAGAGTGTGGCATAGTCTGGTATTTTTTTTTTTTTAATTCTTCTAAAAGCAAAAAAGCAAACTTCTCATCCTGCACACTCAGTCCCTAGCCAGTTCTTGTGTGGCCTGACTTCACGGCTTTGGAATTCGATGCCCATTGACCATCACTGCCTTTCTGTTCCCCACACAGACCCTTCAGCCTGTATCAAATCACTTTACTTTTCCACCACTCTGGTCAACTTAATATCACTATGTTCACACATTGAAAATGTTCCTTATGGTTTTCTGTTGGGGATCTTTGCCTTTGCTCTGAGATACTCTTCTAATTGCAGACCTTGCTTTGCCACTTTAAATTCCCCAAAGCTCTTATTTCCATTTAAAATCATTTATATGACCATGGACCAGGGTTTATTTAAGTAAGTGGGGGTATAGGGGAGAGAATGAATTTTTTCCAATCTACTATCACCCAATCTATTTTGATGGTTGAACTTTGAAGATCTTTTGCAATGTGTAAGTGTAAGAATTTTAAAGTCATGAGATGTGAGATCCTCAAGCTATCCTTGAGTTACAGTAACACAGAAGTAACACCATTGTGAAGGATATGGGGTCTGTGGAGAGATTACCCTGGATTCCATTTCAGCTCTGCCATTTACTACCCATAGACTCACAGACAACTCTTTAAGCTCTCTCTGTCCAAGTTTGCCATCTCTAAACATGCATAATTAAAGTACTTTCTCTTATAGATTGCTTAGATGAAACCAGATAATATTTGAATAATACATAGAACATAGTAAATGTTTAACTAATGGAAGGACTGATGCTAAAGCTGAAACTGCAATACTTTGGCCACCTCATGCGACGAGTTGACTCACTGGAAAAGACTCTGATGCTGGGAAAGCTTGGGGGCAGGAGGAGAAGGGGACAACAGAGAATGAGATGGCTGGATGGCATCATCGACTCTGTGGACATGAGTTTGAGTGAACTCCAGGAGTTGGTGATGTACAGGGAGGCCTGGCGTGCTGTGATTCATGGTGTCGCAGAGAGTCGGACACAACTGAGCGACTGAACTGAACTGAATGTCATTTATGGTAATATTCTTGCAATTTTCATTATCATTACTATTATTGCTGCTGCTAAGTCACTTCAGTCGTGTCCGACTCTGTGCGACCCCATGGACGGCAGCCCACTAGGCTCCGCCATCCCTGGGATTCTCCAGGCAAGAACACTGGAGTGGGTTGCCATTTCCTTCTCCAACGTGTGAAAGTGAAAAGTGAAAGTGAAGTTGCTCAGTCTTGTCCGACTAGTAGCGACCCCATGGACTGTAGCCCACCAGGCTCCTCTGTCCATGGGATTTTCTAGGCAAGAGTACTGGAGTGGCTTGCCATTGCCTTCTCCGATTACTATTATTATTAAGAATTAAGACAAGAATCACTAGTGGTGAAGGGAAGGGGTGAGTTGTAGAAACATGATGAGGGTTACAATTTGAAAGATGGAAAACTCACAAAAGGTGTGAAGGAAAATACCCCATAATACCTTGGTTCTGAGATATAGACCTTAAAGAAGTTGAGGAGATCTAACTTAATCATGTATAAGGACCTATACTAGGATTTTTTATTTAAAAAAAATATGTTATCACATGCGATCTTCACTACAAGCCCATGAAATATAGCTTCACACTCTCATTTCACACATGAATACACTGAGGTTTATAAAAAGCAAATATCACACAACAGAAAACATGGGGCTTTCTATCCAGGCAAACAAAAGTTTTTATCCTAGATTCGCTATTCACCAGTCATGAGGTGTTGAGGGGCTCGAGATAATTTTCAGAGTCATACATTTTTCATGTGCATGTTGTCAATAATATTAATACTACCTGTACCAGAGTTCTGTAAGAATTCCAGGTGCTTAAATGGGTCTTTGAACAGTGCTTTTTCACGTATTACAGCCTCTCAATAAATGAGAGTGATTTTCATTGTTATATTATTACAATCATTAACACATAAGCTAGTTTACCTGGTGTCCTGGCTAAGAGGAATCAGTTACATACTGACACAGAATTCTGAATTTCTTCTGCATAGGATTATATTTAGAATCACATTTTTTCCTCGCCAGAAGAAAAGCTCCAAGTGGGCAAGAATTGTATTTATCCTACTCACTATACCCATCCTTTACATTCATGGGTTGAAAAACTAGCACATATCTGGCTGGCTGGCTGGCTTTCAGAGCCATGACCTGATCAGAGAAGAATGCCAGCTGCCTTATGGCCATAAAATAAGGCACAGAAGCGAGCAGTGCTCACTGTGAGTGTCAGTGTCATTGGGAATTGCTGTACATCTTCCACCGAGCAAAATCTCTATTTCAGAGGAAGAAACTGAGCACATAAATGTCAAGGAAATTGAAGTGAAGAGATCCATCTGGAAGTGTCAGTGTATATTTTAAGACTTTTTTTTTAGAATTGTTTACAGTTCTTGATTTCTTCCATCTTTCTTCTCGGTGTGTCTGTCTAACTCAATAGTTTATCACTCTTACCATATCATGTCTCTACTCTCAGGGAGGTCTTCTGTTCCCTTAGGTATAATTAGCAATCCCACAAAGGAAATATCTGCTCCATAACAAATGCCATATCAAATGTTTTTCTCTGTAGGGAGTTGACCATGAGAGAACTAAAATTTAGAGCAGACCTTACCCAAGCAAGCTCCACTTTCACAACCTAAATAAAAGCTTTGCAACTTCAACCTATGATTCATTAATTTTGGCATTTACAAGGCAAATACGTGCATTCCTTAGAAGCAGGTAAGCATATCCCCTGATTTAACCAGGATAGTCCATGTTTTCTGAAATACTTTCAGTTAAACCTACTGTTCGAGAGCAGTTATTAATGGTGCCACTTTTTGCTCTTAAAAGTATCCCAGTTAGGATGATACAATTGGTGGTCCCCTATTTATAAGGAAATTCATAACCAAGTTCTCTGAAATCCGTTCTAATTTATCTCCTCCACATTGTGATATAAAACCTTGTGATCACTCCTTTCCTGATCTCCATCCCAGTCTGGGTCCTTCTTAGGTCTGCCCCTGATTTGCACACACTGGAATACCCCTTTATTTCTTTTATGGCTGTGCACCTTTTGTTCATCTTCATTGTCCTTCTTTTTCCCTCATATTTTCCCACATTTTCCCTATTTCTGCTCCACTGACTCTCTTTGACCATGTGTTACAGTAATTTTTGTTGGTACCATGCAATTTGCTTTTGATTACACATGGTTTTTCACTGTTCTCTACTTTAGTCTCTCCAATCAGTTTGCAAATTTCTCAGCAACTTAGAATGATCCATATATTTTGACTGCATTTCTTCTTTTTTTTTTCCCTTATAGAGTAAGGAAAACTCTGATTTCTGAAATAGCAGAGGTTAAGAATCAGAAATATCAGAAGGGCATACGAGATCATCTGATTTAGCTCCTCCAGTTGAAGTATGAGGAAATGAATTCAGAGACACTGAAAGATTAGCTCACAGTCAAGAGTTTACCACAGAAAGAGTTTAGCTTCGAACATTATTCTCCCAATTTTCATTCCAATATTTTTTCCGTTTTACAGTCCTCTTCTATTTACTATTGCTAACTGATTATCTCATACATGTTTTTAAATATAATAGTATTTTTGTCTTTAAGTTTCTCAGAAAGAGACTCAGAGCTTCATCTCCAGGGAAAATAGGACAATCAGGCCAGTCTCACAAGTAAACACAAAAAGTACACAGTGTGAGGTCAATAGTTTCAGCTCCCTCCTCACAGTCCAAGCGCATTCTCAATGACTTCCTAGCACTTAGAGATATGCTAGCCAACAAAAGCACCCATGAGAAAGATAGCAAATTAAACCTTACTCTGCATTCATATGTGGCAGCTCTGATTACTGTATTTAATTCTTTACTGAAATTTGGAAAGATCAAAGAAAGAAGAGATCAGAATAACATTAGGGCTCCATGAAAGTAGGATCCCTTTCTGAGGAATCAAAGGGCATCAAAAGGGGAAATCTGGGCACATGGATAACAACTTAATACATTTATTACAGGGTCCAACTCTGAAGATAATGACCCATGTTATTTAAAGAGCAACTGTCCTTTTTCTGCATTGATTTCTAGGTTAAGCATATTTCTGTTTTGTTAAAACAGATTTTCTTATTAGTATAACTCTCTTCCTAAAAAGGAAGAATGCATTAAATTTGAAGTATCTTTTAGACCAATTTAGAATTAGCAAAGCATGACCCAGTAACAAAATGCCTGAAGTTAAGCAAATAAACAAACATTTTGCACTTCCTGATTTAGAAAGTCCTACAAACCAAATGACTTGAGAAAGATTAATAACTTTGGGAACAGCAGATTTTGAGATGCTTAATAACCACGGAAGACTATACAAAGCCACAGAATCAGGATGTGGGAAAAAGTGAAGGGGGAACGGGCTTAAGTACTGGGCAACGTTTCACAGTAGGCTTCTCCTTTTATGGAATGCACTGGTGCAGGTTTTTTCTCTTTTCTCCATCTATTCGGTTACTACTGATCTCCCTTTAGAGATGTAACAGACACTGCTGTTTGCCTACTCAAAACCTTTTCTTTAATCAAGAGAATTCAAATTTTGTTCAATTATTAGAAGGTCGGGGAGGCCCTGTGTTCAAGAAGGGTAGGCTCAGAAGATGAGCATATTTAATCGAAGTCAATGATGTCAGTTCTGTTTCCTTTTTCCAGTTATGGGTTTGCAGTGAGTACCGGGCTGGTTTTGAGTGATGTGACCTCAGGCTATATGCTATGAAGATGCTCTGGGAAAGATTTTCTTTCCCAATCAGAAGAGAAAAGTCAGTCTCTCTCCCCTCTGTCTCTTCCTCCCACCCTCCCCCTTCCTCCGCTGACTGCATGAGCAGAACACTGATCTCCACTTGCCTTCAGAGCTCAGGCCTGTGAACTAAGCCACTGCCCTCCAGGGGCTCTAGTTTGTACAGAGGAGACTGTGGGACTTCTCAGCCTCCATAGTCCCACGAGCCAGTTCCCTTTAATAAATCTCTTTCTAGGTATGTGTGTGTATGTGTGTTTGTATCTGTACACATACATAAAATATATAGATGGAGATGGGGATGGAGACAGAGATGTCCCAAGAGTTCTGTTTCTTATACAGATGTTGGTATCAGGATTGGTTCCATATAAATAGAATTTTAAGGATGAGTTTTCTGAATTGGTTCTGCAGTTTCTAGAACCAACTCTCTTATTTCATGAGATTTAAAGGTGCTAATGACTCTGTTTCTAGTAGTAGAGAAAGCATTGAAAAAAAGAGAGAGAGAGAAAAGAAGTCGCTCTTTCCTTCAGCATTTGGACTTTGAAATGTGATAATGTGATGCTTGGTGCTCTGGTGACCATCTTACAATTGTGAAGAGAGAGCCAAGAAAATGACTTCTTCTAAAAAACAAAATCGGGCAAAACCAATACAATATTGTAAAGTAATTAGCCTCCAATTAAAATAAATAAAGTAAAAATTTATCTCACTCCTAAAAAAATAAATAAAAAACAAAATCTAACTTGGGATAAAGTAATTCTAGTTCAGCATGACTGGTCTTTAGTTGACAAAATGTGCACCCTGGAACTGCTGGATACATTAAGGAATGCCACTCTTCTGCCTAAAATATGGTTTCCTAATTCGTCTGAGTAAAAACCAAAGCTTCACCATGACCTGAAAGACCTTAAGTGAGTTGGTCACAGAAAAGAGTCAGACACAACTCCGTGACTAAACAACAACAATCCATTTAACCTCGGCTCTCATTTGCCTTCCCCTTGCTTACAATGGTTCAGTCATACAGAATTCCTTGCATTTCCAGAAAGCAAGGCTCAGTGCTTCTATATTTACTGTTACAGATACCTGCATGGCTTGTTTCTTCACTTACTGATGTAGAGACCTTTCCCTTAATGATCGTAAATAAATCATCTTGTTTTACTATTCTCTTATCATGATGCATCCAGTTTTCTTCTTAAAACTCATAATCAATTGACAACATATATGTAGATATATTTATTTCTGTACTGTTTTTCTTCTCACACTGTTATAAAATTCATACAGTTGGGACCTTAGTACATAGCTACATTTTTGCCAGGCTTCCCAGATGGTGCAGCAGTTAAGAATCCAGTTGCCAATGCAGGAGATTTAAGTGATGTGGGTTCGATCCCTGGGTCAGGAAGATCCCCTGGAGGAGGAAATGGCAACTCATTCCAGTATTCTTGCCTGAGAAATTCCATGGACAGAGAACCTGGTGGGCTACAGTCCAGGAGATGCAAAGAGTTGGACACAACTTGGCACTGAGCACATTTTTGCTAGTGCCTAGAAGAATGCACGCATAAAAGTGTCTACCGATATATCTGTTGAATGAATGAATACATGATTGAATCGATAAGAACTTCTCTGCCACTCACTTGATGTCTTGAGGCCAGAGTTGCCTAAGTCCATTCTCCAGCCACTAAGACTCCTTTAGCCAGCTGTAGGCAGATCAGTAAAAGCTGTCTCCCATTCCTCCCTTCCTTCTTTTCTGTTTGTCAGATAAAATCAGTAGGAGGGAGAGAAAGGAATAATAAAGCCACTTAATCAGCCTCAAGTCTCTGCATAATTTTATTTTTGATTCTATTTGCAGCTAGCCTCTGGGTCAAACCATTAACTACAAAGAAAATCCAAAGAAATTTAATTGACATTTTGAAACTTTTCTTCCTGAAGCCATCCACTTGCTATTTCTCTGGAGCATATGGAAATCCCTTTGAATCACCACTTAGCCTGTTGTGTCCATCCACGGTCTAATACATGGACCCCAAATCCCAAGTGAGGGTAAAACCCATTAACCATCCTTGGTATAAGCCCTCATGTTTGTCTTCAGTTTTATAGAGAAAATTCAATGAAATAATTACTGAAGATTATACTTACACTATAGTGCTTTCTTTTGATGCTTGGAACCTTCTGAATGTTTGTATCCCTTCAGAAATAATGTGTTGAAAATCTAATGCCCAAAGTGATGGTATCAGGAAGTGAGGACTCTCTGAGGTGGGTAGGTCATGAAGAGCCTTCATGAATGGGACTCAGTTCAGTTCAGTTCAGCTCAGTCACTCAGTCGTGTCCGACTCTTTGCGACCCCATGAATCACAGCATGACAGGCCTCCCTGACCATCACCAACTCCCGGAGCTCACTCAAGCTCATGTCCATCGAGTCGGTGATGCCATCCAGCCATCTCATTCTCTGTCGTCCCCTTCTCCTCCTGCCCCCAATCCCTCCCACCATCAGAGTCTTTTCCAGTGAGTCAACTCGTCGCATGAGGTGGCCAAAGTATTGCAGTTTCAGCTTTAGCATCAGTCCTTCCAATCAACACCCAGGATGGATCTCCTCCAGAATGGACTGGTTGGATCTCCTTGCAGTCCATGGGACTCTCAAGAGTCTTCTCCAGCACCACAGTTCAAAAGCATCAATCCTTCGGCGATCAGCTTTCTTCACAGTCCAACTCTCACATCCATACATGACCACGGGAAAAACCATAGCCTTGACTAGACGGACCTTGGTTGGCAAAGTAATGTCTCTGCTTTTTAATATGCTATCTAGGTTGGTCATAACTTTCCTTCCAAGGAGTAAGCGTCTTTTAATTTCATGGCTGCAATCAGCATCTGCAGTAATTTTGAAGCCCAAAAAAATAAAGTCTGACACTATTTCACTGTTTCCCCATCTATTTCCCATGAAGTGATGGGACCAGATGCCATGATCTTCGTTTTCTGAATGTTGAGCTTCAAGCCAAACTTTTCACTCTCCTCTTTCACTTTCATCAAGAGGCCTTTGAGTTCCTCTTCACTTTCTGCCATAAGGGTGGTGTCATCTGCATATCTGAGGTTATTGATATTTCTCCCAGCAATCTTGATTCCAGCTTGTGCTTCTTCCAGCCCAGCGTTCCTCATGATGGACTCTGCATATAAGTTAAATAAACATGAATGGGACTAGTTCCTCATAAAAGAGGCTCCAGTGAGATCCAAGGGCTCCTTAGCCCCTTCTGCAGGGTGAGGATACAAGAAGTCTGCAATCAAAAGAGGGTCCCCACCTGACCACGCTGGTACCTCGACCTCTGACTTGAGCCACCAAAACTGTGAGAAATAGATTTCTGTTGTTTATAAGCCAATTAGTCTACAGTATCTATAATATCAGCCTGAATGGACTGACAGCAGTCCTTTAAATTCAGGCAAGATTTCTTATAGGCTGGGTTCGAAGAAATGAATGAAAGATTCTGGGCTCAATAACATCAAAATCACCATTACCTTCTGATTTGCAAAGATGGGCTTGATAAAGGACAGTAATGGTATGGACCTAACAGAAGCAGAAGATATTAAGAAGAGGTGGCAAGAATACACAGAAGAACTGTACAAAAAAAGATCTTCATGATGAAGATAATCACGATGGCGTGATCACTCACCTGGAACCAGACATCTTGGAATGTGAAGTCAAGTGGGCCTTAGAAAGCATCACTATGAACAAAGCTAGTGGAGGTGATGGAATTCCAGTTGAGCTATTTCAAATCCTGAAAGATGATGCAGTGAAAGTGTTGCACTCAATATGCCAGCAAATTTGGAAAACTCAGCAGTGGCCACAGGACTGGAAGAGGTCAGTCTTCATTCCAATCCCAAAGAAAGGGAATGCCAAAGAATGCTCAAACTACCGCACAGTTGCACTCATCTCACACGCTAGTAAAGTCATGCTCAAAATTCTCCAAGCCAGGCTTCAGCAATATGTGAACCGTGAACTCCCAGATGTTCAAGCAGGTTTTAGAAAAGGCAGAGGCACCAGAGATCAAATTGCCAACATCCGCTGGATCATGGAGAAAGCAAGAGAGTTCCAGAAAATCATCTATTTCTGCTTCATTGACTATGCCAAAGCCTTTGACTGTGTGGATCACAATAAACTGTGGAACATTCTGAAAGAGATGGGAATACCAGACCACCTGACCAGCCTCTTGAGAAACCTGTATGCAGGTCAGGAAGAAACAGTTAGAACTGGCAAGGAACAACAGACTGGTTCCAAATAGGGAAAGGAGTACGTCAAGGCTGTATATTGTCACCTTGCTTATTTAACTTATATGCAGAGTCCATCATGAGGAACGCTGGGCTGGAAGAAGCACAAGCTGGAATCAAGATTGCTGGGAGAAATATCAATAACCTCAGATATGCAGATGACACCACCCTTATGGCAGAAAGTGAAGAGGAACTCAAAGGCCTCTTGATGAAAGTGAAAGAGGAGAGTGAAAAGTTTGGCTTGAAGCTCAACATTCAGAAAACGAAGATCATGGCATCTGGTCCCATCACTTCATGGGAAATAGATGGGGAAACAGTGGAAATAGTGTCAGACTTTATTTTTTTGGGCTCCAAAATTACTGCAGATGCTGATTGCAGCCATGAAATTAAAAGACGCTTACTCCTTGGAAGGAAAGTTATGACCAACCTTGATAGTATATTAAAAAGCAGAGACATTACTTTGCCAACCAAGGTCCGTCTAGTCAAGGCTATGGTTTTTCCCGTGGTCATGTATGGATGTGAGAGTTGGACTGTGAAGAAAGCTGATCGCCGAAGGATTGATGCTTTTGAACTGTGGTGCTGGAGAAGACTCTTGAGAGTCCCTTGGACTGCAAGGAGATCCAATCAGTCCATTCTAAAGGAGGTCAATCCTGGGTGTTCATTGGAAGGACTGATGCTAAAGCTGAAACTGCAATACTTTGGCCACCTCATGCGATGAGTTGACTCACTGGAAAAGACTCTGATGGTGGGAGGGATTGGGGGTGGGAGGAGACGGGGACGACAGAGAATGAGATGGCTGGATGGCATCACCGACTCGATGGACATGAGTTTGAGTGAGCTCCGGGAGTTGGTGATGGACAGGGAGGCCTGGCGTGCTGTGATTCATGGGGTCGCAAAGAGTCGGACACGACTGAGCAACTGAACTGAACTGAACTGACCCTTTTATAACTGAACCATGCCTATCAGTCTTAGGTCGTACATTAGATGATCTCTCTGTCTAGCTAATCAAGCTTATTTCCAAGTCTACGTAGTTTTGAATCGTGAAATGAGAACAGCAGTGACTTTCAAGCAAGAATCCTTTCTATATAGTTATGGCAAAGTCTTTTGAATCTGCAGTTATTTGCTATGAAAACATTAGAAACATTTAGAAGTTATTTTGGCTAGTCAACAGGGTTTTACTAAAGGGGAAATCCACCTTGGAAAACTTAATTAGCATATTCAATAAATGTTTGGTTTGGGTTAGAAGTTCTGCATAACCAAGGAATTCAAGCTCTGAGAATTTCTAAAGATAAAATAAATCTCTATTTTGTTTTAACCCATGTCTCCCAAACATACTTGACCACAAAACCCTGTTTTCTTGTCACACATGGGAAATACTAAGTATGTCCACTTTATTGTTTCTGTAAGGACACTAAAAATAATTTAATCTTTCTTTGACAACTAAGGAAAATATGTCTAAAGAGTCATCATTTGTGAATATTGATAATTATACTCAAGAACTATATATTTTCAAGTTTTGGAGAATGAGTCAAATTCATACTTCAGGGCATGTTATGAAAGTTGCTTCTTAAAAAAATTGACTTGCATTTTAAATCTTGATCATCCTATTTAAATTAAATAACAAATAATTATTAGGTTAATGCTTCTGTGCTAAGTCACTTCAGTTGTGTCCTGACTCTTTGTCACCCTACGGACTGTAGCCCACCAGGCTCCTCTGTCCATGGCGTTCTCTAGGCAAGTATACTGGAGTAGGTTGCCATGCCCTCCGACTAGGGATCTTCCCGACCTAAGAATCCAACCCTACTCTCTTTATGACTCCTGCACTGGCAGGCACATTCTTTACCACTAGCACTATCTGGGTTAATAATTAGATTTCAATTAAATTAAGATTGTTATTAAAATGATATCTTAGCCTATTGTCACTTTATACATAAGGAAAAGAGGTATGCTAATACATGTGCAAAATAAGAATGCCTGCAGTAGATCTCCCAGGAAAGATTGCCATAATGGAAGAAAAAAATATGAGACAAGTAGTCATGAAGGAAGCAATGACATATCCCTATAGACATTGTATCAAAAGTTTGTTTCAAAAATAGCAGATAAGACTAGTAACAGTCGGACATTGCAGGTTTTTCTCTAGCATATTCTGGCAGAAAGTTAAGTTGTCTTCTTCTAAAACTGCCTATCTTCACACAGTTAAGTCCCTATCCATAATGTTCAGAAATTCTATTTCAGAAATTTTGATGTATAACCTTGGAGCTACTTTCATTGAAACTTCGTACAGTTGAATACTACTGACTGATCTAATCTTGTGAAGTAGAGCAGATAGATAAAACTTCAGAGGGACATAATAGATGTTTCTCATCAGCCATAGGTGGGCCTGGGCAAAAATCATTGATTTTGAAATAACAAGAATTTTTTTCCTGGTATCGCAAGGAAGTCTTACAAAACCAATAGAAAACTTGTAGGTGGAAATAGAGGTAAAAGAGTCTACTCATTTCTATGAGGAGGATTGAAGCCAAATTTTAAAAATCCACTTTTAATAATTATATAGAATGATTTCCTGGATTCATTTTGATGGTTAAGTTTATTATTTCATCATTATCCTTTCTGCCTTTACAACATCCTTACCTCTGTTGTTCTATCATATTATATCAAGATTGTTATCAACTGTCTCCCATCATTTTTTATATAATTAAGGAAATAAGTACTCTTATTCACATAAGACTTCATTCTATTTGGTTGTTCTATTTTCAAACAACAGATTTTTTCTAACTGAAATATTTTAATACAATTATTTACTTACATGCTTATGATATATTCAAAAGTTATACTTAGTAGTAAAAATTTAAAAAGAATCATCCTTGTTATAAATGACATGCTCTTTGAAAGGGATAAAACATTTCTATACATATTCAGCTCAATAGATAGTTTTACAGATTACTGTAGCAGGGAATAGGGAGAAATAAACATTCCCTGAACTTGGAATGTATACCAGGTACTTGACATGTTTATTTCATTTAGAATTCAGAGTAACCCTTGGAGATATAATATGGTTTCTATTTTAAAAATTAGGAAACAGAATCAGAGAAGTTAAATAGCTTTCCAAATCACTTAGCTCATTTCCTAGTTAAAAAAATAACTTGGATGGGCACTAGGTATGTGAACTACACAGCTCAAGCTCTTTCCCTTACATTTGCTGATATGACACAAGGTGTTCTTTCATTAGGTATGACATTATTTTGTATAACAAAAAACAATCGTTTTTCACTGAAAACAACCAGTGTGGAGAGGCTGTATGGGAATGACATTATTTTGTAAAACAAAAACAATGGTTTTTCACTGAAAACAACCAGTGTGGAGAGACTTTATGGGTAGAGGTGGGATTTGAACTTTTGAATTTAAAGGATGGATAGGATTTGAGTAGGCAGAAGAAAGCCAAAGACCTCAAGGTAATTGTATCATAGGCAGACACAGAGAGATGGCAATGAGCATAGCATGTTCAGTGGTCAGTGAGGGGTCCATCTTTGTGAAAGGAGTCAATATAATGGGGACCTATGATTCTTAATTAGTCCACTAAGCAGATGTACCATTTCATACAATCTTCACAACAATGGTGAAAGACAGTCCTATTACATGTGTTTAATAGTTGAGGAGACTAAGGATCACAAATCTTAATTAGGATCAAGCAAAGAGCAAGTTGCTATGCTTACCATACCGTACAATGAGAACTGACTTGAGAGTTAGATCAAAGAGATGGAGTCAGACAGTTGTTAAAACACACCAGAGTTTACAGATTTATAAAATAAAACTAATAAATAGAATTTTTAAATATCTTTGGTAATCACATAATAAAATATTCTCTTCTTTCATAAATGATAAGTTCAGTTTAGTCACTCGGTTGTATGTACAACTCTTTGTGACCCCATGGACTGCAGCATGCCAGGCTTCAGGCTTCCCTGTCAATCACCAACTCCCAGAGCTATAAATAAGAAGACTGAAGTCCCAAAATGTTAATTGCCCATATCATAGGGCATGCCAAGAATATAATACTAACCTCTGGGCTTCCAACCTAATATTCTTTTCATTTTTGTATGCCTAGTCAAAATAACATTTTAAAAATATTTTTTCTCTCTCCTATTCATTATTATTTTTATTGCTGTTTTTCCAGTCAAAAATTACAGAGTACAATAATGTTGTTAAGTTCCTTTTTATCAAAATCACACTAATATTCAAACAAAGACTAGTTGTCACTCTCCATTCAATTAAAACTTGCAATTGTCTGTATTAAGTAAATCACACTAAGATCTGATGCCTTTACCCAAAACAGATAAATTACACAGATTATAAAATTAGCTACTATTCTGCTAGTTTAGTGGTTAATAATTTTAATTAAAAATAGTGAGAACTGCCTTGTGAATTTGCCTTAAGTGAGAAAATTAAATTATGACTGGATGATGTGATTGGACTGTGAAGAAAGCTGATCGCCGAAGAACTGATGCTTTTGAACTGTGGTGTTGGAGAAGACTCTTGAGAGTCCCTTGGACTGCAAGGAGATCCAACTAGTCCATTCTAAAGGAGATCAATCCTGGGTGTTCATTGGAAGGACTGATGCTAAAGCTGAAACTGCAATACTTTGGCCACCTCATGTGACGAGTTGACTCACTGGAAAAGACTCTGATGCTAGGAAAGGTTGGGGGTGGGAGGAGAAGGGAACGACAGAGAATGAGATGGCTGGATGGCATCACCAACTCTGTGGACATGAGTTTGAGTGAACTCCGGGAGTTGGTGATGGACAGGGAGGCTGGGCGTGCTGTGATTCATGGGGTCGCGGAGAGTCGGACACGACTGAGCGACTGAACTGAACTGAAATGAACTGATGTGATTAATAACATCTGGACCAGGGAAGGAACTTGTAAGAGTCACAACACCTCTTCCTTTTGAAACAAAATGAAATCTTAAGTCTGTTTCCCCAGAAGTAGGGATTGAAACAGCTATGTGGGAGAAAATAGAATACAAACTAATAAAAAAAGATAACTCAGGAGTAGATGGATTGATATTTGAATTTTTAAATGTTGTTTAGGGACAAAGCAAGAAGCAGAAAGAGTAAGGAGAAATAAAAGAAAAAAATAGAAACTGTTCACTAAATTAAATGCCATTTTACCCCCTGAACTCTTAAGAAATATGTTCTTTTTAGACTAACTATATTTTTTTTGTCCCAGGAAAGTACCTTTTACATATATTATCTTGAAGTAGTTATTAATAACATCCCCCTTAACTCAGTGTATTTGTTTGGTCAGTGAATTATATGGGTTACCCTTCTTATTCAGAGAGAACTCCACTTAAGCATATAATACATAAAGCAACCACCTTCACTTTCCCTGTGCCCCAGGGAATAAAAGAAAAGAAGGATAAAGATGTTAAGTCTCTAAGCCTCACTTCTTGGTTCATTTCAGATCATATTAACCCTGAGGAAGAGTCCACCTATTTCTACAGTCACATCATCAATACTTTATTGCTATTCTTACCTGAGATGAAGAGCTTTGTTTTAGGTCCACAAGGTAGGCAGTAAGTAGTTCTCATACATCTATTTTAAGAACAAGAAAAATGTCATCAAGTTCTGGTCATTGTAATAGGTCAGGGGAAATTTTTCATTAAAGTGGCAACTGAGTCCTCTTTTCTGAGGGGAAGGAAAGTGACTGAAGAAAGTAGATACGGATTTAGGAAGTGATGAAATTCTGGAAGAGAGACAGAGTTAAGATGTGAGAACAGAGTAAGCAGATGAAGACTTAGATGAAGGAATTGAATAAATGATTTAAGGTCCGAACCAGAGGGATTAATGTTTTCAATATTTAATAAACCAGAGTAACCTGAAGCCATATGATACTGTGAATGGATGGTCTAGAATGAGATCTCCACCATATGCAAAAACGGTTGTGCTCTTGGACAAGCAGAATATAAGTGGAGAATATGGAGGAAGGTTGCTGATAAAGAAAGAAAAAGCCATGAGGAGTCGTTTTTACATTCACCAACCCCTCTCCTTTTGTTTCCCTTAAATCTGGGGAGGAGAGACAGTAGCTGTGAAAAATGGCCCCAAACAAGCCAACAAGCTGAGAACCAGCTGGGGCAGCCCCATTTCAGGGTAGCCCTAGAGGTGCCATTTAATTACAGCTCATTACACAAATAAATGCTAACTGGAGGGAGCTTAACATTTCAGTTTTGTTTTTTTTTTGTCATGCTAACCAAACCAAATGCTGGGCACAGCTGGATGGTGACTGCCATCTAGGAGGGATCCTCTTCCTTAGTCTTTAAATACTACCACATAAGATTGCTCAAGTATCGCTCACTAGCGACTACTCCAAAAAACTCCAAGACTGAAGTAAATAGTGCCTGATTCTTCCCCTCCTGAGATATATATACTAGTGGCCTAATGAAATACTTTAGAAATCAATTAGTAGGACAGCTAAGAGTGTGAGCTTTAGCAATAAACCTAAATTTCCATTTCAGCCCTGCCAGTTTCTGGCAATCTTATATCAGTAAAAATAGCATAAGTTCTCAGATTCACTTTTTCCACACTTAGGAAGTGCACTTTAGGGGTGTTATAGATATGAATTAAATACAGATAGAATCCTTAGCCCCAAGCCTGCTCATGCACTCAAGAAATGACAGCTATCACTATAAAAATTAATTTCAATTATTATACTTCATTACTTGAGTCATTTCAGAGATTTGCTATTATACATGGAAAAAATCCATGTAAGTCCAAATCCCTAGTAAGTCCCTTCATGCCTATTACCCCACATATCTCCCTCAATGAGCCACATTATTTTTTCTGTTTCTTTAATGTAACAACTTCTGTTCCCATGTGAGGGTCTTTGCATAGTTCTGTTCTTATTTCCAGATCAGGTCCTGCCATGTTTTTTTTTTTTTTTTTATGAAGAGCTAATTTTTTTACCTTTAATTCCTATTTAAATGTCACTTCTCCACAGAGGTCTTGATTATCCGAGTCACAGTCTCACATCACCCATCACACCATTTATCATGTATAAAAACACATGTAATATCTGTAGTCTTTAAAAAATATATACACCTACCATGTCAGCCTATAAGTTCTAAGAAATCCAGAACTTTCTTCTCTGGGCACCAGTGCAGTTCAGTTAGTTCAGTTCAGTTGCTCAGTCGTGTCCAACTCTCTGCAACCCCATGGACTGCAGCACACCATGCTTGTCTGTCCATCACCAACTCCCAGAGATTACCCAAATTCATGTCCATTCAACCATCTCATCCTCTGTTGTTCCCTTCTCCTCCCACCTTCAATCTTTCCCAGCATCAGAGTCTTCCAATGAGTCGGTTCTTCGCATCAAGTGGCCAAAGTATTGGAGTTTCAGCTTCAGCATCAGTCCTTCTAATGAATATTCAGGGCTGACTTCCTTTAGGATTGACTGGTTGGATCTCCTTGCAGTTCAAGGGACTCTCAAGAGTCTTCTCCAATACCACAGTTCAAAAGAATCAATTCTGTGGCTCACAGCTTTCTTTATAGTCCAACTCTCACATCCATAGATAACTACGGGAAAAACCATAGCTTTGATTAGACGGACATTGTCAGCAAAGTAATGTCTCTGCTTTTTAATATATTATCTAGGTTAGTCATAGCTTTTCTTCCAAGGAGCAAGTGTCTTTTAATTTCATGGCTTCAGTCACCATCTGTAGTGATTTTGGAGCCCAAGAAAATAAAGACTGCCACTGTTTCCACTGTTTCCCCATCTATTTGCCATGAAGTGATGGGATTGGATACCATGATCTTAATTTTTTGAATGTTGAGCTTTAAGCCATCTTTTGCACTCTCTTCTTTCACTTTCATCAAGAGGCTCTTTAGTTTCTCTTCACTTTCTGCCATAAGGGTGGTGTTATCTGCATATCTGAGGTTATTGATATTTCTCCTGGCAATCTTGATTCCAGCTTGTGCTTCTTCGAGGTTGGCATTTCTCATGATGTCCTCTGCTGCTGCGTCACTTAAGTCGTGTCTGACTCTGTATGACCCCATAGACAGAAGCCCACCAGCGTCCCCCGTCCCTGGGATTCTCCAGGCAAGAACACTGGAGTGGGTTGCCATTTCCTTCTCCAATGTGTGAAAGTGAAAAGTGAAAGTGAAGTCACTCAGTCGTGTCCGACCCTTAGCGACCCCACGGACTGCAGCCTACCAGGCTCCTCCATCCATGGGATTTTCTAGGCAAGAGTACTGGAGTGGCTGATGTACTCTGCATATAAGTTAAATAAGCAGGGTGACAATATACAGCCTTGACGAACTCCTTTTCTAATTTGGAACCCGTCTGTTGTTCAATGTCTGGTTCTAGCTGTTGATTCTTGACCTGCATACAGATTTCTCAGGGGCAGGTCAAGTGGTCTGGTATTCCCATCTCTTGAAGAAGAAATACAGCACCTGGCATCAAGCAGTCACTCCACAAACGTGTGCTGACTCAACAAGCTCACTGACCCAAGTCACTGGAGTATAATTCAGGGAAACACTTAGCTGTAACTTTCATGGTCTGAAGGCTTACTACCGTGTCTGAGTGCATGAGTATAATATAGGTGAGTTCAGGGGAAAAATGCATTTTATTATGCTTTGGACAAGGCACATCCCAAGCATCCATTGATTAAAACTTGGCCACTGTTGCTTTTTGTGTATTTAATATTATCCTACAATTCAAAATCTACTAAAATATTTTATATACTTTACTCAGTAGTTTCTTTGTCAAATATGTATATTACCATTTTTGCATATGTGTGGGCAGCAGAGAGAGAGAAAAAGGGAGAGAATGTGTGTATATGTAAAACTCTCAAAAGCCACAAAAATCAACAAGGAAGTTAGTGGTTCTCATCACATTTATTTTTATTTTAAAAGGTATGGAATATCTCCTTTCTCTCTATTCTACTCAAAACATACTGTGGCTTTCTGTAAACACTCTTTATTTTGTCAGCATTAGAATCTCATGACACATACCAGGCTGTAATGCACTTTCATATAGCTTCATTTTCTTGACTTTATATGAATGACCCATGTGTGGGGGGGGTGTTATTTTCCACTACTAAATGCCACGTGCACTGTAATAAAGAACACAGTTTCGAACACATCTCCAGAGAGACCCTCTCATGTCCATTTTTTTCCCCTTGCTTAGTCAAATGAAGTTGCACAACCATTTGGAAAGTGTCCGTGATTCTCATTCTCATCCATTAACGACAGTATATCACAAAAAAAAAAAAAAAACAACGATGTTATTCCTTTAACACAGAGCAGAACCATTTCCGTAAGCAAAACCGGAGGGCAGACAAGGGAGTAATAATGATAATCCAAAGGCATATTTGACATGAAGCAGAAATCGTACACAGATGGTGAATAATAGCAGGGACAAAGTAGCAGTTCATTCAGGAAGAGAGTCAAAGGTTTACACCACTTCAACATACTGTCACAGGATTAATCACGGAAGATTGTCAAAGATGCTGGCCAAGAACCCAAAAGAGCTTCCCAGGTGGCATAGCGGTAAAGAACCTGCCTGCCAATGCAGGAGACTGACGTGGGTTTGCTCCCTGGGTCAGGAAGGTCCCCTGGAGTAGGAAATGGCAACCCACTCCAGCATTTTTGCCTGGAAAATTCCATGGACAGAGGAGCCTAGCAGGCTAGAGTCCATGGGGTTGCAAAAGAATGGGACATGACTGAGCAACTGAGCATACAGCACAGAGGAACCCACAGCCCCCAGTCCACTGGGTTACTTAAAATCCCGTCACAACTGAGAAGCAAGAGAAGACACTGCTTGGTGACTTAGCAGCTTAAATGTTACTAAGTGTTACTACTTTTATCAGTACTTCTTCAGTACTATATGACTGGACTTCTACTATGATTACTGCTACTACAGCCCTACAGCCATCACACAGTGCCACGTACACAAAGGGTGCTCAGTGCATGAAGGTAACACACACACAGGTATATTTGTGTGTAGATAGCCAACAATATTTCCCATGTCCTCTTCTAAACACCCATTTATAAGATAATCATGATAACTTGGGTTAGCATAACGGTTTACAGAGCATCATGATTACCTTCCATAAAGCAGGAAATGCTGATTTTATGCATCTTTTATAATGAAGGAAGCAGAAGGGACATCCAAAAATAAGACCAGGATACTCTGGCTCCAAGTTCTGTTTTCCTGTTGTAACTGATTCTCTCCTCTTGAAGAGACTTCCTTTATGAAGAAAGGAGGAATTGAGGCTGCAACATATTATTTTCCCTCTTCCGAATACTTATTAAAGTATAAACACAAATACTTTCAAATTTGTTTTTTATCCTCTACTCTAAACTTGCAAAAATAAATGTCAGCCTGAGAATTGTGTTTCCTGACACTTTTAACTCGTCAGATAACAAGATTGGTAGATGCAATAAATAAGAAATTAAGTGCAGAGAGAGAAAACAGCAAGTGAAACAAAACATGAAGCAAAGAAACATACCCATATGTTATGTGAAAACTAGAAATATAAGGGAGGTGAAATTTGAAAGTAATAGGTAAAAGATATATGTTGCCAAGACAATTGGTCCTATACAGTCGGACACGACTGAAGTGACTTAGCAGCAGCAGCAGCATGGAACAATTAAAAATTGATTCCTACCTCAACCATACAAAAATTTTAATTTAGGTGGCACTAAAACTAGATGTGAAAAGCAAAGTCACTCAGCTTTTATCAGAAAATTGAAAAAAATATTGCATCTATGTAGCTAGGAAATGATGTGTATGTATGTATCTTTCAGAAGCATGTATATATACACAGGGAGACATGTATAAGAAAATCTACAGCAGCATAGCCTGTAACAGGAAAAGTAATGAAAGTATTCTTTGTAACCCCATGGACTGTAGCCCACCAGGCTCCTCTCTCTATGGAATTCTCCAGGCAAGAATACTGAAGTGAGCTGCCATTCCCTTCTCCAGGGGATCTTCCCAACCCAGGGATCAAACCTGGGTCTCCTGCATTACAGGTAGATTCTTTACCATCTGAGCCACTAGGGAAGCCCAGTTTAAAGTAATCAATGATAATTTTAAAATCTCTGATACAAATAGATATCTTAAAAAGCAAAATTATGGCTCAGTTATGTTATTTGACTTACTAAAGGAATGACAGAGTTTTGATTCATGTGCAGATCTCATAATATTCAGTTATCCAGAGATTCCTTTATGCTAGACCACTCATCTTAAAGGATAACAAGCTGTTCTATCAATCTCTAGGCTTTTAGGAGACTCACAGGCCAAATGTATACAATATTATATCGATGAGAATCACAGAAATCATGTATTTTAATCATCTAGCATTTTACCATTTTTTATATTTTTATTTTCAGCTTGCAAATATTACACAAAGTTTAAACACAAGTGCTACATAGATATAATTTGAAAACAAAAGCCTCTGAAATTTTCCCTAATCAGAAATAACCACTCTAAGTAATTGGATGCACATAATTACAATGCTTTTCATGAGCATTTGCATATTTATCATTACTATTAGTTATCTTTACATAAGAATCAAAAATATTATTTTGCAACTTGAAATTTTTCAGGTAATATAACTTGGGCATATTTCACTTGTCCATACATTATCTTTCTTTTATTTACAAGGACTGTACAGGTTTTCATTATTTAACCAGTTTCAAATTGACGTGTATTTAGCTTCCTCAATGTCAACCCACTCCAGTGTTCTTGCCTGGAGAATCCCAGGGACAGAGGAGCCTGGTAGGCTGCTGTCTCTGGGGTAGCATGGAGTGGGACATGACTGAAGTGACTTAACAGCAGCAGCAGTATTGGTTCCTTTACAAAGGAAACTATAACAAACTTTCTTATAGGTGTCTTATCAAACACTTGGAGAAATATTTATATAGAATAAAATCCAAAAAGTAGAAATGCTAAGTATGAAGGTATAGACATTTTAAATTTTTATAAATATTACTAAATCACCCTAAGAAAAGACTAGTCAGTCTCATTAATATTATACTACTAAGTAAGTTTTAACACACTTCATCTTATGAACCTGAACACCAAAAAATTTTGCAGCTCACAATCCTCCATTAAAAAAAGACAATAAAAGTGCTTGACAAATCGATGTCACAACATTATTATAAAGACCAGATAGAATACTATGCATGAAAGCATTTGATACAAGTCTTCATTTCAAAACTCAATCTGTTAATTAAAATAGAGTTACTGCCTATGGTAAAAAGTACCTGCATATGTGTAAACAATACAAATGAGTTTTATAATCAAAAGTAAATATTCCTTCCACACTAGATGCCCCATCCGTTTCTGTGAAGGCATAGAAATGTTTAAACACAACATAATCATGTATAGGTTTATGTATATATGTATCTCTCTGTGTATATGTGCATATAGCGAGGGACAAATTAGATGATGTTTTTGATGAGTGTGGCAGATTGTTCAACATCCATTTTAAACTCGTGATGTGCAGATGTGCAGAAGCTAGAAAGTAAAAGCTTATATCCCCTAGAGCTCCATACAACTAGCCTTCCAGATCTGGTTTATTCCCTCTGAGAATGATGGAGTGGGGTGAGGTGTCTAAGGAGGAAACAGGTCAGAGGTGAAGCTTTTATGCTTTTGTGTTTGCTGCTGTGGAGCAGAGTCATAGAGGCCTTTGTTTTTTCTTGGCAGCGTTAGCAGAGATGTCAGTACTAAGTCACTGTTTCGTAATCGTCAAGAGTCAGGGCATGGGCCAGCTGTCTTAGTGATGTGGCCTGGTTCTGGAACTGGTAATAAAAGTGGAATGCCATTCTCATTGCCTTATCCTGATCTCGGTGGGGAAAGAGTCATATGGGTGCACCACTGATTTCCAGGGTAACAAGCCAATGGAACTTTTCAAGTCCTTGTCATTTTTTCTTCATGTGTATCACACATAACCTCCCTCAATGTTTAATACTACTCACGGTTTACCTGACATTTTTTTCACAATTTTAATAGCCTAATGTGCTTTAGTTTAATCTGCATTGATATAACTCTCTCCATCCCTTCATTTTCATAGTTACTGAATCATTTGATTGTTAAGGATGCATTTTTATAAATACGCTATAGTTCCTGATGGTTCATTTGAATTATATCTAGTATTAATTTTGTGTTACCTTTGTTACTCTTCTGTTTAGTCCGTGAACTGATTTTACAAATCAACAATTACCATTTTTATTTTAAGATCTCTAAGAACTGCTACTTTGCCAACAAAGGTCCATCTAGTCAAGGCTATGGTTTTTCCCGTGGTCATGTATGGATGTGAGAGTTGGACTGTGAAGAAAGCTGACTGCTGAAAATCGATGCTTTTGAACTGTGGTGTTGGAGAAGACTCTTGAGAGTCCCTTGTACTGCAAGGAGATCCAACCAGTCCATTCTAAAGGAGATCAATCCTGGGTGTTCATTGGAAGGACTGATGCTAAAGCTGAAACTGCAATACTTTGGCCACCTCATGCAACGAGTTGACTCACTGGAAAAGACTCTGATGCTGGGAGGGATTGGGGGCAGGAGGAGAAGGGGACGACAGAAAATGATATGGCTGGATGGCATCACCGACTCTATGGACATGAGTTTGAGTGAACTCCGGGAGTTGGTGATGGACAGGGAGGCCTGGCGTGCTGTGATTCATGGGGTCGCGGAGAGTCAGACACGACTGAGTGACTGAAATGAACTGAACTGAACTGAAAGAACTGCTTGTTCTTTTTTATAGTCATTTTAAACTAAATATTATTCATTTATTTATATATTACTTTGTATTTGCAATTGTCTCCTTATAGCCTTAAGATGTGTTGTCTTATTTTTTATTAAAATATAATTTACATGGGCCAGTTCTAATGAGGTAGATGAACCTAGCGCCTATTATACAGGACGCAGTTGGGGGAAGGATAGAGTGGGATGAATTGAGAGAGTTGCGTGGAAACATACATTATCATATGTAACATGGATAGCCAATGGGAATTTGCTGTATGACTCGGGGAGCGCAAACTGGTGCTCTGTGACAACCTAGAGGTGTGGGATGTGGTGGAAGGTTGAAGAGAGAGGGGACATATGTATATCTAAGGCTGATTCATGCTGATGTATGGCAGAAACTGACACGGTATTGTAGAACAATTACCATCCAATTAAAAATAAATACATTAAAATAAAATATAATTTACATTTAGTAAAATTGTTCACTTTTATAATGAAATTCTATAACTTTTGACAAAAACTTGGTCATATAAGATGTCCATCACCTCAATTAAGATACTCATTACCTAAAAAATTCCTTCTCCTTTTGAAACTAATTCTTTTTTTTTAATTTATTTATTTATTTTAATTGGAGGCTAATTACTTTACATTATTGTATTGGTTTTGCCATACATTGACATGAATCTGCCCCAGGTGTACATGTGTTCCCCATCCTGAACCCCCCTCCCACCTCCCTCCCCATCCCATCCCTCTGGTTCATCCCAGTACACCAGCCCCGAGCATCCTGTATCACGCATCGAACCTGGACTGGCGATTCGTTTCACATATGATAATACACATGTTTCAATGCCACTCTCCCAAATCATCCCACCCTCACCCTCTCCCACAGAGTCCAAAAGACAGTTCTATACATCTGTGTCTCTTTTGCTGTCTCGTATACAGGGTTATCGTTATCATCTTCCTAAATTCCATATATATGTGTTAGTCTGCAGATGCTGATTGCAGCCATGAAATTAAAAGACGCTTGCTCCTTGGAAGGAAAGTTATGACCAACCTTGATAGTATATTGAAAAGCAGAGACATTACTTTGCCGACCAAGGTCCGTCTAGTCAAGGCAATGGTTTTTCCCGTGGTCATGTATGGATGTGAGAGTTGGACTGTGAAGAAAGCTGATCGCCGAAGAATCGATGCTTTTGAACTGTGGTGTTGGAGAAGACTCTTGAGAGTCCCTTATACTGCAAGGAGATCCAACCAGTCCATTCTAAAGGAGATCAATCCTGGATGTTCATTGGAGGGACTGATGCTAAAGCTGAAACTCCAATACTTTGGCCACCTCATGAGACGAGTTGACTCACTGGAAAAGACTCTGATGCTGGGAAAGGTTGGGGGCGGGAGGAGAAGGGGACGACGGAGAATGAGATGGCTGGATGGCATCACCGATTCTGTGGACATGGGTTTGAGTGTACTCCGGGAGTTGGTGATGGACAGGGAGGCCTGGCGTGCTGTGATTCATGGGGTCGCGGAGAGTCGGACACGACTGAGCGACTGAACTGAACTGAACTGAACTGATACTGTATTGGTGTTTTTCTTTCTGGCTTACTTCACTCTGTATAATAGGTTCCAGTTTCATCCTCCTCATTAGAACTGATTCAAAAGCATTCTTTTTAATAGCTGAGTAATACTCCATTGTGTATATATACTACAACTTTCTTATCCATTCATCTGCAGATGGACATCTAGGTTGCTTCCAAGTCCTGGCTATTATAAACAGTGCTGCGATGAACATTGGAGTACATGTGTCCTTTTCACTTCTGGTTTCCTCAGTGTGTATGCCCAGGAGTGGGATTGCTGGGTCGTATGGCAGTTCTATTTCCAGTTTTTTAAGGAATCTCCACACTGTTCTCCATAGTGGCTGTACTAGCTTGCATTCCCACCAACAGTGTAAGAGGGTTCCCTTTTCTCTACACCCTCTCCAAGATTTATTGCTTGTATACTTTTGGATAGCAGCCATTCTGACTGGAGTGAAATGGTACCTCATTGTGGTTTTGATTTGCATTTCTCTGATTATGAGTGATGTTGCTCAACATCACGAACTAATTCTTATCCTCATTCCTGTTCCACAATAGTTTTGCCTTTGCAAGAACATCATATAAGTGAAATCAGACAATATGTACCTTTGAGTATGGTTTCACTCACTTAGCATAATGCATTTGAGATCCATTTATGTTTTTTAATGCATCAGAGATTTGTTGCTATTTATTGTATCAGAGATTTAATGCATCAGAGATATGTTGCTCTTTATTGCTGAGTAGCAGTTCCTTATATACCACATAGTTCATTGTATATCACAGCACAGTTTGTCTCCTCAGTCTCCAGTTAAGGTTAATCATGCAAGAAAATGTGATTGCTTTCCATAAGATTATGATGTTTGTACATATTAAAATAATTAAACACTAAAAAAATTTAACACTTAGATATTTTATTTCTACAGAAGAACAGACATTTAGCTAAAAGCAAAATATCTGAATACTTGATTTTTGCAGCTTCTATTTAAAAGAACGGAGAGAAAACTTGTCTGGATTATCATTGAAAAGTTCTGTGTAGCAACAGGAATTTTCTCTACATTAGAGCACCCAAAAGAAGTTTTGAGATCTCAGAACAGACTAAATAAGTTTGCCAACATAAGCGTTATATCCTAAGGAGAGATACAGATGAACACTTCACATTTGCTGGGATGGTTAAGAAATCCAGGAGAACATATACACCAAGTTGCAAAATTCTTACATTTTCAGGAAAATTCCAATCACTTGAATTAAGAAACCAAAGTGAAAAGCGTTAGTCCCTCAGTCATGTCTGACTCTTTGCAACCCCATGAACTGTAGCCCATCTGGTTCCTCTGTCCATGGAATTCTCCAGGCAGGTGGGTTGTCATTCCCTTCTCCAAGGGTTCTTCCCCACCCACGGATCGAACCTGGGTGTCCCGCATTGCCGGTGGGTGCTTTATTTTCTGCGCCACCAGGGAAGCCCATAAGAAACCAAAATGGAGAGCAATTAAAATTTCTTCCTGAAAGAGCTCAAACATCCACAAGTGCAAATAAAGCGGGAGTCAGAGAGATTAGGACAGCAATACGCTGAGGTGATGATCTCCCTTTTTTGGCCTGAGGGTCTGTCCCATAAAGCCATGTGTCAATGACCTCATATTCTGAGTGAAAAGAGAGAATTCCTCCAACACACCACAAAGAATGGACCTGAATTAGCTTCCCCCAGCAAAGAATACAAGCATGAGATTTGGAAAAATATATTCCTAGTCCTGAACTGAAAGAACTTAGAAATGCTCTTACTGGTGATGGAAATATCCCAGACCTCCTAACTTGATTAATTCCATGTCAGCCCTATGCATAAATGTTTTTCACTTACTTGGAAAAAAAAATCTGCTCTTTGATGTCAAAGCAAATTTTAGTTCAGAAAAAATGCTGAAGGGACTAGTTCTGATGTTTGCCAATTACTTGAGATAGCTCCATTTTTAGTAGAAATGGCATTTAAAATTATGAATTAAACACTTCAAAAATGTGTCACCCTGAATCTCAACCCCTCCCTTTTAATTTCTTTTTCCATGCTTTTTACAAACAGCAGTAGTTACGAGTGCTCTTTGTATTTAGTTTCAGATGGTGATTATTACTATTGCTTAATACCAATAACTAATCTCTCAGCAACTACCTCATCCTTCAGCAAAGTCCCCTTGCTTACATCTACATTTAGGTTTACGTTTTCTAAAATTAATAACTTCCATGAAAATTTTTTGACCCTATATTATTATTATTCTTTCACAACAGCCTGATTACTCATTCAAGTTCATTGGAAGATGAATACTAAAGATATATTTGTTTCATAGTTAGAAAAAAACCTGTTTTCTCTGCATTTCTATGAAATGAGGATTAAAATACAAATTCTTCAAATAAAAGCAAAAAAAAAAGGCTTTGAATTAACAGAAAGATAGAACTTTGTTTTGTAAGATTTAACATCCAATTACTGTTATGGTCTGCACTGGTAAATAGACAAAGAAGTAAGATTTACAGTGACAGATTGGGGAAAGAGAAATAATCCTACAAATTCAGAAGACATCTGGGCTGATTCAGACAACAGCAGTCAACATTTAGAAAATGTAGATGAAGTTCTTACAGATTTGTCCAGCTCCATCAGAGTGCTTGTTTTTACTGAAGACATTTTAGACTTTAAACTGTAGAGTAAGCTTCTTAAGAGTCGAATTCTATGTAATTGACAAAATCTATTCATCTTGATTGCATTTTTGAAAGTAAATAAACAATTATGGTACAAAGATCAACTGATATTTGAACAGCAATCAAGTTCCTGAAAATATTGTTAAATGTATATGAACGAAAATCGAGTACTAATTCTCTTTAAAGTTAAATTTAAAGTCAATCTTTCCTTTTTTCTCAACAATAAACTTAGATATTTTATTATCATTTGGAACCTGAGCACTTGAAAATTACAGATAAATGATGGCCAGTTTGACAAATTCTAAAAGAACATTCCGTCTGATATCTCATGCAGCATTCACTGAAAAACTCATCACTGGTCATACACTATCATACCCATACTCTCCAAGCCGGAGTGAAGGAAGGAAGGCCTCTGAGAAGAAAGGGGGCAGTTCTAACTTTCCATTTAGGTCCTAGGCTTGATCAAAGTATTTCATCCCATGCCAGGAATTCACAAAGCTTGCCAGCCTCTTTATTCTCTTCCCTTTTCTTTTTTCTTTCTTTCTTTTTTTTTTTTTTTAAGGTCTGGTTTATTCTTAACATCTTCTAGTTAGGTTAATTTGGCTGTCCTGAGTGATTAATTACTGTAGTCAGAAGTAAATATCCTGTGCCACATCAAATTTCCTTCTATGCACTGTGTGTGGTCCCCCTGCATTTGTCTACAGATATATATGTGTGGTGATTGAGCAAAAACATACTTTCTCCCACCCCCTCATTTTTTTTTTAATCACAAAAACAATTCCAAGTGAGGATGTATTCCTCAAACAGTATAGCTGCTAAGATGAGAGATTCAATGTGTTACAAAAGCATCACAATTAATGGCATGTTATACTCCCCAAAAGTGTTTTTATCTGAAAATGTTCCTTTTGTGTGTTGTCAAAATACCTTAATTAGAAGCTGAAAATAAGAGAATAATCTGGCAGTCTTTCTTCTCCTTTCACATTTTTAGCCAGCCTTTTGAACATTCAGTAACTGCTGAAAAAGTATTTTAAACTAATGGACGGAGTTAGACCATTGCTAATTATTGCCACCAATACAAATATTGTTGACTATTTCATCAAGCTAATGTTATCAGTTATTATCCATACATCTCAGGGGACTATAACATATTGAGAAGGGCAGGATTGTCTTAATAAGTCTACATTGACTCAATGGGAAAGGAAATCCAAGCTGGTATCTTGACTGTAAATTATTATTCATCACAGAATAGAATAAATTAAAGGCATACAGAAGTAATTCCCCCTATATCTAGTTACAAAAAAAAATCTTACCTGTTTACAATGAAATGCACCTGTTTCTTTGCACAAAAAAAGCTGCTTCCTGCACAACAAGTAATGTGACAGCAGCAAGAAATCTAACTATTGTTGGACAAACAAGCATCATTTTGGAAAAGCAGCAAGTCCAAATTCTCTCCCAAGTCCATCAAAGAAATCTAATCTTCAGTTAAAAATACAGAAAAGGTTTGTACTTAGGAAAACGACATTGGCCCACATTTCTTTACCAAGTCTACCAAAATTGTGTGTGTGTGAGTTTGTGTGTGTAGTTGTCAGTTAAAAAAGATTTGCCATTGGGAAGTGTGAGTCTATATTTGAAGTGAAAGATTAGTAAAGTATTAATTCAAACACTTCACAGACTGTATCATCCTATCAAAATGGAGAGATGGAGAATTTATCCCGGACCTGGAGAACTTTAAGGGAGCAAAATATCTCTATTAGCTGTTCACAAAGATTGTATGCAGCACTTAAACACTTGAGGGTCTACTTCGTTGGTCTGTAGAGATGATTTTTCTATCAACATCCTACAGACTGCTCAGCTGCTCAGTTGTGTTCGACTCTTTGCAACCCCATGGACTGTAGCCCTCAAGGCTCCTCTGTCTGTGGAATTTTCCAGGCAAGAATACTGGAGTAGGTAGCCATTTCCTACTCCAGGGGATCTTCCTGACCTAGGGATCAAACTCTTGTCTTCTGCATCTCCTGCATTACAGGCAGATTCTTTATCACTGTGCCACATGGGAAGCCCCCAGAGACTACATACAGCAAAAGAACTGTAGTAGTAAATTATGCCATCAGATAAAAGTTCCATGGGAAGGGGGAGATTTTTGCAATAACTTTGAGTAAAGGAAGTTACAAAAGTATAAACCTTATATCAAATGAGTATCTTATAATACTGAGATTGACATAAATGCAGAATCCAGCTTAGACTGTTAATGATCAATTAACTTGAAAAAGCTGAAAAAAATATAAAGAACCAAAAAACCCAGATCTTTTATGAGAGTGGGAATAGGCAGTGGCAATAGCAGGGCTATCAGTTTAAGACATATGTTTTAGTTTATTTGTTTTTGTTTTCATTTGCTTTTCTCCTTGATGATATAAATTTGCCCAAGTAATCCCATTCTCATAGGATTAACTAGCCACGAAAACTAAACCACAATTATTACTTCCTTGTTGATATATGAATAGCAATCTCTCTCACAGAATGGGGTGAGCAGCAGAAATAAGAATAAAATACAGGGCTACAGTTTTGAAGCGGTGCATTTGAAGTGTCCAACTAAATCTCAGTTGAGTTGAGAGAAGTTGGCACCTAAGCAAAAAACAAAGGAGGGGAAAAAGCAAATTTAAAACTGTTTCAAAAAGAACTCTGTGTATACTTACTGGCCCATAAAACTGACTGGATGCAAATAGGTCAGAAACCTACTAAGTTTCCAGGGGGGAAATAAACTATTTTGCCAAAGAAATCACAAGCCAAAATATACATTCATCATACATATACATAGGCACACAGTCCCTTTGACACTTTGAGAATGGAAACAATCCATAAGCTCTTAATATTTCATGTGGGAGAAGCAGGCTGAGAAATTTTTTAATTTGCAAAGTGGTCATATTCCCCAGAATCTATTTCACATTCTGCCAAAGAAGATAATGGAAAAATAAAAACAGCTGAGAAGATACAGCCTGGGTTCCTGGAAAGAAAGGGACCAGGGAGGGAGCTCTTCCAAGAGAAAGGAGAAGAACATAATCAAGACCCCTCTTATGCTCACAGGGAAGGAAGGGGTCTTTCGAGTTTCTGCCTGGAGTGATTTCATAACCTCCACGGGACACTAACAGCTCCATCTCATTCCTCCTCCCTCCCGATGGGATTTGTGTCTTTTGTTGCCTCTGTCTCATTACCATTTTAAAAATATATACATTTTATGGTGTAACAAGGACACAGACATTTTTGCTATATTTTATTAACGGGCCTCAGGAGCCAAAGTAGTAACATCTGGACATGATGAAGATGAGATGGGACCACCCAGAGATCTAGGACTTGAGGCAATCACAGTCACTGAACAAGCCTGGGTTATCTCCTTTCAGGGTGGGGAGCATATGGACTCTGTGTGTGGGGTGAGAAAGTGAATGAGTACTGAGTGACCGATGGACAGACTGCCAGAGAGGGTTAAGGCTGACCAAGTATCTCTGTGCTTCCCTATATTCCCAGCCCTTCTGGAAGTTAGTTTGGAAATACGAAGTAAGCCATTTCTGATCTCAGAGTTAAGATATAGTTTGTCCCTTCTTCCCCATCCTCCCCTGAGAAAGTTAATGGCTTTGGAGGCCATCTGTTCTGCTGATATGGTCCAAGTCCCCTCTTGGATGAGAACTACCCTAGTCAGGGGCTGCACCAGAATCAGATTCTGACACAACTGAGAATTAAACTTCTATTATGTTAAGTTGCTGAGATTTGAGTGCATGCATTAATTGGCCTAATATAATAAGAGGGCACAAATGCAAGTTTTTAGCTTGAAATCCCCTAATTTTTCAAGCATAGCAAAGCATCACAATTTGTAATTGAAATTAGACACCTATTTGACATCTATTATCCTTCAATGACCATGATGTTGGGAAAGACTGAAGGCAAAAGGAAAAGGGGGTGACAAAGGAGGAGATGGTTGGATGGCTTCACCAACTCAGTGGACATGAGTCTGAGCAAACTCGGGGAGATAGTGAAGGACAGGGGAGCCTGGTGTGCTGCAGTCTATGGCATCGCAAAGAATCGGACACAACTTAAGGGCTGAATAGCAACAAAATCCATTCTTCTATGTATTCATATTTCAATCATATCTTATTCAAAGACCAAATTTCTACTCTGTCCATGCAATCTTGGCCAAAGTGCACTTCAGCCTCAGTTAGGGTTAGCAAGAGTGGCTTCATATATAATTATATTCCTGACACCCTTCTCTCAGGAGCAATGACTTCTGTTGTGTTCCTCATTGACCATTTAATCTCGAGTAAGAGAAACCAAAGAGAAGAGGACAATAGAGGACGCTATGGTTGGATGGCATCACTGACTCAATGGACGTGAGTTTGAGCAAGCTCCAGGAGCTGGTGAAGGATACAGAAGCCTGGTGTGCTGCAGTCCATGGGTTTGCAAAGAGTCGGACACAACTGAGCAACTGAACAATAACAAGAAGAAAAACCAACTCTAGCTAGTTAATTCAGAAAAATAATGTTAAAATGTACTGCGCTTCTACTGGATCCTTTGGGGAGACAGAACAGTTACAGAGGCTGCAAAGCAAATACCAATGCCCAAATCACATGGTGGAACTAGTTCCATAGAGATAGCACTGCTGCACCCTTGAGCACAGACCTTCCATCTTCTACCACCAACACTGAGGATGGTAAGCACGTAAAGGTGCTTGGCAACCCTCTGCTGCTCTGGAACTTGGAGCTGCCACCGCACACACAATGCTTGATTCTTTGTTTCACTGGCTTTGTCAGCAAAATCTAGCCTGTATTATCCCTGAAACGTGAGGCTGGAAAAGTGAGTAAACGCCTTCCCCAGAGAGCAGCAGGGAGCAGACATGGCTTTGGGAAATTCCCCAAACCCATGAAGGTTGTTCAGGGGCTGGTGGCAAAAGAAACGACCAATTTCTACTACAGCCACATACACACCACTACTGTGGACTCTAACATGATATAACAGGCACTTAATAAATATCTGTAAATGGATGAAATAACAAAGAGTGACCAGGATTGAAGCATTCGGTTATTCCTATTCACACAGCATCATTTTAAATGACACAAGAGTGATTGGATGGTATAGCATGACCGCACAGCTCCCCTGAGTTCAACAGAATTATTCTTTCAGTCCCATCCAGTTCGATAGCAATCAAAGCCAGAGCTCCAGAGAACGAGCTCCAACTGACACACTCAGCCCCATCCTATAGACTGAGAAGAGGAGCTCAGAGTTTAATAGGATGCTGAAGAAAACTGACTCGGCCTCCACTAGTGAAGTGGAGAATTAGAGCAATTTTGCTGACACTCCAGGCAAAAGTGGGCAGTTTGCCTGGATTATCTAGGTCACTGCCTCAAACTCTCAGATTCATTTTGCCCGCGGAGAACTGTTCTATTAGCTCCAGTTACCACAAATTAACTAACTGAGAAGCATGCTCAGGGTAAAACCAGCCTGGTTCCTAACAATCTCCGTTAAACTATGCTTAAATGTCCACCATTTTTGATCCAGGCTGGATTTAAAAGAGCAACTCTTTGGAGATGGATTGCAAATGCCACATGCTCTTAACTTGCTGTTATATGTAAGGCAGAATGTGCCAAATCAAATGATAAAAAATGAGCCGATTCTCTTTCAGGCTTCCTTATAGGTTTCCCCCATGAGTATGATAGGAATGAATCATCCGAAATGATATTTAGGTTAGTAATGCCATTATAATAAAGTGTGTAATTTAGGTTAGTCTCCATTATGTCAAGAGAATTGCCACATATTCACCTCCTTCTCTGACTTCTCAGCTTTGCCCCTGTGGCTTACTCAGGGCACTGCTAATTGACACAATTAAGAGGGAAGACGGATTTAAAAGACCCAGAGGAGCCGCTGGGAGAGTGAGGTTTATGTACTCAGAAGAAGGTTTTATATACTTCGTAATGACTTCCTTCCGGATACCCCAATTCTTCTCTCAATCAGTGAAGAAACCAGGGTGGGGTGTAGGGGGGGTAACCAACAATACCAGCGTTACAACTTGGTTTCACTCATTTTATTTAAATTAACACCATTTTAGGTCTGGCTCCCTTTAGAGGTGGGATATGGTCTTGCTTAGTTCTCACCCACTTTTCCATTAGTTTTTTTCCTCATTATTTTTTGACACTGTAATAAATTATAATAAAGTGTCACCCCAAACCAAAGTATTCTCAGAAAGTATTTTCCCATGCTGAGCAAGGAAAAAGATAGCATGAACTAAATACAGTTTCTTCATTAGGTAAGGAAAATTCATATCCATTCCCATTAAGAGAATTTAGCCCACTGTTGAAATTTTTATTTACCACGCAACCACTTGATCCATCTAGCTTAACATCTTAACTAGAGAAATGAAAAGAGCCTGGAATTAAGTGGTTGTTTTTCACATGCAGAGTCAGAGAACAAAAACAGGGACCCACATCTGTACTTATTTTAGTTCTGTAAGTCTTGCATCTCTTCTTAGGAGATCAGCACTAGCAAATTGCTGTTAACTGGGATAATTATACAGTTCTCTGAGCAGCAAGCATAATAACACTGTGAGTGTCCAAGGGTTTGAACAATTTGGACTGATTTTGTATGGTGTATAATTTACAGTAAAGATTCAGAATGTCTGTTTTTTAAGGAACAGCTTTCATCCTTTTGCTCTGGATCATTATACATGGAGACACATATTCACAGTCAAATTTGATACAGATAAATCTAAACATCTGCAAAACTAGGATAATTTTATTGGCATTTACACAGTGCTGTCTCGGGCCATTTCTGGTTGTGACTGGCAGAGCCCTAGAAGTTAGCTAAAGCTCACCCATGTCTAAAACGACATTTAAAATGGGTAAACTAAAAAAAATAAAATGGGTAAACTGACATCAAGGCCTCAATATAATTGTTAAGAAATGTCAGTTAGGAGATGTGAATGAGAAAGACCAACTGAAAATGTTATAAAGGAATGCTCAAGTGTATAAAGTAATTAAATGTATAACATATTGAGCTATACATAAAATGTGATTAAAGGGTGTAGTGGTGCCCGCAATAGTCCCTGCTACTCTAGAGGCTGAGGCAGAAGGAAACTGGAGACCAGGAGTTCCGGCTCTGCCAATCAGGTGCCCCCGCTAAGTTCAGCATCAATCTGTGATCTCCATGGAGAATGGGACCACTATGTTGCCTAGGGATGGGTGAACTGGTCCAGGTTGAGAAGGTCAAGATGTGATTGTAGTTGCGGTTAAAAACAAGCAAACAATTTTTTTGTTTGTTTGGTTTTGTTTTATGTTTGGTTTTTTTTTTTTTTTTTTTTAACCTCAATTGTATTTATTTATTTATTTTACTTTACAATATTGTATTGGTTTTGCCATACATTGACATGAATCGACCATGGGTATACAATTTTTTAAAAAGCATGCTTCAATAAGCTTTTTTCACTTGCTTATTTGTTGAGTCATTCAACAGCAACAATAAAAAAAACATTTACTTTGAGGAAAGGTGCATGCATACAAGTCTCTTCAGTCATGTCTGGCTCTCTGCGACCCTATGGACAGTAGCCCCCCAGGCTCCTCTGTCCATGGGATTTCCCAGGCAAGAATATTGGAGTGGGGGTTGCCATTTCCTCCTCCAGGGGGCCTTCCCAACCCAGGGATCGCACCCACATCTCCGACATCTCCTGCATTGGCAGGCAGGTTCCTTACTACTAGCGCCACTAAAGAGTGCTGGAGACTACATGGCTGAACCACACAATCTGTCTTCAGGAAGCTCAGAAATTATCTTCTTGGTAAATATACATAAAAGGCAAACATAACAGCAATCAATATTTCTAGGATAAAGTAGAATTTCACCCCTTTCATAGCTAATCAATTAATATTATTCTTCTATTAGGTAATGATGCTCAAAGAAATCCAAGTCACATAGAAAATATAGTATATAGATAAAGCAAATGACAAGAATATTATATTGCCTGTAATTAATCCTATTAATTACACTATACCTTTGTGTTAATCATAGCAACTGTTTTAATGGTCTAGCCCACTTACTGAAAAAGAACTAGATGTTAATTTCTGATTCAATTTCTTAACAGATACAGCCTTATTCCAATCATCTATTTCTTCTTGTGTGAGTGTTTGCAGATTGTGTCTTTCAAAGAATTGGTCCATTTCATCTAGACTATCAAATATGTGGGCATATTTGCATAGAGTTGATCACATATTCCTTTGTGTGTCCAACTCTTCGCTGCCCTATGGACTATAGCTCTCCAGGCGTGCTCTTTACCACTGAGTCACGTGGGAAGCCCAGATATTCCTTTACAACCCTTTTAAAGTTAATGAGATCTCTGGTGATATTCCTCACTCAATTCTGATATTAGTAATCTGTGTCTTCTTTTCTCCTTATTTGGCCTGGCTAGGCACTTATTGATTTTACTGATTTTTTTTCAAAGAGGCAGCTTTTGGTTTTATTTATTTTCTCTATTGATTTCCTGTTTTCAGTTTCATGGGTTTCTATTCTAATTTTTATTATTTCTTTTCTTCTGCTTATTTTGGATTTAGTTTGTTCTTCTTTTGCTAGGTTCCTAACGCAAAGAGTCGGACATGACTGGGCAACTGAACTAAACTGAACTGAAAGTGAAAACTTAGATTAATGATCATAGCTCTTTCTCCTTCTTCAGTACAGGCATTATTGCTGTGTCCCACAAATTTTGATAAGTAGTATTTTCATTTTGTCCAAAAGTATTTTTAATCCTCTTGAGATGTCTTCATTGAACCTGTCAGAGGCGCTTTTTAATGTCCAAGTATATTAGGATTTCCCATCTATTTCCCTGTTATTAATTTCTAGTATAAGTCCATTATGTCCTGAGAGCAGACACTGTATGATTTCTGTTTCTTTTTTCTTTTTTGTTTTTTGGGTTTTTTTTTTGGGGGGGGGGTGATTTCTGTTTCTTTAAGTGTGCTACGGTGTGTTTCCTGGTTAAAAGTGTGGTCTATCTTTGTGAAGGTTCCATGTGAGCTTGAGAAGAAATGTGAACTCTGTAACTGTTGGAGGAAGTAATCTATAGATGTCAATTATGTTCAGTTCATTGAGAGTGCTATGCGGTTCAGCTGTGTCCTTATAGATTTTCTGCCTCTAGATATGTCCATTTCTGATAAATAAGTGTTGAAGTATTCCACTGTAAGAGCAGATTCATCTATTTTTCCTTGCCGTTCTATTGTGGGTTTTTTTGCCTCGCATTTGCTGACTCTTATGTAGGTGCATAAATGTTAAGAATTGTTGTGTCTTCTTGAGTAGCAACTACTGTACCGTCATGCTATTCACATCTTAGGCTTCCCTCATAGCTCAGTTGATAAAGAATCCACCTGCAATGCAGGAGATCCCAGTTTGATTCCTGGGTCAGGAAGATCCCCTGAAGAAGGGATAGGCTACTCACTCCAGTATTCCTGGGCTTCCTTTGTGGCTCAGCTTGTAAAGAATCTGCCTGCAATGCGGGAGACCTGGGTTTGATCCCTGGGTTGGGAAGATCCCCTGGAGAAGGGAAAGGCTACCCACTCCAGTATCTTGGCCTGGAGAATTCCATGGACTGTATAGCCCATGTGGTCACAAAGAGTCAGACACAACTGAGTGACTTTCACATTCATACACCTCTTATTCCTGGTAACATTCCTTGCTCTGAAGTCAGCTCTATCTGAAATTAACATAGCTATTCCTCTTTACTGTTGACGAGTGTTAGCATAGTATAATTTGTTGCATTTCTTTACTTTTAATCTAGTTGTATCTTTAGATTTACATGGGTTTCTTGCAAACAACATGTAGTTGGGTCTTGTTTCTGGATCCATTCTGACTATCTTTCTTTATTGGTATATTTAGACCATTGATATTTAAAGCAAACATTGATATAACTGGAGTAACATCTACTTTATTCATTATTGTTTTCTATTTGTTGTCCTTGTTCCTATGTTTGTCTTAACACATTTTTCCTGTCTTTTGTGGTTTTAATTGAGATTTTTATATGGCTTCATTTTCCTCCTTTCTTAATATAATTAAATATATATATTATACATATTATTATATCAATTATAATGCTTTTTAAAACTTTTTTAGTAGTTGCTCTAGAGTTTGCAATATGCATTTATAGATGGTCTCTGATTTATGATGGTATGGCTTACAATTTTTCAACTTTATAATGTTGCAAAAGTGATATGCATTCAGTAGAAACTGTACTTCAAATTTTGAATTGTGATATTTTCCTGGGGTAGTGATAAGTGGGTGCAATACTTTTTCACAATGCTGGGCAGTGGCAGCAAACCACAGGTCTCAGTCGGCCACGCGATCACGAAGAACAACCGATACACTTAACAACCATTCTGTACCCGTACAATCATTCTCTTTTTCACTTTCAGCCATTACAGTATTTATAATATTCAGGTTAATTCTAGTTTTTGCTATTATAGTACTGCAATGATCATTTCTGTCCAACTATCTTTATACAGAAAAATGAGCATTTTTCTATGAACAGCTCTTTAGATGTTGGTAAAGGTACCCTTAGGGTTATACACAATGTTTCCACAAGGCATGTGAGCATAATTACTTTGAATTAAAGTAATTCATTTCAACTTCCACATTATTTTTTTCTTAAAGTGACCTGCCCAAGAAGGTGTTTACAGTTGAGGTATTGCTCTGCTTCTCCTTTCCCATCTCTGCTTTCAAAATCACCCTTTTCTCACTTTACACAAGCCACTTAGAACAAGTAAGATAACCAACACAAACAATGTCAAGTGCTAGTGAGACTGGAACAATGGGAACTCTCCTAAATTGCTCCTAAATGTGAAATTATACTGTCACTCTCAAAAATGGTTTAGCAGTTTGTTAAAACATCAAACATATCCTTCGTGAGACCCAGGAAACCCATACCTATGTATTACCTGATAAAAAAATATATGTTCACACAAAACCTACAAATGAGAGTTTATAGCAGGTTTACTCATTATTGCACCAACATGCAAACAACCCAATGCCGTTCAGTGGATGAATGGATAAACAACAGTGGTACATCACACAACTGAATACTACTCAGCAACAAAAAAGAATGAACTTATATAAATCTCAAAGGCATTAGGCGAAGTGACAAAATATCTCAAAAGTTTACATATTATATAGAATCCATTTATATAACATTCTGCCTGGCAAATAACTAGTGATGGAGACTAGATCACTGTTTGCCAAAGGGGAGGGCAGGTGTGGGAGAGAGTGTGTGATTGCAAGGCATCAAGGTGACACAGAGATGCTTTTGAGGGGAGAAGGGGCTGATGCAACTATTCTGTTTGCTCACTGTCATGGTGTTTGCATAAATTCATACCTGTGTTAAAATTTACAGAGCTGTACCCACAGATAAGCTAATGCAACTGCGTGTTAAGGCAAAAATAAAAAACTACCTATGTATTCATTCAGAATCTCCTGTGGAACATTGCTCCAAAATATAAAACCCCCTTGAGTATCAAAAGGATAGTTTGAACCACTGCAGTTCTTTAGAATAAAGAACCAAAGACTATTACATAACTTTAGGCAGGTTATGTGGAGAAGGAAATGGCAACCCACTCCAGTGTTCTTGCCTGGAGAATCCCAGGGATTGGGGAGCCTGGTGGGCTTCCGTCTATGGGGTCACACAGAGTCGGACACGACTGAAGTGACTTAGCAGCAGGCAGGTTATGTGATTCATGATACTTTCAAGAAAATTTTAGTGGAATCTAATTCTTTTTTGTTAGCTAGTTTATGTCTAAGAAAATTCAGTGGTAGATCTTTATGTAGTTTTTGATATGTAATAGAGGGAGTTTCCGTAATTAAGAGCTACAAGGAAATTTTTTTCCATTCTCACCTACTTATTTATGTGAGGAAAGTTTCTTAGCTCTTAGATCTATAAAAATGAAAATGAAAAAAACAACTCATATAAGAATAGAATTGACGCTAAAGCTTGGCTTAATTGAACACCTGCTCTTGCTTGCTGATGGCTTTTCATATCTGTCTGAGATCTGTTCCTTGATTTCCTTCATCCTTTATGTTCATGGAGCATTAATAAGAAAACCAAAACTTTGTGCATGTTCATGGATCGTGGCGATTTTATTAACATAGTGAGCTGTATCATGTTTACTCCAGCCTAAGTATGTTGGAGCCTTAACTCCCAGTCCTTCACAATGTAACCTCCTATAAAGATAATCAAGTTAAAATGAGATCATTAGGGTGGGGCTGACCCAATATTTCTTATAAAACAGGAAAATATGGACCCAGGAACAAGCATAGAAGCTGAACAGACACAGGGCTATCCCTAAGTCACAGAGAAAATCTTGAACCAGATCCTCTTCTCAAAGACCTCAGAAGAAAGCAACCTTGCCAGCACCTTGAGTGCAGACTCCTAGACTCCAGAAATGTGAGACAATAAATGTTTTTTGTTTAAACCACCCAGTCTGCAGTACTCAGGTCCTTCTGCCTACTGCCAAAGTGTGGGAAGAAGTCTGGGGCTTCTAATTGCTTCTCGTGCAGATTTCAATGCTCCATATATATTCATTCCCTGATTTATCCCTATTACTATGTACCTGTTACCGTTAAGCCCCAAGCCTTTTGCAGGCAGGACTCTTGTGGTGTAAATAAAGTGATTTGTTGGCATTCCTCACTGCCAGCTTCAAACTCAGCTTTTTTGCGACTGCTAATCCCATTATCACAAGTGTAATGTTTCCTGGCTTTCAAAATCTTAATGCTGTTTTTCCCTCTCCCATTTTCCTCATCCTAGTAGGCTTGTGCCTTCTTTTAAAATACATTTTTAATTAGAAGTATTGAGTTCCATGATTTCATATGACTTCAGCTACACATTAGATAAGATATTTGATATATTTTGGTGTATGTTTTGAATCAGGAGATATTTTTAGGATGACTACTCAGGCATATGGCTGGAAAAGGCATATTGTAATCATAATACTTGCTTGTGTTGATTAGAAGATATTAAATCATCTCTGTTCTAGAATAAGTTCTTTTTTAAGGGGCTAGGGTTGATCTAATGATAATTACATTAACCAGGGTTTACAATCAGCTGTGCTTATTTTACTCCAATACAGGTTGAATTACTAGATAGTAACATATCTAGACATCCACATGGAGATACACTGATTTTGTAGAATAGTTTATACTTATATCTTTACCAATAGATGGAAAAAGAATGTCAAAATGTGACTTCTATTGCAGGTTCTGCCATTTACTAGCTGTGTGCTGTTATTACATTCAGTTCATCTAAAGTGTGCTTCTTCTTCCATAAGCTATGTATATTAGTTACCAAAAATTCTATAATTCTGTACTTTTAACTGAAATAAGTCAACTTTCTTCATGCTTAAATTATTATCTAGCATCTAAAATAGAAATATGTGTATATTCATCAATTAGAAAGCAGGTTCCTATATAATTTGGGCTAAATAGTTCTCTTATTTTATGTTAGAAAAAGTAGAACATACTACCTGAAGATCCCTCCACTACCAAAGAAATCTTCTTAAGTTTCTTTCTCTTTTGCAAAGAACTCTTTAATTGTGGTAACACAGAGATTTTAAAATGGTGATTTTTAACAACTTCAAAGTATTATGATTCAGTGATTTGAGGCACATTCGCCATGTTGTGCAACAATCATAGAATGGGCGCATCGGCTGGGAACCTATGTCAGACACAACTGTCGATCAGTTTTCTTGGACCACAAGGTTACTAGCTTGGCTCTGCAGAGCCAAGTACTGTTGTTGAGCATGGCAGATTCTCTCAGTGAACCCCACCAATCTTGAACACAGTGGGTCCTCCAAGAAACATCCTTCAATGATGAGAAAGCATGTGTCCACCCTGGATCCTCTTTCCCACTGGAGAACCCTCAGGTCTAGAGAGTGGGGTTCTTACTGCCAGGCTGAGCCAGCCTGGTGGAGGGGTAATGCTGGCAAAGTCCCTCTCGGTCTCTGTGGTCCAGGGAACTGCTTCAGGCTCACCCCCAGAGTTCTGGGATTTTCTCAGTAGAGTCATGTCTATGGAGAGTTATTCAGTGGTCTTCTTGTGAAGGAAACTGAAGTCAGGAACAAGCTATCTCACTGTCTTTATGACAGCACCTCCACTGTAGTCAATTTCTACCCCGCTTGCATAGGTATATACTTGTTCTGACACACTGACTCCCCTTGTTCCACTATGTCTATCCTTTCACATAGCTCCATTTACATTATATTAAAGAAAAATCATGTCACTTCCATGTTAAAAATCTTGAATGGCCCCACATTTACCCTGAGAAGAAAACCATGACCCTTATTTCAGCTTGTAGGGCCATATGTCATCTGACCCATTCAACTTCACTGACCTCACTTCCTACACTTGGTTCCTTGGTCACTATGCTCCAGGCACACCTGCCGTTTTGATTTTTCCTAAACACTCCAGCTCAGCTCCTGTCTCTGTAGTGCTTGACCTCCAGATATCCACATGGCTTATTGCTACACTTCCTTCATATCAGTTCACTTCAGTTGCTCAGTCATGTCCAACTCTTTGCGATCCTGTGGACTGCAGCACGCCAGGCTTCCTGTCCATCACAAACTCCCGGAGCCTACTCAAACTCATGTCCATTGCGTCAGTGATGTCATCCAACCATCTCATCCTCTGTCATCCCCTTCTCTTCCCATCTTCAATCTTTCCCGGCATCAGGGTCTTTTCCAATGAGTCGGTTCTTTGTAACAGGTGGGCAAAGTATTGGAGATTCAGCTTCAACATCAGTCCTTCCAATGAATATTCAGGACTGATTTCCTTTAGGATTGACAGGTTGGATCTCCTTGCAGTCCAAGGGGCTCTCAAGAGTCTTCTCCAACACCACAGCTCAAAAGCATCAATTCTTCAGCGCTCAGCTTTCTTTTCCTTCATATGTCATATATATCTTTATATCATGTATATCTTTTCCTTCATATATCAACCTAGGTATCACCACATAGAGGATTTAGCACTCTCTTCATTCTCTGTTCCCTGCTTAATCTTTTGCATAGAGTTTATCATCTTATGTAATATTTCTTTGTTATCCATTTACCTCCATGAATTCAACTAATTCATGAGAGTAATTCTCAAAATATATTTTGGAAATAATTAAGATAGAAAAATTGGAAAGGAATGATAGGCTTAGTTTTAATTATACTGAACTGGACATGAGCATTGCATATAGCTATTTTTTTTTCTGAACTCAGGAGAAGACTAGCTGGATACAGATTTAGAAGACGTTAAGGTAGGCGACAGTGAAGCCATAAATGTGGGTGTTAAGTACATAGTTTGTCATTAATAAAATCATCAGCTCAAAGTTAAACAATTGTAGACCTTGGCACTGACCCTAAAGCAGTAAGATTCCTTTTATGGACATGCCTGATTAACTTGGCAATTGAGAGCATTGATGCTATAGGACCTGTAGTCAAGAGCTCTTGGGATTATTGAGATTGAAATGCATTTAGATTGATACCCATCTCAAAATGCATATCCTGTTAGTGTCTGCTAGCAGTGACAAAACACACAGACATTTAGAATTTCCAAAAATGCTAAACAAGTTGTCTTTTATTTTATTCTATCTTATAAACAAGAAAAAAAGATTTAAAACAAAAGAATCGGATCTTGTATCTAAGAGATTTTGATGTGAACCCTTATAATAGAATGCTGAGTTCTGTTTCCTGTTGCCTCAGAATTAGTGAAGGGGGTCCAGAGATGAATACAAAGAGATGATACTTACTTCTACATTCTAAAAGCAGTCAACATTAAAAGGTTCTGATAGTTCCCTAGGACTTAAATACAGGCGGTCAAAATTATTGTTTTGCAGTCATTTACCCGTTAATGACTGCCTTTGCAGTCACTTACCCATTAATCTCTTCCAGCAAAAGTTCTAAAGTAGGAGGAAACTCAAGGATATATATAGAGTGGTGAGACATTGACTTAGAGGGACAGTCCTGCAGCTTTTCTCTCTTTTCCAGCTTGGTACTAAGATGGAGACATATTTTTATCCCTTCCTTCCAGCCAACTTAGAAGGCTTAAAAAAAGACTAGCAGCTTATTCCTGATTGTTCATCCACTTAGGAGAAGACTTCTGATCTGTCTTGTCCTTTTGAGTGGAAGAAGAGGTAAGGGGTGAGGATAAATGGCTGAGCAGAAAAAAGAGGCCACAGTGAAATAACCTGACGCTTGACAAGTTTTAAGTAGGTTGAGAGATATTTTTTGTGGTTTAAATAGACATAGAAGAAAGAAGACAGTCTTGAGCAGCCTAGTGGAGCCTAGAGATGTGCAGTCCTATATTTTATAAGACATGGGCAAAGAGGCTTTCCCAGAAGTATGTAGTTTTTAGAATATCCAGCTGGAAAACGTCGCTGTGGAGGTATCGATGAATGTCAAAAATGAAGAGTTTCCTTGAAAACCCATCACAGACCCAGTCCATGAGATGCACTGTGAGATGGTTCAAAGGCCCCAGGGAATGACCAGGCTCTGAATTCTTGACCAGAGTCTGCATACCTGTGCCAGAAGCCACCAAAAAAGATAATCACAGCACTTGCTAATCAAAAGATACTGCATGCTTTTTTAAAATTTTTCCCTTTCTTTTGAAACATAAGAGAAAGGGACAGAGGAAAGAGAAAGAAGAGGAATGATAGAACAGGCCACTCCTAGTTGTCAGCTAAAATGTCATTGGCAGGAGTAGAAGGGGAAGACTGAGTGTTAATTAGATATGAGATTAAGAAGTCAAGTATGTTGAAAGAACTTTTTTTTTAACTGCAAAAGAGTGGCTGAGAAGTCTTAGGGTCAATAGGGTAGACTTTTTTCCAAGCATAGTTGAAAACAGTGATGTAGAAAAAATTAAAACATTTAATTTTTGTATTTGGTTGTACAGATTTTTCAAATATTGCATTATTGTGGATTGTAAAAAAACATTTGGGGGGCTCTTTATTCCTTCCTGAGAATCGGAGCTTCCATCTGGCATCCTTTTGCTTAAATCTGAAAAACTTTCTTTAGAATTTCACATAGTGCAAAACTTTTGGCAACAAATTCTTGTAGTTTTCTTTTATATGCAAGTGTCTTTATTTTTGCCTTCATCCTTCAGAGGTATTCTCACCCGAGATGGCATTTCCACTAATTTCAGGACTCCATTTTCTTGAAGATAAATCCGAGATCATTTGACTCATTGCTTCCTTTCATGTGATGTTTTTTTCTCTGGAATCTTTTAAGACGTTAGTCTTTAGCACTTGACTGAGATTGCCTAGGTACTGTTTTCTTTGTATTTATCCTACTTGGGCTTTGCTGAATTCCTTGAATGTTTAAATTTATGTCTTTCAACATACCAATATCAACAATACCAATACACTTTCCTATCAAGTATTGCCCAGTATTGAGTTTTAAATATTTATTCTTTGGATTACTATTAAAAATATCTGTGAGAACTGGGCTAATAAAAGTTATCTGGCCACTTCCAAAAGGATACTTTATTGATTTTAACAACCTGTAAATATTATAATATAATGCCAAGGAACAAATATTTAAAACTCAATACTTGACAATGCTGTGTAAGGAAGTATACTGGTATTGTACCTAATAAAGATTATTTCAAAGGTTTCCTTTCAAAATAATGATAATTATAGAAATAATCAATCACTCAGTTCAGTTGCTCAGTTGTGTCCGACTCTTTGTGACCCCATGGACTATAGCATGCCAAGCTTCCCTGTCCATCACCAACTCCCGGAGCCTACTCAAACTCATGTCCGTCACATCGGTGATGCCATCCAACCATCTCATCCTCTGTCATCCCCTTCTCCTCCTGCCTTCAATCTTCCCCAGCATCAGGGCCTTGTCAGATAAATCAGTTCTTCGCATCAGGTAGCCAAAGTATTGGAGTTTCAGCTTCAGCATCAATCCTTCCAACGAATATTCAGGACTGATTTCCTTTAGGATTGACAGGTTGGATCTCCTTGCAGTCCAAGGGACTCTCAAGAGTCTAATTATTATAAAAATAATAATAATCATAAAAATAATAATAGCAGTTAATTTCCACTGTATACTTTGTCAGGTAGTATTCTAAATACTTTATATGTATCAATTTACTGAATATTCAAAAATATCACAAACAAGCATATACTATTATTGACTCAGTTTAAGAGATGAGTCCAGACCCAAGATCATCAGGTATTTAAAGAGGAGAAATTCACACTCTGGTGGTTTATATCAACAGGGTCTATATTTAACCAATAGCTTTCATTGCCCTGATATTTTCCCAGTAAATAATTAAACATTTAATCTCAGTCAAAGGAATTTTAACTCATATTGTTTTCAGCATAATTTGACAGTTTTAAAGATTTCCCCACTCAACTTCACTGAGGCCACCAGTCTAAGACAAAGAGAAGTGGGAAACAGAGGCTGTCTGCCTGTGTATATTTTCTGAATGGTGGGATAAATGGCTTGTCAAGAGTTAAAATGAATATTAGAACGTTCTTACTTTAAAGATCACCTTCATCATCATTTCTTACTTTATATGAACACTAATTCACTGCTATATTCCCTTAAACCAAAAGAATTGTTTAAACCTCAACAGGTATTGTTGTAAAAGAACTGTTACAGACAGTGTGCTCCTAGGGTGGGGAGACAGTGTGTGATTGAATGGTGATGTTGTTTTGGCAACTAATTTTGAAACATGTTTGGTGGTGGTAAGGAAACATGTTAGTAGAACTCTACTGAAACAGAAACACCATCTTGTGAGCTATGTTTCACAAATAAGAAATTCAGTCTAGAGGGCAACATAAATACAAGGATTCTGATCTTCCTTATATTCAACCCTTTTTCAACCTGAGACTTATGGCAAAATAGTTTTTCTAGAAAATGCCTTTATAATTAAGAATATAGAAAATACAAGTCATGTATAAACCCTCATTTCTCCAAGATTAATAGCCACTGGTGAAAGGTGAATATACACTTTTAATAACAACAAAAAAGTAGCCCACTTTGCTCTACTCTAAAATACTTTGAGATTTATATTTGTAACAACTTGGGAAAGGGCTTATTTTAGTGTCATAGAACAAGAAAGAAACTTGATCATCATGATATTTAATTTTAGAGATGAGTAAATCTTGGTCAAAATCTTATTAAGCATTAATTAATCTACTCAACAAACATTGGCTAAGCTTCAGTTATGTGCTGGACACATATAATCATACATGTTAGACTGTGAAATTCTTGAACAAAGAAAACAATTGATTCATAAAATAACACTGAGATAGGCTAAGAATTCAGATCTGCATCTTCTGCATCACAGACAGATTCTTTCTTTACTGCTGAGCCACTGCGGAAGTCCTGTAGGTGTCTAGTCCAGCACTTTATCCAGAATAAAAGTGGCTAAGGGCTTCCCAGGTGGCTCTAGTGATAAAGAACCTTCCTTCCAATGCAGGAGACATAGGAGACTCAGGTTTGATCTCTGGGTAGGAAAGATCCCCTGGAAGAGGGCATGGAAACCCATTCCAGTGTTCTTGCCTGGAAAACCCCACAGAGAGAGGAGCCTAGTGGGCCATGGTCCATAGGGTCACAAAGAGTCAGACATGACTGAAACAACTTGGCATGCATGCAAGTTGAACAAATGGGTATCAAGAACTTTCCACAGAAAGATAGGTAGGACTTGATGTTCTTTTACTACCTGAATTAAGCATTGGTATTACCTTTCCAAGGACTTCCCTTGTGGCTCAGATGATAAAGCATCTGCCTACAATGCAGGAGACCCGGGTTCGATCCCTGGGTCTGGAAGATCCTCTGGAGAACAAAATGGCACCCTACTCCAGTATTCTTGCCTGGAAAATCCCATGGATGGAGGAGCGTGGTAGGCTACAGTCCATGGGGTCGCAAACAGTCGGACATGGTTTCAAATATCCTTGGTTCAATAAAAGCAGTTACTTCTTACCATAAAATCATGTCTTATAATTTCCATTAATTCTGAAGGCTTGCATTATTAGGTTCCAGAAAACAGCTTAAGATGCTAGTCATTGTTTTTAAATGTTAGATAAATGGCAAATGTTCTATATATTCTACACAATAAGAAATAACATTTTTCCACAGAGCAAATGAATGGTATTATTTGAATTAAATGATCAAACCACAAAAGACAATAGAGGTTAACTTTGCACAGTGTATTTCCAATACCATTTGAAAGCTAATGCAAGTTCAAAGGACCAACTTGAACCTGAAAATGTTCCCAAATACTCCATTTCCCAAATATATACACAAAGTTATTGAAATCAAAATAGTTATGAATGCTAAAACTTTTTAACTGTAAGGATATTGATTCTTTAATAATAAGCAATTAATAACAGAGTATATCTTAGTAATATTTGCTCAATAGAACCAAAGATTATTTCATCATTCTGCTACAGTTTATGGCTATGAACAAGTAAAAAATTAGCATTTTTCTCAAAGATAATGGACTAATGAGACTCACATGGAGTTTTACCACAGAAAGAAGCTTCAGAAAGTCACACTGTACTCGCCATTCTCTGAAGTCATGAATATGAAATTTATTTCATTGAATCAGTAACTTAACCCATATTTATTTATCTCTATCTGAAAAATATAGTGCAACGTGCTGTGGAGGGTAAATTGATGACTCAAATATAAATATTTCCTTCAAGATACTTACAGAGTAATAGTAAAGATAGAAAATATATGTAAATTAAAATACCAGTATACTGGGGGCCCCATTGCTATGTAAACAGCGACAAATCATTGGGAACAACTATGTTACAATTCTGTCAGGAGCTATCAGTTACTGAGCACAGAACTGACTTCCTAACTGCTGCTAAGGGAAGAGAAAGGTTTTAGGGAAGAGGAAATGGTTACCTCTTTTTTTTTTAGAGAAACTTTTGTAGGGGAATAAAATTGAAAGTGAATGTAATAAAACTTACTTGACAGCAGTACGTTAGGGTAAGCAAGAGGGTGTCTCTTGAGAATAACTACGAGTCAACTCTGATATAGGTGGTCTGAGGTAAGCCACCAGTGGTTTTTATTAAAACCCAGCATGTGGTAATGGAAGAGGACTCTCCTCAGTGAGGGTTTCATGCTATATTCAAGAACTATTCTGAGCTCTTGGTTAGGAATTGTCAAGAAGGATTTCTTCTCTAGTTACCAATTATTCTTGATTTGATTGAATGCTCTATCTTTGTAATGATTCTTCTCTACTTGGTGAAGGTATGCACGTTACTGAGGCAAGAACAGGGCACAGATTCTTGATTAAGCAAGAATTCCAGAATACCTCAAAGCAAGCCTGATATGGGTTGCTCTCCATTAGCAGATTACTTGAGTTTAAGAAAGACCATCATCTCCACTGCCCTAAAGAGAAAACAAAAACACACATGTCTCTTGGCATTCCAGGAACTGACCAAATTAATGATAGAATATAAACTATTGATACTATGTATAAAATAGATTGGAAGGCCTGATGCTGATGCCAAAGCTCCAATACTTTGGCCACCTGATATGAAGAGCCAACTCATTGGAAAAGACCTTGATGCTGGGAAAGATTGAAGTTGAAAAGGAGAGGGGCAACAGAGAATGAGATGCTTGGATGGCATCACTGACTCAATGGACATGAATTTGAGTAAGCTCTGGGAGATAGTGAAAGACAAGGAAGCCTGTCATGCTGCAGTCCATGGGTTCACAAAGAGTCAGACATGACTTAGTGACTGAACAATAAATAAAATAGATAATTAATGAGAATCTACTGTATAGCACATGGAACTTTACTCAGTGCTCTGTGGTGACCTAAATGAAAAGGAAATCCAAAAAAGCACGGGTGTATGTATACTTATAGCTGCTGACTTTGCTGTACAGTAGAAACTAGCAAAAATTATAAAGCAACTATACTCCAATTTTTTTTTTTTTAAAGAAAAGAAACCAGAAGTTTCAATAGACTATTCTATCTGACATTATTGCTCTAGACACTCACCTCAGGGTCAAAGTCTCTTGAAAACCCTTCGGATTAGATTAGAAACAGAATCAGGATTTCATTCATTACTGTTATTTTATTCTATAAGCACTTGAGTAAGTGAGTGAGTGAAAGTCACTCAGTCATGTCCGACTCTTTGCTACCCCATGGACTGTAGCCCACTAGGCTCCTCTGTTCATGGAACTCTCCAGGCCAGAACACTGAAGTGGGTAGCCATTCCCTTCTCAGGAGATCTTCCCAACTCAGGGATTGAACCCAGGTCTCCTGCATTGCAGCTGGATTCTTTATCATCTGAGCCACCATTTACTTTGCAGCAATTCCCAGAGAAAGTGGCCCTTCAGCTGACTTTTGAAGAATGTGCAAAAGGCAGCTGGATTTTGTGGTGAAGAATTTCATATGGAGTATGGTCATGGGAAATGCATGATAAATTTAGAGACCACAGGTAATCTGATAGGTTTTGAACCATAGCCATGTTGTATGTATGTGTATTGGTGACAGTAACACCATGCCATGATGGGCCTTACTGTTATGTTAGAACTTGGGTTTTCTCTTGAAAATAAGAGACTCAATGACAGAGATTAACAAGTGACAGACAGGAACAACCTTCCATTTTAGAAAGAATTTCTCTAGAAAAGCCTGAACAATAATTGGTGTGTGTGTGCATACTTAGTCATGTCCAACTCTTCGCCACCCCATGAATGACAGCCCACCAGGCTCCTCAGTCCATGGAATTTTCCATGCAAGAAATACTGGAGTGGGTTGCCATTTCCTCCTCCAGGGGATCTTTCCAACCCAGGGGTCAAACCCGCATTTCCTGCACTGGCAGGCAGATTCTTTACCACTTGCAACACCTGGGATTTTGCTCAATAACTGTTTGTTGAGTAACTATTGTTCAATAAATAATAGTTGAATGAATTAATAAATGATGAGGGTCATAACTAATTAAATGACAAAGAGACTAAAAAGACAATTACAAAGATAAGAAAACAATATATTTTTTAAAACTTGAAAAAAGACTGAATTGTGGTTTGAAAAAAAAATAAATCAAGTATGTCTATATGAAAACAAACAAACCCTGGACTTATCGTTTAGGACTTTTCAAACATACTCACCCTTACGGACAAGACTGTATTTTTGGATACACAAATATTAATGCCGTCTACTATAGGACTTATTTAATTTGGCCTAGATAGCCCTTATACAATAACTTAGATGGACTTGCCACTTAAATCATGTCCTCAAAATTTCTAGCAAAATTGGCATATTGTCTCAGTAAAAACAGCTGCTTTGATTCAAACAGTTCATATAAAAAGCAACAACACAAACTTAGTTATAGCACTAGAAAGAAAAAAAAAAAGCCACAAACAACCCACAAATGGTAAGCAAGGCTCTTGTCTATTTTTAACATTTGCTTTAATATCAATGGCAACGCATTTTTAAACAAATAATATTTTTTTTTCCTAAGTTATTTTCAAATGCAAATCTCTAAAAACACTCTGAGGCAAGCCTTTGGAATCTTTCAACTTAATAAACTCCAGCTGCCTTAAAAAAAGCGATTTAATCTTACACTATTTGCCTGAACCTTTTCTGATTTTAAGATGTTATTGAATTGGTCCAGAGTCATATTACAAAAGAAAAACTCTATGAGGATTCTGGGAAAGGCAGATGAAGTGTTTTAAAATTATTTTTTTAGTTCATTTGGAGGACAGCCATATAGACTTGAAACTGTCATAGCATTAAACTCTGAACAAGTAATCTCAGAACATATTTGCAAACTTGGGGAAAAAAATTCTACTGTAATCCATTTTTAATTTTGGAGGAGATGGGAATGGAATATGTTTAGCTAATTATCAAACTGTTTTTTTAAGTATTTTACCAAGAGCTATCAAATGCTGTATTCTTATATTTTGTAAGGCCAGATTTTATCTGGTGTAGGGGAGAATGTTAAACATGTGTACAGAGAAACTTCAACCAAAATTCGGCTAGACAGAAATTTATTACTCATCAATAGATTATCAGGCCCCACAATCACCTTCCTTGAACATGTTGCTAATATTTTGCACTGATTAAAACTTTTTATTGTGAAATAATTTTAGATTTATAGGAAAACTGCATAGTATAAGAAGATCTTATATATCCTTCAATCTGTTTAATCTTATGTTAAAATCTTATATAACCATATCACAATTAAGAAGAAAAGAAAATGCTGAAACATTATTAATTAAATTACAAACCTTATTAAAACTTTTTACTAATTTTCCACTAATGTTATTTTACCGTATCCCATACTGTCTTTGGTTGAAACCATCACCAATAATATCAGTAGACAGTATGATGCCATGATATGATGTACAACAAGACACATATCATTTTAGTGGATTTTTTTTTTTTTTTTTGGAGAAAAATACATAAGTTCAATCCAGGCAGAAGAAAACATCATTCTTGCCCAAGCTGAGGGACATTTGAAAAAAATAACTCTTCAGTGCTTTTCAAAAGCATCAAGGTCATGAAATACAGACGTTTATGCCAGTTGCATTCTCTCTCAATCTCTCTCCTAACTTCCCTGAAAAGTCTGAGAGTTATAGCGATCTCTGTGTTGCAGTTTGAAAACCTGAGGTCCAAAGATGTTCATTTCATTCCTGAACTGCAAAGCTAATAAAAGGTAAGGCCACAATTAGCATCCTGGTCTATAAGATTCCTAGACCAGTAACCATTTTTAAAATATAATTTATTTTATTTTTTTATTTTGATGGTGCTGGGTCTTTGTTGCTAAGTGGGCTTTTCTCTAGTTGTGGTGAGCAGGGCTACTCACCAGTTGCAGTGTGCAGGCTTCTCATTGCAGTGGCTTCTCTTGCTGCGGAGCACAGGCTCTAGGGCGCAAGGGCCTCAGTAGTTGAAGCTCCCTGGCCCTAGAGCACAGGCTCAGTAGTTGTAGCACACAGTCTCAATTACTCTGCAGCATGTGGGATCTTCCTGGATCAGAGATAGAACCTGTGTCTCCTGAATTGGCAGGCAGACTCTTCACTATTGAGCCACCAGAGAAGCCCCTAAACCATTAACTTTTAAATTATACCATACCATTCGTAGAGAAAATATTTTATTGAGATTCTATTTTAATAAAAAGAAAACAAATGCATCCTACTTTATACTATAAAAGTTCAATGATTCAATGTTCAATTCAATTTCAATTATTTTAGATTTGGGGAAGTTTTCTAATTGCTTCATGCTGCTGCTGCTGCTGCTGCTGCTAAGTCACTTCAGTCGTGTCCGACTCTGTGTGACCCCATAGACGGCCTCCTACCAGGCTCCCCCGTCGCTGGGATTCTCCAGGCAAGAACACTGGAGTGGGTTGCCATTTCCTTCTCCAATGCATGAAAGTGAATTGCTTCATAGCTGTGAATAAAGCAAATGTATTTCAACAGGCAGCTTTGAAGGAAACTGATCAGTTTTCATGGTTATAAAGTTTCCAGCTTCCTCATCCAAAACAATGATACAATCCTTCTTTATTCAAATTTCTCTGTTGTACAGATTCTACTGATGTAGCTACTTGAGATCAGTTACTTGTCTGCTTGGGGACAGGCTGATCAATTGTCAATAGCACTGAAGCCCTGGGCATTCTTTTCTCTAAGAAGTACTGTGTTCCTGAATTCAAATACGCTCTTCTCCTGCATCATTCTGAAGTTTTATTTTCAGAACGAATGAAGTTTTATTTTCAGTGAATTCTCTTTAAAATTTTCAGCCTATATGTAAATGTTGAAAGAAAATATTTAGATGGTAGATGCACAGAAAGAGATTTGGAAATAAGAATATTTACAACCAATTCTTATCCCTAAATCAAGTAATTACTCATTTTCCCTAATCTAGGGTTAGATCCATACTCATGCTTTTTTTAATTAATAAACTTTACTTTTAGAGTAGTTTTAAGTTCACAGCAAAATTGAATGGAATGTATAGAGATTTCCCCCACACATGTAAACCTTCCCATCTACAGACATCCTGCACCTCGGTGGTACACTTCTTATAATCAATGAACCTACATCAATACATCATTATTACCTATAAGTCCACACTTTCTTTACTTCAGGGTTCATTTTTAGTGTTGAAATCGTATGAGCTTGAAACAGTGCTTAATGGAATGTATCCATCACTGTAGTATAGGACGGAATAGTTTCACTGCCCTAAAAATTCTGTGTTACACCCGTTCACTCCTCCCCCAGTCACTAACTGATCACAAACCTTTTTACTATTTCTACTCTTTTGCCCTTTGGAATGCAATATAGTTGGAATCATATACTAGGTAGCCTTTTCAGCTTGCCTTCTTTCAACTAGTAATAATGCTCTTAGGGTTTCTTTAGATGAAAAGAAAAAGCCATCTTTTCATGGCTTGATAGCTCATTTCGTCTTAGCACTGAAAAATATTCTGTTGTCTGGATTTATCCACTCTCCTACTGTAGGATACCTTGTTTACGTCTAACTTTTGGCAATTATGAATAAAGCTGCTATAAATGTCTGTACTCAGGCTTTTGCGTGGACATAAGTTTTCAATTCATTTTGGTTAAATACTGGGGAGCACGATTACCTGCATCGTACGATAAGAGCATGTTTGGTTTTGTAGTAAATTGCTAAAATGCCTTCCAGAGTGTCCTACCAGTCATGATCATATTTTAAAATAACAAATGTTCTCTGTGATAACTATTTTCTCATTTTTAAGATAATCCAAAAACTCACCATAAATGTATGGACTGCTTTCATTTAAAATATATAAACACCCAGCCTCACTCAAAATCCACTGGATCAGAAGGGTGACATCCAGGCGCTGATACATGTCTTAGAGGTTCCTTGATTCTATTAGGCAGCCAGGATTGAGAATCCTCAGTGTTAATTATCTGGGCAGCTACCTAACTATCCCAAAGCACTACGTGAATACAGTGCTGTCACTGCATTTGTATTTACACTTATATTTGTGACTAATGCTCTATTAACATGATGATATTTAACTCTGCATGCCTTGCTAAGTGTAACTGGCTATCATTAAGCTGCTCTCTATTACAAAACTGACAATGGCATAAAGGCAGCTATTTATTCATATTGAATTACTTTCCCAGTTGTAAAAATAAAACTTTTGTGCTAGTCATTCACAGCTAAAAAATATTTTCATGCAAACCACACTGTAGTTTAACAAATGACTTTTCAAAAAATTAGGCTTGTAATCACAAGAACAACACGAAATAAATATATTGCTCTTTGATTGTTCCTGGCAATGGAGAAAGATTTAATATGAAAATGAAGAAATGTTGGCAGGTGAAGTTCAAATGACCTTTTGAACATGCTGTCCCAACAATATTTCACAATATATGAAAGTGGAGGAGAACTGAATCATTGAACGTCTCTTGGTTATACAGGCGTCTCTACCTAAAAAAGATCCTGCTTGTTAGTAGCTAGTACTATCAAACTGAATGCAACCTATCTATGCATTGATGTGTAATAATCTGTTACTAGTGAGTGCAAAAGTAGACTAGTAGGAATACCAAGAGGGACACTAGGTCAGGTTCCTTTCTGAGACATCAGGAATTCTCTAATGACCACCTTTAGCTCACAGACTTCCCAATAGCTTTGGAAACACTTCCTTAAGCTCCCAGCAGTCTAGGATATTCAACCAGCCTTCCTCCCATCCTTCCATCACAAAAGATCAAATTGCTATCACACTTCCTGGCTCTCTTCCTACTCTTTCTCACAGGTGTTTCTTCTCCTAATTCTTTCATGTCCATCTTGTCTTCTGCTCCTCAGAGGACCCAGACTAACACATGGGTGAAAAAAAATACATAGCTTGAAAATGTGATTTTTTTCCTTCAGCAGACATCATTTATCATATTAATTGGATGACAATTTTAACATCAGACTGTTGATTTTCTTTACTTATAAATAAAAATATTTTTAAACTATTTTATGTTGCTAATAAAAGTAAGGAAGGGTTTTATATTTCTTTGAAAACTGGTGTGTATGTCATTTGAGTTTGCAAAGCTGCCCTAATGAAACATTAAATCATTACAATTCTCTGTAGCCGAGGGGTCTAAGGGGAACAAACTTCCATAAGTTAATCAAACTGACTTCAAGCAAATTTTTTTCCAGTTCAGCTACGTTACCTCCAGAGACAAAGCCATGGAGCGTGCTGAATTCTCTCCCTGAGCATTATTCTGAGCTGTGCATGCACACCCCTACTAGGAAACGAAACCACCGTTACTGCTAATGTGTGTTTTTACTAAATGTATCAGCTCCACCCAGCCTTGCTCATTCACCACAGCCCAGTTTTTAAACACTGCTCAGATTCCTGCTTCAACCACTTGTGCCCCTTTTTAGGTGCCTTCTCCAACAATTTAGGAAAGCCTAGAGGCCAATAAACAAGTAAACTTGGACAGCCACAAACCACAGCGCCCCAGCTCTAAACTACTGAGTTTGCTTACTTAGCATACGTCAAGCTGGGGCAAATCCATTGCCAGACTTAGCTGGAGGCCTTCCGGACAACCTCCTGAGAATGCTGGGGCAGGGAACACATGAACATATGTAAAAATCATAGCTTCCCTTATTTAAGGATACTGCAGTGAACATTAGGGAGAGCTTCTTTTATTGCTCCAGAACTCTATTATCATTGCTACCATCCTTAAAATGTCTTCTATACCTCTGGGATTTAACCCACTTCATTTTCTAGGACAACTGCAGGTGGGGAAATGGATAAAAGGAAACATAAGATTCTTGGCATTTCTCTCCCTGTTACTTACTTTTAAAGTGAGGCTTTCAACAAACAAGTGAATAGAAGCAGAAATGCAGACACGGTTTCAGTCTTCTCCATCACTGAATAACTCTGAATAGTGGTTAATGTGCCATTAAGGGACTGGGCTCTTGAAATCTTTACACGCTATAGAATAACTTGAGAGGAATGTGCCATTAGGGGAAAAGGCTGTTTCAACATTTACAAGCTATAGAATCACCTAGGGATCAGAGGGTGGCAATTTGCAAAACCAGAGGGCAGTATCACAACCAGGAGACTGGTGTTAGTTCAACCCACTGTCCAGATCAATTAAAAGAGAATTTCTGGCAGCAATTTATGAGTATCTGTCACCCAAAGATATTGAAAATTGACTCCAATTTTCAACCACATTTAAGGTCCATTACTCTAGGTCTAAGACATTTGTCCTCAAACTTTATCAAGCATCAGCTTCCTCTGGACACTTGTTAATACAAAGATTGCTGAGACCTATATCACATTTCTGATTAACTGTCTCCTAGATAATGGATCCTGAAGGAAATCAACTCTAAATAGTCATAGGAAGGACTGTTCTTGAAGCTCCAATACGTTAGCCACCTGATAGGAAGAGCTGACTCATTGGAAAAGACCCTGATGCTGGGAAAGATTGAAGGCAGGAGGAGAAGGGGGATGGCAGAGAATGAGATGGTTGCATGGCATCACCAACTCAATGGACATGAGTTTGAGCAAACTCCAGGAGATAGTGGAGGACAGAGAAGCCTCGTATGATGTAGTCCATGGGATTGCAAAGAGATGGACATGACTTAGTAATCAAACAACTGCAAAAACAAAGAAATTAGCATTTCTAACATGTTCTCAGGGTATATTAACACTGATGGTCCAGGGATTTTGAAACCCAATACTCTAGGAAATTCTGCTCTGCAGAAAGTCCACCTAGCACACTTCTGCTACATTTTATTGGACCTGTCACCTGGACCATCACTAGCAGCAACTAGAATAGTAAATATTTAAGTTAGCACAGTACTTCCCCAAACAATATCAGAATTATTAATATCTTAAGAAAGAAGGGGAGAAGAGATATCTGGGAGGTCAGTACTTTCTAAAAAATTAATGTCATATGAACATAAAAGTGATTTTTTTGTGTATTTGAGGCACATAGAATAATTTAACATTTATGGAGCCTAGACAGCAGCCAGCATCTTCTGGTACAGACTCTGCAGCCATCCAGGCTCTGTCTATCCACCAGGGGATCAGAGTTCTGTCCATGCAGATAATGAAACTCTGGATTGACCACTGGAAATGTCTGCTACAAAAATGTACCAAGGTGAACCACTATACCCAAATTTGTATGACCAACAATTCTTTAAAGGGAAAAAGTTTCAGAGTCAGCAACTTTAGCAACTCAATTTACATGGGAGCAGGTATAACTAATTAACTTCTAATGGTTAAGATGTCTCTTTCCTCAGCAGATTACATTCAGAGAATCATTAGTGAATTTACAAACATATAGGATATGTTAGCACTTTAATCTGCTCTGGCTTCAATCATTCTTTCTTATATACAATTCCCTTCAGATTTGTTTTTTTTTTTCCTGTGAAGAGATCTTACACAATTCCTGGCTCAAATCATGTAGCTTTAGCGTTTTAACATCATTGCAGCATCTTAGCTGAGTGATTGACCAACAGAGGACATACCAGTATAAAGAGTTCTAATATCTCTAATTCTCCTCTTACCTTCTGCACACTATGCCCATTTGGCATGATTGCAATGCTTCCCATTCTTGTAATGGTTGAATCTGAAAGGAAAGTGGGCCCTGGGATGCCTTAGTGCAAACCATTTTCAAAGATTTGAAAGCTTTTCCCTTAAAGTCACAAAATGTTCTGAAAGCTTCTGACCACTTGACTCTCTTCTATCCAACATAGATCTGACCAAGTTGCCATCTCATCAGCCCCATAGACATTGAAAAATATCTGTCTTTAATCATTATGATATTCCCTATTGCTTCAAATGACTCTACTGTTCCTATAAAGCTAAAATTATCTTCACTTGAGAAGGTCCAAGCCGGTGAGTTCCTTTGCCAAAAGGATCGGGTCCATCAGTAAAAATTACATAAAAGCGATAGCTTGCATTCAAAATATGTCTTAGTGTATATAAATAAAATGTAAGGAACTCCTATGTACATTGGTCTCCTTTGCTGGGAAAAAAGGAGCTTTAGTAGTTGCCACAATCTTGATGACATTACAGCTGTTACACTCTGGGTGAGAGTAGAAAGCTCAGCTCATTGCTGTGATGACAGAGTCACAAAGCCATACCCTTCAGTCTGTGGCCACTGCTGTAATTTCCAAAACCTATCATAGGGTAAAGTGCTTTTATGTTTCTCAGACTGCTTAAATCTTTGCTCAAAATTGGCTACACTGGGTACAATTACCATCTACTGAGAGGGCTCCTCCAACTGCTCTGGGCTTTTATAGGGTAGCAGGGGCTTTTCGGTAAATGTATTCATAATCAAGGATTAGCAGATTCTGTAGGACTGTAGATCTCCATGACCATAAAAAGTTTAAAGCAGTTTTCTAACTGTGATGGGGGGAAAGTAAGCAACAGAAAATAATCTTTCCCTCACATACTGAGTGTCCTCTTCTTTCGCATCATCTTTACTTTCTGATCTTTGGTCCTCAACTCAACAGCAAGAAGTTAGTCAACTCATCTCTTATTTCTGTCTACCCCCTCACTAGACAGTGAGATCCTTTTTTAGCACAGAGGAATGACTTTTCATGCATAGTCCCTTCCCATCCCTGATATTCTTCTCCTCTCACCCAGCAAATACAGGTGTCCCAACACTGTGAGAGCTCAAGACACACTGGACAAATGGACAGATAGATGGATGGGTCTCTGGATGCCCAGTTCTTCCCCTGGGAGTGTCTATTGGACTGGTACTTTACTGAAGTGACTACCACAGCTTATTTAATCCACGCAGCTCCCTCATAAGTCCAAACTTACTTCTTCAGAGTTTAAAGGATTCTGTCAAAGCAGGTCCTGTGCCATGTTACAGAGAGAAAAGTTAAAAAAAAAAAAAAGTCAAGTCATTCAGTCGTGTCCGACTCTTTGGGACCCTGTGGACTGTAGCCTACCAGGCTCCTCTGTCCATGGGATTCTCCAGGCAAGAATACTGGAGTGGGTTGCCAATTCCTTCTCCAGGGGATCTTCCTGACCCCGGGATCAAATCAAGGTCTCCCACCTTGCAGGCAGATGCTTTGCCCTCTGAACCACTAGGGAAGGCAGATCATATTTTGCCATGAAGAAAAAACACTTTACAGAATCTGAAAGGTATCACAGAGAACATGATTTTCCTATTCCCCATGATTTATAGATGAGAAAAGGAACCATGAAAGGTGGAATGGTCTACTTGAGCTTATTTTGCTGGTTAGACACAAAGCAATGACTAGGACCCAGGCTTCTTTACTTCCAGACTGGGGATCTTCCCAGTGCACAATATGGACGACACTTGTGAACAGGACAAAACAAGGCAGCATCATGAATGTCTTCAACAACTCACTATAGGCTTGAATGGACAGATGGTTGACCATGACTCCTGGATGCCAGCCAAAGGTCTGGGTGGGAGGACAGGGCACCTTGAATTTATATTTGCTTAAAAGGCTACAGGATGTTTACCCAGAATGTTTAGCAGATGCTGCATCTTTCTGTCAGCTGGTTACAATGCTGAGACTAAAATTCTGTGTGGCCACGTCCTATGTAGCACTTCAGTTGTGTTTAGTGCCCACCCAAAGAAAAATTTTAAAAACAAAACAAAATAATAACCTTAAGAAAAACTTGAGGTTTGGGAAAATCAATATATTACTGAAACCATGCTAGATATTCCTTAATTATAACATAAGCACAAGTTTTAACACAGTGGGGTATTTGAAATAAAGAGAACAAAGATACAGAAAAGCATTAAGAAGAATGACTGCCTGTGTTAATGAAAGGCATTCCCTTCATTATCTAAATTAATAGTGAGACTGTATTGGTTTATGTTGTGTTCACTCAACATTATCACCCACAGATGGAGTAGTTTGTATAATCTGAGAGGCAAACAGGAAACCCTGCCAGCCTACAAGCTAACTAATTGCAGCATAAAAAGTAACTCCCTTGTGTTTAAAAGGCTGACCTTAAAAGCGCAAATAATTTGGAAGTTATGTCATAAAATTACATAATTATACCATCAGAGTTTATAACTTAGTGAACACACCTTTAATGAGATAGCAAAAAAAAAAACAAACAAAAAAAACCCTGTCAATTCTCTCATTGGTAGAGTGGGCTTCTTGCTGCTCTGGGCCTGCCTGACGTCTCCAGCTCAGTGAATTCCACACTGGGTGATATAGAACAACATACTCTTTCTTTTCCCAATTAACTCTTAAGATGCTTCCAGTTATAAGTCAAAGGATGATATCTAATTCAAACGCTTTTTGCCTCTGTGTTCATCTCAGATTTTGGTCTTTGTAACCAAAAGGTGAAAAGGGTATGCAAGCATCTTGTCCCCTGTTCTATCCCTGAGTAAAGTCAAGAGTTGACTCTTTCTAGGCCAAATTCCAATACATGACCTTCCCTAAACCAATTACTGTGGCCCCGGAGGATGGACTGTTCTGATTGGCTAGAACTAATTGGGGCCACACCTAGAACCAAGGTGATATTACTACAGGGAGGCAGAGATGGATGTTTGCTGCCCTGACCACCACAGAGTGCACTGTATTCCATGTTGTTAAGAGACAGGAGTTTTCATGGTAGATGGGGGAAGAGAAAAGATAGTCGGTTTAGAATCTGGGGCAGTGCCTGAAGAGGATGGCTATCCTTGGACTCTAAAATGGGAGTTCTATAGTGCTGGGTTAATGCATTTCTCAGTGGCAGAAGAGTAGGTAGTTGAGAAGGGTTCAGAAAAATATGTGGCAAGGGCATGCATTTTCTTAAAGCACAAATGCAGTAATTTATAGATAGGTTCAGTAAATCTCTTGCTCGAAATTATCCGGAGTGGATGACAAGTAACAAAACATTCACATTTCTCATTTCTTTTCTCTTTCCATATGCTGCTGCTGCTGCCAAGTCGCTTCAGTCGTGTCTGACTCTGTGCAACCCCATAGACGGCATCCCACCAGGCTGCCCCGTCCCTGGGATTCTCCAGGCAAGAACACTGGAGTGGGGTGCCATTGCCTTCTCCATCTTTCCATATGAACACAGATCAAATTCAATAACAACAGGATTCTATAAGCTATTCACAGCCTTCTGGGTGGGAAAAAAACATATAGAAAGAGAATTAAGTTCCTTTCAACCTATTGACACCACTCTGATGCTTATTTTACTCTTCAGATATAACTGTTTAAGATCACAGTCATAATTTTCTTTAAAATTAGAGGTTCATTTGTTTTTTTGTGTGTCAAAAATCTTTAGAATGTAAATGTTGAGTCTTAAAATTATTCTACCTTTCTTTCTTTTTGTCCTGTAAGGTTATCATGTAGTCTTTCTCAAGTCTTTCTACAGTGAATCTCTTAATATACCATAACGTGACAGCATTTTTATGAGGTTAATTCAGTGTAATAAATGCTGCTGATAGAAATTAGCAGCACAGAATACTAACAAGTCCACTGCATTTGGAAACTGCAGAATCTAGAATTCTACTATTAACTGTGAACTTTGGTCAAGTCATTCATTTCTTGGGGCTTCGGTAGTGATTTCTGTCCAAGATGAGGTAAGAATTAAGACCTTACCTGTCTAAAAGCAGAGAGGTGAACAAGATGATCTCTTGATTCCCTCTCAGAATGAAAATATCTATTATTCTTGGGGAAAAGTCAACAAATGACACTTGCGAATGACATGGTAATAATCCTATGATATTTTGAAATGTTAGTATTAACATAAATGGGCTATTGCTGTATTCATTGACGGTAAACAAATACGACCGCAATGTAAGTTAGTAAAAGGGCAGCTTTCATTTTGAGATTTTCTGTCCTGTGTCTCAATCAATCATTCTTCAATTTAGAGATCAGTTTTAGTTGTAAGTTTTTTTGTGATATGCCAATCTATGAGATAAAAAAGGCAGTTGTTACCAGGACCAAAACTTACACCAAACTGATGACTTCTCCATTACTCTATAAATGCACTGAATATTTAAAATTAATATGTTAGAGGACATTACTATTAGCTTGATTACTCTTTCTAGAAACCTGCTTTTGCATTTAACTGTTTCCTTCACAGTCCTAAAACAAGTATTAGGACCTATTGTAGCAGCCAGTTTCAAGCAGATTATTTCTTTTTTATTAATAACAAATTTGAATAGTAAGTCTCTTACTGGAGAAGGCTGAGGGCAAGGGACCTAAATAAGTGTGTTTCAGAAAGTTGTAGGGATTCACTAGTGAGACTTGTGGACTGCTTTAAAAGGCCACCAAAAATGCCTACACTAAAAGCTAATTTATAACACAGTGGTGGTGGTGGAGGAGCTCAGTCGCTCAGTCGTGTCTGACTCTTAACCCCACAGAGGCTCCTCTGTCCCTGGATTTTCCAGACAAGAATACTGGAGTGGTTTGGAATTTCCTCCTCCAGAAGATCTTACAGACCCAGCAAGCCCATAACACGTGTACATGTAGATAAACATTCATTCATATATGAATGCATTATTCGTATACACTGAATACTCATTATGTGCCAGGCTCCATGTTAGGGACTGCTTACAGAAGAATGAATGAATGGAGGCTCCCCCTGGCTTCGTGGGGCTATGAGCAAATGTCAATGACAGCACAACGGAGGACATGAGCATTCTGCCCAGAGGAGCCTGAGAAGACTTCACAGACGTGGGTGGGAATCTACCATAAATCTATGATGGCTCAGTGGGTGACATTTCCCAGGAAACAGTGCAGAGCTGGAAGATAAGAAAACAGAGTACATAATATAGGGGATAACCTAATTTTAAGGAGCTAGTGGAAGAAGAGAGCTAAGGGGAAAATGGTGAACAGCATGGAAATGACAGAGAATATCACATAACAAATACATAACATTTTATTTACAGAATAAATCCCTGGCCTATAGAAAGCATGGCACAAATGACATCAAAGGAGATTGAAAAGCTAAGGGACACTATAGTGTCCCTTAGTTATAGTACACTTATAACTTCATAATCAGGCAATCAAGATAATCTATCCACGGCATTCTCCAGGAAAGAATACGGGAGCGAGCAGCCATTCCCTTCTTCAGGGGATCTTTCCAACCCATGGATCGGATCCAGGTCTCCTGCATTACAGGCAGATTCTTTACCATCTGAGCCACCAGGGAAGCCCAAACTCTATGGGAGATATATAAAGGCCAAACAGCCTCTCTTTTGAAAGGAAGAAACACCATTTCTTTCTTTTACCTCCACACAATAATATCAATCTTTGGGTGTCCTACCTTTTGTTAGCCTCAGGTCACACTGCACACAGATAAATCATCTTATGCTCATTTGGCCCATAAGAGAGGCAATCTGCATATTTTCTCATTTATAGCTCTATACTACCCCCTGCAGAAGAAGAACCCATGTAATTTTATTCCAAATAAGGGAAGAAATAAATCTACTTTTGCTGAAACTTCACTTTGAATGATAATAATTATATAATATCTCAGTAAAGTGTATTCTTTTTGTTACATTCATGTAAAGTTGATATTCATAATCTGAGTAGTAAGCATCCTTTGTAAATACCCTTGCTTCTAGCTGCATCCTCATAAAGCCATTTTAATGCATTTCCCCAGGGCTATAGGCAAACAATACAACTCATGCTTTTGATAGGGCTATGAAAACGGAACAAATTATGCTGTATAAAACCAGAGGGCAAAGTGAAAAGCAGAAGAATGAAAATAAATACTCAGCTGTATAACCATCAAGGTGTTTGTGTTTTGTTGTGCTATCTTTTAATCTTTGACTTATCTATTTAGAGACGAGGGCTGCCTATAAGATTGATTTATTCTTTCATTATTTTTATTAAAGCACAAAGTATTTTCCATTTTTATCCTCTGCTACAGGGAATGTTGAAGGTAACCTTGAATTGTGTTCTGTCCTTTAAGGAGAGATAGGGAACTCCCTATGAGGGTTTTGTGAGGGAAAATAACCAAGCTTGTTCTGGTAACTTGAGCAGCCTTAAAAAATCCACATGCACGCGATGCTAGACTTTACTATACCTAACTCACTTAAGCCCTTCACGTAACTCATTCTCGGTCCACCCCTCCCTTCCCTCTGCTTGCTGCTTGGGCTTCTGTCACATCAAGTGGCACTCTTTTGAGCTGTAAGTCACTCCTTGGAGCTTCCAGACCGTGTACTTTTCTTCCTCCCTCCTGAACCTAGTTCAGCCCCAGAGTGAGGTCGTTGGTCTCCCCAGGTACCCTAAACTCAACATCTGCAGAACAGACCATATCCTTCCATCCACCACTTCCACCAAGCAACCAATTCTGCGTCTCACTGGCTACCATATTTCAAATCTAAGATATCCAACTTTCTCATTGAAAAAATTCTGAAGCCTGCCTGATAATGGATGGCATCCTAAAAATACTGTTGCAGGGCAGAAGTCTTTAAAAGATGATTTTTGAATAGAAGAATTTAGTAGTAAATGGTCATATAGCTGAAGAGGCTTACTTTGCATATTATCTCTGTATATGAAGTAGACATATTCCTCAAAAACTGATTCTAAACTACAGGATAAAACACTCCCATTCTCCTGTTAACTTACTTGAAAAAATAAAGTCACATCCAATGGTACATCAAAGTCATTCTAAGTATATTTCTAATGCAAAACCAATTTTAAAATTAAATGTTAACATCCCAGGAAAAGTCAGAAGATAAAAATACTTAAACTAAAAATACGATGATCAGCAGATGAGGAAGGGGAAGTAACACATCCTAAGCTTTCAAGATTTGACTTCAGTTTTTCACCTGCTTACAAACCACTTCCACTTCCAATTTTAGTAATTACTTTGTGCTCTGATTTTTCACTGTCTGCTAGCATTGCCATTTGGCCTTCCTCAGACTATTTTGACCTCAGTTAATCAATCAATCTATCAATCATTCAATATCTTTAAAAAATCTCAACAGCTAATCAGGGCATTATATAAGAGGCCCAAAACAATCCAAGAAACTCTAACTACTCCCACACCCAAGCTGTATTTTAGATTCTTTAAGAGATAAAGAACACATTATAAACACATTCACATCTAGAATCCCAGCCCACACATGCAGATCCTCAATAAATGTCTATTGCATAATAGACATTTTATTGACAGATACTGAGAGCAATACACTAATACTAACAATAAAATACATCATGTGACCATGTCACATGAGCAGTGCAGATCTCAAGAACTGTTGGCTTTCATAAGAGGCAGACGTCTATAGGCTGACCTTATCTGTGGGTACCTGGGCTCAAAGGTGAAGTCTATGATAGCCCATACATACAGTTTGTTTTTGCTCATTTGGAGAAAGCATCCATTCCTATAGGTTGATGCACCCCAAGACTGTTACCAAACAAAGCATACGCTGCATTTTAGCCCCTTTCCCACACTCTTGTCCAGATGGTCTTGTTCAGTAAGCATCCTGAACAACTATTCACGGCAGCACTGAGAAGAGGACAATATGTACCTGAGAAACAATACTTCTCCTTGACTAAATTTGCTTTTCCAAATTCCTCTCCCCTTCTTGCAATGGACATAATCCTTATGTACTTAAAAATGTTAGTTTCGGTCTCTTCGTGCCTGGGTTTGTCTCACTCATGATGTAGCAACATACTTTGAAAGTTATTTCCACTTTGAAGTCATGTTTTGCTCCCCACTTTCTTCCTGATCGACTTTAAAAATCATTGCTGTCTCTCCAAGGAGAATATAAAATCATAGTAAAATATGGATTAAAACAGGCACTTCATATCCAATAAGTCACCATCTCCACAAGTATTCATTATTATCTCCTTTAATCTTTTCAGCCAACTAAGAGGTAAGTTTGACCAGGAGTCCCATTTTACAAAAAAGAAAACTGAGACCTGAGAATTTCTGTGACTATTCAGGTTCTTACAGGAGCTAATGGGGACTGGACATGAATCTTAGGATTCTGAACCTGAATTCCCGAAGGTACAGTCCGTGGGAATAGACCCTGTGTATGTCTCCTCTACTTTCAAAGTCCTACGTCCTGAAATATTTATCAAATTCATATTTATTAAAAAGGCAATACAATCAATGCTTATTTTTTAGCCCCTACTATTCGGCAGTTATTCTTTTAGACACTAGAGATATAGCTGTAAGCAAAATCAATAAAAATCCTTAACCCTCTAAAAGGAAAGATAATAAATAAATTAGCAAGTAAATTATCTGGCGTGCTGGATGTTGACAGATGTTATGGAGATAAATCAGAAAAGAAGGAAAGAGAATATGGGATGGGAGGAGGATGCTGGAGGTGGTAGGAGACTTGCTATTTAAATAAGGTGGTCAAGAAATGTTGTAACAGTTGCCTGATACTTGAACAGAGACCTGAAGGAGGAGAGAAGTAAAATACAGCAGGCCGGAGCTGGTCCTGCAGAGGGAAAAACCAAATCTAAAATCCTGCTGAAAACAACTCATTGAGGATTTCATTTTGCATGTCTGAGTAACAGCAAAGGAATTCATTTTGCTAGAAAGAAGTGAAGAGCCAGAAAGAGAGATAGGAGGCTAAAAGGAAAGGGTGAAACACTCATCAGACCACTGTTAGGACTTTGCCTTCCACCTCCAGCGCGATGTGAAGCCATTAGAGATTTCAGCAGAACAGTGACAGAAGCTCCTTTCCATTGAAACAGGGTCAATCTAGACACATGCTGACAACAGACTCTTGAGCAAGGATGAAAGTAGAGAGATTAGTGTGAAAGAGTAACAATGACAACAGCTTTGACACACTTGGAGACAGAGTTGAGAGAGTTTGCAGATAAATTGGATGTGGAGTGGGGGCACAGGGAGAGAGACAGAGAAGTCAAGGGTGACCATGGAACAAATAGTCAGCCTTGCTCTTTACTATACTTTGCCTCCTCTTAATAATGACAACACTTCTACAGTGTTGTAGTTTATAAAATAATTTTCTATACATTATTTTATTGAACTGTAAGCTGGGTTCTCAATATATGTCACCTCCTCCCAATTGATGTTTATAAGTTTCAGGGTTTTTTTGTAATTAAGTTGGTTTCCTTAATAATTTTAAATGAATAAAAAGAATAGAAATTAAAATAGGGAAACCTCAGGAAACTGATCTACATTGAAACATATGATTCAGATATTTCCAAAGTTGAATAAAAGATTCAAAAATTTATAGATACAAAACTACCTAATGTTTTGTTGATAACCTGTCATATTTTTCTGAAAGTTTTTCATATCATAAAGAGCTCACATATTTTAATTTCTTTCCATAGAAAGACTGAATAGTGTTTTTCAAGGATTGTAAACAAGAGTATTCTTATGTTTTTGAGAAGTTGGATACTTGGGTTTCACATTATGGTTTTACATTTACTTTTATTGTCTAAATGATTTACTTAGCTTATTTATTTCAATCAATGCTTACAAGGAAAAGTTAATGTATTGTTTTCAACTATTACCTAAGTTTTGTCCATAAGATTTTGAAAACATTCCTGGAATCACTGACCTAGAAAGAACTTTAGTGTGTACTTGATTCAGCATTTCTCAATTATTCCTCAATTACTTTTAATCCATAATATTTTTAACACTGTGATACTTTTTAGTATTACAAGACTACCTGAGTCATGATAATGGGTCCTTGAATATGTGGATTTTTCAGGAATAGGCCTAATAGGAATATATTTTTTAAAGTCTGGAACACTAGAAGAGGGTTACCAAGAAAATTAAATGAGTTCATACACATTTACTGTCTGAAATATCAACTAGCCTTACCCAGAACTGAGTCTTTCTATAATTTGGGGAGTGATCGACTAATCCCTGTTTCCTAGAATTTTCCCCTTTTGCTTTGAAAGTCCCAAATCCTGGGAAGCCCCTCAATTTCAGACAAACTGGGACACTTGATCATCCTCTTCCAGAGACTTCTGCTCCCACCCCCATGATCACTATTCTAACCAGACTTCGTTTCTCAAAATCACAGAGTTTGCCCTAGATCCTGGCTTGTCTTTTTCAAAAAGAAACCCACAGACTGTAAGAGTTTAACGATAGATAGGGAATGTTCAGTGAATAAACACTTTGTGTCACCTCTCTTACTTTCAAACTGTATATGTATGGGTGGTTTGTTTGTTTATGAGCACGTAAATTGCATTTCAATCAAATATGCGCTCTTAAAAACAATAAAGTCAAAGTGGAATTATATCATAGGTCAGCAATACCATTCTGTCTTCACTACTGTAGATTTGCAATATTAAAATTGGATGGTATGAGTCCACCAACTATGGTCTCCTTTTCAAAATTATTTACACTTTCTTATGAATTTTAGAATCAACTTACCTATATTTATGAAAAATCTTTCCACATTTAATTCACTAATCTCTCCCTAGTTGTCTAAATCAGAAGTTTAGAATGTGGACTTAAGACAGCTTTTTTCTCTATTATAAGCACTTAATATCCTAAATTTCCCTTTCAGTACTACTTTAGCTGCATCCTAAAAAATTTTAGTATTTTCATTTTAATTCAGTTTATAATATTTTATAATTTCCCTTGAGATTTCTTTCACCCTTGGATTATTCTGAAATGTATTATTTAAGTTTCATGTATTTGGAGATATCCTTGTTACCTTTCTATTATTAATTCCACTAGAATCTGAGAACATAGTTGGTATGACTTAAATTTCTCTTACATTTCTTAAGTTTTATTTTATGATCCAAGTTATGGTCTATGTTAGTGGATGCTCCACATATGCACTTAAAATATGCATTCTGATATTTTGGAGTAGTGTCTGTAAATGTCGATTATATAAAATAGGTTGATGATGTTATTCAGTTCTTCTACATTCTTGCTGATTTTTTTGTATACTGATTCTATTACTGAGAAAGGAGTGTTGAAACCTCCAACCATAGTTGTGGGTTTGTTTATTCCTCCTTTCAGTTTTGTCAGTTTTCCTCTCTTGCATTTTGACTATCTCCAAGGGGCAAACAGGTTTGGAATTGTCTCAGTAGATCATTGATTATCTATTATGCATTATCTCCCTTTGTCTGGAGATAGATACAATTGTAACCAGTGAAGACCTCATCAGTGTTCTTAAATCACAGTTCTGCCTATCAAAAAGGAAAGTTCATTCTCCATGGAGTTTTAGCTCCTAGCATTTCCTGTAACTAGCACTGCCATTTCTGACTCACATAATGAAGGAAAAAAGAAAAGAGAGAGAGAGAGATGGATTTCTTCAATATGAAAGGAATTTTCTTTTCCATTTCTTAAGCCACAGCTGGGGGGCTTTCCTAGCCCTATGTCTGAACCAGTGTTAACTTCTGATTTCCCAGTTGCTTTATCTTTAGGACAGAAATTAACAGAGTGAGAAAAACTAGTCAGTTCACCAATTTGGTGGTCCTTCAAATTCTGATGTTCTTCCCAATCTGCCTGCTGCTTTTCACAGTACTCAAAAAGCTCTTCCCTGCATTTTGTCCCATGTTTTATAGCTGTACTGAGGACAACTCAGTAGGTATGATAGGAAAAAGTGTGCTTAGTCCATCTTACCTGGAACCAGAGCTCTATAGGTTTCCTTTACAATTATATAATGCACTCCTGGAAGGCAAGGCCAACATGTCAGTCCCCTCTTAATCATTCTGGTATCTAGACTAGCACCTGGGATGTAATAGTGTTCTCTGTAATATGTGTTGAATTTAAAAAAATAACATTTCATTAATGGTAAATGATGTAGAGTCTAGAATATCAGGCCAATTCAAATTAAATTTTCTTGATAAAATTATTATTTTTTAAAAAACTGAACAATACAGTGGCCAATAAATGTGGCCACAATAAATGTGACCAATACATTTATTTATTCAAAATGTAAAGTAACTCCTCTTAACTAATGAAAAGAAGAACAGACAGATTTCCCACAATCTTGAAAGACTGCATAGGGGTCTAAATATGGAAGATTGACTCTAAGAACTCACTAACCTGATTTCGAATGCAGAGAGCAATGGTTTTGTCAGAAAGAGAAAAAAATATTATATCAGAAAAGAAATCGATATTAATGGCTGATATCACTGGTTAGAGGGCTTCCCCAGTGGCTCAGCGGTAAAGAATCCACCTTCAATGCAGGAGCCACAGGAGATGCAGGTTTGATCTCTGGGTCAGGAAGATCCCATACAGGAAGGAATGGCAATCCACTCCAGTATTCTTGACTGGAGAATCCCATGGACAGAAGAGTCTGGCAGGCTACAGTCCACAGGGTTGCAAAGAGTCAGACATAACTGAAGCAACTTGGCACACATGCACGCATGCATCACTGGTTAGAAGAAGAGTCATGTTAAATCAGCTTACCATAAAGCTGAAAATACATTCTTATTAAGTATTATAGAAGAGCATGTCATCTTAAATGTGGGTTAACTATTGCCTAACCAAGTCAATCAGGTTGGAACCTTTCTGATTATATAAGAGGCTACATCATAAAAAGCTAACCAATTCTGTATGATTACTTCTATTATGGTGTCATCCAGAAAAGAGTTTTTATACTGAATCATTTAGAAGTAAACTAAAGTTTACTAAACATGACAATCAATTGAGACATTTTAAAGTGTCTAAAACCAAAGTACTGACATAGCTTCATAAATTCCTATTTACCTGATACATATTATTATTTATGTCTCTGATGACATTGTTATTTATCTGAATACATATACTGAACTTACAGAATAATTCAGAAGTGGTTTCTTTTAAATTGAATAATCAATAATTATTCATTTGTATGCTCACTCGAAGTTCCAGATCACACTATGAAGAAACACTAATATATAAAATGAATTAAACATACTGTTCCTGAAACTGTCTGTTCATGTATTCATATATTCAATAATTTTAAGTACCAACATATGTAACAAGAAAAGTTTGAGATAAATATATAGTTCCTTTTAGGATAAAAATAAAACCAAACTATGTTCTTGAACCCCTCTTTAGGAGTGTATGTCACCTTCCCACAAGTGAGGTGTGCAGAATGCAAAATACTCTCACCCTTCTCCTCAAGGATGATCATCTTGTAAAGAAGGCCCACATATCAGTCATACCAGCTCGTCCAACAAGGTTTTGCAATTCACTCTCCCTCAGATTAAATAGGGAAGTAAGATTACACGTGCATGTGTGTGCACGTGTATGGCCTTGGGTGTCCAAGCACGCATGTCACCCAACCCTTGCACTGAATAACAGACACCACATCAAAGATTCAACTTTGTTAGAGCTCTCATTACCAGGCACTTTCATATATATCTATATATATATATAGATATATTTTTTTTTGGTCAGACCAAATGCAAGGAAGATTACATAGGGGGGAAATAAAATTAGGGGTGAGGTTTGGTGGTTTGGAGACCCAGAATCATTATTTTTTCATGCTTGCTACACGAGAGATTTAACTACAATTTCAAGTTTAAAGTACAGTGGTATAAATTACATGACAGAAGTTTGATATATTAAATGAAACACATAGAGAAATACACTGTTATAGCTCAAACTCCTTATCTTATAAGTGACAAAAAGAAAACCCTCACCTTATCTAGAGATTAATTAAAATAACCTTAAATTAAAATAACCTTAAAATAACCTAACAAAATTAGAGAAAAAAAAAAGTGTGCTGAATCTAAGTGGATTTGTTGAGTGATAGAAGAATAGAATAAGAAGCAGGTTGGGTTTAAATTCCTACTGTGTAACCTCACCAGCATCTCTTCTTCTTCACAGAGAAATTAAGGATAATTATACCTCCATCAACTGTCCTAAGGTCTTTGCAAGGTTTAAATGAGAAAGGCAAATAAAGCTATTTTCAACATATATGTCACATAAAACCACTCAGTAATGCTAATTGCCAAGACAGTGTCTAAGAAAAGAAAGGAAAGGAAGATATTGGTTAAAAATAAAACAACTCAGAATGAAAATATCCCCATTTACAAGAGTATGGAGTGTTAGCACCCTCATCTCTGACATGTAAGGTGGCTTAGTCCCTTCTGTTTAGAAATAAATATGACTTCAAACTCTATGAAATGCACTGGAAAGCTCAAAAAGTTCCAACCACAAAAATTAAAAAAAAAAAAAAATTTCCCTTAAACTTAGGGGAATAAGTGGGCTGGCCCTGGTAAACACATATTTTCAGAGTCAGCTTTAAGGTTTAGCTGTGGGATTAGTATTCCTATTTGGTGGCAGATGCAAATAAGAAAATAATAGCACAAATCTCTAGAGTTGGGATGGGCGACAGTTCTAGTTCTATTTTTTTCAATTTCTAAACAGAAGTATGAAAGACATCTAAATTATTCCACTTTAAATCACTAATTTCAGAGTTCAAGTCATCAAACTAAGATCTGAACTAAATACACACACCCCTCCAAAAAGAGATTTCCATTTCAAAAGGGACTATGTAACAAGGCACTGCCCTAGCAAGTCTCCCTTCCCTGAAATGTCTAGTGTTCATCTTTCACAACCACAAAATATTAGAGAAGTTGCTGGCTTATTCTCTGCAAGACTCTTGGAAGAGTTTGCTGGCACATCGTGTCCTATCTTGAGGTTTGCAAAAGGGAAAGGACAGTTTGACAAAGCCATGTCAGGGAAATGTCATTTTTACCAGCAAGCCAAAGGTCAGATTGTAACTTAAGCAGCAGTTGGCTTGTCAAGGGTTAGAATACGCCCTGGTTTCATCTCACAGACAGGGAGAAAAGCAATCCGTTAGCAGTCTTCAAATGGAAAGTTTAAGTCAGGACAAAAAAGAAGTCAACTTGTTTTGCCTTTTATTTTTTTTTTCTGATTGGTCAGCAGACAGCTTTGTAATTGTTCTGTTGATGACACAGGGTTTTTTCATGTTCATTTTTTTTCTTTTTTTTTTTTAACATTAGAAACATTAACTATCTGATTTTGTTTGATGTCCTTTTTTTTCTCTCTCTGGTCTCAAAATACATGGAAACCTAGGCAACTGACGGTACACCTGGACTCCAGGAAACTAGAAATCACTACCCAGATGTTGATTTTAATGAGTCCAAAGTTCAAAAACAACCCAAATGATTTGCATACAAAAAAAGCCCATAACTGCTTACATAAAGACAACATTACAGCTGACTTGATTTGATTAAGAAGCCATGATTTGTGATGCAGGTTCTTTGGAAAACACAGCCATAATTTCAGTGTAAGACTTTGGGAGGATATGAGGGAAAAAAGTTTAGAACTCTGAGACCCACCTCTGGTTCCTAGAATTTGAGTTGACTCCACTTTCAACTTTAACCCCGCTAAGGAGAGCTGCACCTCTGCCTATTGGTTTATTGTTAGAATTATCTTTTGGCCTACATGTTTTTGCTGTTCCTGCTATTATTTCATGTACCATTAACCTGATTTCACTTGTCAGCTTAGTATTTAGCAATGTTAAAATATTGCTTAAGTTTGTTGACCTAAACTGTAAAAATACTACATTTCCATTGCAAAGGAAAGAATCTAACCATCCAAAAAAGCCTACTCCCCAAACAGCAATTCTTAGTTATGTTGAATTCAATCTCATTTTAACACCTCGTCTTTGTGGAGTGCCACGTCTCTCCCGCGGACTACAGCAATAGAATCCTACCTACCTCCCTGGGGCCTCTCAGACCCTGGACTTTTCACTTTCCACACAGCAGCCAGAGTGATCTGTTCAAATCTAAGTCAGATCGTGCTACTGCCTGTGCTCAAACATTCCCATAGCTTCCCATTGCATTGAGATGGAATCTAAACAATCCTGAGATGAACAGCCCCTTCCAACTCTCTCTTTGCTCTCTTTCCTCCAGTCACACCCACCTTCTTGCATTTCCCTGATCTCGCCCACACTTTCCTGGCCCAGGGTCATTGCCCTTGCTAAACCCCTCACTGGGAACACCTTCCTCAGGTGTCTGCTCAAAGAGGCCCATTTATCCAAAATAGCAATCCCTGACACCCTCTCTTCTCTTATCCGGCTTAATGTTTTCCTAACACCATTCATTATGGAGACTGTATTTGTTTGTTCTCTGCCTCCTTCCTGAATATGAATTCTACAAGAGCCAGGACTTGTTTATTCCCTGCACTGGGTTATCCAGCTGAGGAGGAGGCATTAATTATTGACTGAAACTCACTCCACTAAAGTAACCACTGTTAACACTTTAGTGTAGATCCTTCTAGATATTTTCTACCTACTCACAAGCAGGTTTTCAGAAACAACTGTTTTCAATGACATTGCTTTGAAAATGTCTATGTGTATGCACGCGCATTTTCGAACACTCTCTTTATCTAGATTTCCCAGAGCAGAGGTCACCAAGTTCTTCTCTGGCCATTTCACATTAAGTCATCTACCCTTGCCATGATCTACCCTTTCATCTGCCATCTTCCTTAGGACTTGCTCCATCTCCTTTTGATGTTAACTTTGTCAATATTCATTGTCTCTTTTCTATTTCCTGTTGATATGCTTAGATCTTGGCTTTCTTCTAAGAAAAAACAATGTATTTTTCCTCAAATCATTTCTCTCTGCTATTGTATCCCTTTCCCCTGTAACTACAAGTGTATCCTACATTTTTGGTCTTCTCTTTCCCATAACTCAATTGCTCCATAAGTCCCCCTACACTCGGCTTTCTGCTTGTAGGAATCTAATAAAACTGTTTTCCAAGCACACCTATTACTTTCTATTTGCTAAACCCAAAAGCTTTTCTTAGTATAATTTTCTAGAGATCTGATGAGCACCTAAAAATAATTACTATGACAATTCTTTTCTGGCCTCACGGCAGGCATCACTCTAAGATGGCCATGATTAAGGGAGCCTTACCACACCTCACTTCTTCAAAATGAATATTCAGTTGCCTACAGGTCAGTTCACTCTTTTCCTGGAAAGTAGTAGAATCTAGCTAATCATATATCAGAACCATTTGACCCACAATTCCCTAGAACTTAGAAATAGTTCCGGTGCGTCTCATACCCCAAAGGACCAGTAACAAGTTATTGAACTAAACTATATAAACAGCAACTTTCCCACTTCTAATTAAATAGCCTTGTGATAAAGACTGATCTAATTGATCCCTCTAGTTCAAGTCTTTGGGGGTTTTGGAGTTTCTCTGTCCCTATCCATAAACACTGATATCCAATAGTAAGCCCTAACTTATATCCTAGCTACTTGGGCCCAGCTTCCTATTTTGTTTCTATTGGCCCTGGTCTGCTGTAGAACTGGGTTTTGATCCCTTTCTGGCTTTTTCTTTTAAGTGGATTTCACTATTACATGAAGTATGCAACTGTCTGGGCTGCCCTGGTGGCTCAGTGGTAAAGACCTCACCTGGCAATGCAGAAGACAGGTTCAATCCCTGGGTTGGGAAGGTCCCCTGGAGAAGGAAATGGCAACCCACTCTAGTTTCTTGTCTGGGAAAGAGAAGTCTGGCGGGCTACAGTCCATAGGGTCACAAAAGAGTGGGACACGACTTAGTGACTAAACAGCAACAATAACATTCTCAGTTTCACTAAGCTTCTGCTGGCCTCTGGCTTATTCTCCTTTCTTTGTTTCATTTCTACTTTTGTTGCCCATGTTCAGCATGGACAGCTTCATCCTGTGAGGTCCTCTAACTCCCCTTCAATGCTGATTCTCTGTCAAAAAGACTGAAAACAATTAGAAAGAGTCACATCTATTGTTACCAGGGATGGTTTCTTGCATTTTGATGGAAATATGCAGTGTTACTGCTTTGGGATTAGAGCACCAATTAAAATTTAAAACATACTCTCAAACCAGCGGTTCCAACGTGGGAATCTCTGCCATAGCAATAAAAGTTTCAATATAAAAGATGTCTGTATAAAGGTGTATTTATTGGAGCACTGCTTATAATGTCTTAGAAAACTAGAAATAAATGCCCATATCCTAGGACAAACTACTTAATACAGGATCATATATGCACATCACAGGATGAGCATGAATTAGTGCTTCTGCAGATTACTTTAAGGGACTGCTGCATGAGATAAGCAAGTGGTAGAAAAGGTTTTGCTTAGGATGATATCACTTCTGTAGAAGGAAACTATTACCAATTCTTCCCTATATATGCATATATATGCGTATATTTATATATGCATGTATACACACATATGCATATATATGCATATTTTTATGGAGTTGTGTAAGTACAGAGAAAACATGTTTAAACTCCTATTAAATGAGCACACTGAAGCATGGGCTATCTGGGGTATGAATGGGCTTGGGAACAGAGGCCTTGATGTGAGTGGAGGAGAAAAGTGAGAGGAAGAAGGGAACAGCGTCCTCTCCACAAAATAAGACTGCTTTTTAAAAAGCACAAACGTTCACATTCATCCATTTCTATAAAAATAATAGCAAATATTTTGATAGCTCCTACTCTATTCCAGGCATTGCCTTAGTGCCAAATATATTAAATGTACTTAATCTTCCACCAACTCCATGAGGAGATACTATTATAAACCTCGGTTTTACAGACGAGAAATACAGGAAAATTAAGAGACAAGCTAAAGTCACACAGTGAGAAAGAGGAGGTTTGAATCTAAATCCAGACAGTCTGGCTCCAGAGATCACATTCTTAACCATATGTGATGATGCCTCTCAGGGTATATGCCATGTACAAAGAAAAGAAAATTAAAGGTAATTCTTAAAGATGCACACACAAAGAGGTAATTAAAGGAATAATATTGCTTTTAAATTGTGCATTTTACTAAACTAGATGAATCTTTTCCTTTATTTGGAACTGACTGCATTTTTGTAAATTTTATATTTACCTATATTTAATATGAGCTAATATTACTTTGCAGCTTGTGACTTCTGTTCTGAAAGGATTACCTTCTCTTGGATGGTATCAATTACACCTAAAATGATCTTGGTCCCAATAGTCATCAAAAATCTAAGTATCAAGGATCTCATTTCAAGAGCTGTTGATAGAAGTGATTAACTGCTTGTTACAAATGCTTTTTTAGATATGATTCTCTTCCGCAGTGAAATATAGATTAGCTGAAAGGTGTTTTTGGTCATAATGAAAGAAATTTCTTGTGGTTAAGGCAAGAGTCTACAATATGTTACCCTCTATTTGGTGGGGAAGGACCAAGGTGAAGGAAATATTATTCTCTGAAATTGAAATGAGTAAAAATCAATTCCCATCACAAGAAAAGACTTTCTTACTACAAGAAAAGAACTTGGGGCTGGAGGTACAGGTTCAAACTTGACTCTGGTTTACCAGGCAGAGTCTGAGTTCTTCCCATGGAGGACCTGCCTGCTAAGTGATACTCTTCAAGTTCTCATTCAAACAAGCAAGCTTCGAAGCTCTGGTTTTATTTTTGTTTGTTTTGTTCTTATGTTTTTCCTACTGAACTCATTTAAGCGGCAGTTTCTTCTGATCGGAGGAAATTAACTGATTCGGCTTATCTTGTGCAAACTATCTTCCACTTCAAATTTATACTCTGACATCCTGGTTTCCAAATTAGTGTTTGTGTGTGCGTGCTTGTTTGGTCTAAATTTGTGCTCCAAAGTTTAGTCACCTCTGAGGAAGCTGATTAATGGAAGACTCTGGACTTGCAGCAAGGAGAAAACTTCATTCCTGTGTCACCTCCCAGGCCTTGTCCTGTGTCCAGGCTTCCTCCCACAACTTGACATCTGTGAGCTGCAATGCCTCACAGTGAAAGGCCTCTGACCATGAAACCGTCTGTCTTTAAAGATACGTCTTGATCTTGACATGCATCAAAATGCATATTCAGGCTTCAGAAGAGTGATGCCTAAGGTGATTCTAAATGATGGAATGGAAAAGGGACAAAATGAAAGATTCTTTCGTTCTTAAATAGATTGAGTATGCATCTGAATGCCTGGAGGCGAACTCTGATTGACAGAGAAGATATATATTGGGACAGAGGTTAAAGGTGGACAGAGAGGTTTCAGAATTGTCAATGTAGTCATTGTCACTAAAGCATTCAGCCAAAAGAGGCCACTAAGATATGTGGAGAAAGGGAAGGAAGCTAGTGGGTCAAGGACAGACTTTTCTGAAAGAAGAAGAAAGATGTGGCAAAAGAAAGAAAGATGAATAGAAAGAAATAGCGTTCATAATGAATTCTATTGCTAAATAGGAAGGACTGGGATTTGTAGGATAACTGGAAGAATGGGAGGGTTGATGTTAGGTGAAAATCAATGATTCTTAATTAACACCACCCCAAAAAGCAAGGATGATGGAGGCAGAGAAGTAGATGATTTATACAAAGTAAGGTCAATCCCAGTTAGAATAAATTACGGACTTTGTAGATGGTCACAGACACTATGCATTTTTTTAAAAAAATTCTAAGTATTGAGTTTATGAGTAGAGAAGCATACAAGTACAGAACAGAAGCTATTCACATCCAATCAATAGCCTGCTTTTACAAATAAAGCAAGCTGCCATTCCTAAAACATGGAACAATGAATAGGTGGCCTTATGTCCATGATCCAGAGGTCAACTCACTGAAAGGCTTTTCACTTTACAGACGCTCATTGTAGCCTGACCCTGTTTCATCGTCATGACTTCACTCTGTACACTGGGTTTTTTCCTACAAGTAGAAACAACAAACCTGAAAATCTGAATCTATAAATCCATGTATAGAAACATACTAAAAATATAAAAAGAGAAAGGTTTACTCTGTTTAAGAGGAGAACTATCAGAGATGTTAAAAAAAAACACACACACACATGTAATGGAAAGAATACGAATCAGCATTCTTTGAAAGGACAGAGTAGTGAGGGACATAAGAAATAAAAAAGAAAAGGAGTTTTCACCACTGCATAAAGCTGGCACTCAGTTCAACTCAATTTAAGCACTCAGACAGCAGTATGGAGACGGGATGATGAGGTCATTAGAGGGGCTACAACCAGATAGAACAAATAGGGAAGGAAAAAATGTAAGACTGTCTGCAGAATAAATGGTTTTCCTTTTCTGATCATTAGGAAAGGAAAAAAGAGATGCTGAATATTGAACGTCCTAGGAAAGACAGTAGAAAGTAGAAAAGACCCAATCTCAATGTATTTAATAAACTTTGAGTGTGTTGTCAATTTCAAGGCAATATCTTAAAGACATTTAAAAAGGTTAAAGTTTGATATCTCAGAGCTACTAAACTGACTTACATGAATTGTCCTAGCTATTAAAGCTTAGAGACATTTAGATATGAAAATCATAATTAGATTAACTCACAAGGTATTGGTAACAAGGGAATTGGTATTTATTTTGTACCTTGTTAGTATATTATTTTATATCTCACTCTTTGTTAGCAGTGAGCTAACTGGTATTTCTCCAGTGCAATAAACAACTCAAAGAAGTGTTCTGAAACTTCTATTTGCATCAGTTCAGTTCAGTTCAGTTCAGTCGCTCAGTCGTGTCCGACTCTCCGCGACCCCATGAATCACAGCACGCCAGGCCTCCCTGTCCATCACCAACTCCCGGAGTACACTCAAACTCATGTCCACAGAGTCGGTGATGCCATCCAGCCATCTCATTCTCCGTCGTCCCCTTCTCCTCCCGCCCCCAACCTTTCCCAGCATCAGAGTCTTTTCCAGTGAGTCAACTCGTCGCATGAGGTGGCCAAAGTATTGGAGTTTCTTAAGAAGGGCCTTTGGTGTGTAGAAGGAGGTTGATATTATTTTCCATGATTTTCCTGGTTTGGGTTTTGTTGATTTTGTTTTTAATCTCCCTGACCTCATTTATTTACTTCCGGATGAAGTTCCTACTTTGCTTAAGCACCCTGCAATCATTCCACCCTTACACCAGTACACCTGGTGATAACTTCCAAATTTTAGGCACAGATTTTCAGCAAGAAGGAACCAAGTAACAAGAACCAGACCTAGGAATTCATTCTTTGAAAGTTACGCACTAATACACAACCAGAAAATAGAAATTAATATTAGAACTATTTCCTGGAAAAAGGCCTTGAAAACATAATGGTGCCTTTACCCATCCAGAGTAAATTCCTGTTGCAGGAAAATCACAGCATAAGATTAAAAAGGCAATTCGAAAAAATAAATCATCAGTGACCAACATAGAGCCAACATTTATTTTAAGTTGATTTCCGCAAGAAATAATAGACTTGGAAATGGCATAACAGGCCTACTGGGATATGCAGTCAGGAATAACCATGACAAGGGAGTGAGAAAAGAACAAGGCCCCTTCCCATCCCAACTCTCAGCTGCTGCCCCTACCCAGTCAGAGTCCCCACTTAGCAAAGCAGACCTCTTGAGATTAACTTTCTCTAAGACACTGTTACGCTTATAATTGTGGATTATATTCCTGGATCTGATCTTCAGATTTTCCTGCCTCTTTCTCCAGAATATGAGACTCTTTGTATAGCACTAATGAGCTCCTCTAGCTATCACTCTTTGCTTTAAGTTGATTCATCTTCTTTATCCTTATTTCTTCAATGCATTCAACCCCCCAAAACAGCCATCTAACCTTGTAAGCACGGGCTCTCTCAAACACCTGGGATGTTTTTTACATGCCCAGGCATCACTTTCTCTGGTCTCCCAGCTGAGTTCATCACTTCAGCACTAGTGACAGTTTGTATAAAATATCAGTACTTTCTAGGAGTGATCAATATTCTATTTACCTGGAGTAAGAGAGTCCCTGTTGTCAGCAGGCTGGCAGACAACCCAACTCCAGAATATCTTTTAAAAGAGTCTGTTTCCTAGGACCACTCCTGGCACTCTGTGTCTCTAGTTGGTTTCTGGAGAAACAAATACTGAGATGTAGATTTGCATCCAGAGGGTTTATCAGGTTGTGCTTTCAGAAACATGTGTAATAGGAGGAGGGAAGCAGGACTGCCTAGAGAAAGGATGTAACTGCCATGGAGGACTCAGGGTCTCTCATAAGAGGCTCTGAAGCTGCATGGTCCTACTGAGATGTTTCTTTTTTTTTTAATATATACTGAGAAAAATCTCATATTTTATTTTATTTTTTTAAATTTATTTTATTGGAGGCAAATTACCTTACATTAATATATTGGTTGGTTTTGCCATACATTGACATGAATCCGCCCCAGGTGTACATGTGTTCCCTTTCTTGAACCCCCCTCCCACCTCCCTCTTCCCCATATCCTCCCTCCAGGTCATCCCCATGCACCAGCCCCAAGCATTCTGTATCATGCGTCGAACCTGGACTGGTGATTCATTTCACATATGATAATATACATGCTACAATGCCGTTCTCCCCAATCATCCCACCTTCACCCTCTCCCACAGAGTCCCAAAGACTGTTCTATATACCTATGTCTCTTTTGCAGTCTCGTATACAGGGTTAAGGTTACCATCTTTCTAAATTCCATATATATGCATTAGTATACTGTATTGATGTTTTTCTTTCTGGCTTACTTCACTCTGTATAATAGGCTCCAATTTCATCCACCTCATTAAAACTGATTCAAATGCATTCTTTTTGATGGCTGAAAAATACTCCATTGTGTATATGTACCAAAGCTTTCTTATCCATTCATCTGCAGATGGACATCTAGGTTGCTTCCATGTCCTGGCTATTATAAACAGTGCTGCAATGAACATTGGAGTACATGTGTCTCTTTCAATTCTGGTTTCCTCGGTGTGTATGCCCAGGAGTGCGATCGCTGGATCATATAGCAGTTCTATTACCAGTTTTCTGAGGAATCTCCACACTGTTCTCCATAGTGGCTGTACTAGTTTGCATTCCCACCAACAGTGTAAGAGGGTTCCCTTCTCTCCACACCCTCTTCAGCATTTATTGCATGTAGACTTTTGGATAGCAGCCATTCTGACTGGTGTGAAATGGTATCTCATTGTGGTTTTGATTTGCATTTCTCTGATTATGAGGGATGTTGAGCATTTTTTCATGTGTTTGTTAGCCATCTTTATGTCTTCTTTGCAGAAATGTCTGTTTAGTTCTTTGGCCCATTTTTTGATTGGGTCACTTATTTTTCTAGAATTGAGCTGCAGGAGCTGCTTGTATATTTTGGAGATTAATCCTTTATCAGTTGCTTCATTTACTATTATTTTCTCTCATTCTGAAGGCTGTCTTCTCACCTTGCTTATAGTTTCCTTTGCTTTGCAGAAGCTTTTGATTTTAATTAGGTCCCATTTGTTTATTTTTGCTTTTATTTCCAATATTCTGGGAGGTGGGTCTTGGAGGATCCTGCTGTGATTTATGTCGGAGAGTGTTTTGCCTACGTTCTCCTCTAGCAGTTTTATAGAATCTGGTCTTACATTTATCTCTCTAATCCATTTTGAGTTTATTTTGGTGTATGGTGTTAGGAAGTGTTCTAGTTTCATTCTTTTACAAGTGGCTGACCAGTTTTCCCAGCACCACTTGTTAAAGAGACTGTCTTTTCTCCATTTTATATTCTTGCCTCCTTTGTCAAAGATAAGGTGTCCATAGGTGCGTGGATTTATCTCTGGGCTTTCTATTTTGTTCCATTGATCTATATTTCTGTCTTTATGCCAGTACCATACTGTCTTGATGACTGTGGCTTTGTAGTAGAGCCTGAAGTCCGGCAGGTTAATTCCTCCAGTTCCATTCTTCTTCTTCAAGATTGCTTTGGGTATTCAAGGTTTTTTGTATTTCCATACAAATTGTGAGATTATTTGTTCTAGTTCTATGAAAAATATCATTTCTAATTGAGGCAATGGGTCCCAGACTTATAGTCCTACATTGACCACTGAATGTGGCCTGCTCTTGGAGGAGGCTGCAGTATTAGGAAAAACCACTTCCTTTGGCTGAGGGCAACTCCCAGGGTAGGAGTTAGCTGTGAACTCTCACCTGTACCATTCTTTAGCTGCAAGGAAATAAGTATCTCATACCTCAAGAGTGGCCCTCGGAAGAACAGCGGATTATCCACTATGGCATCAAAGCCACAGGTGACATCCTGCAGTGAACGAAACCAGGTAATCTGCGCACACTGTGTCCCAGACTGACGCCGTAGCCTGAAAGAATTTTGCCATTCAAATCCTGTATAACATCCCTCTTAATCAATCAGTCAGGCTGAGGTGCCTTGACCAACACCTTTTCATAGAAGAGAGTTGTCAATAATTTGCCTGATCAGGGTATATTTTCTTCTGTGGTAAGGTTTTTCCACAGTCATTAGAATCAACATGGCATAAATTACCTCCAAACCATGGTTCTAAACACATCTTGATATATTATGAGTAACTACCCAGTATATCGCAGGACTAGTTAACATCCTTGCTTCCTCTGATCCGGGAGACATAATGAATTCCAGGGGGTTCTGGTAGAGTTGAAAGCCTTTAGCAAGCCAAATGCTCCACATAATTAAATGTAGATTGGGGAGAGTTCTGCTTGAAAATCAGAGTGAAACAGTATAACATATGGCCTGGGTGTCAAATTTAAAAGGATATTTGGAGAAAGAAGTGTGCCTATCTGGAGGCAAATGGCCATAAAGCTCAGGAAAAGAAAATTCTGGAATCATTTCAAGGTTAAGACTCAGTGCGGCAAAGGTGATCCACAGTATTAATGTTGAAATTTCTCTCTTCCTTTTCAATCACCTTTAATGCTTCCTCTGTGAATCCACATAAGCCTCATATGTCGATTCCGTGAGTTTAAATCTTGAAATTTGGAATGAGTACCCCCATAAGGAAAGGGAAAGAAAAGCCAAGTTTTCAACTCAAGGTTGAATATGTGCTTATTTGCAATGCAAAGTAACTGATAACAGAAGATGGAGACATGAAAAAAAGTATCTCACTCAGATTTAATGCAGATATTTTTACTCCTGTGAACGTGTGCTTATCACACATGTCTCATTAATAAACACACAAACAAACAAACCAAACAAAAACATTCAAAATTTTAAGTAAAAACTCTCAAGTACACATGGATTTTTCTCATTCATGGCAAGCAGGGTTAACCCTCTTGTACAACATAAAATGGAAGGCCACTGTCTATCCACTCCTGAAGCTTCTGAATTCAGTGCTTCCTTACATACTCTCAGAAGATGACATCAAGCTTATACAGCAACTTTTAAGGGAAAAAGCAAAATAGAAGCTACTGACTGGAATTTCCTCAACTTCTGGTTACTTAAACCTCTTTTCCACCTGTTATAACAAAGGAGGGTTCCTCCAGGTACATACCACCAATCTTTCAGCCTGTGGTCCTATTCCATTCCCCCACAAAATTCTCAGAAAGTTTCTGCTCATGATTATGCTTTTTCTTTCCTGTGCTTTTTGTTTTTTTTTTCTCTTTCCCTACTGGAATATTTCAATAAGCCAGGTAACATGTGTAAGTGGCACTATGCTAGCTGCTTCTATATCTTCCTCTTAAGTAAGACTTTCCAGCTTACACTCACATAGTTTCCATTCTCACCACTGAAAAGGCTCTTGCTGATATTACCAATAATTTCAATGTGGCTAAACCATCTTTTCTGAATTTGCAGTAGAATTCTTTCCCTGTTGAATAATCCCTTCTGTATGTTCAGCCCACCCGAGACGGCTGTTGTCTTGCTGTCTGTACATCCCCACTTGACCAGTAATTGCTTCATCTACATCCTACTCACATAAGTGAATTTCTCTCTTAATCACAGAGCCCTGCCCAGACTAGTGATCTCAGTTCAGTTCAGCTCAGTCGTTCAGTCATGTCCAACTCTTTGTGACCCCATGGACTGCAGCATGCCAGGCTTCCCTGTCCATCATGAAATTCATGTCCATTGAGTCAGTGATGCCATCCAACCATCTCATCCTCTGTCATCCCCTCCTCCTCCTGCCTTCAATATTTCCCAGCATCAAGGTCTTTTCCAATGAGTCAGTTTTCCACATCAGGTGGCCAAAGCATTGGAACTTCAGCTTCAGCATCAGTCCTTCCAATGAATATTCAGGACTGATTACCTTTAGGATAGACTGGTTGGATCTCCTTTAAGTCCAAGAGACTCTCAAGAGTCCACTCCAATACCACAGTTCAAAAGCAGCAGTTCTTCAGCACTCAGCTTTCTTTATGGTCCAACTCTCAAATCCATACATGACTACTGGAAAAACCATAGCCTTGACTAGATGCATTTCTGTCAGCAAAGGAATGTCTCTGCTTTTTAATATGCTGTCCAGGTTGGTCATAGCTTTTCTTCCAAGGAAAAAGCATCTTTGAATTTCACGGCTGCAGTCACCATCTGCAGTGATTTTGGAGCCCAAGAAAATAAAGTCTGTCACTGTTTCCATTGTTTCTCCATCTATTTGCCATGAAGCGATGGGACCAGATGCCATGATCTTTGTTTTTTGAATGTTGAGTTTTAAGCCAGCTTTTTCCCTCTGCTCTTTCACTTTCTGTAAGAACTATCTCTACTATAACAGTTTATCAAAGGGACAGGCCCTTCTTCTGGTTTTCCTGGCAATCAATGAGCCACACTGACTACTTCCTCACCCTCTTCATAGCAAAGAATGCCTCCATGTCCTGTTTGCCCTCTGCCACATACAGTGGGACATCACTCCCAAGACCTTGCTTCAGATGTGTAAGATCCCCAACATCTATTAAACTGATGTCTCTGTCCCTGACTCACTGCTCTTTCTTCAGTCTCGAGGATGAGCAAGTACAGGGCGTGCAGGCCTGTGGGGTACAGCTCAGCACTTAACTTCTTTGATTATCATGAACTTCCAAGCTTTTGATCCTTCCTTTTCTTCTCTAGCTACTTCTCATCTCCCCAGACTTTAAGTGTTGATATTCTCCAAGATCTGTCACTAGTCTCTTTTCTTATCTTACCTTTTATTTTCTCCTTAAGTGAGCTCATTGTCCTAGAAAACTACTGCTGCATAATATATAACAATAAAATATCAGTGGCATACATCTTGCCAATGAATCTATGAGTTGGATTCTTGTTAATCTGGACTGGATTTGACTTGTCAAGGGACAAGTTAGGTCCAGGTCAGCTCACTTCTTTCCTACTCCTTGTACCAGCAGCTCACCAATGCTGGTGAAAGGCTATCGCACAATAGGGAAAGCCCAATTGCATAAGCACATGTTGACTATGTCACACTTGCTAACATGTTATTGGCCAAAACAAGTCATGTGGTAAGCCCTAAGTCTGGGAATGTGGAAGTAAATTCTTTGCATGGTGGGTGGTAGGGGAGGAAATAGATGTTTTATGAATAGTGATTTAATCTCCTAGATTAATCATATATTTAGGACAATGATTCTCAAAAAAAAAAAAAAATATATATATATATATACAGTTCAGAATTTCCTCTTAACATTTGACCTGTATAGGTCATCTTCAACTGGTTAGTCACAGATACTTCAACATTAACATATTCAAAATTCATTCTCTCTCTTGTCAGATTTTATCTTCCTTCATGATTCCCTAGTTCAATACTATATAGTATCATCGTTCACCAAGTTGTATGATCCAAGTGTCTTTAATACCTTCTTCTTAACTACTCCCAAGAAAATAGAATTTTAATCAGTAATGGACATTTACTTAAAATCCAAGATGGCTCTTAAAAAAAAATCTCTAGACCCACATACAACCTAAAGATACTATCATCTCTTGCCTAGGCTATAGCAATAGCTTTCTGACTATTCAACCCTACATCCACTTTGTCCCAACAAACTCAAATCCATTCTCAACAATGTACTCTGATATTTTTTCAAACAGGACTTATTTTCAGTGATCCTGCCCACTGACTATACACACTCATGTACATACACACACAGTGACATCCCTTCAATAATTTCAACAGCCTCCTCTTGTGCCTCTTTGTTTTACTCTGTGTTCCAGCCATACTAATATTTCTTCTATTTCTCAAAAAGTTAAAGTTCCTTCTCATTCAGGGCCTTCAACCATACTATTTCATCTTTCAGAATGACTCTTTTTCCCAGCTATTTGTTCATCTTTCACAAGTCACCTCATAAGTCATTCTATTTACTGTATAACTTCATAGCATTCTGTACTTCTTCAAGATTCTTAGGAAAATTATGACTAAATTACCAATTGTGGTATTTATTCCACCCTTACCCATCTGCATTCTTCTCCCAGAAGTAGAATGTAAGCCTCATGTGAGCAAAGACTTTACTTATTCATTTCTGTAAATTTAGCACCCAGTTCCTGGTACTTAATATATAATTAATAAATATCCATTGACTTATTGAATAAGTAAATAAGTCCTAGATTATCACTGAACATTAGTGTTAAAATAATCCTTAAGAAGACCTTAAAATAATCTTTAACCCTCAGTCTTACACCTGAATTCTCTGTGAATTCATCCCCCACATAACTCCAACGAGATTAAAGAAAGTTTTCAATACTGTTGAATCAGTGTTTGCACATTTTGAGTTTAGAACCACTACTCTTCTTTAATGTCTTTTGTCCATACTACCTACAAAAAGTTAAAACTCATTTGCCTTAGAATATAAAAATTAAAATCAAAGTTACGAGCATAAATCCTTATGTCCATGATATTCTTAGAGTATCTGCGTATATTAGTGCTGCATATATTAAATGAAAAAAATAATATCACTGTGAGAGTCAGAAGACAAGCCACAGACTAGAAGAAAAATACTGATAAATGACTGGTATTCACCATATACAAAGAACACTTAAAACTCAATAATAAAGGAACTCTCTCTGATGGTCCAGTGATAAGGACTTGGTGTTTGGTGCTTTCACTGCCATAGCTCAGGTTCAATCCCTGGTCAGGGAACTAAGAGCCTGCAAGCCATGCTGTGCACCAAAAAAGGAAAAACTCAGTAATAAGAAAATGAACAAACCAATTAAAAAATGGGTAAAAGACATGACCAAACACCTCACCAAAGAAGATAAACAGATGGAAAATAAGCATAAAAAGAGATGTGCAACAGTATATGTCTTCAGTGAATTTCTAAATAAAACAATGATACCACTACATACCTATTGTAACAGTCAAAATTCAAAACACTGACAGTAGCAAATGTAGGCAAATATTTGGAGGAAAAGGACTCCCATTTACTGCTGGCGGGAATGTAAAATGACATAGCCACTGTGGATGATAATGGCAATTCTTAATGAAACAAAATATTATATTAACCATACAATCCAACAATCATGTTACTTAGTATTTACCCAGATGATTTGAAAACATGTCCACACAAAAACCTGCACCAAAATGTTTATAGCAGCCTTACTCATAATTGCCAAAACATGGAAGCCTTAAATCAGCAAATGGAGAAACAAACTGGGGTATTAATACATCCATAAAATGGAATATTATTCAATGGTAAAAATATATATGCTATCAAGCCACAGAAAGAAATGGATAAAACAAGTTTTTATTGCTAAATGAAAGAAGTTAATCTTAAAAGGTTATATCTTATATGATTCCAACTATATGACATCTAGAAAAGACAAATTTAGAAATCTAGAAAAGGAAACAGTCAAAAGAACAATGGTTGCCAGTTTTTTTCAGAAGGGGAAAAGGAATGATTAGGTGAAGCATAGAAGATTTCCAAGGCGGAGGATTTCTTCTAATACTGTAATGGTGGCTATATACCATTATACATTGGTGGAAACCACAGAATGTACAACACTAAATAACTCTTATGTTTATTATCAGTTCAGTTCAGTTCAGTCGCTCAGTCGTGTCCGACTCTTTGCGACCCCATGAATCACAGCACGCCAGGCCTCCCTGTCCATCATCAATTCCTGGAGTTCACTCAAACTCATGTGCATTGAGTCGGTGATGCCATCCAGCCATCTCATTCTCTGTTGTCCCCTTCTCCTCCTGCCTCCAATCCCTCCCAGCATCAGAGTCTTTTCCTGGGAGTCAACTCATCGCATGAGGTGGCCAAAGTATTGGAGTTTCAGCTTTAGCATCAGTCCTTCCAATGAATACCCAGGATTGATCTCCTTTACAATGGACTGGTTGGATTTCCTTGCAGTCCAAGGGACTCTCAAGAGTCTTCTTCAGCACCACAGTTCAAAAGCAGCAATTCTCTGGCGATCAGCTTTCTTCACAGTCCAACTGTCACATCCATACATGACCACAGGAAAAACCATAGCCTTGACTAGACGGACTTTTGTTGGCAAAGTAATGTCTCTGCTTTTTAATATGCTGCCTAGGGTGGTCATAACTTTCCTTCCAAGGAGTTCAGTTCAGTCATGTCCGACTCTCCGCAACCCCATGAATCACAGCACGCCAGGCCTCCCTGTCCATCACCAACTCCCGGAGTTCACTCAAACTCATGTCCACAGAGTCGGTGATGCCATCCAGCCATCTCATTCTCTGTCGTCCCCTTCTCCTCCCGCCCCCAACCCTTCCCAGCATCAGAGACTTTTCCAGTGAGTCAACTCGTCGCATGAGGTGGCCAAAGTATTGCAGTTTCAGCTTTAGCATCAGTCCCTCCAATGAACATCCAGGATTGATCTCCTTTAGAATGGACTGGTTGGATCTCCTTGCAGTATAAGGGACTCTCAAGAGTCTTCTCCAACACCACAGTTCAAAAGCATCGATTCTTCGGCGATCAGCTTTCTTCACAGTCCAACTCTCACATCCATACATGACCACGGGAAAAACCATTGCCTTGACTAGACGGACCTTGGTCGGCAAAGTAATGTCTCTGCTTTTTAATATACTATCAAGGTTGGTCATAACTTTCCTTCCAAGGAGCAAGCGTCTTTTAATTTCATGGCTGCAATCAGCATCTGCAGTGATTTTGGAGCCCAAAAAAACAAAGTCTGACACTGTTTCCACTGTTTTTCCATCTATTTCCCATGAAGTGATGGGACCAGATGCCATGATCTTTGTTTTCTGAATGTTGAGCTTCAAGCCAACCTTTTCACTTTAGTTAATAATAATGCATCTGTGTTGGCTCATAAGTTGTAGTAAGTATACCACATTCGATATTAATAATACGGAAAACTGTGTCGGTGTGATAATTGAGAGGGTATATGCGAATTCTCTGCTGTCAGCTCAGTTTTTCTGTAAACCTAAAGTGGTTCTAAAAAGTTACCTATTAATTCTTAAAGGAAAAGGGATACAGGAAACATTCATATTGTAAATAGCCTGTGGTTACATAGAAAAAAAAAAAGAAAAATTATTTAGCATCTAGCACCATGATTGTTATGTACCAACTGGGCTTGATAAGTTAGTAGTATACTAACTTATGAATAGTGGATGTGGGAAAACAGTGCAATACAAAGCTGTTTACAAAATAAAAGTAATAACCTTCATTCTCTACTGCTGATCAATAAATTAAAGATAGGATACTGAGAATTTGGTCATGAATTTACTTTTCAGATGACTGCTTAGTTTCCTAGTAGCAGTCTTCAACCAATTTTTTCTTGCTCCTATTAAATTCTTTCATAAGACAGTGGACAGATGCTTAGCAGCTGTTGCTGCATGTCAGGAAGCAGCTTTATAACTCTGTCTCCCAGTGAAATAAATACAAAGTGTAGGCTATAGAAGTTCCAGTTCTCACATCAGTGGTATGTACCGGGAATGCTATAATGGCTACCACCTGATACATGCAGAAGGAAAGCAAGTACAAAAAATGTTCCACGCACCTCATGCCTTTCTGAAAAATGATAGCTTTCCCCCCAAGACATATGGAAACAACTGCTTTCCTGAATGTGTAATGTCTCAGGGTACAGACGAAGCCAGTCGGCTTGACAGATAACAGCAAGGAGAGAAATATATGAACATTTCTCTTTGGGCCAAGAAGCAATAATGTGTCTTACTAGAGTTACTGCCTCTATTAAAACGAGATACAAGATATTAATTGTATGACTACAGGAGATAGAAACAAGGGCCGGAGCAAAGCTCCAAAACAGCATGGAAACTGTCACTTCCCCAGTTTCTCCTTCTCTAATTAAGTCCCAATGGGGTCTCCTGTTCATTTTGGTAATGGGCACTTCTCAGGATAAATGATATTTAAACACACAGAAAAATTCCTGCATCCAAATTGGTCACCAATTCAAATTCTTTAGTGGGTAGTGACTGCAAATTGGTACACACTCCTCCAATGTCTGTTTGTTTACCAGGAGGCAACTGTGAGTTAATGAGCAATTGTGAGTAAATGCCTCTTCAGAGCAGACCGTGGCTATAGTTATGCCTCAAGTCATCAAAGGACAAGAGAGACCCAAACACCAACAATATGGGACAATATAGACAATTCATTTTGGCAGGAACCAATACCAGAACCAGAATGGCAGCTGTTTGCAAATTTGTAGTTTTCAATTTAGCTGATTTGAGGGAGGGTTTTCTCTTTCTCTAGAAAGCCTCCAGCCACGTCTAATACATTTTCTGTGAGCACTCATCGGAGAGCCAGAGGGAATACGCATGCGCACACTGTACTGGCTCCTGTGGGGCTGTGCCTCTTTGCTCATTCACCTCTACCTTTGTTTCCTATGCTTGCATTTCTCTACCTGCTTCTGGGCTGACTCCAGTCTTTCTCCACACCAGTGCTCAGGCACCTTTTAGTGCTCATTTCGCTTTGCCTGGACTTTCTCTGATCTTATTAAAATTTCCAAAGACAGGAAACAAAACTATGTCTCAAGTTGAAAATCACAAAAACTGGCAAAAGCTATCTTCAGTTCAGTCAGTTCAGTTCAGTCGCTCAGTCGTGTCCGACTCTCCGCGACCCCATGAATCACAGCACGCCAGGCCTCCCTGTCCATCACCACCTCCCGGAGTACACTCAAACTCATGTCCACAGAGTCGGTGATGCCATCCAGCCATCTCATTCTCTGTCGTCTCCGTCTCCTCCTGCCCCCAATCCCTCCCAGCATCAGAGTCTTTTCCCGTGAGTCAACTCGTCGCATGAGGTGGCCAAAGTACTGGAGTTTCAGCTTTATCTTAATGGATATTTATTTGTCCCTTTTTTCAAATCTTGTATTCCTAAAGGTAGAAATTATTTTCTTCCAAATGAGAAGTCCGTGAACATATAGATACAGAGTTAAAAGTAGCTAATTAGATGATTAAGCAAGTTGCCAGTTCCAGCAGTATACAGGCTCAGAGGACTGATTCAATAACTGTGATGTACACTTGGGGCCCTATCTGACTAGAGCCAGAGGTGAGTTGCTGATCTAGAAGGAAAACCAACACACCCCATTCACCTGGTCATTTTCATTCCCTAGAGTCTTGCATACTTCACTGCTGCACTATTAATAAAACCAGTGAGTCCCAGGAGGACATCTATTTCACTATGCTATTATTCCATAGGGTGTGTCCTAGGTTAATAAAGTCTCATTAACAACTGCCAGCAGAGCCCCTCAAGCTTTTCAAGAATTCATTTTACAATAATGGAAAGAACATCACAATTTCCCCCCATATCCAATTTCAAATGCCCTACAGCAAAGAATAAGAAGTTACAAAGCACAAAAAGGTGTATGCTATCTTTTGCAATGTCAAAAACAATCATTCTAGGGGTCACTGTTAGTTACGGAACAACCAGTGTGGGATTAAAAGTGCTGCCATTTTAAAAGTGCATATTATGTTTTTCTTGGTCCTGTACAGCACAGCACTATGTCAGACAGCCTATGGGAAGAATCCACAGCTTTTGTCTCAGATTTTCTAAATTTCCACAAAGGTAACAAGACATCTTTTTTCCTTGAAGCCTCCTAATATAAGGAAAATGGAGTTGTTGTGCTATATTATATCGTTGTAATTTTTTTTTAATGTCATTATCATGTTTGTTAGGGTGAATAAAATACACGTTTGAAACTCCCATCAAGAGACTTATGATTATTAACACATGTTGTCTCAGTAATTAAGAGGTAACTAGGTCATTAAGAACTCATTAATTTCAGGTTTTTTATCCTACAGGATTATGTGAGAGGGTGAAACAGGAGAAAAAAATGTTCTTTGCCTTTCCATTGGAAATGAAAGGCCATTATGATGAAAAGCCTGGATTGTGGATCTCTGTTTCATTCACTTTATATTTCAACTGCAGAAACTACTTACTATTTTAGAGTATGTATTTTGATTTTCTTTTAAAAGATAAATCTTCTAAAAGATATATCTTCTAGTGGTCCAGATATAAATGTTTTGTTATATATGTGTCAGATTCGGCAAAAATAGTTATAATTTTTATTGGTTTCATCTGTACTGGAGTAATAAAAACACTGTATTCCTTGTCAGCTTCTGGTCATTCTTCAGAGGCTCTTCACCCTTGCATGCTTTTGCCTCCATTCTCTTTTTATGGAATCCCTTTCCTTCCAATCTCTCGCTCTCTTTTTAACTGTGACTACCTCCAACTTCTCCAAGATGTAAGGCCATTGTATTGCTTTAAAGTATAAAATCGTATTTCCTGGAGCACTGCACAACTAAGTCAAAGATTTCTTAGCGTCAAGAACTAAGACTTTCATTTTGTAAAACAGTCCTGAATGATCCTCTTTCTTAACAGAGAGTTTCAGCATTTTGCTGAAGGCTCAAAGCCATTTAAGTCAGGCAGTGCGATAGAAAGAAAAACTCACAGTATTTTCCCCTAGAATGTCTTTTAATGAAATAATGATCTTGGAAGATGGGAGCCTGACAGCTCAAGAGACCGAGATATTCTGATTAGCCAAAGGGTGAGCATCACATGGGTCAGCGGCAGGACACCAGGCTTACTTCTCTGGCTTGAGGCACATCGGACTGAGTCAAAGTGCAGGCTGTCTCTTCACCCGACTGCTGAGCCCAGCCACGATTAGTACCGGCTGTGAGGGTGAGCTTTCTGATGGAGAGATGGCTCAACTCAAAGCTGCATCAGCTCCCCAGCCTGCTGCCACAAAGCACCATTCGCCTATAAAATCGCTGCGTGCCTACAGTCCTAATCAAGCCCCAATCAAAGATACACCCAGCAGCACATTACTTATTTCTTTGGCATCTCTTTTGCCCAACATCAATAATGAACTTGTGAATCAAGTCCACCCGGTGTGCTGTTTTGATCAAGCCAAAAAATAAAATAAAATCCCTTGTGCTCTTATATTTCATAGTTAAAATTTGATTTCTGAAAGAGACAGTGTTCTCTAATAAACATGCATGACTTTACAAAGATTACTGAGAAATCAGTGCCCAGTGATTCCTTAGTTCCTACATTAGACAATAGTCTATGGACATTAATTTTTACAGAAAATGTATTAAAAGCCCCTGTTATCTCCCACCTCCATCTGAACTTCCAAGGAAAGCCAATGAAAAGACACATAAGGACAAATACAAGGTCTCTGTTTAACTGCAATGTGTCTCACACCACCTACAAACCATACACAGTAGTAGAAGCCACCTTTCCAAAATAAGACCAAGTTTGGCATCACCATTGTTTTCTTAGGGTGAGAAGTATACTGGCATTAGCATTAAATAACCAATGAGTATATCCTACTTGGAAGAAAACCTGAGGCTGTGTCAGATGGCAAGCAGTAACTTCAGTGTACATGAAAATGATTGCAAAACATAAATACAGCTCAAAAGTCCACCACAGCAGTATCCCTAAATGAATTCCCTATTAGCTAGTTCTTCCCAAGATGTATACAGCCACCCCAACACTAGCCAGCATGATGGGAAATGTGGTGGAAGGGAATTCAGAACAGAATATCAACTTCTATGTGAATATATGACCATGTTAAATTTCCAGCACCCTTCTCAAGGCTATAGAAAGGTGTGATGTAACAGAAGGCCTTGAAGCTTAAACTTCTTAATTTTATCGCAGATTTGCTTCCAGTTTTATATGTGGGAAGTTCTATATGAGATCATTCCAGAAATTCAATCCAAATGTGACAAATCTGTTGACTTTTCAGTTGTGCCAAAAATGCTCATTATGCTAGGCTCTGGTCTAGTTACAAAAACCTTAACACTTACAGTTTATAATCTAGTGAAAAGGCATACAAATATGAATAAGCAAAATCAATCATTTCAGACAGTGGTAAGTGCCATGAAGGAAACAACAGCAAAAATATAGTATGCATTCTCAGTGGGTGGGGGATGGGGTTACTTTCTCTAGGGTGATGGTGAGGAAAGATGTCTATAAGGAGAAAAGTGTGGAAAAGGAGGTATGGCATCCCATTGGCCTTGGAGTCCAGTTGTCTCTGATTTGGATTTTGTCCTGTTGTGAACCAGGCTCAGTCTGACACTGCAGAGGAATTCCTGGGTAACCAGAGAACCAGTACATGAAGGATTTTGAAAGGTACAACACTGATTGGCATCTGTTCCCCATCAAGAATTCTGGCAAACTCAAATTTGTTTTTAGGGAGAAAGGAGTGATTTCTGTTTGGACTTCCAGACAAATGTGACAAATCCAAAGATCCTTACCTAATGCCAGAGGAGGGGCTCAGTGGCTTCCACATATAAATTGTCTATTAAAAAACAAAACAGTAAGAAAGTCCACAGAACAATGCAACTACAGTACACATCAATTCCTATTCTTTATTTCAAAATATATCTCAGAATCTTGCAATGGCACATTGTTCGTTGCTCTTCAGTCGCTAAGTTGTGTCCAGTTTTTTGTGATCCCATGGACTTCAGCAAACCAGGTTTACCTGTCCTTCACTGTTTCCTGGAGTTTGCTCAAATTCATGTCCATTGAGTTGGCGATGCTATCTATTTAATCTTCTGCTGCCCCCTTCTCCTTTTGCTTTCAATCTTTCCCAGCATCAGAGTCCTTTCCAGTGAATCAGCTCTTTGCAACAGGTAGCCAAAATATTGGAGCTTCAGCTTCAGCATCAGTCTTTCCAATGAATATTCAGGGTTGATTTCCTTTAGCATTGATTGTTGAATCTCCTTTCTGTTCAAGGGAATCTCAAGAGTCTTCTCCAGCACCACAATTAGAAAGCATTAATTCTTTCGCACTCAGCCTTCTTTATGGTCCAACTCTCATATTTGTACATGACTACTGGAAAAACCATAGTTTTTGACTATACGGACTTTTGTTGGCAAAGTGATGTCTCTGCTTTGTAATACACTGTCTAGGTTTCTCATAGATTTTCTTCAAAGGAGCAAGTGTCTTTTAATTTCATGGCTAGAGTATCACTGTCCACAGTGATTTTGGAGTCCAAGAATATAAAACCTGTTGCGAACCAGGCCCAGTTCACAACTTTTTCTCCTTCTATTTACCAAGAAGTAATGATCTTAGTTGTTTGAATGCTGAGTTTTAAGCCAGCTTTTTCATTCTCCTCTTTCACCCTCATCAAGAAGCTCTTTAGTTCTTCTTCACTTTCTGCCATTAGAGTGGCATCATCTGCATATCTGAGGTTGTTGATACTCTTCCTGGCAATCTTGATTCCAGCTTGTAGTTCATCCAGCACGACATTTCATATGATGTACTTTGCATATAAGTTAAAAAAGCAGGGTGACAATATACAGCCTTTTATACTCCATGTAGCACATAGTTTTCATTATAAACTTTAGTGTCAACTAAAAGAAGGCTGGGTTCATAGAAATACATAGCCGTGGAGTTCACATACATGTATGTTTAGCGTTCAGTCATGTCCAACTCTTTGCAACCCTTTGGACTGTCACCCACTAGGTTCCTCTGATCGTGGGATTTTTCAGGCAAGAATACTGGAGTGGGTGGCAATTTTCTTCTCCAGTGGAGTCCACATGACAAACAACCAAACAATTCTTAGATATTTGTACAAATAAACTGTACTTTTTCAAAACAACTCCTCTGGGATTCACAGAAAATCAAACGTTCTGCTGATGACTGCAAGGGAAAGAAAATGAAATGTTTTTATCCACAAATTTCACATGGAAATAAAATAGATTGTGAAACAAACAAAAAAAACCTAGATTTGGGGGTTTTGGTTGTGGAGCATGATTTAGTCTTAACAAATTACACAGTTAATAATACAACTGGAAAGATCACATTGAATATATATCAAAAGATGTAAACTTTGTTCAGAGATAGAATACTCAGCTCCAACCAACAAAAACCAAAAGCCAAATTAGAGCTGAAGGGCAAAAAGGCAAAATACAGGCTCCCTAAAGCCAGAGTGGAGAATTGGGTTGAACAGTATGTATAAAGAATTGATGTTTTATACTCTCTGTACAGCAAGTTAATCCTATCAGGAATAAGTATTGATTTACATTTCACATCTAACTTTCCTAGCTTCTGTCAAATTTAATGAATGTTGATGCAGATATTGATTTCTCCAGCAAAAGGAAATTAACAGGACAATGTCCAATTTTGACCTTTACTTAATGAGTCATGTATACATCAAAAGCCTTTTAGAACATGTTGTTGATCACCACAGACCTGCAAAAGCAGTATTCTGTACCAAAAAAAAAAGAAATAAAGAAAATATTTCAGACTTTTAATGATCCCTCAAACTCATAATTACTGTTGAGGCAGGGCTCAACAGAAATACAAAAGAGGGCAGTTCCCTTGCCACAATCTAGGCAATGAGAAATCTTTAGTGGCTTGCAGAAAGTGGAAAATGGGATATGTCTACTTATAATTCAAATACCATCTTTTACAAGGCCCTGAGGGGAGTTTATTTAATAGCAATCCTGAATAAAACCTCTGGCTGTGTACCTTGATGTCTAAAAATAAGTCCCAGTGCATGTTTGTTTAAATCAGTGCTACTGGAAAAGTTTGACTTTAGTTTTGATGTTCTTTTGGACAAAAATTCAATTCCAGATCACTGAAAAGAAAATCATATGTGTTTGTGTGTATGTGTGTATTCTATTGATCTGATGCTTCTAATTATTTCATTTTTTTTCCTCCAATGTGTGCTTTGTCTAAAGGATTGGGATGCATGGAAATAATCAAATCAATGTCTAGATCCTCTGAATAAATGTTCTTAAGTAGGTATAGAAATTAGAGTTTTGATCAAATGTTCCAAGTAAGGTCATATCTTGTTAATGTAGACTCCAAGAAACTTCTATATTTTATAGTATATTGCAACACTGTAGTATTTTGTCAAATTGCACAAAAGCAATAGCTGCTACTTGCTACTTAGTCTTGAATTTAAATAGCTCATTAGGTAAATATGTGTGATAATGGTGTTTCTTGTAATAAGAGTCCAATAGCCCCAAGTGTAAGTTATTGATATAAGACTGCAAGGAGGTCTATACTTTTTGTTGAATCAATAAATTTTGAAGCTCCCGGCAACTGTCTGCTTGACAACCTTCCTTGTTTAAATTAAGGATTTCTCAAATTCAACAGGTTCAAGGAAGGGCAAATGGAGCTCAGAGGCATTATGAAACTGGCCAAAGAGAAGAGAAAAAGGAAGTTAAAAGAAGACCAGATCCAAGTGAATTGGTCACATTTAATGCAGGAACACACCAAGCATCTTATAAAGGAATGGGGGGGCATCGTTATCTGCTTTGTGGAAGTGTTCAAATGAATTCCTTGACTATTGAACAACTGTAGTTTATTTAATAGTCATGAAGAAAAATACTCATATTGTATATGGTTTACAGATATATATCCTGAAATTAAAATACTGTAAATTAAACTATGCATAAACATACTCTGTCTTTAAATCAATCCATTTGGCGAATGTTTATATATTATTCTAAATCCCAAGCTATGATAGAAAGTGGCCTAGTGAGCCTTTTTTATGAATAAATATTACTGATTTCACTATAACCCTGATTATATTAAAGAAATTACTCAGGAAATATCTGCTTTATTAGGTTCTTGCAAGTATTCTTCCCTAATATTTTAGCTCAAGTCCAATCACAACTCTTTTAAGTCTGATTTTTTAGACTATAATCCATAAAATACATGTAGATACAATGAAAAACAGAATGGAAGAGAAGGACATCTTTTGCAACTTCACATAGTAAATAGATTTTTAAAATCTTATAAGAAAATTCCCTTAAATAAAAGATATATAGTCAACACATTGACCTGATTGCAGGGTCAAATCCCATCTCTGCCCACTCTTATCTACTACTTACTGCAGCTGTGTAAAATAGTTGAGGTCAATAATTCTTGGGGCTTCTCAGGTGGCACTAGTGGTAAAGAACCTGCCTACTAATGCAGGAGATGTAAGAGGGATTGTCCCTGTGTCGGAGAGCATGACAACCCACTCCAGTAATCTTGCCTGGAGAATTCCATGGACAGACAAGCCTAGCAGGCTACAGTCCACAGGTTGAAAGAGTTGGACAAAACTGAAGTGATTTAGCACACACCCACACAATGATTCGGAGAAGGCAATGGCAAGCCACTCCAGTACTCTTGCCTAGAAAATCCCATGGATGGAGGAGCCTGGTGGGCTGCAGTCCGTGGGGTCGCTAAGGGTCGGACACGACTGAGTGACTTCACTTTCACTTTTCACTTTCACACATTGGAGAAGGAAATGGCAACCCACTCCAGTGTTCTTGCCTGGAGAATCCCAGGGAAGGGGGAGCCTGGTGGGTTTCCGTCTATGGGGTCACATGGAGTTGGACACGACTGAAGTGATTTAGCAGCAGCAGCAGCAGCACACAATGATTATTGACTAAGAAATTCCAGTCTCCATCTTGAGTCATGTCCTTTTCTATTAGATTCTATTTCCTTAAAAGATTAAAAGAATATTTTTTGTGTAGGTGAGAGATATTAAGTAATAGAAACAAATTATCAAATGAAGCTGTGGAATGTTTCTCTTTAGTCACATAAAAAAAAAAAAAATGTAGGGAAGTCATAGGGATGATGGGACTATGGTCTCTCCTGAATCAGAGAGTGGGCCACATGACTTCTTAAGATTCTTTCCAGCTCACTGAGTCTATAATTTTATTTCTTAAATGCACTAACAATGTGTAAAGACCCTTTTAGAGCTATGGGATTGGGAATGATTTCATTGTTATACTAATGATAAATTGTAGTCACATGATGTTCTTTCCTCTAAGGATCTGGGAGAGCTTTTTTTGACATTTTCTAATTATCTTTTCTTGCATTTCTCAGAAGCATGCATAAGGCATATGTTATTATCCAGTTTGTAGGCACAGCAAAGATGAATGCCTAGGATTAAAAAATACAGTGAATCTACACTTGTAAAGTGCTTAAATACTTCAAATTTAAAAAAAAAGATTCGCTGTACTTCTACTAAGGTAGAATTTACAGAGAAGGTGCAGATCCTCATAATCTTATATTTTTGAGAGGAAAATAAAAAACACATCTTTGAAGAGAGCTATCTAGATTGTACGCATGACATTGGCTCACTGTATGTAGAACAAGGATCTGAGATTGGTTCTGATGTCAGTTTTCAGGAGAAAAACCCAACTCAAAATCGATGGATGGTCCAAGTTATTCATAGTATGGATTCCATTTATCTTAACTAGCCATTTTGATGTATATATAAAGCTATATATTTTTTAAGTCCTATCAAAATGTATTAAGGAGAAATGAAAGCTAGAAAAAGGTAAGGAAGGATCCTTCCCAAGAACCTTCAAAAAGAGCAAGACCCTACTAACACCTAGATTTTGGATTTCTGGCTTCCAAAATAAATTTCTTTTTTAACATACCATGTATAACATAATTTGTGTGGCAATATTAGGAAACTGGGCTTCTCAGGTGGTGCTTGAGGTAAAAATCCACCTACTAATGCAGAAGACATAAGAGACATGGGTTCAGTCCTTGGGTTGGGAAGATCCCCTGGAGGAGGGCATGGCAACCCACTCCATTAGTCTTTCCTGGAGAATTCTATGGACAGAGGAGCCTGGCGGGCTATGGTCCACAGGGTCACAAATAGTCAGACACTACTGAAGTGTCTTAGCATGCATGCAGTAGGAAACTAACGGGGGGAATTATCTTGTGTATATTTCTTCCTTTACATCTTTCATTCTGAGAGTAATTTCCAGGACTAGATATTGGATAGCTCTAATTCCAGTAGAAAAACCTCAACATTGCTGGATTGATGAATCAGAATAGAGTCTGAATCAACTATATCCCTCAGAAGGGAAGTCATTAAATGGTAGAAAGGAAAATATCAGAGAAAGGGAGCCTCAAATTCTATATATACACTCTAAGTTTCTAGCTGACCCTTGTGTGTTTCAAATACATGCACTGAGCAAGCAGTCCTGGCAAGACTAAATAAACAACTGCAAGGAAAAAAAAACGCTTCAGTTTGAGTTAAGCCAAGTTAACAGTCTGTAAAGAAAAACATGGAACACTTTGGCAGAACATATAATAGGCACAGAGTATCAATGACATGTCATTCATAATGTACAGGATACAATCCAAAATGACACAACATAAGAAGAAACAGGAAAACCTAAGCCATTCTGTACAGAAAAGACAATGAATAGAAATCAACTCTATCAGTATATGTTGGAATAGCACAAGAGCAGCTAATATTAGTATGTTTAAGACTGTAAAAGAAAATCTGCTCCGATTGACAGAGGATCTCAGCAGAAATATAGAAACTATAAAAAAGAATCTAAAGTAAATTATAGAACTAAAGAATATAATATTTAAAACTAAAAGTTCACCAGATGTGATTAACAGCAAAATGAAGATTTTATAGGAAAGATTTCATGAATTTGAAGTCAGTTTAATAGAAATAAAGAACAAAAAGGGGGAGAAAAAAAGACCAAAAAAGAGCAGCACTTAAGGGACTTGTGAGATGATTTAAAAGAAAAGAAGAGAGAAATAATGGAGCAATATATATATAATATATTTATAAATATTTTATAAATATTTAATATTATATATATAAATATATAAAACATATTTTATAAATATATATATATCAGAATAAATAATGGCTGAGAACTTACCAAGTTCAATGAAACACATAGTTACAGATTCAAAAAGCTTAGTGAACACAAAGCAAAATCACCAAAAGAAAAACTTCATTTAGACACATCCTAGTCAAACTGCTGTATTTATTTTCATATAAATGTTAAATAAATATTTCAATTTCTATTTAAAGATATACCTGGATTTTGATTATGGTCATTTTAAGTTTATAGAAATAATTGAGGAGTTAAATTATAACAATTTTGAGACTTTCATGAACAAAGCATACAATTTCATTTATTTGGATTTTATTTAATTTCTCTCAGCAATATTTTGGAATTTTCAGTTTAAAGGATATTTATTTGCTTTGTTAAATTTTATCTTAATTATTTTCTGTTTTGATATATTTCAAAGTTCTTATTTTCACTTCAATTTCCAGGATATTGGACACTGTTAGCATATTGAAATGTAATGATATTTATATGCTGAACTGGTATCCTGTCACCTTGCTAAAATCACATATTATCTCCAGGAAGTTTTCTGTAGATATTTGATTATTTTTCTAATTAGAGAATAATATTGCTGCAAATAAAATTGCTCCTTGGAAGAAAATCTATGACCAACCTAGATAGCATATTAAAAAGCAGAGATATTACTTTGCCAACAAAGGTCCGTCTAGTCAAAGCTATGGTTTTTCCAGTGGTCATGTATGGATGTGAGAGTTGGACTGTGAAGAAAGCTGATCACCAAAGAATTGATGCTTTTGAACTGTGCTGTTGGAGAAGACTCTTGAGAGTCCCTTGGATTGCACAGAGAGCTAACCAGTCAATCCTACAGGAAATCAGTCCTGAATATTGATTAGGACTGATACTGAAACTGAAACTCCAATACTTTGGCCACCTGATGCTAAGAACCGACTCATTGGAAAAGACCCTGATGATGGGAAAGATTGAAGGCAGGAGGAGAAGGGGACAACAGAGGTTGAGCTGGTTGGATGGCATCACTGACTCTATGGACATGAGTCTGAGTAAGCTCCGGGAGTTGGCGATGGACAGGGAAACCTGGTGTGCTGCAGTCCATGGGGTTGCAGAGAATTGGACATGACACTGATTGCTGCAAATAAAATGGTTTTCAAATTGGGTTCCTTTTCTTTTTCTTGGTTTATGGAACTAGGTAGGACCTCTAACACAATATTGAATACCAGTTGTGAGATATCCTTGATTGTTCCTGAAATAAGGATGGAAGCATTCTGTCTTTCCCTGTTATATATAATGTTAGCTCAGTTTTCATACATACACTATTAGGTTAAAGAATTTCCCTTTATTTCTTGTCTGCTAGGAGTTTTTTTTTTTAATCACAAATGTATATTGGATTTTGTTAAAATACTGTTGCTGTCTCTACTAATGAAAGTAATTATTTTTTCTTTTTAGACTGAATGTGATGAATTAAATTGATGTATTTTCATGTTTAAATTTGCATTTCTGGGATAAATCCTACTTGAACATAAAGAGTTATCACGTTTCTATGTAGCTGATTATGATTAGACAATTTTTAAAGAATTCTGATTTACAATCATTATGCTTGTGGGATAGTGGTCTGTAGTTTTCTAATAATATCTTGGTCACATTTTGTTTTCTGTGTAATTCTAGACTCACAAAATGAGTTGCAAAATTTGCCATTATCTTTTACATTTGGAGAAATTTGTATAAAATTATATTTTTTTATTTTAAAATATACGATAGTATTTAACAGTGAAATTATATAAGCCTGAAATTTTCTTTTGAAAAAGTTTTAAATAATTAATTCAGTTTACTTGACATAAGATATTAGTACTATTTATTTTTTTAATTTCCTATAAATTTATGAGCTATATATTTCTTCTGGAGTAAACTGTTTCGGTTTGTGTCTTTTAATTATGTATGTGCATGATGATGTGTTAGTCTCTCAGTCATGTCTGACTTTTTGCAACCCCATGAACTGCAGCCCACCAGGCTCCACTGTCCATGGAATTCTCTAGGCAAGAATACTGGAGTGGGTAGCTATTCTCTTGTTCTGATGGGCCTGGCCATGCTCAATAAATTCTTAATCCAATTTTCTGCCAATGGGTGGGGCTGTGTTCTCTCCTTGTTGTTTGGCCTGAGGCCAAACTACGGTAGGGGTAATAAAGGTAATGGTGACCTCCTTAAAAGGGATTTGTGCATGCACTGTTGTAAGGTTGGCTTGAAGCTCAACATTCAGAAAACAAAGATCATGGCATCGGGTCCCATCACCTCATGGGAAATAGATGGAAAAACAGTGGAAACAGTGTCAGACTTTATTTTTTTGGGCTCCAAAATCACTGCAGATGCTGATTGCAGCCATGAAATTAAAAGACGCTTACTCCTTGGAAGGAAAGTTATGACCAACCTAGATAGTATATTAAAAAGCAGAGATATTACGCTGCCAACCAAGGTCCATCTAGTCAAGGCTATGGTTTTTCCCATGGTCATGTATGGATGTGACAGTTGGACTGTGAAGAAAGCTGATCGCCGAAGAATTGATGCTTTTGAGCCGTGGTGCTAGAGAAGACTGTTGAGAGTCCCTTGGACTGCAAGGAGATCCAACCAGTCCATTCTAGAGGAGATCAATCCTGGGTGTTCATTGGAAGGACTGATGCTAAAGCTGAAACTGCAATTCTTTGGCCAACTCATGCGACAAGTTGACTCACTGGAAAAGACTCTGATGCTGGGAAAGGTTGGGGGCGGGAGGAGACAGGGACGACAGAGAATGAGATGGCTGGATGGCATCACCGACTCGATGGACATGAGTTTGAGTGAACTCCAGGAGTTGGTGATGGACAGGGAGGCCTGGCGTGCTGTGATTCATGGGGTCGCGGAGAGTCAGACACGACTGAGCGACTGAACTGAACTGAACTGAACTGACCCTGCTGCAGGCCACTGTTGACCCACACCTCTGCTGGAGACTCCTGGACACTCACAAGACCCAGTATCCCCCCACAGTCAGTCTCTCCTATCAGGAAGCTTCCAAAAGTCTCTTATCCTTATCCATCAGAAGGCACACAGAATGAAAATCACAGTAACAGAGAACTAATCAAACTGAGCAAACGGACCACAGCCTTGTCTAACTCAATGAAACTATGAGACATGCCACGTAGAGCCACCAAAGACAGATGGGTCATTGTGGAGTTTTCTGACAAAGTGCGGTCCCTAGAGGAGGAATGGCAAACCATTTCAGTATTCTTGCCGTGAGAATCCCGTTAATATGAAAAAGCAAAAAGATAGGATACTGAAAGATGAACTCCCCAAGTCAGTAGGTACCTGATATACTACTGGAGAAGAGTGGAGAACTAACTCCAGAAAGAATGAAGAGATGGAGCCTAAGCGAAAACGATGCCCAGTTGTGAATGTGACTGGGGATGGAGGTAAAGTCCGATGCTGTAAAGAATAATATTGCATAGGAGCCTGGAATGTTAGGTCCGCGAAGCAAAGTAAATTGGAAGTGGTCAAACAGGAAATGGCAAGAGCAAACATCGACATTTTAGGAATCAGTGAACTAAGATGAACTGGGATGGGTGAATTTAATTCAGATGAACATTATACCTACTATTGTGGGTAAGAATCCCTTAGAAGAAATGGAATAGCCCTCACAGTCAACAAAGGAGTCCAAAATGAAGTACTGGGGTGCAACCTCAAAAATGACAGAATGATCTCTGCTCATTTCCAAGCAAACCATTCAATATCATAGTAACCCAAGTCTAGGCACCAACCACTAATGCCAAAGAAGCTGAAGTTGAATGGTTCTATGAAGACCTACAAGACCTTTTAGAACTAACGCCAAAAAATGATATCCTTTTCATCATAGGAGACTGGATGGCAAAAGTAAGAAGTCAGGAGATAACTGGAGTAACAGACAAGTTTGGCCCTGGAGTACAAAATGAAGCAGGGTAAAGGCTAACAGAGTTCTGCCAAGAGGACACATTGGTCATAGCAAACAACCTCTTTCAACAACACAAAAAATGACTCTACACGTGGACATCACCGGATGGTCAACACCAAAATTGATTGATTTTATTCTTTGCAGCCGAAGATGAAGTTCTATACAGTTAGGAAAACAAGGCCAGGAGGGACTGTGGCTTAGATCAAGAACTTCTTATAGCAAAATTCAGACTTAAATTGAAGAATGTAGGGAAAACCAGTAGACCATTCAGGTATGACCTAAATCAAATCCCTTACGATTATATGGTGGAACTGACAAATAGATTCAAGGGATTAGATCTGATGGAGTGCCTGAAGACTATGGACAGAGGTTCAAGATATTGTACGGGAGGCAGGGATTAAGACCATCCCGAGGGGGGAAAAAAAAGGCAAAATGGTTGTCTGACAAGTCCTTACAAATAGCTGAGAAAATAAGAGAAGCTAAAGGCTAAAGAGAAAAGGAAAGATATACCCATTTGAATGCAGAGTTCCAAAGAATAGCAAGGAGAGATAAGAAAGCCTTCCTCAACAATCAGTGCAAACAAATAGAGGGAAAACATAAAATGGGAAAGACTAAAGGTCTCTTCAAGAAAATTAGAGATACCAAGGGAATATTTCATGCAAGGATGAGCACCATGGAGGACAGAAATGGTATGGACCGAACAGAAGCAGAAAATATTAAGAAGAGGTGGCGAGAATACACAGAAGAACTACACAAAAAAAGTCTTAATGACCCAGATAACCATGACAGTGTGGTCACTCACCTAGAGCCAGATATCCAGGAATGTGAAGTCAAGTGGGCCTTAGGAAGAATCACTATGAACAAAGCTAGTGGAGGTGATGGAATTCCAGTTGAGCTCTTTCAAATCCTAAAAGATGATGATGTCAAACTGCTGCACTCAATATGCCAGCAAATTTGGAAATTCAGCAGTGGCCACAGGACCGGAAAAGGTCGGTTTTCATTTCAATCCCAAAGAAAGACAATGCCAAAGAATGTTCATCCTAGCACACTATTGCACTCATCCCACAAGCTAGCAAAGGGAGAACTCATGTACACCCGGGGCGAATTCATGTCAATGTATGGCAAAACCAACCAATATAATATTGTAAAATAATTTGCTTCCAATAAAAAATAAATAAATTTAAAAAAAAAATTCTCCAAGTGAGGCTTCAACAGTATGTGAACTGAGAACCTCCAGATGTTCAAGTTTGATTTAGAAAAGGCAGAGGAACCAGAAATCAAATTGCCAACATCCACTGGATCATCAGAAAAGCAAGAGAGTTCCAGAATAACATGTACTTCTGCTTTAATGTCTATGTCAAAGCTCCTTTGAATTTATGGATCACAACAAACTGTGGAAAATTCTTAAAGAGATGGGAATACCAGACCACCTGATCTGCCTCCTGAGAAATTTCTATGCAGGTCAAAAAGAAACAGAACCAGACATGGAACAACAGGCTGGTTCCAAATTGGGAAAGGAGTCCACTAAGGCTGCATGTTGTCATCCTGTTTATTTAACTTGTACATAGAGTACATCAAACGAAATGCTGGGCTGGATGAAACACAAGGTGGAATCATGATTGCCAGGAGAAATATCAATAACCTCAGATATGCAGATGACACCACCCTAATGGCAGAAAGCAAAGAGGAACTAAAGAGCCTCTTGATGAAAGTGAAAGAGGAGAGTAAAAAAGCTGACTGAAAACTCAACATTCAAAAAAAAGATGATCATGACCTCCAGTCCCATCACTTCATGGCAAATTGATGGGGGAAAAATAGAAACAGTGACAGACTTTATTTTCTTGGGCTCCAAAATTACTGCAGATGGTGACTGCAGGCATGAAATTAAAAGATGCTTGCTCCTTGGAATAAAAGCTATGACCAACCTGGACAGTATATTAAAAAGCAGAGATATTACTTTGCTGAAAAAGATTAGTCAAGGCTATGGTTTTTCCAGTAGTCACATAAGGATGTGAGAGTTGGACCATAAAGAAGGCTGAGTACCAAAGAATCAATGCTTTTGAACTGTGCTGTTGGAGAAGACTCTTGAGAGTCCTTTGGACTGCAACAAGATCCAACCAGTCAATCCTACAGGAAATCAGTCCTGAATATTCATTGGAAGGACTGATGCTGAATCTGAAGCTCCAATACTTTTGCACCTGATACAAAGAACCAACTCAGTGGAAAAGACCTTGATGCTGGGAAAGATTGAAGGTGGGAGGAGAAGGGGATGACAGAGGATGAGATGGTAGGATGGTGTCACCGATGCAATGGACATGAGTTTGAGTAGGCTCTGGGAGTTGGCGATGGACAGGAAACCTGGGGTGCTGCAGTCCATGGGGTCGCAAAGAGTCGGACACGACTGAGAAACTAAACTGATTACCCTTCTCAAGGGTAATCTACCTGACCCAGGGATCGAACCTGAGTCTCCTGCATTGCAAGCAGATTCTTTATAATCTGAGCCACCAGGGAAGCCCTGTCTCTCAATTAATTCATCCTTCTCATCTTAATTATGCAATTTATTGGCAAAAGATTGCTTATAATTCTCAAATATCAGCCTTTTAATATTTATATTTTCTATAATTATTCCTCTCATTCCTCATATTGGTCATTTGTGTTTCTCTCTTTTTTCCCTCTTTATTAATTCAGGCAAAAGTTTTCCAATTGTATTGATATCTTCTCATACAACATGGCTTGCTTTTTCTCTATTGTTCATTAAGTTTTGTTTGTTTGCTGTTACCTTTACTATCTTCCTTCTGCTTGATTTGAACTTAAGCAATTTGCAAATTTCTAAAGGTATTACCTTAAGTAATGTTGTGAAATATTTTTTGTTTTCTTATACATTTAAGCTTATAAATTTTCCTCTAAATACCGCTTTCCCCTAATCACAATTCACATTTGAATATTTTAATTTTTATTTAGTTCAAAGTATATTTTCTTTAGTGTGTTGTGTGTATGTGCAGCTCATGTATCATTTTAACATTTTTATGGGTTTTCCTTTTAGTTTTATTTCTCTGGAGTCAGAAAACAAATGTTGCATGATTTCAATTTGTTTCAGTTTATCGAATTTTATTTTATAGTGCAGCTTGGGCTCCATTGCATTTTAAATGAATTTGTATTCCTCTACTGTTGGGTAAAGTGTTTTATAAATGTTAAAAACGTCAAGTTCATTGATAGTGTCTTTAAAGTTTATATTCTTGCTGATTTTTTACATGCTGACCCTATCAATTACTGACATATATTTCTTGAAATCTCTATACTTGTGGATTTCTCTATGTTATTTCATTTTTGTTAAATTTTGTTCTGTGTATTTTAAGGCAGTTTTTATTAGAGTCATACACAATTTGGATTACAATTACTCTTGATATAAACTTTCTATATAGTAATTGTATAATGTCCCAATTAACTTTTGCAATTTTCCTTCTTATAAAACTTTTCTTTTTAAATATTCATATAGCCACTTGAGTTTTCTTTTGATTAGCAATTACATGGTGCCCTAAACTAAACCTCCAGAGATATTATGAACTAGTCTCTGGAACCAGCAAATGTCACTTTACATGGCAAAGACTTTGTAGATGTAACTAAGAGAAAGAGAGAGAGATTATCCTGGATTTTCTGGATGAGTCCTAACGCAATCACAATTGTCCTAATGAGAGAGGCCGAGCGAGCTTATACAGAGACAGAGATGAATGCAACATGACATGGAGGTAGTGAGTAGAGTGATGCAGCCACAAATCAATAAATGCTGGAAGTCACCAGCGTTTGAAAAAGGCAAAAAACAAAATCATTATTTTACTTAGAAAAGAAAAAAAAAAAAAAAACTGAGGAAAAACAGTAAAAGTCACTTCAGGATCAGAAAGGCCTTTACTCAACTGTTGTCCCACTTCTAGTGAGGAAACTTTAATTTGTGGAAAGATAAAATAGGCTCCTAAGAAAGGATCAGGAATTTAGGTTAGAAGTAAGAAAAATCTGTCAGCAATGGCTTTTAATCCTGGCAGTGAGTTTACAAAGAAACTTTTGAATTCCATTCCTGGAGTTTTTAATACTAAGATATTATCTGTTTGAATTCTTTAAGTATTATCTGGAAGGGATTCTTGCCCTATAAGACAAGACCCTTTTTTATTCAAATATTTGCTTTTCTTACAGAAAAAATAATAATGCCCAGCTTGCTTTTTAATAATGCTTTAACATTTTTAAAAAGTTTATTACAAACTTTAGACAATAGGTCTTCTTTCCATTTGCAAATGAGGAAAACACAAATAAAGTTTCTTCTCTGCTTTTACAAATAAGGAAACATAAACACAGAGTTTATACAGCCAGTAAGGACATAAACGGGAACAGAATATGCTCTCTTTCAAAACAACAACTCCGACTCGGTCCTTCATTGTAGCCCATGTGTGCTGCTGCTGCTGCAAAGTCACTTCAGTCGTGTCCGACTCTGTGTGACCCCATAGAGAAGCCCACCAGGGTCCCCCGTCCCTGGGATTCTCCAGGCAAGAACACTGGAGTGGGTTGCCATTTCCTTCTCCAATGTGTGAAAGTGAAAATTGAAAGTGAAGTCGCTCAGTCGTGTCCGACCCTTAGCGACCCCACGGACTGCAGCCCACCAGGCTCCTCTGTCCATGGGATTTTCTAGGCAAGAGTACTGGAGTGGCTTGCCATTGCCTTCTCCGAGCCCATGTATAGTCTGCTGTTAAAACTGGGAAACTAAAGAGAATGATATCTACACAAAAAAATTCTAGTAGTAGTAGTATGTTTTTTGACCAAAGGAAATACTGGATCTGTACAGTGTTATCCCAAATACCCTTTCCACATCATAGGCTCCACTGAGAAATGTATCTCTGATTCTGTATTCAAGTGTCTTCCTTTCCAGCCTCAAAGATTTCCATCCCACACATTTGAACAAGGACCAAGAGGGTAAGCTTGGAAGAAATATTTACAACACCATTGCTAATATTTTTCTTAGGACTTAATCAGACAGTTTAGTGGATCAGGCAGGCCCTGAAAGCTCATCACCTCTTAAATATCTCAGTCCATTATTTTAAACCCATACTGTTATTTATATTTTTGCAACCTCCTAAACCTAGATATCATTGAATTAAACCACAGGAGAGCAAGATATTCAGTATGGTAAGTTAAGATTATTTTCCTCTTTTCCACAGGGTTTACAACCTTAAAATAACATCTCCCCTCATTTTTTTTCTTTGCTTTACCTAAAAGCAGAAACTTATACCAAAAAAAAAAAAAAAAATCTGAATATAAGTCTTTGTATCCTAGCAGTGATTGAATGTGGTTGGACTGGAAATACTGCTTTTGCTCTTATGGTGTTTGTGTATTGAGTTCCTGGCAGGATAATCCTGGCATTAGAAAAAAAGAATTCCATCTATAGAGTACTTTTTTCAGGAATTATCAGTGCCAGCTATGGTTTTAAGTTACATTTTAACAGTGAAGTGGGGAGACATTGCCCCAGATGGTGGATGTAAAATGTGCCATAAATTTTAATGAAGCAAATAAGTCACTAATAACCCAACTGCTAACACTGCTATGTTTGAGGCCGACCTTAATAAAGGAAAATTAAAAAGGCACATGCAGCCCTTAAACAAGTGCCTAAGAAGCCTAATATGATTTACTGATTCGGCTATTCACATTCTGATTGCACAGCCCCTGGTCATCTGCTCAAGTACAGCTGCTTCATGTAAAATAAATAAATAAATAAGTTTATTGACCACCAGATGTCCCAGCCTATAATGCGTGCTAGTAGATTTCAGGTCACTCAAAGTTCAAGCAGATTTCCTAAATATACATATGCTTTTGGTAGTGACATTACCTTGGAAACCATACATGTATGTTTTTAACCAGAGCCTGGAGATAACTTCATGCTTCCTTTAAGTCATGAGATGTCAACCAATAGATTTCTTTTTGTGAAGCAAAGTGTAACAGATAGGCTATTGGTTAAGGATTCTGGGAAGGGGCATATGGGACTTTTTCACTTTTCATTAAAACCCTGGCAGAAGATTCCTGAAGCTAAGCACCATTAAGTCTTTACCAACCCAAACAATTAACTCGGACATGGTAACTGAGCACCATTTTCTAGTTGAGGTAAGTGATGCCCAGGGAGGTTTATATGATTCAGCTTACAACACATGGAGCCTGGAGGAGAACTAACAATCAAACGCAAATCTCTTAGACCAGATAATGCATAATGTACATTTGTAGGACGCAGATTTAATAACATACTAATCCATCTAGGCATTATTATCTGCATACAAAAATAGGGAAAATAAAGCATGAGATAAAATGAAATAATATTTTAAAGTAGCTTGCTAAGTGTTATAGTTTCACTATTCTTAGCTAAAATCTTGAGGCAAAATATATAGTTAAGACAAGTTTCATCATTAACTATGGTGGATAAATATATTCTAAATAATCTTCTTTGTAATATTAATTATAAGGTACCAACTTCTTGTCAGATATATCATCCTTTCCTCCTTCTGAAGTGGTTGATGAAGGGCTCATAGGAAATGGACAATTATCAGCTCTACCATCTCATTATTTGCTGCAATTACATGATCTATATTATATTTGACCCATACTTACTCCTCAGGACTTTTTTTAAAGCCACTTGCCCATTTCATGAGGAATTAGGTCAGTTAAAAGAGGATAATATAATTTAAAATCCCACTTAACTAAAGGCATGCAAGTTGCAACATGTCACACAATTTTGAAAGCCAACTCCTGCACAAAGAAATAACTGTTGTTCCCCCTCTAGGGGTGCACACTTCCCCCTAAAACCACACCTATTCTGAAATACACAAGGCACTCAGCAGATGGAGGGAATGGGGACCCAGAGTAAATAAGTTCATATATTGTATACATTTCCCTTATTACACTGTATTCCTTTCTTATTTTTAAATAAAAATATACATTGAAGATCTATTTTTTCTCACATTCAACATTAAATATTATCACTTCAGATCATTAACTATATCAAGGCACCATTACAATTATCAAGACATTCACAGTCCTTAATGAAATGCCAGGTATCTAATGTTCTGCCTCTTCTAATAAAATATTCTTGTTTGCCAACATGCTCGTTATTCTCCTAAAATATTCCAAAATGTCATGTGATGTTTAATGACATATTCCTGAACTATTTAACAGAGATGAGAAACAACATACAGCTAGAAAAACTTGAGCATTATTATGGCAGATTTATATAGAGTTTGGTCATTTATATAATTTATGCAGATTTATGTAGACCAAAATTTTAGACAAATATAATGAAAAGGAAAGTTCAAGTGCATAAATATGTATGTTTATATGCCTGAACTTCAGTTTCTATACTAGGAAACTCCAATATAATATATATTAAGGACAATAATTTTTACCCATATGACTTTGTATCTTGACTGTAAACTTATTTACTAAGATTGACTTTCCTTCACCTTTGGGCCTGAACAGGAGAAAAAGTCATTTTACCCACACAAGAGAATGATCCAACCTGAGGCCCTACTCTACCCACATCTATCCACAGACTATGAGACTAAACAAAGACTGCTTCTCAATTAAACTTTCAACAAAATTCAGAACCACGTCCTACAGAACTTAGAGTAGTCATGCTTCAGACTTCTGCCAGGGTTTCTATGGACTACATTAACCCTCAGTGTGGAAAGGGAAAGGCAGTTTCTACCATTTGATAATTATTTTGTATATTAAAATACTACTTTCAATTATTTGCAGTCTTTTCAAATTCTCCAACCAGTCTCCACAAAAATTTTTCCCTAAAATATTTCAGTTAAATTTCACCACAGCACAAAAGTCCCAAGATCCTTCATAACTGTTTAAATAAAGATAAAAATATTATTTGTTTCTGTGGTATGCCAATGAATATTCAGAACAAACTATGCAGTGTTCTAAAATGTTTCACTTCAAACACAGATATTTCAAGGATGGTAGATGAAGATTTATACTATAATTTCAATGTAAAAGTAATTTGTGATGCAAAAGTTATTTTAAAATAATTTTAATAAAATTAATTTTAAGTCTGGGTGATGGGGGACATGCAAAACATTTTAAAAAGAAAACTTTCCTAGTTTGAGTATGACATTTTCAGGTTAATGTTTCAATAACAGATTATCTAGTCTGTCACTTGCTTTATGCACAGTCAAGAAAATGAGGAATACAATTCATTTCAAATAAAACTGTACTGAAAATCCAAACATCACCAATCTAAATAGAACCGCTATCAGAAGCTGCAGGGATGCAGTTTTAAACATCATTTCGAAATTTTTCTGAATTTGGAGCCGGGTGAAGATGACCCCACAGAACTGGAGGAGAGTATGCACTCAGGCTTATTCACAGGGGTTTCTCACACCTTCCCCTTAGACATGTTTAATTAGCCAGGGCCTGTTGTGTTTATTTGGTAGTTTTGGATACAAATGGAAAAAAGGTCTTTTCATCTCTTTTTATCAGTAGTCCCCCAAAGCCAAGGCAGGTGTCTGTGGGATTAAACATAATTACAAAGGGAGAGGGTGAGAGAAGAAGGGAGTTAGATAATAATTCCCAACAGAGCTGGAATTTGAGAATGGGAGCAGGTGCTGCAAGAGGCCCCATGTATCCAACTAATTTAAGCGACGATGTTGTGTGGAGGCCCACATATTCATCCTTTCAACTGGGAGGGCGCTGGCAGTGTGTGAGTACAAAGGCAACCCAGTCGGAGCGATGCCAAGATGGCCAGCTTCAGCACTACGGCTACCAGGGTAACCAGAGCCTGCTTCTCACTACCGCCTTTGTTGGGTGGCAGCCACAGGAAACAAAGTGCCACTTCTTACCATTGTACAGGCACATGCATAATCATCTTCCTTTGGCTTATCATCATGAATTAGCAATTACTCTATTATTAAGTGGACGAGCAGCAGCAGGTGACAAAGCACCACAACTTCTAGTTTATATTTCTGAGCTCCTTCATTTAGGTTTGGTTTTGTTTTGTTTTTTTCAGTCTTGGATTGACCTCTTCAGCTAGTGTATTCCTATTGTGCAGAAAATTCTATGATCCCATAGAAAAAACATTTTCTTTCTCAATTTGAAGAGTCTGACCCATGATTCTACTGGAAGGGGGAAAGAAAGCCCTGAAAGAAATATGGACAAAAAGGTCCTTCTTCAACTAAGAGAACACCTGGACCATATAAAGGAGACCACAAACCTTCGAGCTCCCACCCCCCCACTGTGCCAGGGCAGCTTCCCATCGCAGGCTGACTCATCCAATCCCCTGAGCCTCTGTCTGGACTCTTCCTTTAAGATCCATTATTCACTGCAACTTTTGAGATAATGCCACTTTTTCTTGGGTTGTACCCACAGTTCTCTAACATTTATAGAATGAGAGGGGAACTGGGAGATTTTAATTCTTATGATTCTGAGCTTTCCAAACCCACAGACTGGAGAAGAATTTTAATAGTAACTGATAAATTATTTCAATGAGTCTTGAGAGAAGGGCGTTTTTTCGTAGACTTCAAAAAGAAGAAGAAAGACCTATTTTTAAAGCTGGGTACAATTTTTTTCAGGCCGTGGGGGAATTCTTGAATGCCAGTATTCCAAATTGTAATAATAAAGCAGAGGGAATAAAGTTATTTTTCCAACATGTCACAGGGTACCATTTATTTTATAGTGGTATACGTAATAGGTATTCCTATGTAATACGAATATTTTACTTACACAAGCAAAATAACTGTTTTGGTATTTTCTTTCCTGTCAGCTAGGAAAAGTGAAGTCAAAGGATTGATATTTTCAATGTATAAAATTATAAAATGACTTTATTGTCTAATTGAACATTTCATATAGTCACCCAAGTACAGTCTTTTTCTTTTTGCATGTCATCTAGTACATTGTAAATTACCTGAAAACACAGTTCTTTGCTGCTCTAAGCCCAGTGGTATTGTAAGAACATTAATATATTTGATGAACATATATATTTAGAACACCAGGAGGAAGTCTTAATCTGGGCCTATTATTAGCACTTTGGCATCTCATACATGTCAGGGACTGCTAGGAAAAATGAGGATAACTCTCTGAAGAGTTAAAGAACATGTTTGAGGGTACTGAGTAAAGGTAGACCTTTTGGAAAGCAGGTGCTGAGAATTAAGGGTATCTTTGCACTTCTAAAAATCTGAATGGAGAAAATATTCACTCTGAGAAAAACTGTTAGGATGCCCTGATTCTATTCAGGGATACTAATTGGATATTGGTGGGAAGAGAGGGAGACAGAGAAGAGATTATCAAGAAAGAAACTTTTTCAAACTAGTCCCTGGCAGATTTTGTACCAAGATTCTAAGAAGTATTCTATGCAATAAAATTGAGTCAAATGATAGAGTGCATCGGCTACTTGGAGATCTAAAAGAAAGAAAGTGAAAGTCATCTCTGTTTGGGGCCTGATAAAACACTCTAATAATGTTGGGAGAGGGTCCCTCTATTATTTTAATGATGCCATTAGTGGGGGCTGGATCAGGCCATCTGTGATAAGGTTAACAGCAGCGATGAAGAGGACTGAAATCTTACCTCAGCGATGGGAGCAGCAGCCAAGACACAAAGCTTGGAGAAGCCCCATGAGACATTCAAGTAGCAACAGGATGAAAATATCAAAACCTGGTACAAAGGGGCTGGCCACAATGAGTTTTGTTTGTTTGCTTGTTTTTTGTTTTTTTTTAAGGAAGGGTTAGTTTAAGGTTCCAGAAATCAATCTAGAGGGGCTTAAAGACAGGGTGATTTTTGTTATTAATTTTACTCTAATTATACCTATGAGGTTTCCCTGGTGGCCAGCAATAAATAATCTGCCTGCAATGCAGAAGATGTGGTTTTGATCGCTGGGTCATAAAAATCCCCTGCAGAAGGGAATGGCAACTCACTCCTGTATCTTTGCCTGGGAAATCCATCGACAAAGGTAACTTACAGGCTACAGTCCATGAGGCTGCAGAGTGAGACAGAACTTAGTGACTAAACAATGACAAAAATTGTACCTACAGCTTACTCAGCTCTGAGAAGTCTGGTACCTAAAACTTCAATACTCATGTCTTAAATAAATAAGCTTAAACAAAGCATAAGTTATTTATGAACACTTTCAAAAAAAAAAGGAAAGAACTGGGTCTTGTCTTATTCTAGAAGAAATAATTTGATAGGTTTAATATTTAAATATCATGATCATTTTATTGAGAGTCTTTGAAAAGCATTTATCTCAACTCTGGGACTAGAGTAAGCAGTCTTCAGAGGGCTTCCTACAGAAAGAGACAGCATTGTTCAATTATTTCAGCCCTTATCACTGAGGTGAACTGGACCTGGGAGTGAGTCTCAGACTTGACCAGCTGGCAGGCAGCTAAAGAGAAGGCTGGACTTTGAAATGAGAGGGATGAAGATTTTCGGAGGTATTTCAGTTCAGTTCAGTTCAGTCGCTCAGTCGTGTCCGACTCTTTGCGACCCCATGAATCACAGCACGCCAGGCCTCCCTGTCCATCACCAACTCCCGGAGTTCACTCAAACTCATGTCCATCGAGTCGGTGATGCCATCCAGCCATCTCATTCTCGATCGTCCCCGTCTCCTCCCACCCCCAATTCTTCCTAGCATCAGACTCTTTTCCAGTGAGTCAATATTTAGCCACCCTCAATTTACCCACTTAAATCAGAAACTTGAATTCAGTGACAGTTTCAAGCTTCTTGGCTAAGTGGCCTGGGTCTGGAAGGCAGAAGCAATGTTGAGAAGTACAGGCAAAGAATTACTTGGGGCCAAGGCTGTAGGAGTCGGCTCTGCTGCTGCTAAGTCACTTCAGTCGTGTCCGACTCTGTGCGACCTCATAGACGGCAGCCCACCGGGGTCTCCAGGCAAGAACACTGGAGTGGGTTGCCATTTCCTTCTCCAATGCATGAAAGTGAAAAGTGAAAGTGAAGTCGCTCAGTCATGTCCGACTCTTCATGACCCCATGGACTGCAGCCCACCAGGCTCCTCCGTCCATGGGATTTTCCAGGCAAGAGTACTGGAGTGGGGTGCCATTGCCTTCTCCAAGGAGTCAGCTCTAGGAACACTCTAAGATAACTCAGTTCACTGGAAACACTTCGGAGTCGGGGGATCTGGTACACACGTGTGCACCGTGAGGTAAGACGGTTCCTGCAGGAAAAGCAGGGGAATGACATATATCTAGTCACCATGGAATCATGAAGGTGAATTCAGAGAGCGGTCTATGTAAAGTTTTTGCCCCTGAGTAGCTCCACCTTTGTGGATCAACAGCCAACATCTGAGGGTGGGCCTAGGGCTCTGTTACAACAGAACCTGCAAAGCAGGATAAGATCCAGACATGAGGCAGAGGAGACTGAAGGCAAGCTGGGATTTGCTGGCTACCGCCTACCTGCTCACCACTTCATCTCAATGAAATAACCTTGCTTGAGTAATAACTCCTTCCAGATCTGGAGTAACATCCCTTGTCTTTTTTTTTTTTTTTTAATTTCTAAGGTAGAACCATGCAAAAGCTTCTAGAAAATATAGTTCACAGCTTAACCACACTGATATATACCACAACCTAGCAGTGTCCATTCCCTGCCAGCATGAGAGCGCACACCTCTTTTAATCATAGCATCTTCCCTCAGCTCAGTCAGTAAAGAATCTGCCTGCAATGCCAAAGACCTGGGTTTGATTTCTGGGTTGGGGAGATCCCCTTGAGAAGGAAATGGCAACCACTCTAGTATTCTTGCCTGGAGAATTCCATGGACAAAGAAGCCTAGCAGGCTACAGTACACGGAGTCACAAGAGTCAGACATGACTTACTGACTAAACCACCAAACTCCAAATAAAGAGAATAGCAAAATCCAACTAACATGGCATCATTCCTGTTACAATCAAAACACATTTACCTTCTACCCAAAAGCACAAAGTCAATTTATCCATATTTGGATAATACTCTCCTAGCTGAATCACACACTAGTTTGGCTTTCTTGTAAATTAAATACTGAAATATATGTTAATTGCTAACACACCTTGGTTAGATTAGTCATCTTTTCTACAACTGACATGTGGTCATATTTGGTATTTATGATGTTCTTCTTCCAAAACCCATTCTTTATTCTCTTCGGCCTCAGGAAACAGGAGCTAGACAAGCTCTGTTCGCTGGGTGGGATGCTTTAAATAAACCTTCATTGCTAATGTATCTGGCCATTTACAGTACTGCCTGCCTTGGGTTGTAGTTTCCAATGAACTTTTATCACAAAGCATGGTAATCATAAGAGGTGTTTCAAAAACATCCCTTTATTGCAAACATATCCCTCCTTATGTTTGTTGTGTAGCAGCAACTGAATCCGCCCTTAATAAGATCAATCATCCCAGCCTCATTCCTCATAATTTAGTGGTGTGGAGAGCCCAAAATAGGCAGGTGGTATACTCAGCTGCCAGTCTAATAGAAACAGTACCTATGCCCTCTGGTGAAGGCATTTCTTCCTTGAAAACTAAGAGTTTTAAATCAGTACAGCCCAGAATTGTGGGAACAGAAGGCAAAAACTTTGCTAGTGGTTGATTATCAGTAAGAGTGAGAAGGAATCACTCACATTCCAGTTGATTCCCAGACCAAGGGTTCTGGCTACGGGAGAAACAGCACCACAAATAGGTTCCCAATTCAGGACATGCTCTGCAGCCTTGAGGACATTACCCAAAGGAGCTGGCACTGTAACCTAGTCTTTAAAAAGCTATTTCATAATTCCAACTATTCAGCTGATTCAGGTAATGAAAGACATAGAAAAAATCGATGCCTTCCATCAGCAGAAACCCAGTGCTGCACTTTAGTCTTGTCACTGGTCAGAATCAATCTTTGTGGGATATCATGACAGCAAGTGAGGTATTCTGTAAGTCCACAGACAGCTTCGTTGGAGGCAGGATTTGAACATGAACAGGAAAGGCAAATCCATATCGATGGTAAGAATCTATTCGAGTGAGAACAAATGCTGCTCCTTCCATGACGGAAATCATCTGACATAATCAACCTGCCAACAGATGGCTGGCTCATACTCTGTGTGCCATACTGAGGGCTCAGGGCTGATCTTTGCTGTTGGCTGTTTGGAAACTCACCAGTGCCTGTTGCCAGAATAGCATAGTTGACTAGCTGCTTTATGTTGCTGAGTTTATACAGTCTCCATCCCTGCTTCCTTGGCCACTTTTTTTCCACAAGCTCATTGTACAAGGATCAGGGTGAAGGAGGAAAGATGCTGACATTCACAGAATGAGTTGCCTTGTCCAGGAAGCTCAAACATCTTCTATTGATGTTCCTCTTTATAAGCAAATACAAGGGAACAAATACCTTCAGAGTCTGTGCCCATTTGAGGAGACCTAGTCATATACTTCTTGAAATCATGCTCCTTCTTAATTTTTTTAAACTATTCAGCATATAGTTAACTATTGCCTATGAATTAACATGGGTCTGGACAGCTGGATAACTCTCCTTCCAAGTAAAGTGAGAAACCATGTGAAATGCTAGAACCTTGGCCCATTGGAAGAAATTACCTTCTTTACTATCTTTTAAGACCTCCCTAGTAAATGGCTGAAGGCAATGGCAACGCACTTCAGTGTTCTTGCCAGGAGAATCCCAGGGACGGGGGAGCCTGGTGGGCTGACGTCTATGGGGTCGCACAGAGTCGGACACGCCTGAAGCGACTTAGCAGCAGCAGTAAATGGGTAACTTGCTTCAAATACTGACTTCGTGATAGATTCACTATATCATGCAAAATCACACGTAAATCAGACCCAACTTTCTCATCTTCAGTCAACTCATCCCAGGGAACTACCCATGAAGCCATGAGTGACTGTTGAGAAACATAAGGCAAAGCGGCAAGAGTAGGGGCCTTGGGAATCCGAAGCACTTCAGTGCCTTCAGAAACTGTTCAAACACAGTCTCACCATCCATGTGAGAGTAGGGCACAGCTCTGTCCTCACCCAACTCTAACCCTTTGAATTTCAGTGGGATTTATTTCTCTGTCTCAGACACACATGCTTCTTTCTTTCCAAAATATCCGAGATAGTGGCTGCTTCCTAATTTTGATTCCTATCAACCTGCTATTGATGGAGTGTCTGATAAGAAGTCTTGTTTTATGGGGAGGTGATCAATGTTCAAAGGGTGAGATTAAAACAGAGGATTGGAGTATTGATGTAACTCTAAGATAAAACAGTGAAAGTGTATTTCTAGCTTTGTAAGTGAAAAAATAATATGCATTTTGTGATATTTTACTAACATAAAAAAATCCAATGATTTAGTAATTGGCTCCCATATATCAGGAAGTCTGTTCCTCTGCTTCAGTAAAGAAGCCACTTATGCCTTAAAAAACTAAAAATATGATTGAACTACCCCATTCCTAGGCATGTATCCAGAGAAAAATCTAATTTGAAAAGATACACATACCCCAATGTTCATAGAAGCACTACTTACAGTAGTCAAGACATAGAAGCTACCTAAAAGATGAAATGAATAAAGAAGATGCGGAATGGAATATTACTAAGTCATAAAAAAGAACGAAATAATGTCATTTGCAGCAAAATGAAAGGAGCTAAAGACTATCATACTAAGTAAAATAAGTCAAAGACAAAAATATCATGTATCACTTATAAGTGGGATCTTAAAGAAAATGATACAAATGAATTACTTCATAGAAAGAGACTCACAGACTTTGAAAAAAAAAAAAAAACTATGGCTACCAAAGGGGAGAGGGCAGAGTGGGTGACAGTTAATTTAGGAGTTTAGGATTAGCAAATACAGACTGCTATATATAAAATGGATAACAAACAAAGACATACTGTACAGCACAGGGAACTATAGTCAGTATAATAACATATAGAGGAAAATAATCTGAAAAAGATCCGGTATCCTCTCCATTACCTCTTCCAGCAGTTCAATAGGAAAGGAGGACCTGTATTATTACTTTCCGGGTTTACCACCATCTGCTGTATATGTAACTTGAATTTTTTGTGTGTTTTCTTTAAAAAGAACTAAGCTATCAAGACCTCAGCACTATACCTGCAGCATAATGTGTTCAATAAATTTTTATGAAACTAACTTAAGACGTTTGTGAAGAGGAAGGATGAAGTGTGTCTGCTGCTGCCGCCGCTGCTAAATCACATCAGTCGTGTCCGATTCTGTGCGTCCCTATAGACGGCAGCCCACCAGGCTCCCCCGTCCCTGGGACTCTCCAGGCAAGAACACTGGAGCGGGTTGCCATTTCCTTCTCCAATGCATGAAAGTGAAAAGGGAAAGTGAAGTCACTCAGTTGTGTCCGATTCTTAGCGACCCCATGGACTGCAGGCTCCTCCACCCATGGGATTTTCCAGGCAAGAGTACTGCAGTGGGTTGCCATTGCCTTCTCCAGAAGTGTGTCTATACTGGAGCAAATTCAGAGAGCAGATCAAAATGCACTGAGGAGTGCTTACTTATTAAAATACAGTGGGGCATGGTCAGTTCGAGTCAGAGTAGATGGCAAAAGAGCCAAGCAGAGATAAAACAATTGTGGATTTACAAGTTCAAGCCTTATTTCTACCTAAGCTATTCCAACATAGGAGTCACAGAAACACAAGAAACGCAGTAGGATCAAGTAATAAGATAAAACAGTATTTTCAGGACTACATTAAGAACATTTGACTGATTCCTCTTTCTAGACACAAACACACTAAACAATGTAAAAAGCAATAAAGTACGCGAAGCCTAATTACATAATTCCTTATGTAGACACTTTTAGAGTGGCGGGGTATGCCCTTAATAATTATATTGGGACAGCATACATAAACACAGGCTGCCCCAGGTCACCAGGACATAAAATCCTGAGGTACCAATCACCTGTGATAACACCTAGCATGCTCAGACTTAACAGGTTATATTTGCAGGAAGGACCCTAAGGACTCAGAGCCCGGAAATAATCCATTATGTGTGATTCACATATTTATCCACATCCCTCAAGGGGCACTACTTATATTGTGTTTGAGAACTGCATCCCTTTTCCTCCTTACTTTCCCCAACACTTTTATGTGCATCTCTCTTAATTTACTTCTTATTCAGTTCAGTTCAGTTCAGTCGCTCAGTCGTGTCCGACTCTCCGTGACCCCATGAATCACAGCACACCAGGCCTCCCTGTCCATCACCAACTCCCGGAATTCACTCAAACTCATGTCCATCGAGTCGGTGATGCCATCCAGCCATCTCATTCTGTCGTCCCCTTCTCCTCCGCCCCCAATCCCTCCAACCATCAGAGTCTTTTCCAGTGAGTCAACTCGTCACATGAGGTGGCCAAAGTATTGGAATTTCTGCTTTGGCATCAGTCCTTCCAATGAACACCCAGGATTGATCTCCTTTAGAATGGACTGGTTGGATCTCCTTGTGGTACAAGGGAATCTCAACAGTCTTCTCCAGCACCACAGTTCAAAAGCGTCAATTCTTCGGCGATCAGCTTTCTTCACAGTCCAACTCTCACATCCATACATGACCATGGGACAAACCATAGCCTTGACTAGATGGACCTTGGTTGGCAAAGCAATGTCTCTGCTTTTTAATATACTATCTAGGTTGGTCATAACTTTCCTTCCAAGGAGTAAGCGTCTTTTAATTTCTTATTAATTTTCCTTTATTCACTATTGTTTCATTTTGCTCCTATGATACGACAAACTCAATTTGCTACTCCATCCCTCCAGGTATTCTTTAGAGCTAAGACTGAGACTCTTTGGGAAGAATTCTTATCATCTGAAGTATAAATTTGCATCTTAAAAAGCAGACATAAATTTAAAATCTTTTATTTCCCAGGTATAAGACTATGAAGAAGTGATGTATATTTTCCAATTACACAAAGGAGAAAACTACTAGACTTTCTGATATCTTGAGTTAGTTGGATTTGTAAATAAAAAATACTTTTGGAGCTAACATGAAACTTAGAAGTTACCGTGTGCAGCTTTTTAAATAAAATTTCACCCACTTCTGGGATATGACCTTAGAAATGTCATTCAAAAATGGAACCACAGTTTAAAAGAGCAGCTTTTTCAACTGTCAAAGCATGTTTGGAGGAATTTCTGAGCTTGGACTGTTTGCTTAGGGATTGCCTTGGTGTCTCATTACCAGCGGACTGAAATTCAGATCAGACTTGGGGCACAGAAAATAACAGAATTATACCGTTATGGGGAGGCAACCAATCACTTATGGGAATGTGCAAAAGTAAAATTTAGTGCAGGGATTTTCTGCATATTAAGCATATTCACCTGTCATTCTTCTGTTTAGCCTGGGATGACTGCTTAATCTCCAAACTGCAAGCTAGAGGTGACACGGCAGTGGCAGAGCTAAGAGGCAAAAATGAACATGCAAAACTTCATGATGCAAAATGCATCATTTCCTCTTCTTTATTACTGAAAGTTTTCATTGCAAGGGATTTTAACAGCCCTATCATATATGACCCTCAATGTTTGAAAGATGTCTTTTTAAATTAAAGACACCTGCAAAGACAAGCTCCAATTAGTAAGTTTTCCTTCTAAAGTGAAAACTAGAGATTTTTTTTTTCCTCTTATGATTTGGTGGATGCCTTTTTTTTCTTTTAGTTTCTGTTCAATTTGCTTTATTTGTATATTGTTTAAGGAGTTCTATGAATAAGCAAATTTTCACTATATTAAATACCTCTTTATTTCTGAATCACTCAAAGTGATTACACTTGAATCATTATCTATAAATATAAGAGGCCAAAAATGGCTTCTGTTTTTCTTGACATGTTAGATTTTTTCCTGCACTTATAGTAATTAAACTGCAAAATTTTGTGAACCATCACAGCATATGAATTGGGTTAGATTCTCTAAGAAATAAATGGATCTTTCTATAGATGTCCACTGAATCAAATATTTTCATTGGTATACCCCACTGTTTCCTAGCTAAAAATTATAGATAATGCAACTCAAACTCATTCATGATACCGAAAAATCAACGTATAATACATATTCAACTAATACTGGATTAGTGGCATCTTAGTCTATAAATAATAGTCTCGTTTTTAACAGTTTAGTCTGTTTTTAGCCTCTATTCTACCAATGTAGTTCTACACTGAAATCATAATCATTTTGATTTAAAATATCTTTACAAGTTATAAAAACTATACAATAAATTAAGTATATTATCAAGTTCCATAATTGCTTAAAGGTACGTATATTCTTCCATACCTGAAGAAAATTCTTAAGAATCTACAACTTAACCAACTACTGTATATAAAGATATCAAAAGGATTTGATTTTTGGAGTATAGCTAAGCAACTGTTCTCTCTCTTTCCCTCAAAAAAGATTTTTCCCCCTCAAAGGGAAACTCTTAATGTGAAAAAACTGTATTTAAGTATAATATGAATTGGTTATACTTTTTAATTGGTTATAATTATAAAGCTAAACCAAGTAAACTATTGGAACATTTAATCATAATTTTTCATTAAAATAACATTATTTTTAAGAATGTTTCAATACTGAAATTTTAAATATATACCAAAGTAAATAGAATAGTATAAAGAATTTTCTGGCATGCTAAATATTCCATGCCTATATTGTACCATTTCTGCCCTAGCCCTGGAATGAGCCTTTTCTTGAAGGAGCACTGGTTCTTTTTATTCCTTTAATTGTAGACTATAACCTAGAAATCAAAATACTAATTTCATATGGAAATGGGTCCAATTTTAGATTTTCTCTCCTGATCCAAAAGTTTCTCTGACTATTCCCACGCTAATACCAAACTGATATAACTGATATAACCATAGAGGCTTTATTGTATGTTTTAATTTCTGGTAGGGGTCTAGATGGACCCTTCTTTCTGGTAGGTTTAGATGGATCTCTTCTTTTTAAAGGTTTTCCCAGATATTCTTGCATGTTTGCTTTCTCAATTAAATTTTAAAATTAACTTTTCTGTCTCTAGAAAATGAGTGTCATTTTTATTCAGATTACATGCAACTAGTTCATTAATTTATGCAAATATGCATTTTTACGATGATGTTTTGTCTTCCTATATTCTTCCTAGACTCCACAGACTCCTGAGGACTGTATGCCATTTTCCTATACGCTTTCTTATACTGTCATTCATGAGGCAAAGGTTATATGTTGTCCATCAGTTCAGTTCAGTTCAGTCGCTCAGTTGTGTCCAACTCTCCGCGACCCCATGAATCACAGCACGCCAGGCCTCCCTGTCCATCACCAACTCCTGGAGTTCACTCAAACTCATGTCCACAGAGTCGGTGATGCCATCCAGCCATCTCATTCTCCGTCGTCCCTTTCTTCTCCCGCCCCCAATCCCTCCCAGCATCAGAGTCTTTTCCAGTGAGTCAACTCGTCGCATGAGGTGGCCAAAGTATTGCAGTTTCAGCTTTAGCATCAGTCCCTCCAATGAACGTCCAGGATTGATCTCCTTTACAATGGACTGGTTGGATCTCCTTGCAGTCCAAGGGACTCTCAAGAGTCTTCTCCAGCACCACAGTTCAAAAGCATCGATTCTTCGGCGATCAGCTTTCTTCACAGTCCAACTCTCACATCCACACATGACCACGGGAAAAACCATTGCCTTGACTAGACAGACCTTGGTTGGCAAAGTAATGTCTCTGCTTTTTAATAAACTATCAAGGTTGGTCATAACTTTCCTTCCAAGGAGCAAGCGTCTTTTAATTTCATGGCTGCAATCAGCATCATAGTATCCTGTTTTATGGATATATCTTTTAAACTAAATTCTTGTTCATATTTTATGGATATGTTTTAACTAAATTCTTATTTATGTTACCCACTCCAAGAAACAAAGTTTTGCTAAATCTGTAGGAAATTTAACCTTGTTTAGCCTATCTTCATCTTTCTAAACATGTATTTTCTTTCTAGTGCTAGAAATAAAGTTAGCCTTTCCATATTTAGAAAAATACAAATGAGGCAGGGTATTGATATTTTGTATGCTTGTATTACACCAATAAGCAATCACTCCTTATTTCCTAGAAGACCAACCATTTAAATTGTGCAGTTATTTTCTCCTTGATAAGAAAAATTCATTTTGGTAACAACAACGGTAAGTACCATCAAAAGGTAATTAAAACTAAAAAGAAAAAGTATTTTTATTTATTAAGTTTAATAAAATTTAAGAATGAATCAACTTTCACTTCCACTTTTTACTTCATAGTAAATAGTATCAAAGAACTCTTTAAAATTGAATCGTTCATCGTCATTGTTTTTTCTATTACCATAAACACAAAACTTTTTGTCGTTGTTAATTACTTGCCTTGTTTCCATGAAATTATCACAGCCTTCTCTATTCCAGTGTGCCACACACTATTTTATGCCTAGTAAAATCAATATGGTCACTACATGTTTTTTAAACTCATGTTTTGTGCCTATCTCCATACACAGGAGGGAGCAATCAAGGTGACTTACAATATGTTTACTATATAAAAGTGCCAATACTTTACCATATGAATTTACTATTAGACCATATTTTACCTAAAAAAATGGAAATATAGGCTTTGGACTAATACACACACATCAGTTCAATTCAATCGCTCAGTCGTGTCTAACTCTTTGTGACCCCATGAACCACAGCACGCCAGGACTCCCTGTCCATCAGCAGCTCCCAAAGTCCACCCAAAAACATGTCCATCGAGGTGGTGATGCATCAGTTCAGTTCAGTTCAGTCGCTCAGTTGTGTCTGACTCTTTGCGATCCCATGAATCACAGCACGCCAGGCCTCCCTGTCCATCAACAACCCCCAGAGTTCATTCAAACTCATGTCCATCGAGTTGGTGATGCCATCCAGCCATTTCATTCTCTGTCGTCCCCGTCTTCTCCCACCCTCAATCCCTCCCAGCATCAGATTCTTTTCCAGTGAGTCAACTCGTCGCATGAGGTGGCCAAAGTATTGCAGTTTCAGCTTCAGCATCAGTCCTTCCAATGAACACCCAGGATTGATCTCCTTTAGAATGGACTGGATGGACCTCCTCGCAGTCCAAGGGACTCTTAAGAGTCTTCTCCAGCACCACAGTTGAAAAGCATGAATTCTTCAGTGATCAGCTTTCTTCACAGTCCAACTCTCACATCCATACATGACCACGGAAAAAACCATAGCCTTGACTAGACAGACCTTGGTTGGCAAAGTAATGTCTCTGCTTTTTAACATGCTATCTAGGTTGGTCATAACTTTCCTTCCAAAGAGTAAGCGTCTTTTAATTTCCTGGCTGCAATCAGCATCTGCAGTGATTTTGGAACCCAAAAAAATAAAGTCTAACACTGTTTCCACTGTTTCCCCATCTATTTCCCATGAAGTGATGGGACCAGATGCCATGATCTTTGTTTTCTGAATGTTGAACTTCAAGCCAACCTTTTCACTCTCCTCTTTCACCCTCATCAAGAGGCCTTTGAGTTCCTCTTCACTTTCTGCCATAAGGGTGGTGTCATCTGCATATCTGAGATTATTGATATTTCTCCCAGCAATCTTGATTCCAGCTTGTGCTTCTTCCAGCCCAGCATTCCTCATGATGTACTCTGCATATAAGTTAAATAAACAGGGTGACAATATATAACCTTGACATACTCCTTTTCCTATTTGGAACCAGTCTGTTGTTCCATGTCCAGTTCTAACTGTTGCTTCCTGACCTGCATACAGGTTTCTCAAGAGGCAGCTCAGGTGGTCTGGTATTCCCATCTCTTTCAGAATTTTCCACAGTTTATTGTGATCCACACAGTCAAAGGCTTTGGCATAGTCAATGAAGCACAAATAGATGTTTTTCTGGAACTCTCTTGCTTTCTCCATGATCCAGCGGATGTTGGCAATTTGATCTGGTGCCTATGCCTTTTCTAAAACCTGCTTGAACATCTGGAAGTTCATGGTTCACATGTTGCTGAAGCCTGGCTTGGAGAATTTTGAGCATGACTTTACTAGCGTGTGAGATGAGTGCAACTGTGCGGTAGTTTGAGCATTCTTCGGCATTGCCTTTCTTTGGGATTGGAATGAAGACACCTTTTCCAGTCCTGTGGCCACTGCTGAGTTTTCCAAATTTGCTGGCATATTGAGTGCAACGCTTTCACAGCATCATCTTTCAGGATTTGAAATAGCTCAACTGGAATTCCATCACCTCCACTAGCTTTGTTCATAGTGATGCTCTCTAAGGGCCACTTGACTTCACATTCCAAGATGTCTGGTTCCAGGTGAGTGATCACACCATCGTGAAGATCTTTTTTGTACAGTTCTTCTGTGTATTCTTGCCACCTCTTCTTAATATCTTCTGCTTCTGTTAGGTCCATGCCATTTCTGTCCTTTATCAAGCCCATCTTTGCATGAAATGTTCCCTTAGTATCTCTAATTTTCTTGAAAAATCTCTTGTCTTTCCTATTCTGTTGTTTTCCTCTATTTCTTTGCATTGATTGCTAAGGAAGGCTTTCTTATCTCTCCTAGCTATTATTTGGAACTCTGCATTCAGATGCTTATATCTTTCCTTTTCTCCTTTGCTTTTCGCTTCTCTTCATTTCACAGCTATTTGTAAGGCCTCCTCAGACAGCCATTTTGCTTTTTTGCATTTCTTTTCCATGGGGATGGTCTTGGTCCCTGTCTCCTGTACAATGTCACGAACCTCCGTCCAGAGTTCATCAGGCACTCTATCTATCAGATCTAGTCCCTTAAATCTATTTCTTACTTCCACTGTATAATCATAAGGGATTTGATTTAGGTCATATCTGAATGGTCTAGTGATTTGCCCTACTTTCTTCAATTTCAGTCTGAATTTGGCAATAAGGAGTTCATGATCTGAGCCACAGTCAGCTCCCAGTCTTGTTTTTGCTGACTATATAGAGCTTCTCCATCTTTGGCTGCAAAGAATATAATCAATCTGATTTCGGTGTTGACCATCTGGTGATGTCCATGTGTGGAGTCTTCTCTTGTGTTGTTGGAAGAGGGTATGACCAGTGCGTTCTCTTGACAAAACTCTATTAGCCTTTTCCCTGCTTCATTCCGTGCTCCAAGGCCAAATTTGCCTGTTATTCCAGGTGTTTCTTGACTTCCTACTTTTGCATTCCAGTCCCCTATAATGAAAAGGACATCTTTTTTGGGTGCTAGTTCTAAAAGGTCTGGTAGGTCTTCATAGAACCGTTCAAGTTCGGCTTCTTCAGCATTACTGGTTGGGGCATAGACTTGGATAACTCTAATATTGAATGGTTTGCCTTGGAAACGAACATAAATCATTCTGTCATTTTTAAGATTGCATCCAAGTACTGCATTTCGGACTCTTTTGTTGACCATGATGGCTACTTCATTTCTTCTAAGGGATTCCTGTCCACAGTAGTAGATATAAAGGTCATCTGAGTTAAATTCACCCACTGCAGTCCATTTTAGTTCACTGATTCCTAGAATGTTGACGTTCACTCGTCATCTCCTGTTTGACCACTTCCAATTTGCCTTGATTCATGGACCTAACATTCCAGGTGTCCTATGCAATACTGCTCTTTACAGCATCAGACCTTGCTTCTATCACCAGTCACATCCACAAATGGGTATTTGTTTCGCTTTGGCTCCATCCCTTCATTCTTTCTGGAGTTATTTCTCCACTGTTCTCCAGTAGCATACTGGGCACCTACCGATCTGGGGAGTTTCTCATTCAGTATCCTATCATTTTGCCTTTTGATACTGTTCATGGGGTTCTCAAGGTAAGTATACTGAAGTGGTTTGACATTTCCTTCTCCAGTGGACCACATTCTGTCAGACCTCTCCACCATGACCAGTCCGTCTTGAGTGGCCCCACCCGGCATGGCTTAGTTTCATTGAGTTAGACAGGGCTGTGGTCCATATGATCAGATCAACTAGTTTTCTGTGATTATGATTTCAGTGTGTCTGCCCTCTAATGCCCCCTCTGAATACCTAACGTCTTATTTGGGTTTCACTTACCTTGGTCGTGGAAAATATCTTCACAGCTGCTCCAGCAAAGTGCAGCCGCTGTACCTTACCTTGGACGAGGGGTATCCCCTCAAGGCCGCCCATCCTGACCTTGAATGTGGAGTAGCTCCTCTCGGCCCGCCTGTGCCCGCGCAGCCACTGCCTCTTGGACGTGGGACAGCTCCTCTCGGCCACCGCCCTGACCTTGGGCGTGGGGGAACTCCTCTCGGCCTCGCTTCTGCGCGTGGTCGGTTGCGCGTCTGCGCCGCTGGAGCCGGCGTCTCTCGCGCATTCAAAAACACCTGAAAGGAAAATATGAGTTTGTATGGAAAATAAGGGAGATGGTTACTCTCGGAACCAGAGCCAAGTTATTAATATTTATTGAAATAGATTATCCAATTTGACTCTGAGCTTCCATGAAGCTAGAGCACATAAGAAAAAAAAAAAAAAAGATAAGCCAGCCAAAGAAACCTCTCACTGTTAGAACTTGCATCTATATATTTTCAGATGCCCTTTGCACACTAATCAGCACAAATATTTTCCATTAATCAGTGTTCAGTAAGATTATTTATCCCATTTAGGTTTATTTCTAATATAAGGGTGAAAGAGATAAAAATAATATTAGTTATTATTGAAAATATTTCTAAATTATTTTAGTTCTTTGTCCTAAAATTAAGTAAATACTTTGAAAAATTTAAATCTTTGACACATTACTGATAATACTATACAAACACCAGTTCTCTTTGTAGAGTAAGAGTTTTAAGGGAAGACATGTCAAAATGCTTTTTCATCTTTATTATTAAAAAGCATAATTACCTCTTATAGACCTGTTACATTAAAACTGCACTTTAAGTTGAATTTTTGGAACAACTAAAATGAAACAAAATGCAGCCTGTGTCCAAAAGGTGCATATCACTGCAGCTCTCTGGCTTCCTAAGAGTTCATAGAAAGCAGGTGAACTTATAGCAACAGCTTCTTAGACAGTCCACATTGCTGGTTTCATTTACATTTTATTCCATATCTCAAAATACCTCTGTAATTGAGTTTTTTTATTAATTCATTCTAGTTATTTGATGTCTCAGAAGATATTTTATCAAGCTAGGATAATGAACTGTCTTCGTCTAAGTATGATCCAGTGATTCTTGAAAGTTTTATGGTAATATAGAAACTTCATGTACATTCTATCATATATAATAAACTCATTTTAATTTTAATATATGCCAAATGCATTTAGCTTTTATGTATTTATGTATTCTGCACAATGAAAACATGCTGATGAGAAGGCTGAAGTTTCTGCCAAAGAAAAGAACTTCTGTTCTACTGGGACAAACAATATCAGAAACATTAGTCACAATCAAAGTGCTTGGTAGTTTCATAAAAACAACAATAACAGCCTTACCTCTAGAAGTGAAGAAAACTTCCCAGAGAAGGGGACATTTAAGCTGTTTTTTAAGAAGTGGGAAAACATGGAGAAAGATATCTGAATTAGAAGCCATGAAAAATAAAAAGAAATAAGAAAAAGAATATGAGTTGGAGCAAGCTACAATCAATAAGGTGAATTTTCCAATATGGAGTTTAAGGCCAAGTGGAAATTGATTCTCAAAACATCATCACTGCTTGTGTTGGTTTCATACTGTGTCAGCTGAACTAGACTGGAATAGTATTTGCTACAGTTCTGCTCTCTGATAGCTGTGGGTTAAGGTTGCTCACTAAGGCAAGGTGCATGAGATTTGGAATGCAGAGCCAGGGGGAGAGCACTAGGTTCTATGGTTGAGTTGGAGTGAGAGCTGCTGCTGCAGGTCAAGTACAGAGCAACTGATCATTTATTTGTCATGGGGCGCATCAACCTCTGTAGCTCCTGCAGCTCCCACGTGATCCCCTCCTTTAAGACCTCAAGCCCTAAATCAGGCACATGTGTAAAACGCTGTGGTCTCTTTTGACCTTCGCTGTTGGGACTGGATGTGGAAGGAAACACCTGCAGGATTAAGTTTCTCTTTGTGAGTTCCAATTCATCTTTTATCTACCCCAGTTTTTTCCCTGCACTGCTAGCTCCACTGACCCACAGACTCTTCAACCCCACCACCACATACAAAGGCAACAGCTTTTCATAAACTATTTCACAGGCTCCCAATATTACATAACATCTAAAATAAAGACTTTATACCATATTTGGAGAAGGCAATGGCAAGCCACTCCAGTACCCTTGCCTAGAAAATCCCATGGATGGAGGAGCCTGGTGCTGATGCTTCCCTGGTTGAACCCCAGGGGATGCACAGCACTTTCTATTATTTAAAATTAACAAATAAATTAAAAAAATAAGTAATCAAAATATCACTTTTCTCTCTGAAGAAGTCCATAAATCAGGGTGATTTTTTGTGTATATTTACCAATCTGTGATGGAAATAGTGAAAAATCATCAGAACTCATTCTAGTTAGGGAAGTAAAGTGCCTCATTTAACTGGAAGAACATCTCCATGAAAAAAACAAAAAACCTTCCTCCTTGCAAAGAAAACAAAGGGGAACAGTTTGAAATCAGATTTGTTCACATAGATCAAGACTGGAAATGCTATCTTTATTCTGGGTTAGAATGGAACTGGGGGTTTTTAATTGAAGACTAATCCTCTTTTGAGAATTTCCCTTCACATGTATAAAATAATAAGTTATGCTATTAATAATGCTGTTTAAATGTCATTTTTGAATCCCATCTACTGTGAGGTCCCAGAATATTCTGCCAAATTTTTTGTCTCAATCCAAGGCTAACTAGCAAACTGTGCTGTGCAAATGTTTGATACATTTGATAAACTAGTTTATCTAATGCAACAATTGAGTATTGAGGATTGGATATTTTTGATACTGGATCGAAACATCTGTCTTTCTGGTACACAAACTTCACAAATAGCCAACATGCAAACCTACCTTTCTGTTTCAGAGGTTTATTTAACCAAAGAGTGAAAGATGAGAAGACTACTTTGAGACATCTGTTTCAGATTTAGAACAATATTTACCTGCACTTGCTTTATGCCTTGAGAAATAAACAGCTATTTGAATTTTAAAAAGACAAAAAACCAGCAAAGCACTCCTGATAAGGCCATAGCATGATGGGGCTGGGTCGGGAGAAGGAGGGTGGTGGATGACAGTCTCTGGTGTTTCAATTATTTGTCCTTGGCCTTCAAACTGGAAAGAAAGAAACTGCTTTAGTGACAATAAACATACTGACAACCTAGCTAAAATGACTCCAATCAAATTTGCTGCCCTATTTTGCTAAGAAAATATGAAGAACACAATTAAGAAATCAATGATGATTATTGTATGACAAAACACAGTGTCTCAGAAAAAAAAAATCTGAGAAAAGAAAAACTTAATTTAGCAATGGTCATAACCCCCTAAAGCTAAATAACTTAACAAAATACAATTTTAAGGCATCTCTTATAAATAACCAGATAATTTCACCCATTCCCAGCAGAATAATGTCTCTGCTGTAGAGGCAATAGTGTCTAGCTTCTTTTAAGATAAACATTTCCAAGCAGAGTATGGGGAATTTCAAAATTAAATGATGTGCCCAAGACTTTCTTCATTAGCAGTCCGTACTTTACCCCCGAAGAATGGGATCCACTGAAATAATAATCATGAAACAATGGAATCAGAGTTGGAAATATATGTTGACTGCATGAATATATTCCAGCATAAGCACATGAAAGCACTTTCTTTTTTGTACTCTCTGTGCAAAATATTTCAAGGATAGGTTGATGAAGTTGCATTAGGACTAATAGGGTATAAGAACAGCTCTGCTCATACAGTGTAGTCTCTGTGAAGAACATGAGGTTGGATCCTTTTCAAAAGGGATATATATGAAAAAGAAATGGCTTCCCTAGATCACAATAAATATCAAAATGTTTTGAAATTTATACTGTCTTTTACTTTAAGAATTCTACTTCAATTCCTTTCCCATAAAAATTTGGAATGTAGCTGCAAAGATTTCTACTCCAATGTTATTTAAAACATCCAAAAAATTTTGACATTCACAAAACTCAATTACAGGGGATTGTTTAAATAAATTATGATATACACACGCAAAATTATAGCCATATATTAATTAATATTTGTTACTAATACATTATGTTCAAAACATACTGTTAAAGAAAGTATGTCATTATCTCAGTAAACCATATTGTGTGTATATATGTGTGTGTGTGAGAACAAGAGAAAATCTTGAATTATGCACCCCCAAATTGTAGGGCTTTTCCTTTTCTTTTGTTTTCAGTTTCTAAAAATGTTTTACAATAAACATGCTGCTTTTGTAATTAGAAATAAAAAATAATAATTAGAAATAAGTCATGTAGATTTTTTTTTTAATGAGTAACAAGAATAGAGGATGATGACCCATGCAGAATTTTAGATTTGCAGGGAATTTCATACCAAGAGGTAATGTCTTTCATGTTCCCTGTTTCAAACAGAATGTCTCTCAATTACACCTTGGCAGATTATTTCCCCCATTCTCCTCTCTGGGACCTTCTTCAGTTTGTTTTTGCCCAGGTACTTTTTTTCATATTACAGTATGATTCTTATGTCACAGTACCACGAAGGGGCTCTGAGATCAAGGCTGGTTGAGCCTGCTGATATCTTTTGTAAAGGTAACACAGATTGACCAGTTGGGAATAGGAAGCTCTTTGAGGTAAGGGACTGGAGGAGGAAGGTGAAGAGGGAACTTCTGAGGTCTTGGAGGGAAGCTAGTCAAGAATAAAAGCGCAAATGAAAATAAAACATTTCAAAGAATGAAGGATAAAGGAAACCTGATTTAAAATAATATTGTCCCTGAGCTCAGCCAGTTCTGGGTGGCATTCTCATCCAACCACCAGGGAACTGGGGTTCAAGGAGCAATCAAATTGAAGACAATTGGCATTGAGCCTTGGCGAGGAGTAGGCACAGAAGGCTCTTTGTTGAATCAGGCAGCCAGAGAGTACCTTGTGCTGAGCAAGATCTGGATTAAGGGCGTGCATGCTCGCTTGTCACAAATGTTTTATTGTGTGTCTGGGCAAGTCATTCTCACTTGTTAAGGAACAGCAAGGGTTTTGTTCTGCATGGGCTTAAAATAAACCAGAAAAATCAGAGGGGCTTAGGGAAAGGGGGGAAGGAGGAAGAAGAGTTCATGTGTATGGTTTATTTTTGTTTGGTTAGCTCTTTAAGCTCTTGGAATAGGCAACTTCCTGGGGACTTTAAGTCTTAAAGTCTTCACTAACTCTAAATTTAAAGTAACTTTTATGCTGATAATTTAAACAGACTACATTAGAATAAGAAGTGTACTTATCTCAAGTATAAATGTCATCTTGGTAAAGTGCATTGTATACTATCAACATATCTTAACCCTGACAAACTGTATGAGCTCTGTGAAGACAATGGAACTAGTGAGAGAGACTATTTTGAGTACATTTTTCCCTAGGTTTTTTTGCTCATATTCTCTTTCGAAATATATAAAAATCTCACAGACTCCTTTATTTGCAATACTGTGAATGCAATGAAAAGCAAATCAAAATACTAGAAAACTGTTTTTTTTTCAATCCTTCTAATTCCCTTCCTCCATTCTATTATGTCCCCACATCCACCATCTCTTTTCAGAGCTATGTGATCCCTATTGAAAACCATTCATTGTTTGCACATAATCAGAAAACCGAGTTTCTAGCCCCAGCCCTGTTTTAACTTAACTGCCATCTGTACTTGTGCAAGTTACTTATTCTCTTTGGACCCTGATATCCTTATCTGTCAAGTGTGAATACTCTAACCTGTCTTCCTGTTTAAAAGAGTTATTGAGATTCAAAACTGATAACCAATTTTAAGACACTTTATGGATAAAGAATAAGTAATAATAGTATTATGAAAAGCCTTCAGCTCTGCTATTGAAGTATAGCTAATATACACAAAAGCACACATATAAAAAGAAGTCAGAGGGAAAAGCTGTGAAGATAATTACTTCTGAAGAAGCTTTTACTTTGCTGTGAATCCACTTCCTGCCCCAGGAAGGAACAGGGGGTTTACTATCTCCTTTCCCTCTGGACAGGTAAGAAGAGAATCCCGGGGACAATGCAGAACAGCTTAAATGTTTGCTTCTGGGAGAATCACAGGATCTGATGCCTGGCTTAGCCTAAAAAAACCAAAGCAGGCTGTGGAAGAGGAAAGAGATGTCTGCATTAAGTTTGGCGGAGGTGTGCGGGTGATTCCAATGAACAGACGTAGGCCAGTATTGAAGAAGAGAAAGACAAAAAGTGGGCTGCTTTTGCTTCCAATAATAAGACCACCTAGAAGGATGGTACACAGGAAGTGTATGCTACTTAACTGGAGGTTTGTATATGTTACATTTCTAAGAGCTGCAGAAAGAAACAAAGGATCCACTGGAATAGAGATGCTTTCCAAATCAAGGCTCTCCTTGACTTGCAAGTCTCCCAGGAATGACGATCACCAACAACCAATGAAAGTAGGAGGCAGGAGGTCAGTTTTCATCATGTATGAGACCCAGAGAAAAGAAAATCATCCAGCCCAGTAACACTGCCCTGTATACATCTCAACGGTCTCTTTCCAAATCTGATACTGGGGGGATCCGTTATGTCAAATAGCCAGAGTCAGTGGGAAAGGGAACACAAGGCTGAAATCTACCCCAGCATCTTTCTGGAAGCCAAGCAACCACCAACCAAATGTTAACAGAGGGAAAATTCCTTTTTTAAAAAATAAGTACTGAAGCACTTGTTAATCTTAAAATTTTGGCCTGGAGAGATCGGTACATGGAGACACACAGTCAGGAAGACGGGAATCATTCTGCTGCGAAACAAGAAACTACCAGAAGCTATGAGAAAAGTCCAGAACAGATGCTTTCCTAGAACCCAGAGGCAGCACGGCCTTTCTGTTGTCTTGATTTTGGACTTCCAGCCTCCAGAGCAATAACACAATAAATTTCTGTTGTTTAAGCCACCCGCTGTGTTGTACTTTGTTACAGCATCCCTGACAAACTAACACACCCTTTCTTAGCATGAGTTCAACACATAGGCTACAAGGGTATACTTTAACAGAATCTAATCCTTAAGGAAAAGGCAGGAATATTTAACATGTATCAATACTTCAAATTCATGTCAGTAGAAACTTAAATAAAAAGGATGTCTTCAACTCTGAAGTGTTATGCGCTTATGACATTAGATTCAAATGTTTTACTCACTCACCTGTCTTCCCTACTAGTCTGAACATGCCTTAATAGGAATTCTGCCTAATTTATCTTTATAATCCTTGCACCTTGCACAGAACCCAAAACAGTTCAGTCAGAATTGAATTAAAGAGAATAATCATTATCAGGAGCCTGACCACTAACACGGAGAAAGCAATGGCAAGCCACTCTAGTACTCTTGCCTAGAAAATCCCATGGATGGAGGAGCCTGGTGGGCTGAAGTCCATGGGGTTGCTAAGGGTCGGATGCGACTGAGCGACTTCACTTTCACTTTTCACTTTCACGCATTGGAGAAGGAAATGGCAACCCACTCCAGTGTTCTTGTCTGGAGAATCCCAGGGACGGGGGAGCCTGGTGGGCTTCCGTCTATGGGGTCACACAGAGTCGGACACGACTGAAGTGACTTAGCAGCAGCAGCAGCAGACCACTAACAAGGAAGCATTATTTCAGTTAATCTGACCTTAAACCATGCCTATATACACATTTCCTTGCGGTCATTTAAATTCTAACCATGTGAAACTGGTATGGATTTTAATCTACCATACTCAGGTGCAAAATAATTATGCACTTCGTACTTTATTTTCTAAGTAAACTTACTTCTGACTCTGAAACCCTATCTCAGTGATGGAGAGAGATTCAATCACATTCAGGTTTGAAGCACAGTACTGAATCACATGCAATCGCATTCAGGCTTAGCAAAGTTGCCACTGGGTATTGTCATACCACGAGCAAGAGGCCCAGACATCTGTCTGCCATGGTTGCCTTTGCGTTGCTCCTGGCCCAAGCCCTCAGGTGGCCTCTAAAGCTGCTTCTCATAAATCAGTTTCTCATTAATTCACCCTGTTACATACTTTGTATATATAGTGCTTTCACCACTAAGCAAATCAACATTTTCACAATGACACAGTCTGGACTATTCTACAAGATGGTGGGACAGAATTACCTTAAGAAGCAGTAGAGACCTCCGGCCTCCCTCCTCAGCCATTCTAGTCTGTAGCTTCCCTGAACCAGGCCCATGTACGTATTTCCTTGTTGTCACATTCTTTGAAGGAATATGGGAGTATGGCCTTGGGGACACACATTGGGAATACCTTTCATGGTTCAAACCAAAAGCTGCCCTCCAGATGTCTGCAGCCCACACCCCATATAAACTGCAGCTGCCTTGGGTTCACATGAAGTAGGAAAATCAATTAAACGAGAGTCAAAGCATAACTTGGAGAAACCCCTCCAGTCTCTATTTACTATTTCTACCCTTTTCCTTCTAATGTAACCAAACTTTGATGAATCTGGCTAGTGTTTCCATACCATTTTACTGTCCCGGCCCATGTGGTCAAGCCGGGGAGAAAGAAAAGTATAAAACCTCTCAGTTGCTTCATTTCTCAAGGAGTCCAGCATCACAGCAATGGTCATTATACCTTGACAACTGACCTTCCTATACATCTATGACCTATTTAAGAGTTTTCAAATATGACCGCCGGACTCTTTTCAAAATCTGTAAAATCATGTGTGTGTATGTGCGCATACAATATGCATTCATACAAATATACCTAGGCACACAGGCTCCATTTCAAGAGTGGTGTGCAAAGAATCGGCCCCCATTGACCATTTTATTACTGTTTGCACATTTGGTACAGAACAGCAATGAAGGCCCCAGCGTCTGCAGCAGCTCCGGCAATTAGCTCCGAATGAAACAGTCATAAATAGTAATTAGCCATTCCCTCAGTCATGTCCCAAAGCCTTTAAAAAAAAAAATCCGCAGAGAAATCAATGCATTCTTTTCTAAAGACCTATTATAGGCACACCACCACTCACTCTATCATCATTTCTCAGAAACTGAGAGGAAGAGCAGAATTCCTGCAACTCCCAAGATGTCCATGGGTCCTATAGGGATCAGTGAGGAAAAGAAAGCAAAATCGGGCAGAGAGACAAGGTGTTACAGAATCCAAGGCCTGTAGAATATTGATCAATGCAGGGAGATGTGGTTCTTCAGGAACCTAGAACATTCAACACAGGACACTGAGACAAGGACCCTAGTAACGCAGAATTACGTCCTACGTGGCTCAATCTCTGCCTCAACTGTGAATCTGCAGGAGAGCTTCATGAATTCTCCTTTCACTCTGCAGAGAAATCTCTCAGTCCTAGGATGAAGCTGATGGCGTCACATTTTTCCTTCAGTGGGGATACAGATCAGAGAACCTAGGACGAGGTCTCATATTGGTGAGCCTCCATCCCCTGTTTTAAAAGCATGGATTCTGAGACCTGAATCCATGTGTTGTTAGGGAGTTTACAATCATAAAAAGTAAGGCTCATCATCCAATAAGCAGACACAGTCTGTTCTGTGATATGCTGAGTGGCCTTGATAGAATCATTCTAATTCTCATAATTGGACGTCTGGAATGTGCCTTGAAAGCTTACCTGGCTTATTACCTTGGCTTCAGTTGTATCTCCTCCATTCCAATCAGATCTCTGTATAGAAAAACCGTGATCTCAGCCTTTTAGTACCAGCCATCCAGACCCCGGACTAACCATTCTTGGAGGACATAACTATAGTGGAGAACCTTGGTTCAGGCATTACAAGTGGCCTGAACAAACACTTGCGTGTTCCTTCCATTTCTGAGATGCTACAGTGTTGCCTGACATGAAGACTGAAGCATCTTTTCCAACCTTATTTCACAACTTACACTGTTGGTTCTAACAGTTAACCACACTGGAGTACTCCGTGCAGAGAGTCCCCCCACAAGGCACATATCCCTCGTTCACAGTGCTCTCAAAGCATTTCATAGAACTACTCCACCCATCTAGGGGCAGCCTGATGGAATTACAGAGGTTCCAGACAGACCCATATGCTCAAACCCTGACCTTGCTTCTTATCAGATGCAGGAACTTGGAACTGTTCTTTGGTTCCTCTATTCCAGGAATTCTCACCCCTGGTTGCATATTAATATAGCACAGGAGGTTTAAATAACCAAAACCATAATCACAACCACACTGCCATACTCAGACCCTACTGCAGGCTCCTAAAGTCAGAAGGGGTGTAGGGGAGGGTCGTGGTGCAGATACTTTTTAAAAGGTATTGTGTGTGATTCTCTTCTTATAGGCACTTAAGGTCCTAACTATAGTTTGAAACCTCAATTTTGCTCTACTGTATATCAGTGATGATACTGACCTATTTCTGAGGGTTATTATGAATTTTTAATTCTGCAACATGGGTAAAATGCCTGGAAAATATTAAATAGACAATCAGTGAACTGCGATTATTACTATCATCCACTTTGCTTCTACGGCATTTTATCTGGGACCTCTGAAAGCTCTGTTACAGTACAGCATAAGTTTTGCACTCGACTCTGAACTCAAGGGCATATCTATCTGCCTGCCTAGTGCTCAGCCCATATTCAGCCCAGGAGAACATAGGTATTATGAATGAACCATTCTTTCACCTCGAGTGTTGCCTACCTTGGTCCAAATACCCAAATCCCTCAAGGCCTATGTGAAATTCCACTTCTCTCCTCAACAACATTTTCCCATCAGAACTCAGAGCTCTGATAGTGTAGATCATTCACCTGGCAACTAGTTACAACAACCCTTCCTTCATGATCTTATTTTAATTTGCTTGGCTGTTTTTTGTTTATATCTTGTCTCTCCAAATAGGCATTCTATTTATACCTTTTTCATATCCCTCATAGGGCCTAATATGGCATATTATACATGGCACATATTAAGAAAAATAAAATATCTTTTGACAAGGGGGAAAAGAATTTAATTTTAGTACAAACTGAAATGGGACAGAAATGGTAATATTAAAAAAAGACTTGAGCAAACATTTTAATTTCATGGTAACTAATTATGCGTTCTGTGTTGGTAAACACATATGGATGCCAGTTGCCAAAAATGATACTAAAATCATACAGCAAAAGCTACAGAGTTTGAGACACGGATTCTAGTTCCAGTGTTATTAATATATAACTTGAGACCTTGAGCAAGTCAAGTCACTATTATGGTGTGCAGCTTCTGTAAGAACCAGGGTTATTCACCAATCTGTAATGCAGCTTTCAGCCTTCACATTCTGCATTTGTCACTAAGATTTCTAAATACAAGTGTGCTGAGTTACAAACAATGAGGACCTCCCAATAGATAACATTATTCCCCTGGGAATGGAGAATAGACTTTTGAGAAAGTAAGAATTCAGGGAAAGAATAAAAACCCAGCCTGAATAAAGAACGAAACAAAGAGCTTTGAATGAAGTGTGATTTGTGGGTCTCTACTGCCCTCCTCAGAAAGAAGGGACTGTCTGCAGTGGGGCTGCAGGCACTTCAGACCTGGGGAGGGAGAAAGAAGCTTTCTGCAGTCAAGACACAAATGAACAAGACTTTCTTAGCAAAACAGTATATAGGGTGGATTAAAGTATTTCTGAGATAACAATATGCCTGAGAGTCAGATGAACTAATTTGAAAGCTAGTCAAATCATCTTGATAATTATTCAAACCAACATTGATGAAGAAATTGCTATGCTTCGGTCAAAAGTGAAAGAGTTTCTATTTAGGGACACTATAAAACCTTATATCTCCCCCTCAGATAAGCTGTCCCATTTCCCTATCTGGTGACTCTTGCAATAAGTGATTAAAATTTTTTACTGAAGCCACCACTGGCTCCTCACATTTTTTTAAGCGTGTGTACAATTTAATGGTTTGGGGTGCCATCCACAGATACATGTAACTATCACCACTGTACTGGATCATTAAAGGTCCTCCTGGTGGAACTCAGCCCACAGATGCATCTGCATTTCTCTTAGTCTGTCTCCTCCATGGGAGGAGGGGAGGCCAGACCCTTTCCTGCATCTGGTGCTTTGCATCTGTCACACTGAGTGAATTTCCTTCTTATCCCACCTCTCTGTACAAATGTAAGATAGTTGCTTGGTTGGTCAAAAATTCACGTGAGTTTTTCCACAGGATATTACAAAAAAAACCACTTTTTGACCAATCCAGCACAAAGAACCACCTCTAAAGTCATGGGTCTATGAGATCTCCTCCAAAGCTTCCTGTCAAAATCAGCTTTGGAGATACTCAGTTCAACTGTTAAATGTCAAGGACCGAATAAAAATATACACCACCTTTTCAGCACTATCCTCAAACCACACCAAAATGAAAGTAAAGGAATAAAAAGTCAAAAGTATAAGGAAGAAAGAGGACAGAATATAGTATCATCAGAGAAATTCTGATTTCAATAAAAGAAGAGACAGCTCTGTCAGAAAGTTTAGTAGAAAAAACAGTGATAAGGAAAACATATAAAGTGGGGGAAATATATATATTTTCCCATTCTCTGCAGGAAAAAATAATATTAAGAAACTAAACTAAATATAAAGAAACTAAGTATAAGAAAATATAAAGTAACCAAAGAATAATAAATGATGATAGCATGTAAAAAGGCAAGAAAAATAAATCCTAAAATATCATAACAGGTGGCTTAAAATTTTTAAAGTAAATCAAGAAATAACTGTTATGCATTTATCTTTAGAGATACAAAATAAATGCCAGCAAATAAATAGCTAACAAAACAAAGAGATTGCCTTGGGGGAGCCAAATGTTGATGTTGCTTTCGCTGTATGACTTTATATGAGATTGAATTAAACTAGCTGCCTGTAATATTTAAGTTCAAAAATTTATTTTAAAGGTAGTTTGAACATCAACTTATTACTCCCTTCTATCCTCTTAGACTCAACCAGACCTTGCTGCTACCTTCGTTGTATATTATGAGTATATACTTTGTCTCACTAACTGATTATAAGTTCTTTAAAGGGAAATGTCATGCTTTTATCCTGTGGTCTTTCCAAGCCTCCACCCAGTGACTATTGGAAAAGCAAGCATACATTTGGGGAGTTGTCATATAGGGAACATACCTGTTATTGAAGGTGTTGCTACTGTAGACATCCTGCAGTATGTGGGGTGTTCCTACACCACAAAGAATCATCCTGCTGCAAACACTTTGAGAAATAGCAGGTAGTATGATATTGGACATGGTTTCCAGTCAACATACCAAGATGCTGAAAGGATTAAGATTTTCAAGCCAATGGCGTCATCTACAACTTACTGTGAATGAGCAGAATCGGTCTTTCAGATAAGGCAATGCATATATTTTATTAGAACTCAAGGTAACAAGAAAATAAGGAAAGTACTCTGCAATATTTCACTCCTAGCCCCAGAAGACTCTGAGTCAGTAGCTTTGAGTTACAGCCACTGAATCTGTATTTGTGTAAAGGTCATTAGAATATTCTAGTGCTGTCAGGTCTGGAAATCCCAAGTTTAGAGGACGAAAGTAGGAAATGAGATAAAGAAGAGAATTTTGAGTTTCTAAAAGAAAAATTTCCATCCTATTCCATTTATCCAGAGATAATATTCACTGTCATCTCAATTTGCCAATAGGCTTTTTTTTCCCCAGCGTTGGAGTTTGCCTCAGTTAAACTCAGAACAGTTGTATTCACGTAGGGTCTATAGCAAGTTTCACAGCTGAACTTAGCTAGAGCAATATTTGACATCAACATACCTTATCTATTGAGACAATAAATTTACCTTCAAATTGCTAAGAAAACGTGAATTTTTCTTATATGTAGGCCATTAGCCTACAGATTTTATAGCTATCTGGGGACATGGACACTGTTAATCCATGAATAATTCTGTCTCTTTTTTAAAAAAGCTGTTTCTTAGAGTTCTATAATAAAGTCTGTAACTTTCAGCCCTAAAGAATTTGCCAACAGGTAATAATAAAATGCAGCTCAAAAAGAACTCCAACTCAGATGTGAGGACCTATGTGGTATTATTAAATATTATGCTGTCTAGTCACCAAACAGTGATCCCATGGCCAAATAAACATTTGAAGAACTGCTCAGTTGCTCTATCAATCAAACTAGGTAAAGTTAAAATAGCAACCTAATATTTTACCTGGCAAAATAGCCAATATGTGAAAATCAGAATACCTTGTGTCAATTACATGCACATAAAAAAGATTATACAAAAGGATTTTTTCCCATTAAAAAGCAATCTAAGTATTCCACAATAGGAGGATGATTAAATGAGTGAACAGGTAAGTGGGAGAGGACATGGGTAAACCTGTGGCTGATTCATGCTGATGTTTGCTAGAAACCAACACGATACTGTAGAGCAATTATCCTTCAATTAAAAACAAATACATTTGAAAAAGTGAGTATACAGCCAATTATTTAGCGATTAAAATCATGTTTTCAAAGACTGTATATAGACTTGCAGAAATAGCTACCATAAAATAATTTTATAAGATAAGGTATAAAAATCCACATATAATATCAGTTTCATGACTCATACATAAACATTCACATATATATACAGATGTGTGTATGCATACACACACACACACAGATATATATACAATGTACCAATCAAGTAGTGTTTCTGGATGGTTAAGATTATGAGCATTTTTTATTTTCTTTATACCTTCTTATTGTTTTCAAATTTTGCATGATGAAAATGTGTTTCTCATATATATATATGTATATATATGTGCATATATTATAGTTGACTTACAATATTGTGATAGTTTCAGGTGTACAGCAACATGATTTTGTTATAAATATGTATGTGTATAACTATATTCTTTTTTGTTTGCTTCTTTTCCATTATAGTTTATTATAAGATATTAAATAGAGTTCCCTATGTTATACAGTAAATGCTTGTTGTTTACCTATTCTATATACGGTAATGTGCATCTATTAATGTCATATTTCTAATTTATCCCTCCCTCCCCTTTCATTTTGGTAACCATAGATTTGTTTTCTATGTCTGTGAGTCTGTTTCTGTTTTGTAAATAAGTTCATTTATACTGCTTTTTCAATTCCACATATAAGGGATATCATACATTTGTTTTTAGCTGATTTATTTCACTTAGTAAGATCATCTCTAGGTCCATCGATGTTACTGCAAACTGCATTATTTCATTTTTTGTTATGTATCTTTTTAATCAGAAAAAATAAACAGAGTTGTGTTATTTGCTCAGCAACACTTGCAACCCCGTGGATAACACTCTCCAAGTAGGGGAGGTTAGTTGCTCAGGGCAAAAGGCTGCAATTCCAGAGAGACTTGAAGGACTGATTCAATTAGAGAAGAAAAAAAATCATTACATTTTTCCCCCCATCTAAGATGTTTTTAATACGTTTTCAGAGTTGGAAGTAGAATAAAATATACCACGTGGAATACTAAATCAAGAAGAAATAGATCCCTTTTGCAAGGGTGTGTTTTGAAATTATTATTATAAGTGAATTTATTCACAGTGCATTGGGCTTTGTAATAAAACAGCACCCTTCTCTCTCTGTGTCTCATGGTTCCTCTGCTATCTCGCCACCCTTCTGAACTGTAAAATAAATCAAATTACCCCAACAAAAAGCAGAGTATTCTCCAAAGACAGGCCTTGTGTCCCTCCCTTTATTCTATATTGTGCTTGAATAAAACACATGAGACCCTCTCATTGAATCCGTTTAAATATAAAGGCTTTAGAAAAACCAGGCATCCTCTTCTTCCCAAATGCACGTACAATTTCCATTAATGTTAATAAGAGCTATGTGAAGGGATGAGGAAAACCATTCCCATTATATTTTATTACATTTTTATTTTATGAACTGGTCCCTTGGATGATAAATCAGCGCTACTGCAAAACCATAATTCTTTGGGGAAAACCTCCATGAAATTTCCCTTCTTTGTGCTATTCTGCTGCTGTCAAAAAGAAAAATCCCAAAAACTAAACATAAGCTGAATGCTTTTGACCTGTGATGACTAGTGTAGTGTAGATGACACCCCAATAAAATGCCAACTGCATTGTTCATAATTAGCAGCAACTGCAGTTTTGCTAAAAAGGAAAAAAAAAAACTGCCTGAGATAATTATTGCATTTTACAAATATCCACTCAGCAGCTGGCAATTAGATAACCCAGAATCAAATTATGCCCACCATTAGATAAGTCTCAGGCACCTAAATGCTTCAGAGTTCCATTTGGCAGAAGTCTAATTATGGTGATGGGGCTCAGCCCTGTGGCTGGCCATACTGAAATGGCCTTATTTGCCTTTGCTCCAAGAGCAAAGGATTCAACCTTTGGATACAAGGATTCAACCTCAGCTCACTGATCTTTACCATTTCCATGTGGCAGATACTCCACCGGATCCATCCATTTCAGTATATTCCTTTGTGTTTCGTGCCCAGCCTTACCTCTGCTCAAGGAGCTCCCTGAACTGAAAAAAAAAAAAAAAACTTCCTTTCCTTCTTTCTCACTTGGGCCCCTTTCTCTCCATAAACACTTTTTCCCAAAATTCTGGTCCACATGGTTCCTTTGTCTTTTGAAAACAAAAAATAATAACTTTATTTTTTAGAGTAGTTTGAGATTCACAGCAAAATTGAGCAGAAAGTAGAGTTTCCATATATCTACTGCCCCATGCAGGACAGCCTCTTCCACACCATAGTACAATTGTTACAATCAACCAATTGACACATTATTATAACCCAAAGTCTGTAGTTTACAGTAGAGTTTATGCTTTGTGTACCGTCTATGGATTCTGGCAAATGTATAATGGTCTGTATCCACTATTATAGGATAATACAGAATAGTGTCACTGCCTTAAAAATCCTCTCTGCTCTGCCTATTTATCCCACTCTTTCCCTTAAGCCCTGGCAGGCATGGATCTTTTAACTGTCTCCATAAGTTTTGCCTTTGCCAGAAAGTCATATAGCTGGAATCATAGTGTTTAGCCTTTACAGATTGACTTTTTTCAATTTATATGCATTTAACTTTTCTCCACATCTATTTATGGATTGATAGCTCATTCCTTTATAGTGTGGAATAATATTCCATTACCTGGGTGCTATGAGGTTTTTTTAATTATTATTATTTTATCACTAATAATTTTCCAGATTTATTGAAATATAATTGACATAAAACATTTTGTAAGCTTAAGGTATATAACCTGGGAGGGATTGGGAGCGGGAGGAGACGGGGACGACAGAGAATGAGATGGCTGGATGGCATCATCGACTCGATGGACGTGAATTTGAGTGAACTCTGGGAGTTGGTGATGGACAGGGAGGCCTGGAGTGCTGTGATTCATGGGGTCACAAAGAGTCGGACACGACTGAGCGACTGAACTGAACTGAACTGAAGGTATATAACACAGTGATTTAACACACATATATACTGCAAAATGATGATCACGATAGAGTTAATTAACATGTACATCACCTCATATGACTATTGTGTGGGGGTGGAGGTAAGAAAATTGAAGATCTACTCTCAGAGCAACTTTCAATTGTATCATACAGTATTGTAACAATAGTCTCTATTGCTGTTTATTACATTCTCCAGGGCACCACAGTTTATTTATCCATTTACCTACTGCAAAATGGTTGCTTGCAAGTTTTGGCCATTATATAAACATCCACGTGCAGATTTTTGTGTAGACATAAATTTTCAGTTCATTTGAGTAAATACCAAGAAGCACGACCACTGAATTGTTCAGTATGTCTAATTTTCTAAGCAACTGCTGAGTTGTCTTTCAAAGTGGCAGTACCATTTTTGCATTTCCTCTCTTTGGCTGAGAGTTCTTGATGCTCCACACCCTCCCCAACATGTTGTGTTGTCAGTGTTTTGGATTTTGGCTATTCTAACAGGTGTGTAGTCATTTCTCATTGTTTTAATTTGCAGTTCCTTAGTGGCTCATAATGAGGTATCTGCTCGGATCTTTTCCCCATTTTAAACTTTATAGTACCTAATTATCTCCTCTCCTTCCCATTATTCAGCTAAGACCAGTGAAGCCCAAATCATGACTTACTGGTGAGGGGAATTAGTAGGTGTTGAGAGAGAGGAACTGGCAATTAATTTAACCTTTCTGAGACTTAGTTCTTCATGTCTACAACTGTAATTATACTTGCCTTTTAGGGTGTTTATGAACATTAATTGAGGTGGTATAATATAGTAGCTAATACAATCCATGGAAGATAGCACGTGCTCTGAAAAAACTTTTTTCACTTTTCTTCTATCTTGAACTTTGAATTCACTTTTAAGAAAATAAATTGTCTCCTTAGATGAATGTATAGGTTCTCTGTTGTCAGAAACCAGACAACACTGTAATTCAATGTAGTTTCCCTCTCAGGTTTTTGTTTTTTTTTAAGCTGCTCAGTCATGTCGGACTCTTTGCGACCCCATGGACTGTAACCTACCAGGCTCCTCAGTCCATGGAATTTTCCAGGCAAGAGTACTGGAGTGGGTTGCCATTTCCTTCTCCACTTTTAACTGCTGATAAACTGGAAACCAAATGCATTGCCCAAGTGTTTTTTTGTTTTTTCCTACTCAATTCTTATTCCTGCAAGACTCCACTTCTGCATTTTTTATATAGATGAGAAATAATTTTCAATTAAATAATCTCAATTATCTCAAAATGTTAAATACAAAAATGCACATATCAAGTTAGTTCAAATCATACATAATGGGAAAAGCATTGCATTAAAACATATGAAAATTTGAGGGTTACTCATAGCTTAGGCTTCCCAGGTGGCACTAGTGGTAAAAAATCTTCCTGCCAAGGCAGGAGACATACGAGACGCACGTTCAACCCCTGGGTCAGGAAGGTCCCCCGGAGGAGGGCATGGCAACCCACTCCAATATTCTTGCCTGGAGAATCCCATGGACAGAGGAGCCTGGTGGGCTACAGTCCAGGGGGTCGTAAAGAGTCAGACATGACTGAAGCAACTTAGCACACATACGCACAATCCTAGCTCTAAAACTAACTAGCTTATATGCTTAGGCAGGTGATTTAATATTAATAGGTCTTAGTAAAACTAAATGATTTGTGAGACCATTTAAAATTATAATATGCAATTATTCTGATCTTTAAATAGAGACATACTCGGAATAGACATTATGCTCAATATAATTTTCTTACTGTGTCAAATTTTTAGGACAAAAATTTAATGCACATCTCAAGAAAATGTCTACTAATACCTCTCTCTAGCATGCTTTCACATACATGAAACTAGGGTAGAAAAGACATTTAAGCCTTCACAACTAATAGAAGTTAATCTTTAAATGAAGAGAAAGCTTTCTTAAAAATCTTTTGACAAGATCTGAATTTCCATTTAACTTGTCCAATATCTGTGTTTTGGCAAAAACATTGTACAATGGAAGGAACAGAGGATTAAGTAGCAAATAAGAAAGCACACTTGTAGTCAGAACAAAAAATATATGGTCTCTAAGTAAACTGCTAAATATTTTTGCATACTTAAATAACTTCATATTTTAAAACCTAAGCTATTTAAGTTTTAAATTATAATAGTATTTAAGTTATTTGTGAAAATAAGTAATAATTATGCTTCATAAAAATGGATAGTAAAATGAAACCATTTTAGCATTAACTGATATATGTTTCTAGTGCAGTGATAATTCAAGAAAATTTATCCATATTCTTCTATATTAATGTATAACATATTTTCATGCATTGACATAGTTTCCTTAGATACTTATTAATCCTATTTTGTTAATATAGGTTTGCTTGACTTGCTATTCTGTCCTGTAGACATTTTCCTTTGCTATTGCTATTGTTAGTTGTGCAGGCAAAAATGAAATAAACTTATCAGGGCAAAAATGCATTTATTTATTCAGTTCCCTATGTCAGCTCTCCTAACTTAGTAAGGAAAGCAAACATTTCCAAATAGTGTACCTTAAGCTCTAGATTTTTATTTGTCATAACCTACTAAGTGTCTTCCATGACCAGTGTAACACTAAGTGCCCACATATCATTTCTTCCCTTTAAACTGAGACCAGTTCCTGGCAGTGTCCTTTAAACAGACCATCCGTCTGACAACCTCTCACAACCCTTTCTAGTATTCATTTTTCTGGCTATAAAAGCAAAGGGTATCCATTCATACCTACACTATATTTTCTCTTAGTAGAACTTATTTACTCATTAGGTGGCTATTTACTGGGATTAAAATATATTAATAGCCAGAGAGCCCTCATAAATACTCAAGGACAATGGCTTTTCTAACATGCTACCTTAATTTCATAACTTTAGTCTTTTTAAATCATTACACTTGTCTCATCTTCTCAAAATGTCCTCTAATAATTTTTTAAAAACTTTGGCAGGTTAACTAGAATTAAAAGCACAGAAAACACCAGACAGCACATCATGTTTTTACCAGAATAGGCTAATTTCAAATCTGACTTTCTGAGGGAAAAAAAAAAAGATAAAAAATATTTTAAAAGAATGATCCTTTTTCTTTGATATGTATTATGCTAACAATATTTCAAGACACTCGTATTGTTCCAAATATAAATGAAATGCTGGCAACATTGAAGTATGTAAATTCAGAAAAAGGAAACCCAGGGTTAATTCATAATCCAACCCAAAATAATGTTTTTAAGGGGTCCATATGCTACTTCCTATGCTAAATGTCTTCCTTTCACATGTGCTAACATACTGTTTTCATTGCAGGATATCAAATGCAGGAAGTGAGTTGTATCCATTTTCTTCCTCATTTGATATTAAGAAGTTAGGAAAAGCATATTGGAGAACACTGGCTTAGAGAGTCAGAAACTTGGCTCCACCAAGACTCTGGCATTAACACTTTATAATGTTAACACTCCACTTTTCTAAACAATTCTAATTTACTCAATGCTTTATGTCTGTAAAATATAAGCAGTGCTTGAAAAAAGTAAAGGACAAACAGGATAGTGTCTCCCGGTTGAGAAAGAGAAGTTCTAGTGAAAAACTAGTTCAGTTATATAATTTTGGGGGAAGTCAAAGGCCCCCACAAGAAGGAAAGGCAATACTAAAAAACATCCTTAGAATTCTCAGCACAGATGGCAAACCACAAGAACTTAGCCTGACATAGGTTTTGCATGAGAACGTCAGATCTGATTCCCTCAAGCTGATGTTCCCAAATCAAAATGTATGACTGATGTTCTTTGTTTTCCACAAGATCAGGGAACTCTACAATGGAGACTTTCAGGAAGTTATTGAAAAGTGGGGTGTGAGAAAAGTTAACAACATGTCTCAATATGCCCAATGACTTTCCCATGTTTGGACTGAATGCCCTACATTTCAGGAAACCGAATTTCCTGTTTTGCTTTTGTTTTTATTTATTTATGGCATTTTACCATGTAACCGAGAAGAGTAAGGACCTAGATCATTCAAATTTTATTGTTATTTTATCAATACCCAATTCTTATGTGCTATGGTCACGTGGCTCCTCTCAGGCCCAAATCTAATTTTTTGCCATTAAGAATATTCTGCCCCATTCTGTCTGCCCCCACAACCTCACATATACACATCACAACCCTGTACCTGCATTCCTAGTTGACCATGAATATACAAAATGACCAGGAATCTTAACTGAGGAGGAAACTAGCATCCTGGCTGAACACACTGAACCTAATTTTTGGTATTAGATAATGATGGAGATAGGAACAATACTGAGAGGCAATATTCATTATTTTAACTTTTTAAAGCCTATTCTAGTCCATTTTGAAAGTATAAAATATTATATCTGAAAGCAGAACAAAATAGGTGACTCCACATAAGATGAAAAGGGGAAATGAAGGTATCATTATCAGTTTTCACTGCTACAAGTTTGAGCCTTCTGACAGTGGCTGTACTATCTTGTGAGCAAATGAAACTGAAAGGATGGCTACACACTGTGATGGCAGAGGAAAGAACTGAAATAATTAGTATGGTAGGATAAAAAATGGTCCCTCCCAAATATTCAGCTCCTAGCTGTGATTCATGGGGTCGCGGAGAGTCGGACACGACTGAGCGACTGAACTGAACTGAACTGAAGCCCTGAAAGGACTTCTCAGGTGGCTCAAAGGTAAAGAATCTACCCACCAATGCAGGAGATGTGGGTTTGATCCCCGGGTCAGGAAGATCCCCCGGAGGAGGAAATGGCAACACACTACAGTATTCTTGCCTAGAAAAGTCTATGGGCAGAGGAGCCTAGTGGGCTACAGCTCCTGTGGTCACAAAGAGTCAGACATGGCCGAAGTGACTATTGTTCAGTTGCTAACATGGACCCAGCACACCAGGCTTCCCTTGTTGTTGCTGTTCAGGTGCTCAGTCATGTCTGACTCTTTGCAATTGCATGGATTGCAGCAAGCCAGGCTTCCCTTGCCCTTCACGATCTCCCAGAGCTTGCTCAAACTCATGTCTGTTTAATCAGTTATGCCATCCAACCATCTCGTCCTCTGTCGTCCCCTTCTCCTCCTGCCTTCAATATTTCCCAGCATTAGGGTCTTTTCTAACAAGTCTCTACTTTGCATCAGGTGGTCAAAGTATTGGAGCTTCAGTTTCATCCATCAGTTCTTCCAATGACTATTCAAGGTTTATTTTCTTTAGGATTCACTAGTTTGATCTCCTCGCAGTCCAAGGGACTCTCAAGAGTCTTCTCCAACACCACAGTTCAAAAACATCAATTCTTTGGTGCTCAGCCTTCTTTATGGTCCAACTCTCACATTCATACATGACTACTGGAAAAACCATAGCTTTGACTAGATGGACCTTTGTCAGCAAAGTCATGTCTCCACTTTTCAATATGCTGCCTAGGTTGTTCATAGCTTTCCTTCCAAGGAGCAAGTGTCTTTTAATTTCATGGCTGCATTCACCATCTGCAGTGATTTTGGAGCCCAAGAAAATAAAGTCTCTCACTGTTTCCATTGTTTCCCCATCTATTTGCCATGAAGTGATGGGACCAGATGCCATGATCTTACCATTTTTAATGTTGAGTTTTAAGTCAGCTTTTTCACTCTCCTCTTTCACCTTCATCAAGAGACTCTTTAGTTCCTCTTCGATTTCTACCATAAGAGTGATATCATCTGCATAGCTGAGGTTATTGATATTTTTCCTGTCAATCTTGATTCCAACTTGTGCTCTATCCAGCCCAGCATTTCACATGATGTATTCAGCATGTAAGTTAAATAAGCAGGGTGACAATATATAGCCCTGACATACTCCTTTCCCAATTTGGAACCAGTCTGTTTCATGTCGAGTTCTAACTGTTGCTTCTTGACCTGCACAGAGGTTTCTCAGGAGGCAGGTAAGGTGGTCTGGTATTCCCATCTCTTTAAGAATTTTCCAGTTTGCTGTGATCCACACAGTCAAAGGCTTTAACATAGTCAGTGAAGCATAAGTAGATGTTTCTCTGGAATTCTCTTGCTTTTTCTGTGATTCAATGGATGTTGGCAATTTGATCTCTAGTTCATCTGTCTTTTCTAAATCCAGCTTGAATATATGGAAGTTTTTCATTCACGTACTGTTGAAACCTACTTTGGAGAAATTTTAGCATTACTTCGCTAGCATGAGAAATCAGTGCAATTGTGTGGTAATCTGAACATTCTTTGGCATTGCCCTTCTTTGGGATTATAATGAAAACTGAACTTTTCCAGTCTTGTGATCACTGCTGAGTTTTCCAAATTTTCTGGCATATTGAATGTAACACTTTAACAGCATCATCTTTTAGTATTTGAAATAGCTCAGCTGAAATTCCATCTCCTCCACTAGCTTTGTTCACAGTGATGCTTCCTAAGTTCACGTGACTTTGCACTCCAGGATATCTACCTTTAGGTGATTAATCATGGTTATCTGGCTTCCAAGCTTCCCTGCCCTTCATTCACTATCCCCTGGAATCTGCTCAAATTCATGTCTATTGAGTCAATGATGCCATCCAACCATCTCATCCTCTGTCACCCCCATCTCCTTTGCCCTCAATTTTCCCCAGCATCAGGGTCTTTTCCAATGAGGTAGCTCTTTGCATCAATAGGCCAAAGTATTGGAGCTTCAGTTTCAGCATCAGTCCTTCCAATGTATTTCAGCATTTATTTCCTTTAGGACTGACTGGTTTGATCTCCTTGTTGTCCAAGGGATGCTCAAGAGTCCAGCACAATTCAAAAGCATCGGTTTTTGGGCTCTCAGCCTTCTTTATGGTCCAGCTCTCACAACTGTACATGACTACTGGAAAAACCACATCTTTGACTCTACAGACCTTTGTCAGCAAAGTGATGTCTCTGATTTTTAATATGCTGTCTAGGTTTGACATAACTTTTCTTCCAAAGAACAAGCGTCTTTTAATTTCATGACTGCAGTCACCATCCACAGTGGTTTTGGAGCCCAAGAAAATAAAATCTATGACTGTTTCCATTTTTTCCCAGATGCCATGATCTTAGTTTGTTCAATGTTGAGTTTTAAGCCAGCTTTTTCACTCTCCTCTTTCTTCATCATCAAGAGGTTCTTCCTCTTTGCTTTCTATCATTAGAGTGGTATCATCTGCATATTTGGGCTTCCCCGATGGCTCAGATGATAAAGAATCTGCCTGCCAATGCAGGAGATGCAAAAGACACAGGTTCAATTCCTTTGTTGGGAAGATAACTTGGAGAAAGAAATGGCAACCCACTCCAGTATTCTTGTCTGGGAAATTTCATGGACAGGGAAACCTGGGGGGCTACAGTCCATGGGGCAGCAGAGTTGGACAGGACTGAGTGACTGAGCACATCTTCACACATTGGCATATCTGAGGTTACTGATATTTCTCCTGGCAATCTTGATTCCAGCTTGTGATTCATCCAGTCTGGCAAGGCACAAGCCCTAGAAATTGTAAATGTTACTTTAAACAGCAAAATGACTTCTCAAATGTGAATAATCTAAGGATTTTTAGATGGGAGGATTATTCTGGATTATTTGGGTGGTGCTTAATTGCAATAACAGATGTCTTTATAAGAGAGAGGCAGTAGGATATGTGACATAAAGAAAGCAATATAACACTTCAGGCTTTGAAGATAAAGGGCCCAGGGGAAAGGAATGCAAAAATGTGGCTTTAGAAGATGGAAAAAGAAAGAGAACAGAAACTCAACAAGAACTACCAAGGGCATACCTTAATATTTAGCTCAGGAAAACTGACTTCAGTCTTCCAGAACTGTAAACACACAATAAATAGATGCTATCTTAAGCAACCAACTTTGTGGCAGTTTGTAACAGCAGCAATGAAAAAAATAAAATAAAACAGAACATGCAGATAAAGAAGGTTAAAATGTGTCAGAGCTTGGGAGAAGGCAAATGAAACAGGACAAGAGTTTTCAGACTGAATAAAATAAGACACCAAAATCTATTTTCTGGATAATGCTGAATCAAATACAATAGTAAAGTGAATAAATCAACTTCCAGTTGATTTGTTTGGACAAAGAAATTAGCAGAAGAGCAATGGTCTATGCCACAGAGATATTGGCAGTTAGACTTTATTTGGAAATATCTAAAATCTCAAGACCACCAAAATAAACGAATCAGTCATTCACGATACAGAAAATATATATCACAATTGTAATGAGTAATTTTGCATAAGATCATTAAAGACAAGGAAAAACCATCTTTTTCATAGACTCTGGGCAGATTCTTTGTAAAAATAAATCAACAAAGAAACAAATAGCAGAACTCTTTTCCACTGACGTACTCACCGAAAACACAGCACATATGCAAAATATTAACAACCACAAAAACAACAGATATGATGGCAACAGAATTCTCTTTATTGGCAATATCATACTACATTGACTGGAAATCTTGCCCCTTTCAGGAAGATCTGTATTTTCTTAATAAATGGATCAAAGGCAAACATGAGGAAGGATAAAAGTATACTTGGGCTATGTGCTCTGCTCCGTCGAGTCTGACTCCTTGCAGTCACATGAACTATAGCCTGCCAGACACCTCTATTCATGGAATTTTCCAGGCAAGGATAATGCAGTGGGGTGCCATTTCCTACTCCAGGGGCTCTTCCTGACCCAGGGATTGAACCTGTGTCTCCAGCATTGTCAGGTGGATTTTTTACCATTAGAGACACCTGGGAAGCCCTAAACTTGGGCTGCATGTGTGCTTAACAGAAAGAAACACATTTGAGTAAGAAATCTAAGAAAAGACTTCCTTACTGCTGACCAATATGGATGAAGGACACATTTGTCTAGGGTTCATTCTATGCTAATAACAATGCTTTAATTCTCTATTATATATGGTAATGGATTAAGAAAACATCTGAAATCTCCAATAAAATACAAATTTCCATTTCAGTAAAATGATACTTTTTCATTTTCTACCTTCTTCTTTCCCAGTATTGTCTGTTTCAATATGACTGGTTAGATACATCCTTCTGCTAAAGACAATGAAAATGCCAGGTTTTCAAATAAAAAAATAAAGAATTCACTAGTCAATATATAAGCAAAGCTGAACATTCAGGGATATAAACAGATTTTTGATGTCAGATACAGTCTAAAAGCAATTTTCAAATCTAGATAAATTTAGTCTGTATTTCTACAGGCCTTCATAGTACTTGAAGGAGAAGACAAAGCTTAGTGCCTTCCAAATGGTGGTTCTAACAAGAGATACCCCATTATAAAGCTGAAATCACAAGAGCTATATACTCATTGTAAGTGTGATGCAGAAGTAAACCTAGATGGAAGTCCATTTTCAAGAAACAGCAAAGAAAACTGCCCTGTAACTAAAACACGGAATGGAGTCTAGTAGACAGGTGTCAACATGAAAGATCATAATTACAAGCTGGCCCTCAAAAGGATTAGCAGGTTTAAATTGCATAGCCTGTATCATCCAAGATAATCTCAAGTCATTAAGTAAGTCAAGGACATACTATAACTTTTACCACCCCAAAGTACCAGGCAGAAACAAGTGCAGTATCATCTGCAGAAAATATATCACAATAGCTGTCAAAGAGACTCAAATATTTTTCCAAGAGAAATGTGTGGCTTCTTAATTAAAAATCAGAAAGCAAAGGAAAAAAATGTTGCCTTGACTGACAGTCCACAGAAACAGTAGACAAAAGGAAACCCTGCAAAGATTTAAAATATTGGAATAATCAAGGATATAATACAAAATTATTTAAATTGATAATCTCTAAAGAAGTAAAAGACAGTTTAAAATAATTTTAATGAATTAAAAGTATGCAAAACATAACAAAATAGATCCTCTAGAAACAATGTGATAACGGAAATTTAAAAGTGAATGGATAAATGTAAGCCGTTAGATATGAAAAGACAATAAGTTGGAATGTTGGTTTAGTAAGAAGTTATCTAATGAGCAACATTAAAAGAAAAGAAAGATTAAAAAGGAGAACAGAAGTTGAAACACAAAAGCTGAAGGACAAATGTGTAGTATACACTTAATTGAAGTCTAGATGGGAATAAACAATAAGTACAGCAGAGGCAATATTTGAACACTGGTTACTAATTTATGAAAGACATGAACCCATGAATATGGAGAAACTGATGAATCCCAACTAGGATATTTAAAAAGAAATCTACATCAAGACTTATTATAATAGAGTTTAAGAACAATAAAGAAAATGAGAAAATCTGAAAAGCTCCCAAATGAAAGGTTACCTTAAAAAAGTGACAGATATATATCTGTAATTCCAATAGTCATACTAGAAACTAGAGTATCTTCAATGAAAGATAAAGTTACTGCCAACCCTAAAATTTTATACCCAGAAATACTGATTTCATGAATGGAGCAAATATCATTACCAAAAAAGAAAAACAAAAAATTTACCACCAATGAACTTTCACTAAAGGAAATTCTGAAAGATAAATATCAACAGTCTACAAACAACTCAGGGAACTTAATATCATCAAAACAAAGAACCCAATCAAAAGATGGGCAGAAGACCTAAAAAGACATTTTACTAAAGACAACATATAGATGACCAAGAAGCACATGAAAAGATGTTCAAAATTACTAATTAATATTAGGGACATGCACATCAAAACTACAATGAGATATCACCTCATACTAATCAGAAATGCTATAACCAAAAAATTCATGAAAAATAAATGCCCGAGAGAGTGTAGAGAGAAGGAAACCCTCCTAACTCTATTGGTGGGAATGTAAATTGTACAGACACTGTGGAGAACAGTATGGAGATTCCTCAAAAGCTAAAAATAGAGTGATCACATGATCTTGCAATCCTACTCCTGGGAAAAGATAGTCGGAAGGGAACAATGCATCCCAATGTTAATTGCACACTGTTTACAACAGTCAAGACATGGAAGTAATCTAAATGTCCATCAACAGAGGAATGGATAAAGATGTAGTCCATATATACGGTGAAATATTACTTAGCCACTAAAAAAATGAAATAATGCCATTTTCAGCAACATGGACGGACCTAGAGATTGTTATACTGAGTGAAGGAAGTCAGACAGAGAAAAAGAAATGTTATATCACTTACACGTGGTATCTGGCACTGGGTAAACTGGGTTTCATCATCTCAGACAAGCACAGGACAGGCTGCCCTGGGGCTAAAGAATCAGCAAAGAGGAGGTCATGTGCTGACTCCAGCAGAAGTATGATGGGATCATCCTTCCTGGCAAATAAAGTGCCATGTCTATCCAAAAGGCCAATAAAATATTGTCAATAACATGTGGGAAAAAATGATACAAATGAACTTATTTACAAAACAGAAACAGACTCACAGACTTAGAAAATGAACTTATGGTTACCAGGGGAGAAGGCCCAGGTGGTAGTGGTAGTGGACGTGGAAGGGACAGTTAGGGAGTTTGGGACTGAGATCTACATACTGCTATATTTAAAATGGATAACCAACCAACAAGGACCTACTGTATAGCACGGAGAACTCTGTTCAATATTATGTAACAATTTAAATGGAAAAATGTATAAATGAATCACTTGCAGTACACCTGAAACTGTCACAATATTGTTAGTCAACTATACTCCAATATAAAATAAAAAGTAAAATATATATACATATATCTCAAGTAGATATTGTCATACCATATACATACAAACATGAATAAGAAACAAAGAAAATCTAAAGTAACACTACATTTTAAAAAATCTAATGTGAGTTTGAAAGCAACAAGACATTTAAAATACAAAAACAGCAGCAGAGTACAATATGGGAAGAAATAAATGGGTTCAATGTGTAATAAGGTCCTTGATATTATTAACTTTCGACTCTGATATGTTCAATGTGTGTGTTCGATTTTAGGATAAGAACTGAATGAAGAAAAAGTGTGTAAAACCTCCAAACTAGTAGAAGGGGAAATGGAACAGGAATAATTAATACAAAGCTTAGGCACCCCTGACTCTCTAAGCTTATGAAGGTATGAGTTTTATCTTTAAGTTTTATGACCACCTGCTGATACCCACCTTGCTGCCCCCTTTCCAAGTGCCAGCAGACACTAGTTCCATTGTCCCATTATTTTGTCTGGTTTGACTCTCTTCTTGTCATTCTTTTTAACACTAGTGCTCCAGTTTCTCCAGTATGCCAACAAACTCAGAATTGAGTCCATCACAAGTTACTTTGGGAAGACATTAACCCTTGTTCAAGATTGTATTTTCTAAATTAACTCATTCTGCCCAGATTTGAACTTGATCTTTCTACCCCAAAATCCTTGTTTCCCAGAAATACGATGATTTTACATAAAATATATAGTTTTCCAGAAACACTACAACTGGCTATAATACTAGAATGTTTTTCCTAAAAATTCCATGCTCTACACTATGGCCTTACCTATTTTGTTCAACCCAGAAAGCCCACGATCTTACCTACAATTAAATCTCATTGACTACTGACACTTAACTATTCTCTTAAAATGATGAAGTGATAGTTTAAACATTGCAATTAAGTTGACATACTAGAGTAAGCAATCTTCCCTGGTGGTTCAGATGGTAAAGAATCCACCTGCAGTACAGGAGCCCCAGGTTCAATCCCTGGGTAGGGAAATACCCTGGAGAAGGGAATGGCAACTCACTCCAGTATTCTTGCCTGGGAAATCCCATAGATAGAGGAGCCTGGCAGGCTACACAGTCCCTGGGATTGCAAAGAGTTAGACATGACTGAGTGACTAACACACACAAAGAGTAAGCAGGTCCTCATTAAAGAGTGAGAGTCTATCTACTTTTAGTTCAGTTCAATTCAGTCGCTCAGTCGTGTCCAACTCTCCGCGACCCCATGAATCACAGCACGCCAGGCCTCCCTGTCCATCACCAACTCCCGGAGTTCACTCAAACTCATGTCCATCGAGTCGGTGATGCCATCCAGCCATCTCATTCTCTGTCGTCCCCGTCTCCTCCTGCCCCCAATCCTTCCCAGCATCAGAGTCTTTTCCAGTGAGTCACTCGTCGCATGAGGTGGCCAAAGTATTGCAGTTTCAGCTTTAGCATCAGTCCTTCCAATGAACACCCAGGATTGATCTCCTCTAGAATGGACTGGTTGGATATCCTTGCAGTCCAAGGGACTCTCAACAGTCTTCTCCAGCACCACAGTTCAAAAGCATCGATTCTTCGGCGATCAGCTTTCTTCACAGTTCAACTCTCACATCCATATATGACCACGGGAAAAACCATAGCCTTGACTAGACGGACCTTGGTTGGCAAAGTAATGTCTCTGCTTTTTAATATACTAACTAGGTTGGTCATAACTTTCCTTCCAAGGAGAAAGCGTCTTTTAATTTCCTGGCTGCAATCAGCATCTGCAGTGATTTTGCTGCTGCTGCTGCTGCTAAGTCACTTCAGTCGTGTCCGACTCTGTTTTGGAGCCCCCCAAAATAAAGTCTGACACTGTTTCCACTGTTTTTCCATCTATTTCCCATGAAGTGATGGGACCAGATGCCATGATCTTTGTTTTCTGAATGTTGAGCTTCAAGCCAACCTTTTAGTTGCTGCTGCTGCTGCTGCTGGTAAGTCACTTCAGTCGTGTCCGACTCTGTGTGACCCCATAGACGGAAGCCCACCAGGCTCCCCCGTCCCTGGGATTCTCCAGGCAAGAACACTGGAGTGGGTTGCCATTTCCTTCTCCAATGTGTGAAAGTGGAAAGTGAAAAGTGAAAGTGAAGTCGCTCAGTCGTGTCTGACCCTTAGCGACCCCACGGACCGCAGCCTACCAGGCTCCTCCATCCATGGGATTTTCTAGGCAATAGTACTGGAGTGGCTTGCCATTGCCTTCTCCGAACCTTTTAGTTAGACAGAACTAAATTCATATACTACAAGCCCTTCAATCTGTGACATCTTTCCTACTTCCAAGGCTATAGAGGCACTTACATTTACAACCACATATAGTCCTGTGCCAGCCTCCTTCCGTTCATCTTCCATCAAGCATATGAACCCTGCTCCTGATTCCTTCAGAGCTGCCCTAATTGCTGTCAGCTAATTCAAATCACAGTATGTGCATTAACTCTCTACTAATATGACATTCATTCTGGAAGCTTCAAAGTTGAGCAAGATGCAGCTTCTGTGTAATCTCTATTCTATGCTCAGAAAATTCTCTGGCAGACTCAGCCCTGCCAGACGAAAGCAGGCTGTCATTATACCTCCGGTCCTGAATCAAGTGAGTGAACAGAAAGCTTGCATCATCAGTTCAGCTGTCTTTCTAGGTATAGATATTGCTTAGTAGACAAGATAAAGCAATATGGCCTCACAAGTATTAATGTTAGTCGCTCAGTCATGTCCGACTCTTTGCAACTTTATGGACTATAGCCAGCCAAACTTCTCTGTCCATGGGATTCTCCAGGCAAGAATACTGGAGTGGGTTGCCATTTCCTTCTCCCAGGGATCTTCTCGACCCAGGGATCGAACCCATGTCTCCCACACTGCAGACAGATTCATTACTGTCTGAGCCACCAGAGTCTGTGAGGGACAACGCATCTTCACATAGACTCAAGTTACACTCCTTGAGTACACGCTTGAATTATATACATGCTGCTGCTGCTAAGTCACTTCAGTCGTGTCCGACTCTGTGTGACCCCATAGACGGAAGCCCACCAGGCTGTCCCGTCCCTGGGATTCTCCAGGCAAGAACACTGGAGTGGGTTGCCATTTCCTTCTCCAATGCGTGAAAGTGAAAAGTGAAAGTGAAGTCGCTCAGTCGTGTCCGACCCTTAGCGACCCCATGGACTACAGCCTACCAGGCTCCTCCATCCATGGGATTTTCTAGGCAAGAGTACTGGAGTGGCTTGCCATTGCCTTCTCCGTGAATTATATACATACTTGAATCCTTTCCTTTGTGCCTGCACCCTTTGTCTGTGGCACAAATCCTTTCCAAACACCAGTTTGTACCTCTGCCCAGGTAGGTTTCAGAAGACTATTTGGATTCCACCTCTAAACTTTGCATATGGTTTTCTTCATTATAATGGCATTACTATAAGGAAGACTCATATTGCCATGGTTTTTTTGTTTGTTTTTTTTGCTTTTGTTTTTTAAATTTTTATGGGATATAGTTGATTTACAATGTTGTATAAGTTTCTGTTGAATAGCAAAGTGAATCAGTTATACACATACATCTACTTTTTTTTAGATTCTTTTCCCATGTGGTCATTACAGAATATTAAATAGAGTTCCTTATGCCATACAGAAGGTCTTCCTGTTTTGGGTCCTGCAGATTCTGCCCAGTGCAGTCGCGACTGAAACTTTCATCTTACCAAACTGTCCCTTTGTTTTTAAATTCATAAAATGTTGTGATTAAAAGAATGGAAATATTCTACCCTTGCTAGGTGGTTTCTCTCTTGTTTTGTTGCTTTTATTATTGTTCTTGATGTATTTTTGCTTTATTTTGAGATTTCCCTTTTCTAATTTTTCTTAAGGTGGGGCTGAACAGTATGTTCTCTTGAATTTATTAATTGTTTCCACCAGATAACCTTTATGCCTTTCATTCTCCCTTAAAGTATTATTTCCCTTCTGAGTTCACTTCTGAATTTGCTCAATTCAATAAGCCTCAATCTCTTAAATCAGCTTTTTATTCTTTATTGTCTCTCCATAAGAAGAGTATATGGTTTTTTCTCTGAATGTCCTTGCGTCATTACTTTTCTCACAATATTATTTTGATACAATAGTTTAGTGCTAGAAGGAAAAAATATATTCTATCACTGTAATCCACTTATTAAACTACATAAACTATCAATTCCCCAGTTTATTCTTCCAATATATAGTATACTCTTAACAAGCCCCATGTGTTTCATTGGGACAAAATATTTTTCAAATCCCATATATTTGACCTATTGTTTCTGGTTTCTACATGTATCATGTTTTTTCAGTGTTTTCCAATGTCTTTTCCATTGCAGAATAAATTCAAGCTTTCTTGCTATTTGGTGGCTGAAATGTAGTTTCTACTTGGAGGTGTTCTCTGAGTACAGACAAAATATCCTGCAGATTAAATACTTTGACTTATTCTTTTGTTAAGATTTTACTGGTTTTTTAAACATATATGTTACAAACAGCTGGGCCCCCAAAAATAGCAGCCATTTTTTTTTTCTACCCAGGATCTGGACAAATTATGAAATAAGATAAAGAAACAGTAAATGAAAGAACAAAGCATTGTATTTCTTCAAATCGAATAGCTCATGGATTGTAAGGCATTTTGGAATTCCAAGAATAACAAGTATGAGAAGTACAGCACAGTTGTTGAAATACACTGGCACCTGTATTCCTGATAAAGGACAGGCTGTAGAATGTGATTTCTGTCTTTGGGCAGGTGTTCCTACTAATAATGAATCACAAAATCAGGCTGCCATGCAGTCACAGTTAAGGCTGGCCCAGAGCAGGCATGCCCCCACAGGGATGTCACAGCCCGGGGAAGACTTGTGCACTAAGGAGCAGGTACCGCCCATACCTTACCAGTAATCTACTCCTTAGAGTGGAATGCAGCCAGAAGAGGCGGGGCTACACATGCCCATTTCTTCTTTCAATCTCAGCAATCTAATTTATACCTTCCCCTGCCCCAGGCAAAGAATGATTGAAGGGCAAGCGAGGCCAGGGATGTTTCAGCAAGAATCACTCCCTTTCCTATGCAAGAAAATATCATGAGTGAGGAAAAAGCATTTCCTCCTTGTCCCACCACACTCCTCTCCCTCTCCCAAGAAAAAAATCCTGTAATTTTCCATACAAGCTGCCTCCAAAGAGTCTCAGCAGCAAGGCAGACACAAACCAAACCAGTCCCTAAAAGAAGTCTTGAGGTTGCAGTGACCAAACTTTGTTATTTAGAGGCACAACTCCATCTCCCCATAGACATGCATGAAAGGCAGTTACTCTTTCCCCAAAAAGGGGGCATATAATACAACTACCTTCCCTGATTATTATGTCCTTGCCACACCACAATCTTGGGCTCAGTTCTCTATATAAACTTTCATTTCCAGACAACCACATGACATTTCACAACACTATTAAATTTTGTCTCATGGAGGACAACCACAATTCTATGGGCTGAGTAACAAAAGTATAAGTTATTATACTAGTCCAAAAAAAGAGCTATGATGATTTCGTTACAAGAAATACTTAATGAGGCAAACACTTAATGCAAACTTCTTTCATATTTTACATGCCTTTCTGCATTTCCATTTTCTGTTTAAAAAAGTCCACCTATGTATCTTATAATCTTTTGACTGACTGCAGTCAAAACTATAGTGCCTAATACCTGTCATTTTTTATACCATAAACAGCATCTCCTATAGATAACACTGAGCTTTCCAGGTGGCATGGTAGTAATGAATCTGCCTGCCAGTGCAGAAGATGCGGGAATCACAGTTTTCTGGGTGGGAAAGATTCCCTGGAGTTGGAAATGGCAATTCACTCCAGTATTCTTGCCTGAAAAATTCTGTGGACAGAGAAGCGTAGTGGACTACAATCCAGGGAGTCGTGAAGAGTTGGACATGATTGAGCAACTGAGCACTCAGGCACACACACAGATGACATTAGAAACTCAAGTACATTACAAATACTTTTAATCACTTTGTGTTAGTTTCCTCATTTCATTTTAATAATAGCCATGTGAAAGTCACTCAGTCGTGCCCAGCTCTTTGGGACCTCATGGACTATAGAGTTCATAATATTCTCCAGGCCAGCATACTGGAGTGGGTAGCTTTTCCCTTTTTCAGAGGATCTTCCCAACCCAGGTCTCCCACGTTACAGGCAGATTCTTTACCAGCTGAGCCACAAGGGAAGCCCAAGAATACTGGAGTGGGTAGCCTATCCATTCTCTAGAGGATGTTCCCGAACAGGAATCAAACCAGGGTCTCCTGCATTGCAGGCGGATTCTTTACCAACTGAGCTATCAGGGAAGCTCCCTAAGCCACCTAATCATAGCCACAGAGCTTCTTTAAATCCTTGTCTGTTCCAACTGGCTATAATGTTGATCTTTCTGATGCTCAAATTTTGGGTTTGGCCACTAATAGACTTCTTTTGTGATAGCCTCTTAGTCCTTTTCAACACAACACGCACCAAACATTTCTGAAAATATCTTTGCTTTCTTGCAAGAAATTATTTCAGGTCCATGTGTATTCCCTCTACCTCAAGATATAGTATTAGCTATTCTCCCAAAAGTTCTAGTTGTCTTAGTAAGTGAAATTAGTGCTCAGTAACTGAGGGTCGAGTGTGGCATGAAGTTGAGGTTCCTCAGAAGACTAAAAACAGAACTGCCATAAGATCCAGAAATTCTGCTGCTGGGGAGATACCCGGAAAAAACAAAAACACTAGTTTGGATAGTTACATGCACCCCAGTGTTCACAGCAGCAGTATTTATGATAGCCAAGATATGGAAGTATTGTGTCTGTCAAGAGATGAATGGATAAAGATGAGATGGGATATATCTGCATGCGTGCTAATTCACTTCAGTTGTGTCCAACCCTATGGCAGCCCACCAGGTTCCTCTATCCATGGGACTCTTCAGACAAGAACACTGGAGTGGGTTGCCATGTCCTCCTCCAGGGGCTCTTCCCAACCCAGGGATCGAACCCACGTCTCAGGTAGGTTCATTACCTCTAGTGCCACCTGGGAAGCCCATGGGATACATATACATATATATGCAGTGGAATATTAGTCACAAAAATAATAAAATTTTGCCCTATGTAGCAACATGGATGGACCTAGTCCTTAGTGAGCTAAGTCAGACAAAGAAATACTGTATGATATCACTTACATGGAAAATTTAAAAATAAAGCAGACAAAATGACTATAATAGTAAAACAAACAACAAACAAACAGGTATAGAAAACAAACTATGGTTGCCAATGGGGAGAGGAAAGAGGGGAAAGGGCAAGATAGGGGTCTGAGACTAAAAGATACAAACTACTAAAGCATGTCTTCTGACTTGGAAGGAAATGAACCCAGCGAACAAGAACAAATTTGAAAGCAAAAGTACCTAATGACGTCCATGGAGTTCCGCTATTCATTTAATGAACAATGAAAGGGAACCACAAAATACAGAGCAATACCAGCTCTGAAAGTTTTCTCCTTGAAGCTCCACTCTTTCCTTACCTTTTTTTCCTCTTTCATTATTATACTTTGTCAACAGTATTTTGATTATTGAGGTCAGTCCAGTTACAATTCCATATTTATCTTTTATTTAGATATCTGCCATTTTCACTGAAGTTATTTCAGGTATTTTTTATGCATCTGCAAAGTTTTCTTTCTTTATATGTACAAGCAAAAAGAACTTAGAACGTTACAGAAGTAGATTATAGTGTAAGCATAAATATTTTAATGATTAAAACATGCCAAATCTAGGGTTACTGCATACTTGCTGCAGAAATAAAACATACAGACATCTCAGAAAAGTTAAAACTATGGAAATACAACCCGATTTATCAGGAAGGATACATTGGAAAGACTCTGAATTGTAGCATCAGATAAAGAAGCATGATGTTCCCTCTTGAGTAAACACTGACATCCCTGAAAGCTAATTATTTTTGCACCAAGTAACTAGAATATATTTGGAAAAATCATAGCCCTTCAAGGTCAGAACATATTACTGTAAGGAAAATCATTTGTCATGTATGCTTCAAAGCAGAGATACTTGGCCCAAGCCTGTCCTTGGTGAGGAAATGTGCCAAAGTTAGGCGTTTGGGCTGAAAGAAGGGTGCCTCCTGCCAGGTATGTTTTTTCACGTGTGTATATTATTCAGGGGCCTCTGGAGAGGGTATTAACTCAGGCCATCATATTCTCCCATGTGACCACAGATGTAACCTGGACACGTTCCTGAGTTATATATGGTGAGTATGGGTGGTGATTAGCACTTAATTGTGTTTCTCTTCAGCCTCTGCTCAGCAGTGCAGAGTGATTGGCTCCTATGGTTTCTCTTCACTGCAGGCAGCCCTGTATTTGGGGGGACGGCATGTCCTTCTATTATGCAGCTCCACCACTCCTAACATTTTCTGTATGTAGGAAATCTCAATATACTCCAGGAGTTACTCTAAGTGTCTAAGCCTTGCCATCTTAAGTAAAAGATTATGTGTTAGACTCCTACCACATCGTGAAAACTGCTTGCTGCACATGTAGGCATGCATCCATTCTCATTGTACTTTTGAGTGGTGTCTCTGCCTAAGCAGGTTAGATATTAAAATCAGCAGATCAGGCAAAAATTGGATATAATCTAAATCATCCTTCAAAAACCCCATTAGCTCCCTTAAGCTTTCAGGATAAAGAACCCTTGGGTTCTTAAAGGAGCATGTTTGACTGTGTTTCTCTCTACATTGAGAACTTGTCCTCCTTTCCCCTTGGAAAGTGAAGACCAATGGGTTCGATCCCTGAAACCAAGAGATGTAGCCTGGAGGAGAGAAAAGCAAAGGAATATGAAAAGGATTTTTCTCCTACTTGAATGCAACTAAAAGAACATGTGATGCTACTAAAAACAATAATCTGTTTATTTGGCAAATGGTGATCACTCTCTATCTAGGTTCTGGGGATACACTGGTAAACCAAACAAATGAAAATGTCCTTCCTTATAAAACTTACATCCCATAATGGCAACAGTGAAGCCCTAGTTATATTAAGGGAGGTTTTGTCTTTTTTGTTTTTGTTTTTTAGCTTGTTTCAAAAAGGAAATGGGATAGAAATATATATATATATTGCTATCTCTAGTAAGTCACTTGTGCTGTTTGTTTTGTGTTTTCTTTTAATGTAATGCTATGCTAAGTGGACTATAAAGCAGCCACATTTATCTGGGTTATACTTGCAGAGTGCGCACTGCGGGTATCCTCGGGTGCTCAAAATTCACAGTACTCAGCCCCCAGCTTTACACACATGGACAGCTCAATACTGTTATTGATGATCAGTCTCTTAGTCATGTCCAACTCTTTATGTCCCCATGGGCTGCAGCACTCCAGGCTTCTCTGTCTTTCGCCATCTCCCGAAGCTTGCTCACACACATGTCCACTGAGCCGATGATGCCATCCAACCATCTCATTCTCTGTGATCCTCTTCTTCTCCTGCCTCAGTCTTTCCCAGGATCAGTCTTTTCTAATGAGTCAGTTGTTTGCAGCAGGTAGCCAAAGTATTGGAGCTTCAGCTTCAACATCAATCCTTTCAAAGACAATTCAAGGTTGATTTCCTTTAGGATTTACTGGTTTGATCTCCTTGCACTCTAAGGGACCCTCAAGAGTCTTCTCCAACACCAAAGTTCAAAAGCATCAATTCTTCAGCACTCAGCTTTCTTTATGGTCTAACTCTCACATCCATACATGACTATTGGAAAAACTATAGCTTTGACTAGATGGACCTTTGTCAGGAAAGTCATGTCTCTGCTTTTTAATATGTTGTCTAGGTTGGTCATAGCTTTCCTTCCAAGGAGCAAGCGTCATTTAATTTCATGGCTACAGTCACCATCTGCAGTGATTTTGGAACCCAAGAAAATAAAGTCTCTCACTGTTTCTATTGTTTCCCCATCTATTTGCCATGAAGTGATGGGACCAGATGCCATGATCTTACCATTTTTAATATTGAGTTTAAAGTCAGCTTTTTCACTCTCCTCTTTCACCTTCATCAAGAGGCTCTTTAGTTCCTCTTCAATTTTTACCATGAGTGATGTCATCTGGATAGCTGAGGTTATTGATATATTTCCTGGCAATCTTGATTCCAGCTTGTGCTTCATCCAGCCCAGCATTTCGCATGATGTATTCAGCATGTAAGTTAAATAAGCAGAGTGACAATATACAGCCTTGACATACTCCTCTCCCAATTTGGAATCAGTCTGTAGTTCTGTGTCTGGTTCTAACTGTGGCTTCTTGACCTGTATAGAGGTTTCTCAGGAGGGAGGTAAGGTGGTCTGGTATTTCCATCTCTTGAAGAATTTTTCCACAGTTTGTTGTGATCCACATAGTCAGTAGTCAATAAAGAAGAAGAAGACTATAAAGAAAGCTGAGCACCAAAGAATTGATGCTTTTGAACCGGGGTGTTGGAGAAGACCCTTGAGAGTCCCTTGGACTGCAAGGAGATCCAACCAGTCAATCCTAAAGGAAATCAGTCCTGAATATTCATTGGAAGGGCTGATGCTGAAGCTAAAACTGCAAATACTTTGACCACCTGATGCAAACAACTGATTTATTTGAAAAGACCCTGATGCTGGGAAAGATTGAAGGCAGGAGGAGAAGGGGACAACAGAAAATGAGATGGCTGGATGGTATCACCGACTCTATGGGCATGAGTTTGAGTAAGCTCCAGGGTTGGTGATGGACAGGGAAGCCTGGTGTACTGCAGTCCACAGGGTTACAGCGAATTGGACACGACTGAGCGACCGAACTGAACTGAACTGAAAGCTGAAGTAGATGTATTTCTGGAACTTTCTTGCTTTTTCTATGATCCTATCAATGTTGGCAATTTGATCTCTGATTCCTCTGCCTTTTCTAAATCCAGCTTGTACATCTGGAAATTCTCAGTTCATGTACTGTTGAAGCCTGGCATGGAGAATTTTGAGCATTACTTTGCTAGCATGTGAAATGAGTGCAATTGTGCAGTTGTTTGAACATTCTTTGGCATTGCCCTTCTTTGGGATTGGAATGAAAACTGACTTTTCCAGTCCTGTGTCCACTGCTGAATTTTCCAAATTTGCTGGAATATTGAGTGAAGCACTTTCACGGCATCGTCTTTTAGGATTTGAAATAGCTTAGCTGGAATTTCATCACCTCCACTAGCTTTGTTCGTAATGATGCTTCTGGAGGCCCACTTGACTTTGCACTCCAAGATGTCTGACTCTAGGTGAGTGATCACACCATCATGGCTATCTGAGTCATTAAGATCTTTTTTGTACAGTTCTTCTGTGTATTCTTGCCACCTCTTCTTATATCTTCTGCCTCTGTTAGGTCCATACTGTTTCTGTCCTTTATTGTGCCCATCTTTGCATGAAGTGTTCCCTTGGTACCTCTAATTTTCTTGAAGAGATCTCTAGCCTTCCCATTCTATTGCTTTCCTCTACTTCTTTGCATTGTTCACTTAGGAAGACTTTCTTATCTCTCCTGGCTACTCTTTGCAACTCTGCATTCGGATGGGTATATCTTTCCTTTCCTCCCTTGCCTTTAGCTTCTCTTCTTTTCTCAACTATCTACAGCCCCCTCAGACAACCATTTTGCATTTGCACTTCTTTTTCTTGGGTATGGTTTTGATCACCACTTCCTGTTCAATGTCATAAACCTCCGTCCACAGTTCTTCAGGCACTCTATCAGATCTAATCCCTTGAATCTATTTGTCATTTCCACTATATAATCATAAGGGATTTGATTTAGGTCCTACTCAAATATCCTAGGGGTTTTCTCGATTTTCTCCAATTTATGTCTGAATTTGGCAATAAGAAGTTCATGATCTGAGCCACAGTCAGCTCCCAGTCTTGTTTTTGCTGACCGTAAAGACTGTGGACAATACCTAGGATTTATCTGGGCAAATAATAGGAGTACAATGTAAATTCCTTGGCTTGATAAAAAATTACCTCTTGAGTAAATTTTTGTATTACCTACAATCCTTTTTCATGATTTCTGATGTCTATCCAGGCTGCCAAATCACAGGAAAGAACTACTACTAGGATATTTATTAATAGACTAGCAGTCTTCATCATCTCTGTTCTCTCTCCTCTATTCAAAACAAATTTTTTTAATTGATATTTTATTTTTACCTTCAGAATTCCTCTAATTCAGCATCCATTTCTAAAATTGCTCTGAGACCTGATTTCCAGGCAGAGAAGCTAGTAGCTCACTGTGAATAACATAGCAACTGTCATTTATTATAGTCTCTGAGGTTAACTACGCATTCCTCTTCTTTATCGGAACAGTGCCCATTTCTGCTATAAAATTCTTATGGTCCTCCTCCATTTCTGCCCAGACTGTTTCTGACAGCAATATGTGCTTTGCTGCTTCCACCATCTCCTATGGCTTTGCCACACCCAAAGTTTGAATTATCATGCTGAACAAGCACAAGACTATATTTCTTTCATAATTGCCTTTCATTCAGCAAACGGTGGGATAGGTAAGACAACCATAGGTCATAAACAATATCCAGGACTCCTACTGAGATAAAACATTTCTGATAAGAACATATTTTGCATTCCTTCCACTTAGACCATGAATTACTACTGAATACATTCCTGTTACTAAAGTAATTGATTTACAAAATAGCTTTTATGTAGCACATACAAAACTCACTCTTTTGCCAAATATGAAAGATTTTCAAATGCTACAATTTGGTGGAACAGAGAGCCTGCTGAGCTGAAAAGCAAATACATCTATCTGATTAATTGATTCTGCCCTCATAAATATTATACTTTGGGGGCTCTAATGGAACTTCCTGAGGGTAAATCGTGTGGTTCACCTCATTCATTTATATCTCTGGCTGACAGATGTACATTATAAAATGTCACTGAATATGCTGGCAATAAATGAGGTATAACATTAGCATCTTGATTCTGTGGTGGGATTTTTATGGAACACTTCTGTAAAATGATTCCAACAGTAGTAAAAATATTACAATATTATTCACTATACATCGTCCTTTCTATTTTAATCACTCTCCCAACAATTCATATTGATCTCCTTTGCTTATAAGTAAAATTTCAGCGTTTAGAAAGTAAGTTTCTCTTTCATGGTGTGCTCTCTGTCCTGCATAATTAACCACTATTGACTGCTGGTATCAAGAAGTTTTAGGCATACTGGTTGCTGTACTAGTAATAGTCTTTAATAATAAATAATAAATTACATAAATAAAGAATAAATAAATACATAAAATTTCAAACTTCAGTATGAGGCAAGAACTTGAGAAGTATATCGCAAATTAACAATCTTTCTTAGAGTTTAAAATTTCAATATTATAATAAAGTTATTTCATTTAAGAAACATTTATAAATGCTAAAATACAGATAATAAAAGCAAAAGTGAGGTAATTTTACACAAAAATATGACCTGTCTTGTTTTATTGAGAAATAGCTGGCACACATCACTGTGTATAAGTTTAAAGCAGAGAGCATGATGGTTTGATTTAAATGTAGTCTGTAATGATTACCACAACAGAGGCAGCTAACATCCAAATTCTCCCCAAGTGATGAAAATTCTTAGAATTTACTCAACACCTTTCTGCACTGACCTGGGGAAGGAGCAACACGGTCAGTGGGTAGCTGCTGCTTTTACTCTCAAAGTCTCAGTTTCTGTGGCCCATAGGGTTGCTTCAGCCTCACCCCCATGTTCTAGGATTCTTTAAGGGGTAACTTGTTATTAAATAGCTGTAGTTGTTCTCTTTATGAATGGGAGCAAAGTCAGGAATGACCTATTTTGCCACCTTGATGATGTCACTCCAATAATACATTTCAATGTAACAGTATATTTGCTGTTACTGTACTAATACCTCCCTTAGAAAAATGTATGTTACATATACTGTGAACCTACAAAATATGCAAATTTCAGTTCAGTTCAGTTCAGTTCAGTCGCTCAGTCGTGTCCGACTCTCCGCGACCCCATGAATCACAGCACGCCAGGCCTCCCTGTCCATCACCAACTCCCGAAGTTCACTCAAACTCATGTCCACAGAGTCGGTGATGCCATCCAGCCATCTCATTCTCCGTCGTCCCCTTCTCCTCCCGCCCCCAACCTTTCCCAGCATCAGAGTCTTTTCCAGTGAGTCAACTCGTCGCATGAGGTGGCCAAAGTATTGCAGTTTCAGCTTTAGCATCAGTCCCTCCAATGAACATCCAGGATTGATCTCCTTTAGAATGGACTGGTTGGATCTCCTTGCAGTATAAGGGACTCTCAAGAGTCTTCTCCAACACCACAGTTCAAAAGCATCGATTCTTCGGCGGTCAGCCTTCTTCACAGTCCAACTCTCACATCCATACATGACCACGGGAAAAACCATTGCCTTGACTAGACGGACCTTGGTTGGCAAAGTAATGTCTCTGCTTTTTAATATACTATCAAGGTTGGTCATAACTTTCCTTCCAAGGAGCAAGCGTCTTTTAATTTCATGGCTGCAATCAGCATCTGCAGTGATTTTGGAGCCCAAAAAAACAAAGTCTGACACTGTTTCCACTGTTTTTCCATCTATTTCCCATGAAGTGATGGGACCAGATGCCATGATCTTTGTTTTCTGAATGTTGAGCTTCAAGCCAACCTTTTCACTCTCCTCTTTCACTTTCATCAAGAGGCTTTTGAGTTCCTCTTCACTTTCTGCCATAAGGGTAGTGTCATCTGCATATCTGAGGTTATTGATATTTCTCCCAGCAATCTTGATTCCAGCTTGTGCTTCTTCCAGCCCAGCGTTCCTCATGATGTACTCTGCATATAAGTTAAATAAGCAAGGTGACAATATACAACCTTGACGTACACCTTTTCCTATTTGGAACCAGTCTGTTGTTCCATGTCCAGTTCTAACTGTTGCTTCCTGACCTGCATACAGGTTTCTCAAGAGGCAGGTCAGGTGGTCTGGGATTCCCATCTCTTTCAGAATGTTCCACAGTTTATTGTGATCGACACAGTCAAAGGCTTTGGCATAGTCAATAAAGCAGAAATAGATGTTTTTCTGAAACTCTCTTGCTTTCTCCATGATCCAGCGGATGTTGGCAATTTGATCTCTGGTGCCTCTGCCTTTTCTAAAACCTGCTTGAACATCTGGGAGTTCACGGTTTACATACTGCTGAAGCCTGGCTTGGAGAATTTTGAGCATGACTTTACTAGCGTGTGAGATGAGTGCAATTGTGCGGTAGTTTGAGCATTCTTTGGCATTGCCTTTCTTTGGGATTGGAATGAAGACTGACCTCTTCCAGTCCTGTGGCCACTGCTGAGTTTTCCAAATCTGCTGGCATATTGAGTGTAGCACTTTCACAGCATCATCTTTCAAGACTTGAAATAGCTCAACTGGAATTCCATCACCTCCACTAGCTTTGTTCGTAGTGATGCTTTCTAAGGCCCACTTGACTTCACATTCCAAGATGTCTGGCTCTAGGTCAGTGATCACGTTATCGTGACTATCTTGGTCGTGAAGATCTTTTTTGTACAGTTCTTCTGTGTATTCCTGCCACCTCTTCTTAATATCTTCTGCTTCTGTTAGGTCCATACCATTTCTGTCCTTTATCGAGCCCATCTTTGCATGAAATGTTCCTTTGGAATCTCTAATTTTCTTGAAGAGCTCTCTTGTTTTTCCTATTCTGTTGTTTTCCTCTATTTCTTTGCATTGATCACTGAGGAAGGCTTTCTTATCTCTCCTTGCTATTCTTTGGAACTCTGCATTCAGATGCTTATATCTTTCCTTTTCTCCTTTGCTTTTCGTCTCTCTTCTTTTCACAGCTATTTGTAAGGCCTCCTCAGACAGCCATTTCGCTCTTTTGCATTTCTTTTCCATGGGGATGGTCTTGGTCCCTGTCTCCTTTACAATGTCACGAACCTCCGTCCAGAGTTCATCAGGCACTCTATCAATCAGATCTAGTCCCTTAAATCTATTTCTCACTTCCACTGTATAATCATAAGGGATTTGATTGAGGTCATATCTGAATGGTCTAGTGGTTTTCCCTACTTTCTTCAATTTAAGTCTGAACTTCGCAATAAGGAGTTCATGATCTGAGCCACAGTCAGCTCCTGGTCTTGTTTTTGCTAACTGTATACAGCTTCTCCATCTTTGGTTGCAAAGAATATAATCAATCTGATTTCGGTGTTGACCATCTGGTGATGTCCATGTGTAGAGTCTTCTCTTGTGCTGTTGGAAGAGGGTGTTTGCTATGACCAGTGCATTCTCTTGACAAAACTCTATTAGCCTTTGCCCTGCTTCATTCCGTGCTCCAAGGCCAAATTTGCCAGTTACTCCAGGTGTTTCTTGACTTCCTACTTTTGCATTCCAGTCCCCTATAATGAAAAGGACATCTTTTTTGGGTGTTAGTTCTAAAAGGTCTTGTAGGTCTTCATAGAACCGATTAACTTCGGCTTCTTCAGCATTACTCGTTGGGGCATAGGCCTGGATTACTGTAATATTGAATGGTTTGCCTTGGAAGCGAACAGAAATCATCCTGTCATTTTTAAGATTGCATCCAAGTACTGCATTTCGGACTCTTTTGTTGACCATGATGGCTACTCCATTTCTTCTAAGGGATTCCTGCCCACAGTAGTAGATATAATGGTCGTCTGAGTTAAATTCACCCATTCCAGTCCATTTTAATTCACTGATTCCTAGAATGTCAACGTTCACTCTTGCCATCTCCTGTTTGACCACTTCCAATTTGCCTTGATTCATGGACCTAACATTCCAGGTTCCTATGCAATACTGCTCTTTACAGCACCGGACCTTGCTTCTATCACTGGTCACATCCACAACTGGGTATTGGTTTTGCTTTTGCTCCATCCCTTTATTCCTTCTATAGTTATTTCTCCACTGAGCTCCAGTAGCATACTGGGCACCTACTGACCTGGGGAATTCCTCATTCAGTATCCTATCATTTTGCCCTTTGTTACTGTTCATGGGGTTCTCAAGGCAAGTATACTGAAGTGGTTTGCCATTCCCTTCTCCAGTGGACCACATTCGGCTGTGGTCCATGTGATCAGATTGGCTAGTTTCCTGTGATTATGATATCAGTCTGTCCGCCCTCTGGTGCCCCCTAGCAATACCTACCGTCTTATTTGGGTTTTCTTACCTTGGTCGTGGAAAATCTCTTCACAGCCGCTCCAGCAAAGTGCAGCCGCTGTACCTTACCTTGGGTGAGGGGTATCTCCTCGAGGCCGCCCCTCCTGACCTTGAACGCGGAGTAGCTCCTCTCGGCCCTCCTGCGCCCGCGCAGCCACCGCCTGTGAACGTGGGGTAGCTCCTCTCGGCCGCCGGCCCTGGCCTCAGGCGTGGGGTAGCTCCTCACGGCCGCACCTCTTTGCGTGGTTCGTTGTGCCGGGGCCGGCGTCTCTCGCGTCGCGTCTGCGCCGCCGGGGCCGGCGTCTCTCGCGTCGCGTCTGCGCCGCCGGGGCCGGCGTCTCTCGCGTCGCGTCTGCGCCGCCGGGGCCGGCGTCTCTCGCGTCGCGTCTGCGCCGCCGGGGCCGGCGTCTCTCGCGTCGCGTCTGCGCCGCCGGGGCCGGCGTCTCTCGCGTCGCGTCTGCGCCGCCGGGGCCGGCGTCTCTCGCGTCGCGTCTGCGCCGCCGGGGCCGGCGTCTCTCGCGTCGCGTCTGCGCCGCCGGGGCCGGCGTCTCTCGCGTCGCGTCTGCGCCGCCGGGGCCGGCGTCTCTCGCGTCGCGTCTGCGCCGCCGGGGCCGGCGTCTCTCGCGTCGCGTCTGCGCCGCCGGGGCCGGCGTCTCTCGCGTCGCGTAAATGGAGCAATTTAATAATATACTCGAGGTGTCATTATTCTTCTTTGTTTTGGGTTCCTGAAACCCAGGAAAATAAAAGTTCATTTCCCAAAAGTAAAATAGAAAAAACATTCAGATCTTTTCATGAATAAAAGATTTATAGATTTGAATATTATAAAGAAAATTTCTAATTGCTAACATGGTTATCACCACTCTTAAAAAACCGGGGCGGATTCATGCCAATGTATGGCAAAACCAACCAATATAATATTGTAAAATAATTAGCCTCCAATAAAAATAAAAATTAAAAAAAAAATAAAAAACCTCAATTTTCTTGGTTTTGTTATAGTTGCCTATATATTGTTATTACTTTTACAAATCTGGGAACAAACATATTTAACCCAATTGTTCAAGTGAGAGACAGGAATAAAGGAAAGTTACAAAGTTTGACTATAGTTTAAAGAAACCAGAGATTGTACTGGTTATTATCAAAATTCAGGGTCTAATTCAGATAAATGAATGGGTTCAGTCCACTCTTTTATGTTAACTGAAGTGCAGCTAAACAAGTTAGTACAACCCTCTGAAAAACTTACAAGTTGAAATGCAAATAATTTCTAACAATATCATTAGTGAATTTACATTTTATACAGAAAATGGAAAAGCAAGTAGTGGGTCTCCCTGGTGGCTCAGAAGTTAAAGCATCTGCCTCCAATGCAGGAGACCCGGGTTCGATCCCTGAGTCGGGAAGATCCCCTGGCGAAGGAAAGGGTAACCCACTCCAGTATTCTTGCCTGGAGAATCCCATGGACGGAGAAGCCTGGTAGGCTACAGTCCACGGGGTCGCAAAGAGTCGGACACGACTGAGCGACGGAACGGAACGGACGGAGGTGGCAACAGTAGAAACAGCCTCTTTCATTAAAAATCCAAATAAACGTGGCAATGAAGTTCCCAGCCTCTGCTAATACAAGGATTTAAAACTAAAATTTATGCTAGGTATGTATTTCCAGACTTCCTCAGTTAGGTTTTATACATTCTTCAGATCTTTATTTCTGTCCCTTCTGCAGCGAAACCTTCCTTGATCCTCTCTTCGCTTTATGTGTTACTTCCTTTCTTTTCTCATTTATGCTTTTACATTCACCAGTGTGACTATTTGGTTAAAATCTACCTTTCCCACTGGACTTTTAGGCAATGAAAGCAGGGACTAGGTCTTTTTATTGTATATTCAGAGTGCTGGGCTAATCTGTAGAAAAATTTATAAATTTACATTACATTTAAGTAAAATTTTATTTTTTTCAGATATTTGTGAATATAAATACTGTGCACCATAATTATACTAGGTTTTAATTTTTAGAAGTAACTCAAAAATATTTTCATTCCTTAAGGTTTCCAGATTGGGAAAAAAGTTGTATTCCATGTAGGAATTTTTTGTTTTTTATGAAATTCTGTTACACCATATGTTCATGCTTTTTTTATAGCCCTTTGACTAATTTCTCTCATGACATGTATAATTTTTGTTAATATTTTTTAAAAATGTATATTTTGATGTCAATCCTTTTAAAGCTTTTAGGTAAAACGTATAATTGACATATTTGATAAAAATCAGCAAATTGATCATTAGGCAAATTGGCATTCAATGGATTGATTTGAGAGAAATTAACCTACTTCTTATTTCTAGTATGTAGCACAAATCCTAGCAAAATAAGTGTATTTCATTTTCTTTTGACTTGTAAACTTATATATAAACGATGGTTTTTATACCTAGAAAGATCTAGGTAGGTACTAGTTGAGTCACTTTGTGAAAGTGAAAGTCGTTCAGTCATGTCTGACTCTTTGCAACTCCATGGACTATACAGTCCATCAAATTCTCCAGGCCAAAATACTGGAGTAGGTAGCCTTTCCCTTCTTCAGGGGATCTTCCCAACCCAGGGATTGAACCCAGGTGTCCTGCATTGCAGGCAGATTCTTTACCAACTGAGCTGTTAGCCACTTTAGAAAGATTTATTAGCCTCCCTCAATCTCTCTTTATTTGAAAACATATACTAATAATTCCCTTCATCTCTCTCAAGAATTTGGCGGGGGATTAAATAATGTATATGCAGGACTTAAAAAACTGTAGAATACTATAAAAATATAAAGGAGTCACAAAGCTGCTGAATCTCAAAGGTCATTTTTATGACCCATCTATCTTTGTAAAAATGTTCCACACTTATCTGTAAGTCTGAATGGTACATTCATTCTTGAGGACTTTGGGAGCTATTCCACCAGAGGTCCAAGATTTTAATGGTTTCATGGGTATTTCCAAGGCATTTATCACACCCCTATTTTCAAGAAAAGCGAGCATATTATTTCCTTCTAGAATTCTTCTAGGATTGTAACCAACAGAAGGTAACCACTGCAAATCAGGACCAGCTAATTTGCAATCAGGAGGAATCAATTTGTCAAAAGCATCAGGAGGAATGTCGAGAGCCAAGTTCACTAGAGAAGCAGAGACCAAGGGGCAAAAAAAAAGAATAAAATTTTTTTTCTTATACAGTCCCATTTTTTAAACACTTACAAGGAGGGAGATGGCATCTGAGGATTCCTCTCCTTCAGAATGTTGCAGGTACACTACTTGCCTTCCGTTAGCCCTCTTAGTAATTGGTCTAGAGATTTGAGCTTAAACAGCAAGATAATAGTTATTTTCTTGTCTCTAAATATGGCATTGAAATAAAGGATGTCCTAATTTCTTGATCTTCTTTGTGAGTGGATATCATTGGTAGCCTTATGGTATAAGGACTGGAAAAAGGTCATTCAGTCCATTTAATCTTCATTTTACAGATGAAGTTAGTGAATTTAAGCAGTTGGTCAATGGCTAAATAATTAGTAAACTCTGGAGACGGGATTCAGCCCCAGGACTGTGTGGCTTGGAAGGCTGTGCCCTAGCTCACTGTACAAAGTATGTGATTGGTGCATGTGTGTATGCTGTCTTTTCAGTCACATCCAATTCTTTGTCAAGCTATGGACTGTAGCCCGCAAGGCTCCCCTGTCCATTGGATTCACCAGTATTCTTGGCTGGGTTGGCATTTCCTTCTTCAGGGTCTCTTCATGACCCAGAGATTGAACCTGTTGTCCTACACTACAGGCAGATGCTTTACCATCTGGGCCACCAGGGAAGACTACTGTAAAGTAAAACTGACTTTACAGTAGTAAAGTTGTAAAGTAGTAAAGTATTAAAATTGATGAAAACCATAATTCATCCCAGCACCATGTTTTGATTTCCACTGTGACATTAGGTCAAACAGAAAGAGAAGCATGGGAGATAGGAAAATGGTTTTGATCCTAATGGCAAGACAGGGTGTAAGGCCACACCAGCTACCCTCCAAAACTCTTCATTTACTGAGGCCACTTTGTTCAATTTCTCAGACTCTACACTGGAGTCCTTAAACATGTAGGTCTCCTCAGTCAGTTCTATCAATAGTTCTATTCAATCTGTGTTCTTGGGCTTCTGGTTTCTCATACAAAAGATAAGAATAATAATATTAAATACTATTAGGATTTCTGTGAGGATTAAATGTGTTGAGATAATAGTGATTGATGCAGGAAAAAAATGAGAGCAAATGAAGAGAGAGGACTCTGTGTTTTTAGAAAACACATCTAGTTCTGCTTTATTGACTACACCAAAGCCTTTGACTGTGTGTATCACAACAAACTGTGGGAAATTCTTCAAGAGATGGGAATACCAGACCACCTGACCTGCTTCCTGAGAAATCTGTATGCAGGTCAAGAAGCAACAGTTAGAACTGGACATGGAACAACAGACTGGTTCCAAATTGGGAAAGGAGTCCTTCAAGGCTGTATATTGTCACCCGCCTTATTTAACTTATATACAGAGTACATCACGAGAAACACCAGGCTGGATGAAGCACAAGCTGGAATCAAGATTGCCGGGAGAAATATCAATAACCTCAGATATGCAGATGACACCACCATTATAGCAGAAAGTGAAGAAGAACTAAAGAGCCTCTTGATGAAAGTGAAAGAGGAGAGTGAAAAATTTGGCTTATAACTCAACATTCAGAAAACGAAGATCATGGCATCCAGTCCCATCACTTCATGGCAAACAGATGGGGAAACAATGGAAACCATAAGAGACTTTATATTTTGGGCTCCAAAATCACTGCAGATGGTGACTGCAGCCATAAAATTAAAAGACGCTTGCTCCTTGAAAGGAAAGCTATGACCAACCTAGATAGCATATTAAAAAGCAGAGACATTACTTTGCCAACCAAGGTCCATCTAGTCAAAGCTATGGTTTTTCTAATAGCCATCTATGGATGTGAGAGTTGGACTATAAAGAAAGCTGAGAGCTGAAGAATTGATGCTTGAGATCTGTGGTGTTGGAGAAGACTCTTGAGAGTCCCTTGGACCACAAGGAGATCCAACTAGTCCATTCTAAAGGAAATCAGTCCTGAATATTCATTGGAAGGACTGATGCTGAAACTGAAACTCCAAATACTTTGACCACCTGATGCTAAGAACTGACTCATTGGAAAATACCCTGATGCTGGGTAAGATTGAAGGCAGGAGGAGAAGGGAATGACAGAGGATGAGATGGTTGGATGGCATCACTGACTCAATGGATATGAGTTTGAGCAAGCTCCGGGAGTTGGCGATGGACAGGGAGCCTGGCAGTGCTGCAGCCATGGGGTCGCAAAGAGTCGGACACGACTGAGCGACGGAACCAAACTGAACTGAAGAGACAGAAGACAAAAGGCGATACTTGGTCTTCCAGGTGTTGCCCCTTTCCAAGCTCATCTCCTGCCATTCTCTTTTCAGATCCCTATACTCTAGCCATACTGACCTGTTTTTTCCAATTTACATCTTGCTTTCTAATATTATTAGTGCATTCCTTCTCCTTGAAACAATGTAATTGTCCATTTTATAATTCATGCAACAATTACTTTATAAACTTTGACAGGTTTGACAAAGTTTATACAGAATTGTTTTTATTTATGTGTTAAATTTTATCTACTCAACTAGATTTTAATCCCTTAGAGAGTCTTACTGCTTTTTGAATCCTGTATGGCACCTACAAATGTTTATTAAATTGAATCAAATTTCCATAATCTTGCTTTATTTCTTTTTATGGGGAAGCAATTAACCAATATCATGATTTTTTCAAAATTCTTCTTAGAGTTTTTAAAGAAATAAAATCCTTTCATTCTTTTATCCAATATTTATTTGCCAATACAGTTGTTTTGGAATAAGACATGGCACTTACTTATGTAATGGAAAACTCAGTTCACAGCCCTGGATGCACTTTAGAATCATGTAGGAAGCTTAACAAAATCCTGACGCCAAGTATACACCTCAGAATAAATAAATCAGAATCTGCCTTCGTGTTTGTTTGGAGGAAGTGGGCAATGTACAGACATGGTTTTTTTTTCTTTTCAAGTTTCACAGGTCATTTTAATGTTAAGCCAGAGTTGAATTCCTGGCTTAAATCTACAATCTTATAATTTGAAGAGAAACAGGTAACCAAGCATTGCCAGTCTGTATTCAGAATATCAACTTCTTTAACCTCACACAGAGAATTACTTGGAACCTATCCCATCAGCAGAATAAAGTGGTAGCGCCAGTGGCTGATCTCCAATGTGATTAACAATCTGTGGGAGTTGTGGTCAATGACACATTTCCCCAGACACAGAGATCACCATCAAAACCAGAGTAAGCAACCTGAGGGACAAATCCGTTTTAGTCAAACGATGATTAACAGTGTGGAATAAAGAGTTCGGCTTTAAGGTCAGGCACAATAGAATTTGAATTCTAAGCCTGCCACTTATTTTATGGGCAACCTCTGTCTATATGAACCTTAATTTTCTCCCATATTAAAATGAGAACAATAATTCTAACTTTAAAGAGCTGGTATATTTTTAAGAAATATATATATATATATAATTTCCTAAAACTGTGGTCATGGCCTCTGAGAATCAGCTTCCTTCATAATCCTAAAACACAGCAGACGATTCCTAACAAATAAACTTACTCAGGGCTACAGAGAAATCACGCTGACCTTATTCTACACAGGCAAAAAATCATGGCTTGGTATTAGTGAGTTTTATCCTTGAATTCTAGTTCTGTTAGCCAGAAACTCCTATGTTTATAGGTTGGCCTATAAAAGACACAGAATTACTCATGTCCTTAAAAATCCTGGACTTGCATCAGCCAGGAACTTTGAGATTCATTTCTTCCCACGTGCACACCCATCTTCATTTTCAGTCTTTCATCCCCTATTCCCTTATCCATGACACCTCTGGCAGGATGCCTGGAAGGAAACTCATGACCCATTAAGTTAACTTACCTCAGGGGTAGTAGACAAACAGGCTTAATTTAACCCAGAAGACACCAAGAAAGAATAACTTGGAAACGGAGACCAGGCTGAGCTAATACAGAGGCAGCCTTGAGAACTATCATTTATAGTATGGTGTAGAGCATTCAAGCACAGATAAGCTCACTCTGAAGGCAGTGAGCCAGGAGCCAAGTTTCAATGTTAATTATAAGATAACTGGTAAGTCTCTGCTCCACATATTGCAGGGAATTCGATCAGCTGAAAGAATGTATATCTGTTCTGCTCCCCCACAAGCCACCAGGAGCAAATTTGTGACTCAAAGGTAATGAACATGTGCAGCTATACACCCACCACCTCCCCACCAACTTCCCCCCCAAAGAGAAAGTCATAAAGTGTTATCACCTTTATGTAAGTTTGAATCCTTAATTACCTCCAATCTTGATGAGTTATTTTGGTGTGTGTGAGTATCTGTAAAAATCTTTTTAAGAAAATAGGGAGGAACTCAGATTCTTTCTCAAATATGTTGCTCCAATGACATTTCTGCCGCCCTGTTTAACGCAAAAACACAAAATGAGAAAATTAAGAACTGTGAGTGAAGTGAAAATTAAGAGAAATCACAAAATCTACTAACAGGATGTCTTTTCCAAGTCTTTCCACGTCACCTATCTGCATTCATCACTCCAGTGCTGGACGGGAATTACTGTGAGAAAGAACTACTTGGAAATCTTATTTTGTTCATGTAACACCCAAAACCACTGTTTAGTAATAAGCCTGGTCATACTTGACCTATTGCTTTCTTTCTCTTCAAACATCCTTGTACTGTAATTAAGTTTTCTTTGATTCCTTCTTGCTCTTAAATAGAGCCTGGGTAAGTAGGAAAGCAGTCTTGGAGGCACAACGACTTTGAAAGGAAAAATGTCCTTTCCTGAATCAAAAGGGGCGTCCATAGGGCTAGAGAAAGGCAGGAGTGGGAAAAGGAAGACACAATTTCCTTTTTCTACTGTTAACTTACAATTAACTATTATTTTTCAGAAAACAGTCTTTTCAGTAACGTCCATGGGTCTCACATGAATCATTGACCATAAATTCATGACAGTCTTCAACTGTGAGTTGTAGTTGTAAAAAGCAGTGGAGGATACTTGCTCATCCTTTCATTTAGCAAGTATGTTTTCAGTCCCTGTTATGTGTCAAGGATTCTATTGGATGGTAACAGTATAAAGACATAGAACATGTAGACCCCCAAAGAGCTCATAGTTCAGAACAGAACACACAGACGCATAAAAATGATTCCAACATCATGTAATATTTTTATAGCAATGTGGTGTTATGTACAATTTTTATCGAGACCACACTAAAGTAGAAGAGAATGTAAATCTAGCCACAGGCATGAAGGAATTCATATATAAAAGTTAAATCTATAGAGCACTTGAATTGAGATTTGAAACAGAATAGGAGTTTGCCAGACAGCACAGGAGAAGGTATCATAGGCCAACAAAGAGTATGGAAATGAGTATACAGGTAGCAGCAGCAAGATAAACTTTGAGGGTTAAAAGATGAGGCTACAGCAGGACAGGGGCCAGAGTTTAGATTTGGATTTTCTTCTCTGGATGATGGACAGTCACCAAAGAATTTGAAGCAGAGAAACAGCAAAGGCAGATTCACTGTAGTCAAGCTTAAGCTGGAAGCAGAGGAGAATGTTGACTGGAAGAGAAAGAAATGGAGGCTGTTGCAGTGGTCCAGATGGGAAGATGCTGGTAATGCCACTGAAGATGGAGAGGGGGATAGCACTGAAAAAGCATGTGCAGGAACACAGGAAATATTTGGGCATTAGGGCAAAGCTTTTTAACTTGGACAAACCTAAGAGAAGCCCATTAATATGAAAAAATTCAGTAAGTAGTTTATAGCAGCATGTGGTCCAACCATACACTAACTGAAATAGTACACAATATCCTGCATATCTCATGATAGTATCATGAGACATACCTATACACCCAAATACACAAATTTAAATATTAAATGTTCTCATCATTTAAATTCCAAATCGTAAGAGAATCCCAGACGGCATTTGGGTTGAGGTCAATGGAGTAAAGAGGGGTGCAAAAAAGTCAGGATAGTTTGACTCTCTCCTTTTCTCCCCTATAGCCCCTGATATCCCTTTTAAGAGAAAGTGTTTGTGTCAGGGGAAGTTACCATCAGAAAACCTGAGTCAAGGGCACTGCTTTGTACAAATTAGCTCTCTTCTCCGCACACATACTTTATAAAGTTTATGATGGAGTGAATAAGTCTTCCTTTCAAGGAAGAAATTATCAGCAACTTGTCAAATATTATAAATTATACTCAAAATGTAACCCACATGTGTTTAAACTAGGCCTTGTGGAAAGAAATATATTATGACTAATATTAAAAATATAAAAGTAAAGGCACTGGACTTCAAAGTAAAATATACCACTTGATAGATCTTAAAGACTACTTGCATCACATGGAGAATTTCACATGGTACTGATATGCATGCTAACATTTCCCACCATCAGGACTGTTTTTCATCAAACCATGATGTCTTCTCATAGCCTATGCATAGGACACATGTTTCTGTTCCTAAAATATTCCTCATGTTTCCTGGAACCAAAAATAATCTCCATTTCTATATCTTTATGGCATCTGCGTGTGATGATGAATTTTGTGTCATTCCAGTCATTCAAGGGAGTTTTCAGATGAGATTAACATCTAAAATGATAAACTCTGAGTAAAGCAGATTGCCTTCCATAATGTGTTTGGGCTATACTCAATCAGTTGAAGTCCTGATAGAACAAAAAGACTTGTCTTCCTAAGCAAGAGGCAATTCTCCAGAAAGCTGTCTTTAGACATCATCTGCACCTTTGGCTTTCCTGGGTCTCCAGGCTCTAGTCTTCCAACTAGACCTCCACCACTGGCAGTGAACCTGCTGGCCCACTCTGCAAATTTTGGAACTGCCAGCCTCCATAGTTGCATGAGCCAATCCTTAGAAAATATCTCTTTCTATATATGGATACGTCCGATTTGTTCTGTTTCTTTGGAGAAAGCTAATATAACATCCCAAATTTATTATTCTTCCTAAAACATTCATTTTCTCTTGTTTAATAGTTAGCAAGATATACCTACATCACAAGAATGGCAAACAACATGTATAAAAGTTGTCACAAACAAACACAAACATACACAAACAACAAACACAAACATACACAAACAACATTTATACATGACAAATATCTGATCAACTTAATTTTCCATCAGATTACTGATTTACATATGAGAGACAAAGTCATTCACAGAGTTATAGTCCTTCCTAGTTACAATGCAAAATAAAGTTTTTTTTCAAGCTTTTTTCCATTTTTCTCCTTCAACCTACCTCTACTAACCATTACTCTTCCTGTCCATAACTTCCTGATAGACCCTCTGAAACTTCAGCCAGTTGTTCACTATAGTAAGAACTCTTAATCATGTCTTCCTACTCCATAACCCTGAATCATCTTTTCCTCCCCACTCTATACATCCAAACAGTCATCAGATCATATTGATTTCTCCTACTGCACTGTTTGTCACTCTTTTGTACAGCATTGGAAATCCAGAAACATTAAATCCCAGGCTCTGAGTCCACCACTAGAGATGACACTAGCTATGATAAAACCGAAGACCCTTTATGGCCTGGGTTTGGTTGAACTGAGTTGTGTACACATAGGTGGATGTATATGAATGTGGATATGTATTTGTAAATGTGCTACATATATGGTGAACTTGAATTTCATGAGTGGCTGAAGAAGGAGCATCATAACATGGTTTGTTCAGATAAAGCAAATATGAAAGCATTCATACGATTCTGTAAGGGACTATTCATACAGAAGAAGAACCCATTAAGGATTCATGCAAAAGTGAGAACAGCTTTGATCAGGATCATGGATGTTCTTTCAAATGATGTAATTGTGTCTGAAAGGAGAGCATTTTAGATCCTGAGAAACTTCCTCAGGTTCACACAGAAAAAACTCTACAAAAGGCCCCTTGGTATCTTGTCATAACACGAAAATAGTGGCATATGAGTCCCATGCCTTGCTTTAGGCACCACCATAAATCAGTGTCAACTTCAGGCAAACAAAACCAAAGAAGCGTCTTGCCTCCCTGTCCCCAGACTGTTTTCTTAACAATGCCACCTGCATTGCTTCCTTAACTTCAGCTGACCTCTGGGATCCAAGTCACACAGAAAAATATATTATGTGATGTGGAGCAAATGGAGGGAGGGAAACCCAACTAAATCCCTGGAAAATAAACCTGGCAGCAGTTTTTGTACGTGAAACACAGAGCATTGCTTTTCCCAGAGATCTCAGGAGTCCTACTTGTGTTTGGGGAGGGCTGCAAGGAGCCCCCAGACCCTTCACCCCAACCCAACCATAGAGATTCCACTTTTTCTGTTTTTAAACATTGTGAAGATAATGGCAACCTCCTTCTAAAGGTCCCATGCATGCAAAGCTACACTCGGTGGCCCCAACCCTGCAACAGGCCACCGCCAACCCACGCCTCTGCCAGAGACTCCTGGACACTCCCGGGCAAGTCTGGGTCAGTCTCTTATGGGGTCACTGCTCCTTTTTCCTAGGTCCTGGTGTGCACAGGGTTCTATTTGTGCCCTCCAAGAGTCTGTTTCCCTAGTCCTGTGTAAGTTCTGGCAGCTCTCTGGTGAGTTAATGGTGACCTCCTCCAAGAGGGCTTATGCCATACCCAGGTCTACTACACCCAGAGCTCCTGCCCCTGCAGCAGTCCACTGCTGACCCGTACCTCCTCAGGAGACAGCAAACACAGTTCTGTGTCAGTCTTCATGGAGTCTCAGGGTCCCGGTGTACACAAGGTTTGTTTGAGCCCTCTGAGTGTCTCTGGTGGGTATGGGGTTTGATTCTAAATGTGATTTTGCCCTCCTACTGTCTTGCTTTTTTTTTTTTTTTGTACAGTTCTTCTGTGTATTCTTGCCACCTCTTCTTAAGATCTTCTGCTTCTGTTAGGTCCATACCATTTCTGTCCTTTATCGAGCCCATCTTTGCATGAAATGTTCCCTTGATATCTCTAATTTTCTTGAAAAGATCTCTTGTTTTTCCTATTCTGTTGTTTTCCTCTATTTCTTTGCATTGATCGCTGAGGAATGCTTTCTTATCTCTCCTTGCTATTCTTTGGAACTCTGCATTCAGATGCTTATATCTTTCCTTTTCTCCTTTACTTTTCACTTCTCTTCTTTTCACAGCTATTTGTAAGGCCTCCTCAGACAGCCATTTTGCTTTTTTGCATTTCTTTTCCATGGGGATGGTCTTGGTCCCTGTCTCCTGTACAATGTCACAAACCTCCGTCCAGAGTTCATCAGGCACTCTATCACATCTAGACCCTTAAATCTATTTCTCACTTCCACTGTATAATCATAATGGATTTGATTTAGGTCATATCTGAATGGTCTGTGGTTTTCCCTACTTTCTTCAATTTAAGTCTGAATTTGACAATAAGGAGTTAGTGATCTGAGCCACAGTCAGCTCCTGGTCTTGTTTTTGCTAACTGTATAGAGCTTCTCCATCTTTGGCTGCAAAGAATATAATCAATCTGATTTCGGTGTTGACCATCTGGTGATGTCCATGTGTAGAGTCTTCTCTTGTGTTGTTGGAAGAGGGTGTTTGCTATGACCAGTGCGTTCTCTTGGCAAAACTCTATTAGCCTTTGCCCTGCTTCATTTCGTGCTCCAAGGCCAAATTTGCCTGTTACTCCAGGTGTTTCTTGACTTCCTACTTTTGCATTCCAGTCCCCTATAATGAAAAGGACATCTTTTTTGGGTGTTAGTTCTAAAAGGTCATGTAGGTCTTCATAGAACCATTCAACTTCGGATTCTTCAGCATTACTGGTTGGGACATAGACTTGGCTTACTGTAATATTGAATGGTTTGCCTTGGAAACGAACAGAAATCATTCTGTCATTTTTAAGATTGCATTTTCTTGATGAAAGTGAAAGAGGAGAGTGAAAAGGTTGGCTTGAAGCTCAACATTCAGAAAACGAAGATCATGGCATCTGGTCCCATTACTTCTTGGGAAATAGATGGGGAAACAGTGGAAACCGTGTCAGACTTTATTTTTTTGGGCTCCAAAATCACTACGGATGCTGATTGCAGCCATGAAATTAAAAGACGCTTACTCCTTGGAAGGAAAGTTATGACCAGCCTAGATAGCATATTAAAAAGCAGAGACATTTCTTTGCCAACCAAGGTCCGTCTAGTCAAGGCTATGGTTTTTCCCGTGGTCATGTATGGATGTGACAGTTGGACTGTGAAGAAAGCTGATCGCTGAAGAATTGATGCTTTTGAACTGTGGTGCTGGAGAAGACTCTTGAGAGTCCCTTGGACTGCAAGGAGATACAACCAGTCCATTCTAAAGGAGATCAATCCTGGGTGTTCATTGGAAGGACTTATGCTAAAGCTGAAACTGCAATACTTTGGCCACCTCATGCGACGAGTTGACTCATTGGAAAAGACTCTGATGCTGGGAGAGATTGGAGGTGGGAGGAGACGGGGACGACAGAGAATGAAGTGGTTGGATGGCATCACCGTCTCGATGGACATGAGTTTGAGTGAACTCCGGGAGTTGGTGATGGACAGGGAGGCCTGGCGTGCTGTGGTTCATGGGGTCACTAAGAATCGGACACGACTGAGCAACTGAACTGAACTGAACTGAACTGTCTTGCTGGGGCATCTCTTCCCTTGGTGGGGAATCTCCTCACAGCAGCTCCAGCAGCCTTTTGAAGGAGGTCACCATTATCTTCATTACCTCCATCATTGTTTGGCCTCAGGTCAAATAACAGGGAGGGAACACAGCCCTGCTCATAACAGAACATTGGATTAAAGATTTACTGAGCATGGCCCCGCCCATTAGAATAAGATCCAGTTTCCCCCTCAGTCAGTCTCTCCCATCAGGAAGCTTCCATAAGCCTCTTATCCTTATCCATCAGAGGGCAAACAGAGTGAAAACCACAAACAGAGTGAAAGCTAACCAATATGATCACATGGACCACAGCCTTGTCTAACTCAATGAAACTATGAGCCATGACATGTAGGGCCACCCAAGACAGACAGGTCATGGTGGAGAGTTCTGACAAAACGTGTTCCACTGGAGAAGGGAATGGCAAACCACTTCAGCATGCTTGCCTTGAGAACCCCATGAACATTATGAAAAAGCAAAAAGATAGGACACTGAAAGATGAACTCCCAGGTTGGTAGGTGCCCAATATGCTACTGGAGATCAGTGGAGAAATAACTCCTTTTCCAAAGGAAAAACAACACCAGTTGCGAATGTGACCGGTGACAGAAGTAAAGTCCGATCCTGGAAAGAGCAATACTGCATAGGAACCTGGAATGTTAGGTTCATGAATCAAGGCAAATTGGAAGTGGTCAAACAGGAGATGGCAAGAGTGAACATTGACATTTTAAGAATCAGTGAACTAAAATGGACTAGAATGGGTGAATTTAACTCAGATGAACATTCTATCCACTACTGTGGGCAAGAATTCCTTAGAAGGAATGGAGTAGCCATCATAGTCAACAAAAGAGTCTGAAATGCAGTACTTGGATGCAATCTCAAAAATGAGAAAATGATCTCTGTTTGTTTCTAAGGCAAGCCATTCAATATCACAGTAATCCAAGTTTATGCCCCGACCAATAATGCTGAAGAAGCTGAAGTTGAACAGATCTATGAAGACCTACAGGACCTTCTAGACACCCAAAAAAGATGTCCTTTTCAGTATAGGGGACTGGAATGCAAAAGTAGGAAGTCAAGAAAACCTGGAGTAACAGGGAAATTTGGCCTTGGAATACAGAATGAAGCAGGGCAAAGGCTAATAGAGTTTTGCCAAGAGAACGCACTGGTCATAGCAAACACCCTCTTCCAACAACACAAGAGAAGACTCTACACATGGACATCACCAGATGGTCAACACCGAAATCAGATTGATTATATTCTTTGCAGCCAAAGATGGAGAAGCTCAATATAGTCAGCAAAAACAAGGCTGGGAGCTGACTGTGGCTCAGATCATGAACTCCTTATTGCCAAATTCAGACTTAAATTGAAGAAAGTAGGGAAAACCACTAGACCATTCAGGTATCACCTAAATCAAATCCCTTATGACTACACAGTGGAAATGACAAATAGATTCAAGGGATTAGATCTGATAGAGTTCCTGAAGAACTATGGACGGAGGTTCATGACATTGTACAGGAGGCAGTGATCAAGACCATCCCCAAGAAAAAGAAATGCAAAAAGGCAAAATGGTTGTCTGAGGAGGCCTTACAAATAGCTATGAAAAGAAGAGAAGTGAAAGGCAAAGGAAAAAAAGAAAGATATACCCACTTGAATGCAGAGTTCCAAACAATAGCAAGGAGGGATAAGAAAACCTTCCTCAGTGATCAATGCAAAGAAATAGAGGAAAACAATAGAATGGGAAAAACTAGAGATCTCTTCAAGAAAATTAGAGATACAAAGGGAACATTTCATGCAAAGATGAGCTTAATAAAGGACAGAAGTGGTATGGACCTAACAGAAGCAGACGATATTAAGAAGAGGTGGCAAGAATACACAGAAGAACTATACAAAAGAGATCTTCATGGCCCAGATAATCATGAAGGTGTGATCAATCACCAAGAGCCAGACATCCTGGAATGCAAAGTCAAGTGGACCTTAGGAAGCATCAGGAAAGATTAAAGGTGGGAGGGGAAGGGGACGACAGAGGATGAGACGGTTGGTTGGGATCACCGACTCAATGGACATGAGTTTGAGTAAACTCCAGGAGTTGGTGATGGACAGGGAGGCCTGGCGTGCTGCAGTCCATGGGGTCACAAGGAGTTGGACATGACTGAGTGACTGAACTGAACTGAAACATTGTGATTCCACTTAATTTTTATCTGGGAAAGAATTCACCCATTTTTAATTGAAAATATTGATATAACATGTAATACCCTGAGTCAGGACAGCTGGTTGCTAGTTTTGCCATTGAGACTTTATATTTCAGCACCTTAGATTCTCATTTATATGTGGGGATAAAACTAGATTCTTTGCTTTCTATAAAGATCAAATGAGTTGATGCTTATTAAAGGTCTTTGAAAAACTAGGAGATACAATACCAACACAAATGTGGTGTTTGTAGCATGATGCTGACTAGGTGTTACCTATTTAACAAAAGCTATTCAGTGGTTCAGTGGTTAAGTAAGAATCCACCTGCAAATGCAGGAGACACAGGTTTGATTCCTAGGTTGGGAAGATGCCCTGGAGAAGGAAATGGCAACCCACTCTAGTATTCTTCCCTGGGAAATCACATGAACAGAGTTTGGCAGGCTACAGTTCATGGGGTCACAAAAGAGTCAGACACACCTTTACAAACTGTTGCTGCTGCTAAGTTGCTTCAGGCGTGTCTGACTCTGTGCAACCCCATTGTTCGCAGCCCACCAGGCTCCCCATCCCTGGGATTCTCCAGGCAAGAGTACTGGAGTAGGTTGCCATTTCCTTCTCCAATGCATGAAAGTGAAAAGTGAAAGTGAGGTCGCTCAGTTGTGTCCGACTCTGCGACCCCATGGACTGCAGTCTACCAGGCTCCTCCATCCATGGGATTTTCCAGGCAAGAGTACTGGAGTGGGGTGCCATTGCCTTCTCCACCTTACAAACTAAGCACCAACAAATCCCATAGTGATGCTGCAAGCTAACCCTTAGCCTATTTTCCTTCACAATATCAAGAACATTGGAGACTATGCAGACTCTGTGACTAGAATGTTGATCTGTAGTTTTGAAAAATCTCTGTTCTTATTTTTCCAATGCATTTGCTTTAGCAGCTTCCCAGGTGGCACAAGTGGTGAGAATCTGCCTACCAATACAGGAGACACAGGAAGCGCAGGTTCAAACCCTGGGTTGAGAAGGTCCCCTGGAGGAGGAAATGGCACCCCAATTCAGCACTCCTGCCTGGAAAATTCCATAGGCAGAGAAGTTTGGAGGGCTACAGTCCAGGGGGTCCCAAAGAGCAGACATGACTAAGCACAACAACTAACAGCAGCAAAACTCTTTTTTTTTTCAGTGAAGCTCATGTGGAATAACATTATATTTAAAAACAAAAGAGAGAACAAAAGATATTGAACCACCTAAAATAGGAGGGGAGGTCCACTGATACAAGCTGACCCTCCTGCCCAAGCCACCCCTGGTACACCTCTGTAGAATCCACGGCTCAGCTAGTCAGAGTTGAATGACTCCTTTATTTGTGATCACAAATAATAAATATTTTTATTATTTTAAAAATTATTCTAAATATAATTATATACAATGCTTTTCAATTTTTTTCAAGAGACAGTGTGGGTCACTTGGAAATTTTTAGTGACATTTTAATTTTAATTAAATGTTTACTTGTCAATTAATTGATTTCAATTTTGTCCTTCTTAACAGCCTGAATTTTGATCTGAGGAATCACTTTTTCTCCTTTGCAAGAAATAATGACAGGTCCAAAAACAGAGGTGACTGACTGCTTCAGATAAAAGATGTTCAGGTAACTCACTCTAAGTCAATCAGACTTTTTCTTTTAAATCTCAAAATTTTGACAAAAATAACAGTAAAGTATATTCATCTGGATGATGAATCCAAATAGGTCTCTGGAACCTCAGGCTGTTAAGCAAGAAATTTTGGGCCAAATTAGCTCCTGTTGTGTCTGACTTATTTCCTAGCCTTATATCCAGCATTCGTAACCATTCTATAAGCTCCTTTTTATCCCCCTGAGTAAATATCTTTTGTTTAACTTAACCAGACATTTTGCTTGAAAAACAAAAACAAAAACTCTAGCTAAATTTATATCCTCAATAACCTTCCATTTATACTAGACTACATTTAACTAGATAAACTCTTATCAAAGAACCATCCATGTAACTATAATATATTCTGCCATATGCTTATCATAATGCTGATGTTGGGCAGAGAATTTGACATATATTTTCCAATTTAGGTGCCACAAAATATAGTGAACAGATATTATTTTCTCAGTTTTATGGATGAACAAAGTCAGGGTTGAACAAGTCATACAACTTTTCTAAGCTCATGTAGCTAGAGAACAGAGTAGAAGTTCAGTTCAGTTCAGTTCACTCGCTCAGTCGTGTCCGACTCTTTGCGACCCCATGAATCACAGCACGCCAGGCCTCCCTGTCCATCACCAACTCCCGGAGTTTACCCAAACTCATGTCCATTGAGTCGGTGATGCCATCCAGCCATCTCATCCTCTGTCGTCCCCATCTCCTCCTGCCCCAATCCCTCCCAGCATCAGGGTCTTTTCCAATGAGTCAGCTCTTCGCATCAGGTGGCCAAAATATACAAATTCGAAGATCAATTAGTTTGGCTTCTCAACTCTGCTTCTTTCATCTTATACACTCCATCATGAGTTGAATTATGGCTGATGACCTGTTTCGCTCAATGTCTTGATTTTACTTTCGGGTTGTTACAGTATTCATTCTAGTTATGGAGATAATAAAATATGATATTAATTAGAGGATAAATTTATTTGCATTTCTATGTTGAGAAGGATGTATGAATGTAAATACATACTTAAAACAGTGCTGTTGAAAGAGTAAGAACAACAGCTAGAAGACATCACATTTTACATTACCTCCTATATATACTCTTAGCCAAAATGCACCTCAGCTAAACATTTATTGATTAAGCATCATTCACCTCTACTGGAGTTCAGAAAGTACCTTGGTGTTTTATTAGTAATTCTGCTGATATAAACAAAATCATGTTTGGTCTCAGCCTTCAGACAGGAATATTTCATTCATTTCCTTTGAGGTTTTGGCACATATCTGGAATTTCAGGTGTAGTCTAATTTTAACTCTAGATCTTTACTTATTGTGATTGAGGAAACATAATACTATGGACAGAAAGAAATCACCCAAAATGTTAGGGTATGATATGTGTTAAGATTTGATTTGAAATTTGTCTCACCAACTGTCTTACCTCATGCACAAATCACGACATAGAGTGTTCATCTTCCAAATATTAAAAATATATATTTTGTGAAAAACGCACCTGCATGTAACACATTTTTAACATTAAACCTAGCAGAATTACCTACATACACACAAAATAAAATAGAATATTTGTGTGCACCTGTGTATACGCATGGGGTTCCCCAGATGGCTCAGTGGGAAAGAATCCACCTGCCAATGCAGGAGACGCAGAAGTGCACTGAAATAAACTAGCGAAGGGTGCAAAAAGGAGCATTCCAGGAGAAACAGAAAAGACCTTCACATTAAAAAAAAATTCCATTAGTCAGTACTACCCAATAGTGAGCAAATGGAGAGGGCACCACGAGAGGAGTCAGACAGGGGCCACTCATCCATGGCCTTGACCACCTGCTGGGTTTTATTCTAAGTGCAAGGGGAGGCTAATCAGGAAAGTGAGAAGGTATAATTCATGTTTTTATGTCTACTCTAACTGCTGGGTAGAGAATGGACTGGAAAAAAATACCAGGTTATTGCAATAGCACTGACAAAAATAGTGCTTCTTTAGACTAGGTGGGCGGAGAAGGCAATGGCAAGCCACTCCAGTACTCGTGCCTAGAAAATCCCATGGATGGAGGAGCCTGGTAGGCTGCAGTCCATGGGGTCGCTAAGGGTCGGACATGACTGAGCGACTTCACTTTCACTTTCCACTTTCACACATTGGAGAAGGAAATGGCAACCCACTCCAGTGTTCTTGCCTGGAGAATCCCAGGGATGGGGGAGCCTGGTGGGCTTCCATCTATGGGGTCACACAGAGTTGGACACGACTGAAGTGACTTAGCAGCAACAGCAGACGAGGTGGGAGTGATAGAGATGGAGACAAATGGCAGGAGAAATGGAGGTAGGAAGCGAGAGAAGAGGAAAAGAAACGGTTTTCTTGCTTGTAGCAAGTAAAATAACTTTCGTGCAGCTTTATATTAATAATTCATTCTTATGTGCATGCCTATCAGACAGAAGAATAAGGAAGTAAAAACATAACCCAAATTCTACCTCCCTGAATCAGACACCTTTCTCCACACTCAGTCACAAAGAAACATTTGCAAACACTCACAAAGACACACAAGATAATATTAGATACAGATTTCCCCACTTTGCTTTGTTCATCCCGATTACCTTATATACCTCTGACTCATTTGTATTAGGTACATAGTTGTACCATCTGGATGTATTGCAATTGATTCATTCCTTCCCCATAGATGGCTTTTAGCTTTATTGATAGGTTTTTATCACTAAAAATAATGCTATTTTAAATATCTTTAATATATATTGCTGTGTTTTTTCTTTTTTTATTTTATTTTTTTTAAGTAATTAATTTTTTATTGGAGGCAAATTATTTTACAATATTATATTGGTTGGTTTTGCCATATATTGACATGAATTCACCCCGGGTTTACATAAGTTCCCCCTCCTGAACCCCCCTCCCACCTCCCTCCTCCCTTTATCCTCCCTCTGGGTCATCCCCGGACGCCAGCCCGGAGCATCCTATAACATGCATCGACCCTGAACTAGTGATTCGTTTCACATATGACAACATACGTGTTTCAATGCCATTCTCCCAAATCATCCCACCCTCACCCTCTCCCACAGAGGCCCAAAGACTGTTCTGTACATCTGTGTCTCTTTTGCTGTCTCGTATACAGGGTTATCATTTGCATCTTTCTAAATTTCATATATATGCGTTAGTATACTGTATTGGTGTTTTTCTTTCTGACTTACTTCACTCTGTATAATAGGCTCCAGTTTCATCCACCTCATTAGAACTGATTCAAATGTATTCTTTTTAATGGCTGAATAATACTCCATTGTGTATATGTACCAAAGCTTTCTTATCCATTCGTCTGCAGATGGACATCTAGGTTGCTTCCATGTCCTGGCTATTATAAACAGTGCTGCAATGAACATTGGAGTACATGTGTCTCTTTCAATTCTGGTTTCCTCGGTGTGTATGCCCAGGAGTGCGATTGTTGGATCATATGGCAGTTCTATGTCCAGTTTTTTGAGGAATCTCCACACTGTTCTCCATAGTGGCTGTACTAGTTTGCATTCCCACCAACAGTGTAAGAGGGTTCCTTTCTCTCCACATCCTCTCCAGCATTTATTGCATGTGGACTTTTGGATAGCAGCCATTCTGACTGGTGTGAAATGGTATCTCATTGTGGTTTTGATTTGCATCTCTCTGATTATGAGGGATGTTGAGCATTTTTTCATGTGTTTGTTAGCCATCTGTATGTCTTCTTTGGAGAAATGTCTGTTTAGTTCTTTGGCCCATTTTTTGATTGGGTCATTTATTTTTCTGGAATTGAGCTGGAGGAGCTGCTTGTATATTTTGGAGATTAATTCTTTATCAGTTGCTTCATTTGCTATTATTTTCTCCCATTCTGAAGGCTGTCTTTTCACCTTACTTATAGTTTCCTTTGCTGTGCAGAAGCTTTTGATTTTAATTAGGTCCCATTTGTTTATTTTTGCTTTTATTTCCAATATTCTGGGAGGTGGGTCTTGGAGGATCCTGCTGTGATTTATGTCGGAGAGTGTTTTGCCTACGTTCTCCTCTAGGAGTTTTATAGTTTCTGGTCTTACATTTAGCTCTTTAATCCATTTTGAGTTTATTTTTGTGTATGGTGTTAGGAAGTGTTCTAGTTTCATTCTTTTACAAGTGGCTGACCAGTTTTCCCAGCACCACTTGTTAAAGAGACTGTCTTTTCTCCATTTTATATTCTTGCCTCCTTTGTCAAAGATAAGGTGTCCATAGGTGCATGGATTTATCTCTGGGCTTTCTATTTTGTTCCATTGATCTATATTTCTGTCTTTATGCCAGTACCATACTGTCTTGATGACTGTGGCTTTGTAGTAGAGCCTGAAGTCCGGCAGGTTAATTCCCCCAGTTCCATTCTTCTTCCTCAAGATTGCTTTGGCTATTCAAGGTTTTTTGTATTTCCATACAAATTGTGAGATTATTTGTTCTAGTTCTGTGAAATCCTGGGCCATAAATCTAGCCTTGGTAAATTCAAAAAAATTGATATCATTCCAAGCATCTTTTCTGACCACAATGCAGTAAGATTAGATCTCAATTACGGGAGAAAAACTATTAAAAATGCCAACATATGGAGGCTGAACAACACGCTGCTGAATAATGAACAAATCATAGAAGAAATCAAAAGAGAAATCAAAATATGCATAGAAATGAATGAAAATGAAAACACAACAACCCAAAACCTCTGGGACACTGTAAAAGCAGTGCTAAGGGGGAAGTTCATAGCAATACAGGCACACCTCAAGAAACAAGAAAAAAGTCAACTAAATAACCTAACTACATCTAAAGCAACTAGAAAAGGAAGAAATGAAGAACCCCAGGGTCAGTAGAAGGAAAGAAATCGTAAAAATTAGGGCAGAGATAAATGCAAAAGAAACAAAAGAGACCATAGCAAAAATCAACACAGCCAAAAGCTGGTTCTTTGAGAAGGTAAATCAAATTGACAAACCACTAGCCAGACTCATCAAGAAACAAAGGGAGAAGAACCAAATCAATAAAATTAGAAATGAAAATGGAGAGATCACAACTGACAACACAGAAATATAAAGGATAATTAGAGAATACTATCAGCAATTATATGGCAATAAAATGAATAACCTGGAAGAAATGGACAAATTCCTAGAAAAGTACAACTTTCCAAAACTGAACCAGGAAGAAATACAAAATCTGAATAGACCCATCACAAGCACAGAACTAGAGGCTGTAATCAGGAATCTTCCAGCAAACAAAAGCCCAGGTCCAGACGGCTTCACAGCCGAATTCTACCAAAAATTTAGAGAAGAGCTAACACCTATTCTACTCAAACTCTTCCAGAAAATTGCTGAGGAAGGGAAATTTCCAAACTCATTCTATGAGGCCACCATCACCCTAATCGCAAAACCTGGTAAAGACTCCACAAAAAAAGGAAACTACAGGCCAATATCACTGATGAACATAGATGCAAAAATCCTTAACAAAATTCTAGCAATAAGAATCCAACAACACATTAAGAAGATCATACATCATGACCAAGTGGGCTTTATCCCAGGAATGCAAGGATTCTTCAATATCCGCAAATCAATCAACGTAATAGACCACATTAACAAACTGAAAAATAAAAATCATATGATTATCTCAATAGATGCAGAGAAAGCCTTCGACAAAATTCAACATCCATTTATGATAAAAACCCTCCAGAAAGTGGGAATAGAAGGGACATACCTCAACATAATAAAAACTATATATGACAAACCCACAGCAAACATTGTCCTCAATGGTGAAAAACTGAAAGCATTTCCCCTAAAGTCAGGAACAAGACAAGGGTGCCCACTCTCACCACTACTATTCAACATAGTTCTGGAAGTTTTGGCCACAGCAATCAGAGCAGAAAAAGACATAAAAGGAATCCAAATTGGAAAAGAAGAAGTAAAACTTTCACTGTTCGCTGATGACATGATCCTCTACACAGAAAACCCTAGAGACTCTACCAGAAAACTACTAGAGCTAATCAATGATTACAGTAACGTTGCAGGATATAAAATCAACACACAGAAATCCCTTGCATTCCTATACATTAATAATGAGAAAATAGAAAGAGAAATTAAGGAAACTATTCCATTCACTGTTGCAACGAAAAGAATTAAATACTTAGGAATATATCTACCTAAGGAAACAAAAGACTTGTACATAGAAAACTATAAAACACTACTGAAAGTAATCAAAGAGGACACTAGTAGATGGAGAAATATACCATGTTCATGGATTGGAAGAATAAATATTGTAAAAATGAGTATACTACCCAAAGTAATTTATACATTCAATGCAATCCCTATCAAGCTACCAACGATATTTTTCACAGAACTAGAACAAATAATCTCACAATTTGTATGGAAATGCTGTGTTAATTTCTATGTTAGAGATTCTCAGGAGTAGAACTGATGAACAAATAGTTCCATATTGCTTTCCAAAAAGCCTATTAAAATTCCCATTTCTGTTAGCAATATATGAGAATAAACTCCACACAAATCCACCAACCATCACTATTATTTGCTATTCTCTCTGGCCATCTACACCTTCTTCATATGTCGAAAAACTCTGTATAACTTCCTCTGTGCACCAAATACCGCAAAGCCAGACATTCAATGAGAACCTAGTGACATAAATACTGGATAATGTAAAGATTCCATTCTGGCAAGGGTGGGACGGATTCTGTCTAATTTGGAGAGACAACAATGGGAATAAAATTCCGGGGAACTCAACTCTGAGTTTGGCCATGTTAAATTTAAGAGCCCTTTGTCACTTCCAAGTAGAGATTTCCAGGAGGCACCTGAATATATGTTTAGAGTTGAGAGGAAAAGTGTAAACTAGACATGAAAAAGCCAAGGGATGGATGATATCTAAAGGTAAGGTAACAGAGGGGAGGAGTATATTGAGGACAGAGAAGAGACAGATATCAAGCCTGAACCTTGAGGAAACCCAAATTTAGAAGTTAATCTGGAGGAGAATCCAAGAAGCAATCACCAAGGAGAGGAGAGGTTAAGAAGGCCACTTTGAGTTTAGGAAAGATAACCACCACACATTCTTTTAGCAGACCCCATCCAATAAAGTTGGAAAGGTGTTCGCTGCCTGTGACCAAGAGAAGGTCTTGGAGAAGTTGGCAGAGAGCAGTTTCAGGTAAACTTTGGAGGAGAAAATAGAGTAAAGTGTATCAAGCAGGGGCTAGTGAAGGGCAGAAAGTGAACCACTGAAGGAAGGATTCATTGAAGGCATGTGCCTTTATCTCATCATCCCAAATCTTTAAAGTCCAGGAGACAGGATATACAGAGAACGAGTTTAGAGGAAAGTTCAGGTTAAAGGGATTCTTATTCTACGCAGCCTGGGTTTTTGGAGAAGAATACTGTGACAGGTGACCACGTGGCACCTACATGAGCATGGTTAATGGCATCATGATACAGTTCACCTCCTGGGCTCTTTTCAGCCCCACTGTGTCAGGCAAGATGAATCTGGGGTTTGCAAACCTGCCATGGGGTCAGAGAAGTTGAAAGAACAGCGAAGAGTGGAAGGTTCCTGTCAGGTCAAACATCTAGACCAGGATTTGGGTTACAAAAATAAGGCAGAATCTTGAAGAGATCTGTAATCTCAATGACAGCTGAAGAAAAGGCGGGTTTGAAGGAAAGGTAAGCTGGACCCTGGCCTGGCCCAAATAGTTTATATAGTCAGCTTTGCTCTAGAAGACATATGTGTTCCTAATAATCACCATGCTTGGGAAAACAGCACAATAAACCCTCAGGGCTTACTGGGAAAGTGAGGTTTGGAATAACACTCAAAAATTTTTCCCAGTGACACATAAAAATAAGTACTGGGACCCAGTTAAAATGCAAGCTTTATTTTATAAATGCTAAATGGTTAAGAAATATATAAATATGACAGTTTACCTTGAAAGTGACCTGAAATTTGTCTTTGGAAGTGGACACTGGAAGAGTTACAGCTGAGAGTTACTGGGGAGTAGTGCAAAAAGAAACAGTTAAAACTCAGATGAAGATGACAGTGATTCACAACACATGGGATAAAATGAGGCAGCTGAGAGCTGTTTGAGGCATTGCATGTATGTGTTTGTATACTCCTCCAAAGGCTCAGTTCTGCTTGGGGAAGTTTTCAGCATTCCCCTAGTGTTTCCTGCTCAAGAAATTGAGCATAAGCAAATGGAGCTAGGATTCATGCTCCAATTATTCCCTAATATATCAATCATGTTTTTAAAACAAGCATTATAGCAGAAACTGACCATACCATGAATTCACCAGCTACAAACAGTAGCAGACATCAGCAAAACAATTAGAGACAGCAATGGCTTAACCATGCATCAGCAGTTGTCAAGTGGGCATATTCACTGACCAGCAGTAGAGAATGGGGGTCTTTTCCCCCCAAGGCCATGTAGACTAACTTATTGGGTTTTTTGGTTTGTTTTTGTCTGTGTTGGGGAGATAAGATTTATTTCTATGTTTTCTCAATTTTTCTAGAATGATCCTGGTATAGAATAAAATCAAGATATACTTGACATATAACATTGCTTTATTGAGATATAATTGATGTATCAGTTCAATTCAGTTCAGTCACTCGGTTGTGTCCCCGTGGCCTGCAGTACACAAGACTTCCTTGTCGATCACCAACCCCCGGACTGTCAGGAAACATCTAACAGGCGGCTTCCTGTGTGCTGTTTTGGATCTGTCAGGAATTCTCTGCTGCTGCTGCTGCTGCTGCTGCTGCTGCTAAGTCGCTTCAGTCGTGTCCGACTCTGTGCGACCCCATAGACGGCAGCCCACTGGGCTCCCCCGTCCCTGGGATTCTCCAGGCAAGAACATTGGAGTGGGTTGCCATTTCCTTCTCTGTTCCTTATTAATTCCTGAATATTCAGGAATCAAGAGGAGAGGCTTGCCTCAGCCAGGGGCTGAGGAATCCAGGCATTTCCTTCGTTAGTTTTTCTATATGGTGATAAGTACCCTCTTCCTTATTATGAACCATATGGTAAAAGTGATTATTTACAACTCTCTCTCTTTAATATGGATCGCCTATGTTTTGTAAGTCTGGAATTTTAATCTTTATCTCTGCTGAAAATAGCTATCTTCTAAGACAGTGTAAATACCTACACAATGTTGATTAAAACGCCTTTGCTCCATCAGAGCTTTGGTCCCCGTGTCTTGCGTTCTCTCTCCCTCTCCCTGACTCTCTTTTTCAGGTTAATTCCTGGAGCGTAGAGGCTCTCTGTGTTCACTTTCCTGCCCGGGCTTCTAAGACCCTCTCGAGAAGGCATTCTGTGCCTTCACCCCATCGAGAGGGCACCTGAGGCCTTCGTGAACAGAGCAAGTCCCATGCCAGGGGCTTTATTGGCTTTCTGCGTAAACCAAGGAAGATCATCCTCTATTTCTCTCCTTTACTTTCTCGTCGGTCGACTCCGGACCACCAGGTTCCAGTCCATTAAAGGACCAACACCGGATCTTGCTCAAAGTCATGTCCATTGAGTTACTGATGCCATCCAACATTTTCGTCCCCTATCATCCCCTTCTCTTCCTGCCTTCAATATTTCCCAGCATCAGCGTATTTTCAGATGAATCAGTTCTTCACATCAGGTGGCCAAAGTATTTCAGTTTCAGCTTTATCATCAGTCCTTCTATGAATATTCAGGACTGATTTCCTTTAGGATGGACTAGTTGGATCTCCTTGCAGTTCAAGGGACTGTCAAGAGTCTTCTCCAACACCACTGTTCAAAAGCATCAGTTCTTCTGCACTCAACTTTCTTAACAGTCCAACTTTCACACCAATACATGACTACTGGGAGAACCATAGCTTTGACTAGACAGACCTTTGTTGGCAAAGTAATGTCTCTGCTTTTTAATATGCTGTCTAGGTTCAGTTCAGTTCAGTTCAGTCGCTCAGTCGTGTCCAACTCTCCACAACCCCATGAATCACAGCACGCCAGGCCTCCCTGTCCATCACCAACTCCTGGAGTTCACTCAAACTCAAATCCACAGAGTCAGTGATGCCATCCAGCCATCTCATTCTCGGTCGTCCGCTTCTCCTCTCGCCCCAAACCTTTCCCAGCATCAGAGTCTTTTCCAGTGAGTCAACTCGTCGCATGAGGTGGCCAAAGTATTGGAGTTTCAGCTTTAGCATCAGCCCTTCCAATGAACACCCAGGATTGATCTCCTCCAGAATGGACTGGTTGGATCTCCTTGCGGTACAAGGGACTCTCAAGAGTCTTCTCCAGCACCACAATTCAAAAGCATCAATTCTTCGGCGATCAGCTTTCTTCACAGTCCAACTCTCACATCCATACATGACCAAGGGAAAAACCATAGCCTTGACTAGACGGACCTTGGTTGGCAAAGTAATGTCTCTGCTTTTTAATATATTATCAAGGTTGGTCATAACTTTCCTTCCAAGGAGTAAGCGTCTTTTAATTTCATGGCTGCAATCAGCATCTGCAGTGATTTTGGAGCCCAAAAAATAAAGTCTGACACTGCTTCCACTGTTTCCCCATCTATTTCCCATGAAGTGATGGGACCAGATGCCATGATCTTTGTTTTCTGAATGTTGAGCTTCAAGCCAACCTTTTCACTCTCCTCTTTCACTTTCATCAAGAGGCTTTTGAGTTCCTCTTCACTTTCTGCCATAAGGGTGGTGTCATCTGCATATCTGAGATTGTTGGTATTTCTCCCAGCAATCTTGATTCCAGCTTGTGCTTCTTCCAGCCCAGCATTCCTCATGATGTACTCTGCATATAAGTTAAATAAGCAGGGTGACAATATACAGCCCTGACGCACTCCTTTTCCTATTTGGAACCAGTCTGTTGTTCCATGTACAGTTCTGACTGTTGCTTCCTGACCTGCATACAGGTTTCTCAAGAGGCAGGTCAGGTGGTCTGGGATTCCCATCTCTTTCAGAATGTTCCACAGTTTATTGTGATCCACACAGTCAAAGGCTTTGGCATAGTCAATGAAGCAGAAATAGATGTTTTCCTGGAACTCTCTTGCTTTCTCCATGATCCAGCGGATGTTGAAATTTGATCTCTGGTGCCTCTGCCTTTTCTAAAACCTGCTTGAACATCTGGGAGTTCACGGTTTACATACTGCTGAAGCCTGGCTTGGAGAATTTTGAGCATGACTTTACTAGCGTGTGAGATGAGTGCAATTGTGCGGTAGTTTGAGCATTCTTTGGCATTGCCTTTCTTTGGGATTGGAATGAAGACTGACCTTTTCCAGTCCTGTGGCCACTGCTGAGTTTTTCAAATTTGCTGGCATATTGAGTGCAGCACTTTCACAGCATCATCTTTCAAGATTTGAAACAGCTCAACTGGAATTCCATCACCTCCACTAGCTTTTTTCGTAGTGATGCTTTCTAAGACCCACTTGACTTCACATTCCAAGATGTCTGGCTCTAGGTCAGTGATCACGTTATCGTGACTATCTTGCTCGTGAAGATCTTTCTTGTACAGTTCTTTTGTGTGCTTTCTAGGTTGGTCATAGCTTTTCTTCCAAGGAGCAAGCGTCTTAATTTCATGGCTGCAGTCACCGTCCACGGTGATTCTGGAGCCCCCAAAAATAGTCTTTCACTGTTTCTCCATCTTATTGCCATGAAGTGATGGGACTGGATGCCATGATCTTCGTTTTCTGAATGTTGAGTTTTAAGCCAGCATTTTCACTCTCCTCTTTCACTTTCATCAAGAGGCTCTTTAGTTCTTCTTTGCTTTTGGCCGTAAAGGTGGTGTCATCTGTGTATCTGAGATTACTGATATTTCTCTGGGCAATCTTCATTCCAGCTTGTGATTCATCCAGCCTAGCATTTTGCATGATGTACTCTGCATATTAGTTAAATAAGCAGGGTGACAATATACAGCCTTGACATACTCCTTTTCCAATGTCGAACCAGTCTGTTGTTCCATGTCCAGTTTCTGTTGCTTCTTGACCAGCATACAGATTTCTCATTAGTCAGGTAAGATGGTCTGGTATTCCCATCTCTTTCAGAATTTTCCACAGTGTGTTATGATCCACACAGTCAAAGGCTTTAGCATAGTCAATAAAGCAGAAATAGATGTTTTTCTGGAATTCTCTTGCTTTTTCGATGATCCAATGGATGTTGGCAATTTGATCTCTGGATGTAAATCCAGCTTGAATATCTGGAAATTCACACTTCATGTACTGTTGAAGCCTGGCTTGGAGAATTTTCAGCATCACTTTGCTAGCATGTGAGATGAATGCAACTGTGTGGGAGTTTGAACATTTTTTTTCATTGTCCTTCTTGGGGATTGGAATGAAAATTGAGCTTTCTAGTCCTGTGGCCACTGCTGAGTTTTCCAAATGTGTTGGCATATTGAGTGCAGCACTTTCACAGCATCATCTTTCAAGATTTGAAATAGGTCAGCTGGAATTCCATCACCTCCACTAGCTTTGTTAGTAGTGATGCTTCCTAAGGACCACTTGACTTCACATTCCAGGATGTCTGACTCCAGGTGGGTGATCACACCATTGTGCTTATCTGAGTCATGAGGATCTTTTTTTATAGTTCTTCTGTGTAGTCTTGTTCACGGTGTACAACATAATGATTTGATATATGTATATATTGCAAAATGATTATACCACAATACGGTTAGTTAATATAGTTAATATATCTATCACTTTATATTGTGTGTGTGTGTGAGCAGTAAGAAATTTTAAGACCTACTTTCTTAGCAACTTTCAAATGTATAATGCAGTATCAAGCAATAGAGGTCTCAAACAGTGGCACTGTAGCAGAACACACATGTAATTTTTTCCAAGGTTGTACAGAAAGTCAAAGATAAAACAAAAAATGTAATTTAACCCTCCTTAGCTACAATCTAATTTTATATCCTTCTACATGCATTACCAAGTTCATGTTCTCCAGAGAGGTTTTGGGTTCTCTCCTGCAATCCTGTTTTTAGCTTTCAGTTTTGCTAGAATTCTATAGCCAGTGCACAAAAGTAGGACATATTGTGCCAAAAACAAAAAGAATAGTTCTGTTCTTATATCACCTAAAGGCACAAATAACACAGGCAAAGAAAATGAAATAGTTATGTAGTAGCAAATAGCATAAATATAATTATCTTTAGACTGGGCACTTGAAAGACAATGTCTCAGGAGAGAAAGTAAATGATTAGCAAATACTAACTGGAGACTTGTGTTGTGTCCAGAGGAACCTTCTCTCTTACAGAAAAATGATGGTAGCAGCACAGAATCAATAATCCCTTTCTCTTTCTCCTTTCCTCCAGCTTTGGAATACTCAGCCTGGATCTGGTTCTAGACACTTCCAGGTACTAATATTGATGGCCAGCCCAAGAGCATTTAAGGTCTGTGCCCTCCCATGGTTATAGACTTACTGACAAAGGACTGAATATTAAGAATTTTCAAGATTCAATAGAATTATCAGTATTGGTATGAAAACCAGAGAAAATGATGATAATCTTCAATATTTACATCATGCTTTACAGTTTCAAGATTTTCTTACCTCTATTTTTTAATGTGACCATCACAAAACATGTGAGTAAGATATGGTATACTCTGCATCTTGCCCAAAAAATATTGAGACTTGCCTCTGGGTACTGAACTCTGAGTTGCAAAGCTAGACACTAATTCCAGGAGGCCTCATGGATCCCTTCTCACTTTCTAAACCACACCACCCACTGTAACTATTCATAAAGCTCATCTTGCATACTTGCCTACTCAGCATCCATCTGAATTTACAAATACTCTGGACTATAAAACTATTAACTTTTGTACGGCCTTCTAGTACATTTAATTATTTCATGCAGTTGTAATTTTATAGTATATCTCTGTTGATATAGTATATATATATATAATTTTATGTAATATAAATAGTATTAATTTTATGTGTTCTATGTACCATTCATTGGAGAAGGAAATGGCAACCCACTCTAGTGTTCTTGCCTGGAGAATCCCAGGGACGGGGGAGCCTGGTGGGCTGCTGTCTATGGGGTCGCACAGAGTCGGACACGACTGAAGCGACTTAGCAGCAGCAGCAGCATGTACCATTCATAATTATTTTTTCTAATGTTTCCATCATATTGAAGCTAGCATATTTTCTTGCAATTTCTCTACTGTTAGACACTATGGCTACTTCTATTCATTACAGCTTTTTTTTATTTTCTCATTTTCAAAAGATTCTGTGAATAATTTCACAAACAATACTCTTTCCTTCCTTTTTATTATCTCCTTGGGATACATGTCTAGTTATTTTCCTAATTTAAAATAGCACATATAATTTTTATAGTTTTTAAGTGTGTGCATATTAAGTAGCTTCTTTGCAACCCTAAGGACTGTAGTCTGCCATGCTCCTTTTTCCATGGGATTCTCCAGACAAGAATACTAGAGTGGGTTGCTATGCCCTTCTCCAGAGGATCTTCCTAACCCAGGGACTGAACTCACATCTCAAACGTGTCTTGAATTGCCAGGCAGGTTCTTTACCTAGTGTCACCTGGGAAGCCCTGTATCACTAAATATCTTCCCAAAAGTATTGAACTAATTTACATCATATACAGCAATATATAAAAATTGCAAGTGTACTGTTCATTGTGTATGCTTCCCTTCCATAACCCAATAGATAAAAATTAATTTAATTCACCAAACATATATTCAAAATGAACTATTAGCCATGTATTTTGCTAGACCCTGGAAAGGCAAAGGTGAGTAATAAAAGCACACAGCTTGTTCTCAAAGCATTCTGGATAATTTGCCACAAGTAATTCCAGAGACTCGGCAGGCAGGAATTATGTCCAATCAGAACACATATGTGTTTAGTGTTTAGTGAACAAATTATTTTAATAGGATTTGAGTGGTGATGTATCTTCCAGTTTTGGGTGATTCCATCTTGAGTATGTTATTCTTACTCAGCTGTCAACACCCTCATGAAGAGACCATAATCATTTGTTTATGTTCCACATCAAACTTAAGAAAAAACAGATTCATCAGCTCTTCTTCGTGTATTTCCCAGATGAATCCATTGATTTGGAGCACAGGCAGTATATCTTCAAATTTCCAGGTAAGAGATGTAATAAATCTTTTATGGCTCTTTCTTTACACCAGAAAAAGCATGTCTATGAGGAAGAAACACTGGAGCAGAATTAGAAAATTCTTTTTAGTCCTATATCTGCCACTAAGTATGTGACCTATGGTTAGATATCTAATTAGTTTGTCTTATGAATAAAGTGATGAAAAAGTATTTTTTCTGTCTACTTGATGACTATCCTAATTTGACTGATTCTCATCAAAACCTATCAGTAGCTCCCTATTGGAGGCAGCTCCATTTTAAGATTTCCCTAATCAGTTCAGTTCAGTTCAGTTCAGTCACTCAGTCGTGTCCGACGCTCCGCGACCCCATGAATCACAGCATGCCAGGCCTCCCTATCCATCACCAACTCCCGGAGTTCACTCAAACTCATGTCCACAGAGTCGGTGATGCCATCCAGCCATCTCATTCTCCGTCGTCCCCTTCTCCTCCCGCCCCCAACCTTTCCCAGCATCAGAGTCTTTTCCAGTGAGTCAACTCGTCGCATGAGGTGGCCAAAGTATTGCAGTTTCAGCTTTAGCATCAGTCCTTCCAATGAACACCCAGGATCGATCTCCCTTAGAATGGACTGGTTGGATCTCCTTGAGGTACAAGGGACTCTCAAGAGTCTTCTCCAACACCACAGTTCAAAAGCATCAATTCTTCGGTGATAAGCTTTCTTCACAGTCCAACTCTCACATCCATACATGACCACGGGAAAAACCATAGCCTTGACCAGATGGACCTTTGTTGGCAAAGTAATGTCTCTGCTTTTTAATATACTATCAAGGTTGGTCATAACTTTCCTTCCAAGGAGTAAGCGTCTTTGAATTTCATGGCTGCAATCAGCATCTGCAGTGATTTTGGAGCCCAAAAAATAAAGTCTGACACTGTTTCCACTGTTTTTCCATCTATTTCCCAAGAAGTGATGGGACCAGATGCCATGATCTTTGTTTTCTGAATGTTGAGCTTCAAGCCAACCTTTTCACTCTCCTCTTTCACTTTCATCAAGAGGCTTTTGAGTTCCTCTTCACTTTCTGCCATAAGGGTAGTGTCATCTGCATATCTGAGATTATTGCTATTTCTCCCAGCAATCTTGATTCCAGCTTGTGCTTCTTCCAGCCCAGCGTTCCTCATGATGTACTCTGCATAGAAGTTAAATAAGCAAGGTGACAATATACAGCCTTGACATACTCCTTTTCCTATTTGGAACCAGTCTGTTGTTCCATGAACAGTTCTGACTGTTGCTTCCTGACCTGCATACAGGTTTCTCAAGAGGCAGGTCAGGTGGTCTGGGATTCCCATCTCTTTCAGAATGTTCCACAGTTTATTGTGATCCACACAGTCAAAGGCTTTGGCATAGTCAATGAAGCAGAAATAGATGTTTTTCTGGAACTCTCTTGCTTTCTCCATGATCCAGCGGATGTTGAAATTTGATCTCTGGTGCCTCTGCCTTTTCTAAAACCTGCTTGAACATCTGGGATTTCACGGTTCACATATTGCTGAAGCCTGGCTTGGAGAATTTTGAGCATGACTTTACTAGCATGTGAGATGAGTGCAATTGTGCGGTAGTTTGAGTATTCTTTGGCATTGCCTTTCTTTGGGACTGGAATGCAGACTGACCTTTTCCAGTCCTGTGGCCACTGCTGAGTTTTCCAAATCTGCTGGCATATTGAGTGCAGCACTTTCACAGCATTATCTTTCAAGATTTGAAACAGCTCAACTGGAATTCCATCACCACCACTAGCTTTGTTCGTAGTGATGCTTTCTAAGGCCCACTTGACTTCACATTCCAAGATGTCTGGCTCTAGGTCAGTGATCACGTTATCGTGACTATCTTGCTCGTGAAGATCTTTTTTGTACAGTTCTTCTGTGTATTCTTGCCACCTCTTCTTAATATCTTCTGCTTCTGTTAGGTCCCTACCATTTCTGTCCTTTATCGAGCCCATCTTTGCATGAAATGTTCCCTTGGAATCTCTAATTTTCTTGAAGAGATCTCTTGTTTTTCCTATTCTGTTGTTTTCCTCTATTTCTTTGCATTGATCACTGAGGAAGGCTTTCTTATCTCTCCTTGCTATTCTTTGGAACTCTGCATTCAGATGCTTATATCTTTCCTTTTCTCCTTTGCTTTTCTCTTCTCTTCTTTTCACAGCTATTTGTAAGGCCTCCTCAGACAGCCATTTTGCTTTTTTGCATTTCTTTTCCATGGGGATGGTCTTGGTCCCTGTCTCCTGTACAATGTCACGAACCTCCGTCCAGAGTTCATCAGGCACTCTATCTATCAGATCTAGTCCCTTAAATCTATTCCTCACTTCCACTGTATAATCATAAGGGATTTGATTTAGGTCATACCTGAATGGTCTAGTGGTTTTCCCTACTTTCTTCAATTTAAGTCTGAATTTGGCAATAAGGAGTTCATGATCTGAGCCACAGTCAGCTCCTGGTCTTGTTTTTGCTAACTGTATAGAGCTTCTCCATCTTTGGCTGCAAAGAATATAATCAATCTGATTTCGGTGTTGACCATCTGGTGATGTCCATGTGTAGAGTTTTCTCTTGTGTTGTTGGAAGAGGGTGTTTGCTATGACCAGTGCGTTCTCTTGACAAAACTCTATTAGCCTTTTCCCTGCTTCATTCCGTGCTCCAAGGCCAAATTTGCCTGTTACTCCAGGTGTTTCTTGACTTCCTACTTTTGCATTCCAGTCCCCTATAATGAAAAGGACATCTTTTTTGGGTGTTAGTTCTAAAAGGTCTTGTAGGTCTTCATAGAACCGTTCAACTTCAGCTTCTTCAGCATTACTGGTTGGGGCATAGGCCTGGATTACTGTAATACTGAATGGTTTGCTTGGAAACGAACAGAAATCATTCTGTCATTTTTAATATTGCATCCAAGTACTGCATTTTGGACTCTTTTGTTGACCATGATGGCCGCGAGACACGCTGGCCCCGGCGGCACAGACATGAGAGACGCCAGCCCTGGCGCAACCGACCAGGCAAAGAGGCGCAGCCAAGAGGAGCTACCCCACGCCTGAGGCCAGGCCCAGCAGCCGAGAGGAGTTGCCCCACGTCCAACAGGGGGTGACTGCGTGGTCGCAGGAGGGCCGAGAGGATCTACTCTACGTTCAAGGTCAGGAGGGGCGGCCTTGAGGAGATACCCCTCACCCAAGGTAAGGTATAGCGGCTGCACTTTGCTGGAGCGGCTGTGAAGAGATTTTCCACTGCCAAGGTAAGAGAAATCCAAATAAGACGGTAGGTATTGCGAGGGGGCATCAGAGGGCAAACACACTGAAATCATAATCACAGGAAACTAGTTGATCTGATAACATGGACCACAGCCTAACGTGGTCCACTGGAGAAGGGAATGGCAAACCACTTCAGTATACTTGCCTTGAGAACCCCATGAACAGTAACAAAGGGCAAAATGATAGGATACTGAATGAGGAATTCCCCAGGTCAGTAGGTGCCCAGTATGCTGCTGGAGATCAGTGGAGAAATAACTCTAGAAGGAATGAAGGGATGGAGCAAAGGCAAAACCAATACCCAGTTGTGGATGTGACCAGTGATAGAAGCAAGGTCTGGTGCTGTAAAGAGCAATATTGCATAGGAACCTGGAATGTTAGGTCCATGAATCAAGGCAAATTGGAAGTGGTCAAACAGGAGATGGCAAGAGTGAACATAGACATTCTAGGAATCAGTGAATTAAAATGGACTGGAATGGGTGAATTTAACTCAGATGACCATTATATCTATTACTGTGGGCAGGAATCCCTTAGAAGAAGATTTCCCTAATACCACATCTTAATTCAGGCTTAATCACAATAATGGAGAACCAGTTCTTCAGTCAAGATTTAACTCCGCTAGCATCATCTTCATGGAGAAGGCAATGGCACCCCATTCCAGTACTCTTGCCTGGAAAATCCCATGGACAGAGGAGCCTGATGGGCTGCAGTCCATGGGGTCGCTAAGAGTCGGACACGACTGAGCGACTTCCCTTTCACTTTTCACTTTCACGCATTGGAGAAGGAAATGGCAACCCACTCCAATGTTCTTGCCTGGAGAATGCCAGGGACTGGGGAGCCTGGTGGGCTGCCATCTATGGGGTTGCACAGAGTCAGACACGACTGAAGCGACTCAGCAACAGCCGCAGCAGCATCTTCAAGAAGTCTTTCCTCCATAATTCCAGTCCACATTGGGTTTTTCCCCCTTCCACTCCACTCTAAGTATTTGATCATATCAAATTCAGCATTTCATGTGAACTACTTTAAATCATTCTTAAATTGCTTACTAATTTTATTTCTTCTCTTCCTTGTCCTTATATACTCCTTCTACCCCAAAGACCTAAACAGGCAATAAAGTTTTGTTCAATCATATAGGATATGCCCTCATACCAGAAACATATTAGGTACTCAAACAACACTTGCTTAAAAGTGATTGAAAGTAATCGAAGGACTCAAAATTTAAAGGAACTCAATGCTGGAGAAGAATGAACTGAAGGAAACAGAGGCTAACATTCTGCCTCCAATCTCCCCTCTTGGCATTTTTGGGTTCTCAAGCTATGCATCCATGGCAAGAGCATACAGAATCAAGCAGAAATCATCACAGGGAGAATTAAGAAGTGAACAGCAACCTTGGCAGTGCTGCACACATCAGGTTGGAATTATGGGTCAGCCCAGAGGAAGGGTAAACACTGAGGGCTCTAAATCAAAACATCCCCAAAGTGCAACAAAGTATAATTAAGGGCTATGTTTTCGAAGGGCAGACTATAGAAAAAACAGCCATGGCAAATCCTGAAACTCACTCTTGGTTGGATTAGGTGATTTTGCATTAGAACTAGAATGCTGAGAGAGATAGTTAAAAAAAATATTATAATACCAAAAGCCTCTTGATGAAAGTGAAAGAGGAGAGTCAAAAGGTTGGCTTGAAGCTCAAAATTCAGAAAACAAAGATCATAGCATCTGGTCCCATCACTTCATGGGAAATAGATGGAAAAACAGTGGAAACAGTGTCAGACTTTATTTTTTTGGGCTCCAAAATCACTGCAGATGCTGATTGCAGCCATGAAATTAAAAGACGCTTGCTCCTTGGAAGGAAAGTTATGACCAACCTTGATAGTATATTAAAAAGCAGAGACATTACTTTGACAACAAAGGTCCGTCTAGTCAAGGCAATGGTTTTTCCCGTGGTCATGTATGGATGTGAGAGTTGGACTGTGAAGAAGGCTGATCGCCGAAGAATCAATGCTTTTGAACTGTGGTGTTGGAGAAGACTCTTGAGAGTCCCTTATACTGCAAGGAGATCCAACCAGTCCATTCTAAAGGAGATCAATCCTGGATGTTCATTGGAGGGACTGATGCTAAAGCTGAAACTGCAATACTTTGGCCACCTCATGCGACGAGTTGACTCACTGGAAAAGACTCTGATGCTGGGAAAGGTTGGGGGCGGGAGGAGAAGGGGACAACGGAGAATGAGATGGCTGGATGGCATCACCGACTCTGTGGACATGAGTTTGAATGTACTCCGGGAGTTGGTGATGGACAGGGAGGCCTGGCGTGCTGTGATTCATGGGGTCGCGGAGAGTCGGACACGACTGAGCGACTGAACTGAACTGAACTGAACTGAAGAAGGATAATATTATCCACAGAAACCAATGCTTTTTTCCTTAAATCAAATCATAGATGTGTGCATGCTCAGTTGCTAAGTCATGTCCAACTCTTTGAGACCCTATGGACAGCTGTCCATGGGATTTTCCAGGCAAGAAAATAATTAATAATTATTAGTTATTAATCATAGATCAAATTTCCAACATTTGTTGGATCATAGAAAAGCAAGAGAATTCCAGAAATACATCTCCTTCTGCTTCATTGACTACATAAAAGCCTTTGACTGTGTCGATAACAACAAACTGGAAAATTCTTAAAGAGACAGGAATACCAGACCACTTTACCTGCCTCCTGAGAAACCTCTATGCGGGTCAGGAAGCAACAGTTAGAACTGGACATGGAACAACAGACTGGTTCGACATTGGGAAAGAAGTATGTCAAGGCTGTATATTGTCACCTTGCTTAGTTAACTTATATGCATAGTACATCATGCAAAATGCCAGACTGGATGAAGCACAGCTGTAATCAAGAAAGCACAAGCTGTAAACAAGATTGCCAGGAGAAATATCAATAACCTCAGATAAGGAGATGACACCACCCTTAGGGAAGAAACCAGAGAGGAACTAAAGAACCTCTTGATGAAAGTGGAAAAGGACAGTGAAAAAGCTGGCTTAAAACTCAACATTCAAAAAACGAAGATCATGGCATCTGGTCCCATTACTTCATGGCAAATAGATGGGGAAACAGTGGAAACAGTGACAGATTTTATTTTTTAGGCTCCAAAATCACTGCAAATGGTGACTGCAGCCATGAAATTAAAAGAAGCTTGCTCCTTGGAGGAAAGTTGTGACCAATCTAGACAGCATATTAGAAAGCAGAGACATTACTTTGCCAACAAAGGTCCATCTAGTAAAAACTTTGGTTTTTCTAGTAGTCATATATGAATGTGAGAATTGGACTATAAAGAAAGTTGAGCACCAAACAATTGATGCTTTTGAACTGTGGTGTTGGAGAAGACTCTTGAGAGTCCTTTGACTGCAGGGAGATCCAACCAGTCCATCCTAAAGGAAATCAGTCCTGAATATTCATTGGAAGGACTGATGTTGAAGCTGAAACTCCAATACTTTGGCTACCTGATGCAAAGAACTGAGTCATTTGAAAAGAACATGATGCTGGGAATGATTGAATGCGGAAGGAGAAGCAGATGACAAAGGATGAGATGGTTGGATGGCATCACCAACTCAATGGACATGAGTTTGAGTCAGCTCCAGGAGTTCATGATGGACAGGGAAGCCTGGTGTACTGCAGTTCATGGGATCGCAAAGAGTCAGACATGACTGATCAACTGAACTGAACTGAACTGAATTTATATAACAACAAATACACAATTTAAGTTATACCACTTGATGAGTTCATAAATGCATGAAAAGTGAGTGTCAATTGCTCAGTCATGTCCTACTCTTTGTGCCCCATGGACTGAGGCCCTCCAGGCTGCTCTGTCCATGGAATTCTCTAGGCAAGGATACTGGATTGGGTTACCATTCCCCTTTCCAGGGGATCTTTCCAAGCCAGGCATCAATTCTGGGTCTCCTGCATTGCAGGCAGATTCTTTACTATCTGAGCCACCAGGGAAGCATACTCTGTATAAATATCATGGTGATCATGAAAGAGAAACATTTCTGTTTCTTCATAAAGTTCCTTCATGATGCTTTCTTGTAAATTCCACCCACCTCCACTTCCAGGCAACCACTGAAATACTTTCCTCTATTATGGTTTAGTTTGACATGTTCTAGAATTTCTTATATAGAAAAATACAATATGTACTGTTTTGTGTCCTTTCTTTGTTATGTTCCTTTTAATAGCTTTTATCATCTGAGTATTGCAAAATTTGTTTTCCTGTTCAGTCACTGTTGGACATTTTGGCTGTTTCCAGTTTGGAGCTATTATAAGTAAAGCCACTGTGAACATTCATATACAAGTATTTTTATGATTTTTAAAAATTCCATTGGGTAAGTACCTGAGAATGGAACTACATTTGCATTCCCCTAGTGATAGGAGAAGGAAATGGCAGCCCACTCCAGTGTTCTTGCCTGGAGAATCCCAGGGATGGAGGAACCTGGTGGGCTGCCCTCTACGGGGTCACACAGAATCAGACACAACTGAAGCAACTTAGCAGCAGCAGCAGCGACTGATAATATTTAGCATTTTGTCTGGGACTAATCAACCAATAATAGAGCTTTTTTTCTGAAGAACTCCCTTTCCCATTTTTATTGGATTGTTTGACTTCTCATTAAATTGGAGAGATATATGTACTCTTGAGATATATGTACTTGGGATGTTTGCTTATTTTTTTCATTTCTTTAAGGTTGTCTTTCAAAGAACAACATTATTAATCATCAGGAAAATGCAGACCAAAACCACAACAAATAATCAGCTCACACATGTTAGAATGAGCATTGTCAAAAAACCAAAACACACACACACACAAACAAGAACTAGTTAGTGTTGGTGAGGGTGTGGAGAAAAGGAAACCCTTGTGCAATGTTAATGGGATTGCCAATTCATGCAGTCATTATGGAAACAGTATGGAGTTTTCTCAAAAAATTAAATTAAAAATTAAATTACCATATGATCCAGCAATTCCACTTCAGGGTATTTATCCAAAGTAAATGAAAATATCAACCTTAAAAGATATATGCACCCCCATCCTTACTGCATGGAGAAGGAAATGCCAACCCACTCCAGTATTCTTGTTTGGAAAATCCTATGGACAGAGGAGCCCGGTGGACTATAGTTCGTGGGATTGCAAAGAGTCAAACACGACTAAGCAACTAAGCACAAGGGTTCACAAGGGCTTCCTTGGTGGCTCAGATGGTAAAGAATCCACCTGCAATGTGGAAGACCTGGGTTCGATTCCTGGATTAGGAGGATACCCTGGAGGAGGGCTTAGCAACCCACCCCAGTGTTCTTGCCTGGAGAGTTCCCATGGACAGAAGAGCCTGGTGGGCTACAGTCCATGAGGTCACAAAGAGTCGGACACAACTGAGCGACTAAGCACATGCTTATTGCAACACTGTTTATAATATCCCAGACAAGGGTGGAAAATAAGTGTTCACATCTAAGGATGAATGGATAAAGAAAACGTGGTATATAGACATACAATAGAATATTATTCAGCCATAAAAATAGAAGAAAATTATGTCACTTGCAACAACACAGATAGACCTTGTAGGCTTATGCTAACGAAATATGTGAGAAAGATACAGACTGGATAATTTCACTAATATATAGACTCTCGAAACTCTCTGTACTCACAGATACAGAGAAGAGATTGGTGGCTAACAGAGGGGATTGAAGGAGTGGGCAAAAATGGGCACAGGTGGTCAAAAAATACAAAATTATAAACACATTCTGGGGGTGTAATGTTCAGCATGGTGACTATAAGTGACAATACTGTATTGCATATTCTAAAATTGCTTAAAAGCTATCACAAGAAACAAATTTATAGCTGTGTGAGGTAAAAGAGGATAACTAATTTGTTATGTTACTCATTTTTCAAGGTACTAAAATATGAAATCCTGCTGTACGCCTTAAACTAATACAATGTTATACAATCAATATATCTTAATAAAACTGAGGGAAAATAAACATCACGTAAGACGAGTTGACTCACTGGAAAGAGTCTGATGCTGGGAGGGATGGGGGTGGGAGGACATGGGGACGACAGAGAATGAGATGACTGGATGGCATCACTGACTCGATGGACATGAGTTTGAGTGAACTCCAGGAGTTGGTGATGGAGAGGGAGGCCTGGCGTGCTGTGATTCATGGGGTCGCAAAGAGTCGGACATGACTGAGAGACTGAACTGAACTGAACTGAATTTTAAAATAGAGGTCTAGATAATATAGATACAGGTTTAGATGTAAATACAGATTGAGTGAGTGAGTGAAGTCACTCAGTCGTGTCCGACTTTTTGCAACCCTATGGACTGTAGCCTACCAGGTTCCTCCATCCATGGGATTTTCAAAGCAAGAATACTGGAGTGGGTTGCCATTTCCTTCTCCAGGGGATCTTCCCAACCCAGAGATTGAACCCGGGTCTCCCTCATTGTAAGCAGAGGCTTTACCATCTGAGCCATGGTCTGAGCCACAAACAGACTGTATAGATTATAAAAAGAAAGTGAACGTGAAGTCGCTCAATCGTGTCCGACACTTTACGACTCCATGGACTGTAGCCTGCCAGGCTCCTCCATCCATGGGATTTTCCAAGCAAGAATACTGGAGTGGGTTGCCAGTTCCTTCTCCAGGGGATCTTCCCTATCCAGGGATCAAACCCTGGTCCCCCGCACCGCAGGTAGACTCTTTACCATCTGCGCCAGGAGGAACAGAGGAAAATATGTTTAATTGAAAAGGTAAAAAAGGGAGCAATATATGAAGAAACAGTAGCTGACAATTTTTCTAAACCATCTAAAGACCTTGAGTCACAATTTCAAAGACCTTTCTAAATCTCCAACAGGAAAAATACAAGGCGAATCATATCAAGGCATAGCATACTCAGACTAATAAAAAAGAAAAAGTTAAAGCACAACCAGAGATAGAGGAAACATTTCCTTCAGAGGAGTACTTATCAGACACAGAATAAATTTTCTACCTGAAACTGGAAGCCAAGAGACAGCAGAATGGCATTGTTTAAAGTGCAGTAAAAGGCTATGCTGTGTGCTGTGCTTAGTTGCTCAGTCACGTCCAATTCTTTGCGACCCTATGCCAGGCTTCTCCATCCATGGGATTCTCCAGGCAAGAATACTGGAATGGGTTGCCATGCCCTCCTTCAGGGGATCTTCCCAACCCATAGATTGAACCTAGGTCCACACATTGCAGGTGAATTCTTTATCGTCTGAGTCACCAGGGAAGCCCAATGAAATGCTATCAAATGATAATTCTATACCAGCTAGTATATCCTTTAAAAAATAGGAAATATGAAAGGTAAAATGAAGTTTGTACAATAAAATGCAAGAAAATCATCATGTTCTTGCAGTAGCAAAGATTTTTTAAGCAAGGCTACAAAACACTAACCATAAATAAGAGGAGGACTATGAATTGGACTACATTAAAATGAAGACTTCTATTCATCAAAAGGTATCATTAATGAGTAAAGATGCAAGACATGGGATGGGAGAAAGTATTTCCAACACATTTACTCAACTAACACTTATATCCAAATTTTGTAAAACTCACAAATCAACAACAAAAAGGTACACAATTGTCCAATAAATATAAAATATTATCCTCCCATTAAACATTGAGAAAATGGAAACTAAAATAACAGTGTAATACCACTACACACACTCAGCAGGATCCTTGAGTGGATAAATAAATATGTAGTATAGTATTTTAAAAAACAAAATACTATGCGGCAAATAAATGAGCAATATATTGCAATGTACATAATTGAATAATTCTCGTAGGCATAATATTGACTAAAAGAAGTCAAACAAAAAGAAGCATTAATGACTCCATATATAAACTTACACCAGGCAAAACCTATCCACAATAATGTTAAGTCAGATTAGTGGTAATTATGGCTGCTGCTGCTGCTGCTAAGTCACTTCAGTTGTGTCCGACTCTGTGTGACCCCATAGACGGAAGCCCACCAGGCTCCCCCGTCCCTGGGATTCTCCAGGCAAGAACACTGGAGTGGGTTGCCATTTCCTTCTCCAATGTGTGAAAATGAAAAGTGAAAGTGAAGTCGCTCAGTCGTGTCCGACCCTTTCCGACCCCACGGACTGCAGCCTACCAGGCTCCTCCATCCGTGGGATTTTCTAGGCAAGAGTACTGGAGTGGCTTGCCATTGCCTTCTCCAGGTAATTATGGCAGAGGACAGTATTAATTGGGTACTGGAATGAGGATGACTTCTGAGGACCTGGTCTTGTTCTATATTCCTATCTGATGTTTATTATATGGGTGTAGACATGTGCAAAACTTAATCAAGTTGTACATTACAATCTACTCCCAACATGTAGGGACTTCCCAAGATGGCTCAGCAGGTAAAGAATCTGCCTGCCAATGCAGGAGACACAGGAGATGTGGGTTCAATTGATGAGTTGGGAAGATCTCCTGGAGAAGGAAATGGCAACCCACTCCAGTATTCTTGCCTGGGAAATCCCGGACAGAGGAGCCTATCAGGTTACAGTCTACAGGGTTGCAGAGTCAGATAGGACTTAGCAACTGAGCACACACCCACACATACCTAACATGTATGTTTTGTTTTATTAATAATAAAAATTGCAAAAAAAGTGTAAAATATCCAATTTTAATATATTGTAATCCAACACAGTCATGCAACAGGGAAAGATTAAAGCAAGTAAAAGGAATTTGTCAAACACACATTCATTTCCTCTCTGAAGATAAAGTGAAGAAAATATGTCACAATAATAGAGGAGAATGATGTGAGAGTACTTTAGAAAATATTTCATATTATTTGTGAATACCATCCATTATCACTGTTTTCACAAAAGCAAATGTTATATCTATGAGATAATTCTTCATCCTCCTAAGCACTGACTGTCTAACTTTTCTGAAACTAATATTGATCTATTGAGTGCTTAGAATACATCAGACTCTACAAGAATTTTGAATGTACTACCCCAATTTAAAGTCTCAAAAACCCCATGAAACAGGTAAAAGTAATATTATTAGTGCCATTGAACATATGAGGAAACCCAAATTTAAACAGGCTTAGTAATTTGAGCAAAACCATACAGTAATATGCAGCAGAACTAGGTTCTTAGGGCAGTGCTTGTGAATGAGTGTATTGGAAGCACTTAGCCAATAATTGTGAAAACATCAAAAGGTTTCTAGATCTCATCTATGCCATGTATTTATTTATAACAAACCATCTTGCTTCTCAAAAGGAACCCTTAAAAATCTAATGCAAAGTTGGGATGAACTTGAACTGAGGATGATTATTACATAGTTCATTATTTTATATATATTCAATTTATATTAGCATACTGGTATCAGTAACTGTTTTGATTTCTGAATCTGTTGATTCATTCATTCTGCAACTATTCACTGATAATCTGTCATGTACTAGAACAAGGAATATGATGGCAAAAAACAGACAAAATTTCTCCTCTCACAGAGCTAACAATTAAGAGGAGAAGACAAGTAAGTCAGTAAATAAATGAGTTTAGAAAGTGATAAATGCTATTAGCAGACTGAAGGGTTAGAGGTTCCAGGCTATTTTAATGAGGATGCCTAAGGAAAAACTCCCCAGTGAGGCAACACAAATAACAATATGGAGCCAGCCAGGCAAAGGCCTGGAAAAATGCACCCCAAGAAGAGGAAGCAGCAGGTGCAAAGTGTCCTGCTGTGCGGGTTACATCTGAAGAACTCCAAGCAAACCAGGATGCCCAATCCATAATGACTATAATGTCCTTTAATATTCACGTTTTTAAAGTATTTGAATTGCATATAGAATATTGTCTGTCTTCATTCTGACTTAACTTCATTCAAGTTTGCCAGTATTATCAGCAATACTCAGGTTCTGCTATATTATAAGCAACTTAGCTCTGGCCCTAACCTTGTATACAACTAAGCAAAGCAAAAGTCCTGAAATGTGCTAAACTCACAGGTCCAAAGAGTCAGTTTAGTGGGCAACTATTTTTATGGAGTATAACTCCCCCTAAGTAGTTTATCAGAGAAGGCAATGGCAAGCCACTCCAGTACTCTTGGCTAGAAAATCCCATGGATGGAGGAGCCTGGTAGGCTGCAGTCCGTGGGGTCGCTAAGGGTCGGACACGACTGAGTGACTTCACTTTCACTTTTCACTTTCACACTTTGGAGAAGGAAATGGCAACCCACTCCAGTGTTCTTGCCTGGAGAATCCCAGGGATGGGGGAGGCTGGCGGGCTTCCGTCTATGGGGTCACACAGAGTCGGACACGACTGAAGTGACTTAGCAGTAGCAGTAGCAAGTAGTTTATAAAAATAATATCTCTAACCACACAAATACAAATACTATCCCTGAGACTATTTTTCAAACTTCAGTGTGATACTTGATATTGTGTTAAAATGCAAATAAATTCTGGTTCAGCGGGTCTGGGTGGAATCTGAGATTTGACATTTCTGATAAACTCCCAGGTGATCCTGTCCTGCTGGCTCTTGAAACACAGTTTGAGTAAGAAGACCTTGTGCATCTTAAGTCTGTTCAGTCGTGTCCGAATCTTTGCAAGCCTATAGATTGTAGCCTGCCAGGCTCCTCTGTCCATGGGATTCTCCAGGCAAGAACACTGGAGTGGGTTGCATGCCCTCCTCCAAAGGATCTTCCCCACCTAGGGATCAAACCTGCATCTCTTTTGTCTCCTGAGTTGGCAGCTGGGTTCTTTATCACTAGTGCCACCTGGGAAGCCCCAAAGAGACCTTAGATTTTTAATAAAAAATTCCTTTGTTTTCCAGCGATATTTAAGTGCCATAGATTTGTAGTGCCTGTCAGAATGGCACTCTGGGCAATGACACAGGTGATCTGCTGCTTAATCTGGCTCTGGTTGTGATAATTAAGTTAAATCACATATGTGAAAACACTCTGCTCATAATAAGTGCACAATTACTGTTATATTTATCTAGTGGAAATTTAACTGCTTCAAATAAAAACCAAACCACTGATGATGGAACTATTAAAATCATGTCTTGGTTAAAATACACTCTTAAATGCACTGGACTTCTCTTGTCTTTATGTACAAAAATGGGATGTGTTAACATATGGTGTACTTTCTTTGTGTTCAGCATTATGTTAAACACTGAGAATACATAAACAGTTCTGCAGAACAGTCTCTACCCTGAAGGATCTCCAGTACAGTTGAAAGAGTGAGAAAAATAAAGAGAGAATATAATTAGGTGCTAATTAGGTTAATAACTAATTTCTATAGGGGATCCAAGGCAAGTGAGATCGATGAGGTCTGGTGCTGACTCCCTGTTCTGCATCCTACTATGGGTAGGTCTGATGCGGGTAAGGAGACTATGCCAAACGCCTGGCCACCTTGATTTCTTTATTCAAGCCCAACCCACAGAGCACAAGGACTCTGAGCATCCATCTTTCCCCACGGTGTTGTTTCCTGCTTGCAGCAATGTCTGGGGATGGGGCAATGTAGATGTGCAGCTACACAATTCATTGACCATACTCATCTGTCAGAAGGCAGTGGAAGAAGCTACAGGGCTGCAGAATACACACACACCCAGACATACAGTATTAAGACTTCATTATTTTGCTCCATTGCTGTCTCCAACCAGGTTTCCACTCTGTACTGATCTTGCGGTATATTCAATGCTTCATATTTCACATCTTCTGTTAGTTAAAAAAAAACAAAGAGGTTTGATAGTATACCTTGCCCAGCATCCCCACAGTCCTTTTTTGATGATAATGCAAATACTAAATATTTTCATTCTGAGGGTGAGCAAACTGGAATATTATCAAAATTAGGCAAAAATTCTGATATTTAATTTTCATTTATTACTTGGTTTAAACTGGCCTTTCCAATGTTCTTTCATGATTCGAGTGTGCAGATGTGTATGCACATATATGTACACACATATTTTTCTCCTTGGACTTTTTAAGTTGATCTACTTATTTCTAAAATACTATTTGAACCTTAATATAATCATATATTTTTTCAGTGATATTATTTTTTATCATTTTATCTTCCACTATCTGGAATAATCAAGAAAGTCTTCATGAAAGATATAGACCTTGGACAAAGATTCAAAAAATAGGTAAGACTTCAAAGAGCCAAACTAGAGAAGGGAAGTGTGACAACATCTTAGCTAAGTAGAACAGCAGGTGTTCAGGTACAAAAAGGATATTTAATTAAAATAGATAATATATATTGAGATCAAATAAAGAATAGGGTTTAATAAAACATATGACATTGTGAAGGGGAAGATTTTAATTGTTGACAATGATTTTGAATTGAGTCAGGAAAAAAATAAACCTGGGTGTTTAATTTCAGGGAGTGACATAACATAGAAGAACACTCCACATGTGGACATCACAAGATGGTCAAAACTAACATCAGATTGATTATATTTTTGCAGCCAAAGATGGAGAAGCTCTATACAGTCAGCAAAAATAAGACTGGGAGCTAACTGTGGCTCAGATCATGAACTCCTTATTGCAAAATTCAGACTTAAATGGAAGAACATAGGGAAAACCACTAGACCATTCAGGTAGGACCTAAATCAAATCCCTTATGACTATACAGTAGAAGTGACAAATAGATTCATAGGATTAGATCTGATAGAGTGCCTGAAGAACTATGGACGGAGGTTCGTGACATTGGACAGGAGATAGTGATCAAGACCATCCCAAGAAAAAGAAATGCTAAAAGGCAAAATGATTGTCTGAGGAAGCCTTACAAATAGCTGAGAAAAGAAGAGAAGCAAAAGGCAAAGGAGAAAAGGAAAGATAAACCCATTTGAATACAGAGTTCCAAAGAACAGCAAGGAGAGATAAGAAAGACTTCCTCAGTGACCAGTGCAAAAAAATAGAGGAAAACAATAGAATGGGAAAGACTAGAGATCTCTTCAAAGAAAATTAGAGATACCAAGGGAACATTTCATGCAAAGATGGATGCAATAAAGGACAGAAATGGTATGGACCTAATAGAAGCAGAAGATATTAAGAAGAGGTGGCAAGAATACACAGAAAAACTATACAAAAATTATTTTCATGACCCAGATAACCATGATGGTGTGATCACTCAGAGTCAGGTATCCTGGAATGCAAAGTCAAGTGGGCCTTAGAAAGCATCACTATGAACAAAGCTAGGGGAGGTGATGAAATTCCAGCTGAGCTATTTCAAATCCTAAAAGATGATGCTGTAAAAGTGCAGCACTCAATATGCCAGCAAATTTGGAAAACTCAGCCATGGTCACAGGACTGGAAAAGGTCAGTTTTTATTCCATTCCCAAAGAAAGGCAATGCCAAAGAATGTTCAAACTCCTGCACAATTGCATTCATCTCACATGCTAGCAAAGTAATGTTCAAAATTCTCCAAGTCAGGCTTCAAAGTATGTGAACCATGAACTTCCAGATGTTCATGCTGGATTTAGAAAAGGCAGAGGAACCAGAGATCAAATTGTCAACATCTGCTGGATCATTGAAAAAGCAAGAGAGTTCCAGAAAAAACATCTACTTCTGCCTTATTGACTATGTCAAAGCCTTTGACTGTGTGGATCATAACACACTGTGGAAAATTCTTAAAGAGATGGGAATACCAGACCACCTTACCTGCTTCCTAAGGAATCTGTATGCAGGTCAAGAAGCAACAGTCAGAACTGGACATGGAACAACAGACTGGTTCCAAATTGGGAAAGGAGTACGTCAAGGCTGTATATTGTCCCCCTGCTTATTTAACTTATATGCAGAGTATATCAGGTGAAATGCCAGGCTGGGTGAAGCATGAGCTGGAATCAAGATTGCAGGGAGAAATATCATAACCTCAGATACGCAAATGACACCACCCTTATGTCAGAAAGCAAAGAAGAACTAAAGAGCCTCTTGATGAAAGTGAAAGAGGAGAGTGAAAAAGTTGGCTTAAAACTCAACTTTCAGAAAACGAAGATCATGGCATCCAGTCCCATCAGTTCATGGCAAACAGATAGGAAAACAATGGAAACAGTGAGAGACTATTTTCTTGGGCTCCAAAATCAGTGCAGATGGTGACTGAGCCATAAAATTAAAAGACGCTTGCTCCTTGGAAGAAAAGCTATGACCAACCTAGATAGCATACTAAAAAGCAGAGATTTTACTTTGCCAACAAAGGTCTATCTAGACAAAGCTATGGATTTTCCAGTAGTCATGTATGGATGTGATGAAGGAGGAAACAGACAGAACAGGCTCCATCTTGAAAGCAGGACTCCATCTTGGGCCAGACTGTGGACTTTGAGCTATATGCCCAGTATCTGTGGAAACGACATACCAACTGGAAAACCAGACCCCCCGGATGGAAGAACCCCAGGGCTCATACCTAGACTCTCCTTTGCCTAAAAGAATACCCTAATTATCTGTGTAACCAAATAGAATCATAAATTCTATTATGCTTATTGGGGTATGACCGCAGGCCTATTGATAATTGTCCACTGTTAACTACCTAGGCTTAAGACATATGAATCACAGGTTAACTTTGATTGTGTCTTTCTCTTCCTTTGTTCAGACTAGTTTCAGGGAATTTGGGGAGGTGGTTTTGGGCACATACACTTAGGGTATATAAGGTTTTCACAAATGCTGGTCAGGGTCCTTGGCTAAGAGGAGACTCTGCCTTGGGCCCGCCGGTGTAATAAACTGCACGTCACTATCTGCATCGTCCTTCTGAGTGAGTTTGTTTCCCAGAACATGTGGCTACAACAGTGAGAGTTGGACTATAAAGAAAGCTGAGTGCCAAAGAATTGATGCTTTTGAACTGTGGTGTTTGAGAAGACTCTTGATAGTCCCTTGTACAACAAGAAGATCCAACCAGTCAATCCTAAAGGAAATCAGTCCTGAATATTCAATGGAAGGACTGATGCTGAAACTGAAATTCCAATACTTTGGCCACCAGATGCAAAGAAACAACTCATTTGAAAAGATCCTGATGCTAGTAAAGATTGAAAGCAGGAGGAGAAGAGGACGGCAGAGGATGAGATAGTTGGATGGCATCACCAACTCGATGGACATGAGTTTGAGCAAGCTCTGGGAGTTGGTGAAGGACAGGGAAGCCTGGCATGCTGTAGTCCATGGGGTCGCAAAGAGTCAGACATCACTGAGTGACAGAACTGAACTGACATGATATAAATGTATGTATAAAAAAATGGAACCTGAATTATGAAAACCTGAATTTTGGGAGTTAATTTAGATATGACATAACTTGGACCCAGAGTAGAGTTTCAAATTAGATACAGGGACAAAAAAGCAGAACAAAATGAATTAGTATACATCCTGATCTATTTCATACAGCTGGTAAACAAGGTTATTATGTGGTTGACAGACGCTACTTGAGATAATCTGGCAACTTCTCGGGTACTTCCAGGATACTTTATCTTCCATAATTTTAGGATGAAATATGTTAAAAGTATGAAATACCCAAGTCTTCAACAGAAAACCCATGGGTGCATGCATACCTTTGGGACTGTAGCCCAATCAAACATCTCAGTTCTGAAGAACCAAAAACAAATCTGCCATTTGAGATAGATACTGAGTCAGATTCCCTGAAACACTAGATGCAGAATTTGGACTTACTGGATTCTCAGTACCTCCTGATGATGCTTTATCTCCCATTGCTAGAAGACCCTTTGCAAGAATGTTGCTTTTTTGTGCATGAGGTTTGTAACCAGAGTCAATTTTGACTCTTCCTTGCTAGATCTGTTTCTTTGGCCACTTTTGTTATTATCATTACACATAAAAACCTGCCTCAGAGAATCCTGCCGCTGTGCCTGACTATAGAGCTAAAGTGCCTTTGTTCAGAACCCTGCCCACCTGCAGATGGCAGGAAGGAAGGAATTAACACATCCTTCTGCTTGAGGCTTGCCATTCTAGGAGATACTTGCGAGATTAAATGGCCTTTTTAACTTTGCTTCCTCAACTCCCCCCTCGTCTCTGATCTGTAAAAGAACCTGGCATCCAGATCTCTATAAGATGGCTATTTTGAGACATTAGTCTTCAGTCTTCTAGGTCAGCCAGCTTTCCGAATAAAGTTGTGTTCCTTGCATCAGTATCTCATCCCTCAGATTCACTGGCCTCTCAAGTGGCAAGCAGAGCGAGCTTGGAACTGGTAATACAATTAAATGCAGGATGTTTAACAAAAAATCTTAGAAAGTGTTTACAGTTTACCTGTGAAAAGTAAGTGGTGAATCTAAACTCTTGCCATTTCCTACCTTAAATTTTTCATAGAACACCACCAAATCATTTGTAACTCACTACATTCTCTTCTAGACTCTTTTTCCTCCATACATTCTATCCTGCTCACCCATTTGCCCAGAATTTCCTTCTCCACTGACTTTGTCTCTAGTTCCTATTGAATAATGCATCTTTCCTAAGATACAAGATACTCCTTTTTAATATATATATATTTTAACCTTCTATCTCCTATTTGTCAATTCATCCTTTGGAATTCATCTTAGCCCTGACATCCTCTGACCTGCCCCACTGCATTCCAGGCTACAAATGTTAGTTCTTATATCTATGCCTGCATATACACCCATGAAAGCATGTAACCACAATAATTGCAATTACCTCTTTGTGAATCTCCTCCATTGTGAACTCCTTAAGGGAAAAGTTTCTCTGTATTCCCAGCATATAATGGAGTACTAAGCAAACAGTCAGTGCCCAGTGAAGACTTGCTGATTGAATGCCTGAATGAATGGGTTCATTGTTATTAGTAAAAATCATCACCACTGTAAATATGACTAGCAGTTGATTTAGCCTCGTGAGTCAAAATTTGGAACTTCAATCTCATAGTGAAATTGTTTTAATTCTGATCTCACCTTCATAGACAAATTTCTGGCAGAAGTTCCATCTTCTGGGATTTTGAACAACTATGTAAAATAGGGTGATCTAAGTATGAACTTCTCCCCATAAGTATTTTCTAGTGATCTTTGAACATTTACCAATCCCCAAGAATAATTTCAGAAGAATAACAACTTTAGATAGATATACAGATTAGCACATACATTTCTGCAGATATCAGAGAGGCAATACATTGCAGTGGCTAAGATTCAGTCTTAGACTCATGACTGTCTGCATTAGAACTGTCAATCTGACAATCACTATATATGTTATATGATCACTGTATAAAATAGCCAACAGCAAGTAACCTAATTTTTCTGTATCAGTTTTCATCTCTCCAAAATGGAAGCACTAATAATACCTAACCCCTGGGGTCGTTACGATTCAATGTGATAATACCATTTCAAAGCATTTAGAATATCTTCTCATCAAGTAATCATCCAGTCAGTGGGGAAAGAGATTAGTGGTAGTTACAGTAGCATTATTCTTTATGTGGAAAATTATATTGAAAATCCAGCAATTTGGAAAGCAGAGTTTACCTGTGGGTCCAGGGTCCATTTCTCAAAGAAGGGTTGAAGGTAAATACACTGACATTAAACTATCTTCAGACCCTTGTGACTATATATTGACAGGTTATCATTATCTCATCGTAGATGAGTGTGAAACAAGAAAGAAGTAAGCATTCTGCTTAATGGGAACATATTTTTAATGTATCAGAAAGCTATTAAATATCACAAAAATATATAAATAAAGTATTAAATGCTGAGTTATTTCCAAAGTTTGAAGCCAGAAGAATAGCAATATCATCAATGAGCTTTCACAGTAAACAAAGTACTGTAATAAGTTGTGAATGAGATCTTTGAAACAATTTCAATAGGACAATAGTCAGAGATTGTAAACAAAGTATAGAACAATCATGTATCTTTTGGACTTGCTTTTATGATCTTTCTTCACTTCACCAAAGACCTATTCTCCACCTGGCGTTTGTATGCTGAAAATCGCTTATAATTTGTCCAGCATTTTCCAGATTCATCATGTTCACATTCCTCTTCTCTACTTGAAGCATGTAAGCTGGGACCACACAGACTTTGCTGAATTCTTATACCAAATGTTGATCTCTCTGAGGTCAAGGGCTTTGTCTTATTTACTTTGCATCCTCGACTACTATGAAGATTTTAAAAACTGTGTATTTGTACTTAGAGTTTTCCTTAAGGCTACATTTCACAGTACTTTTTATACATTTTAATCAAGTTGGTTTAGCTGTAACATGACCCCATTGAGCTCCAAGAGAGATTACAAGTATCAGTTCAATTTTGACCAGTTCATATTAAAAGTTTCTATCACAAAGGTGCGGTCAAGTTAAGTATGATTTGAAGGGTATTTAAAATTACAATTGGTAATATTATCCTTTTTACTTTAAAAATGTAAATATTAAAATTCAACAAAAGAAAACAAACACCCAATTTAGAAAAAGGTAAAAAATTGAACATCAGTTCAGTTCAGTCGCTCAGTCATGACCGACTCTTTGCGACCCCATGAATCACAGCACGCCAGGCCTCCCTGTCCATCACCAACTCCCAGAGTTCACTCAAACTCATGTCCATCGAATCGGTGATGCCATCCAGCCATCTCATTCTCTGCCGTCCCCTTCTCCTTCCGCCCCCAATCCCTCCCAGCATCATACACCTTACCAAAGAAGGTATGCACATGGCAAATAAGCATATTAATAAATGTTGAATTATTTGTAATGGCAGAAATGCAAATTAAAACAATGAGATACCACTACACATCTATTCAGTTCAGTTCAGTCGCTCAGTCGTGTCCGACTCTCTGCGACCCCATGAATCACAGCATACCAGGCCTCCCTGTCCATCACCAACTCCCAGAGTTCACTCAAACTCATGTCCACAGAGTCGGTGATGCCATCCAGCCATCTCATTCTCTGTCATCCCCTTCTCCAAATGTAGCAATATTGATTGTTGACAAAGACACAGACCATAATTTTCATTTATTGCTGGTAGGAATGAAAAATGATATAGCTATTTTGGAAGATAGCTTGGTAATTTCTTATAAAGCTACACAGTCTTACAGCATGACCCCTCAATCGTACTTCTGGACTGACTGAAAATTCATATAACAGAAATATTCATGTAAAAGTTTAAAGCCACTTTATTCATAATCACCAAAAACAAGAAGCAAGTAAATGTTCTTCAACAAGTGAATGAATAAACAAAGTGTGCTACATCCATGCAATGAAATACTACTTAATGACACAAAGGATTGAACTGCTGTTGTTTAGTCACTAAGTCGTGTCCAACTCTTTGAAACATGGATGAATCTTAAACGCATGTTTCTATGTGAAATAAGTCAGTCCAAAGAACCTATATACTTCATGAGTTTATTTATATGACATTCTGGAAAAGATAAAAGCACAGAGATAATAAAGAGGCCAGTCTCCTTTGCTGACCATCTCGATTATGCCAAATGGATAGACTTCACCTATTATACCCCTTCCTCCATGATCTTGATCCCTCCTTGGTACTCAATCTATGTTCAGTCAGCACTCCTTGAGGGTAATTGACTTTACTGAAGTAGACATCAGGTCCAGCTTTCTCATTAATGCCATGAACTGAGTGTGTTTTGTTCACTTTTTCTGCGCTTACTTTGTTGTCTTTGCCTTTGGAGAACCTACATTCAACTATGTGTCCCAGTTCCAGGCTAATAACATCACCAGAGAATTCACTGTACTGAAAAAGATTTCCTTGTCATGATTGGCTGGCTATTTCAATAAATCCAAAGTTATCCTTCCTAATTGCCACATAGCCTCTTTGAGTTAGAATAATGACCTAAAAGTCACACACAAGTTCCAATTTCCTATTCAACCTCTGCTTGAATATATATGTGTGTGCGTGTATATATATACATAAATATGCATATATACTTTACATATATACATAAGGCCTATTGTTGTTGTTTCGTTGCTAAGTCATGTCCAACTCTTTGCAACTGTAAGTACTGTAGCCTATCAGGCTCCTCTGTCCATGGGATTTCCCAGGCAAGAATACTGTAGTGGGTATTTCCTTCTCCAAGGGATCTTCCAGACCCAAGGACTGAACCCACGTCTCCTGCATTGACAGGCAAATTCTTTACCATTAATCTACCAGGGAAAGTATTAGTTGCTCAGTCATGTCTGACTCTTTGTGACCCCATGGACTATAGCCTGCCAAGCTTCTCTGTCCATGGAATTCTCCAGGTAAGAATATTGGAGTGGTTAGCTATTCCCTTCTCCAGGGGGTCTTCCAGAGCCAGGAATCAAGCCTGGGTCTTCTGCATTGCAGGCAGATTCTTTGCCATCTGAGACACCAGGGAAGCCCCATGTACATATATATAAAATAACATAATATGAAAAAAATGCAATATATGTTTACATATTACAATATTACGTAATTATAACACATATGTAATTGCATGCATATACTAACATGAATAAACGAATGAATAATTAAATAAATGGGAGAAGACAAAGTTCCCATGCACGAGAATTCTAAACTATTTATTCAAATACTCTGCCCTCAAGAAGGTGGAGCTAAATATCCCACTCTTTAAATGTTGCTGTGCATAGTGACTTTTTTCCAAAGAATACTGTATGGAAAAACAGGGGAAAGAAGTAATTTCATAATAGAGAAATTTGACAAACATGACCTCACCCAAATAATCGAGGTTAATATCAACATTGTGAAGGTTGTTGATAGTATATACACTTGGTCTGATGTGGTACGAATGACACTGCATCTCTATGTTCTTTCTCCTAGAAACCCATAAATATCACCCACTCTAATCGTGAGAATAACAGCAGAGAAATTCCGGTTGAGAGACACTCTGCAAAATACCTGACCAGAACCCCTCAAAACTGTCTGCTGCTGCTGCTGCTGCTGCTGCTAAGTCACTTCAGTCGTGTCCGACTCTGTGCGACCCCATAGACGGCAGCCCACCAGGCTCCCCCGTCCCTGGGATTCTCCAGGCAAGAACACTGGAAAAATAAGGAAAAACAGAAAAACCACAGCAAAGAGTTTACTAAGGATACATGAGGACTAAGTATATGATGATATTTTGAATGGGTTCCTGAAACAAAAAAGGGACATTAGGTGAAAACTAAAGAAATCCGAATAGAATATGGACTTTGTTTAATAATAAAGTATCATTATAGTTTAATTAATTGTAACAAATGTGTCATATAGGTAAGATATTAATAAAAAGTGAAGCTGAGTATGGAATGCACAAGAACCCTTTGTACAATCTTTACAATTTTTATGCAAATTTAAAATAATTTTTAAATTAAAAGTTTATTTTTTAAAAAGATAACTAACAACCTTAAATAAAGTACTATTTAAAAATAATTTAAATATTTAAACCACTTAAAGTGAAATGGCTAATCCCTGATGGCTCAGTTGGTAAAGAATCCACCTGCAATGCATAAGACCTGGGCTCGATCCCTGGGTTGGGAAGATCCCCTGGAGAAGGACATGGCAGTCCTCCAGTATTTTTGCCTGGAGAATCCTCATGGACAGAGGAGCCTGGCAGTCTATCTACAGTCTATAGGGTCGCAAAGAGTCAGACACTACTGAGCACACAAAGTGAAATAATTTTGAATTCTTTATATATCTGACTCCTATTAAAAATTCAAAAATGTTCCGAAGTTTCATAATAAATAGTTATGTATTATTTCATTAAACTCTATTTAGGAGACTAGTACATTAATAAATACAGTTAACAATGACAGCAGGGACATAACCTTGAAGATAATTAGAGAAATCTGGCCAAATTAGCCAAAGGTTTCATATTAGCTTCTTGAATGGTTATGTCTGAAGCTTATCACACAGTGTGCAATGGTTTCTATTATCATTGGTTGAGGTGTGACTACTCACACAAACACAATGTAATATTTTATTACAGTCTGTAATGGAAACATATTTTTTATAATTGAACATTTTTTTGTATGTGTGAGACTCTAATACAGCTGCTGCTGCTGCTAAGTAGCTTCAGTCGTGTCCGACTCTGTGCGACCCCATGGATGGCAGCCGACCAGGCTCCACTGTCCCTGGGATTCTCCAGGCAAGAACACTGGAGTGGGTTGCCATTAATACAGCAGAGGAACTGAATATTTCAAGAATACAATGAAAGTTCCGTGTAAGATTTTACAAGGGACCGCACTTTGAAATACAGAAAGGGAAGCGTGCTAACTGGGACATGAATTGCCAATTGGTTTTCTCCCCCGCTGGTCTCATAGGAGAAACAGCAAGCTGAGAAAACCCAGTTAAACTCTTGCCAAAGAATCTCATACGTCAGAGAAAAGATGTTCTGTAGGATTCTCTTTCAATGAAAGAGGTCATTATAAGCATGTACATATATCTGCAGTTTAAGGAGGGAAATGTTAAAATGAAAGCATAAACTCAGAACTCTTTCATCTCAGGATATTTTTCTATATGATACCCTACAAATAAAATGCTCCCATATAAAACTGAAATTGAGACTTTAGTACATATGCTCTAACAAGATTTATGCTGTTGTTGTTTTATTGTTGTTATTGAGTCACTCAGTCATGTGCAACTCTTTGTAATCCCACCAGGGGTCTGTAGCCCACCAGGTTACTCTGTCCATGGGATTTCCCAGGCATGAATACTGGAGTTGGTTGCCATTTTCTTCTCCAGGGGATCTTCCTGACTCAGAGGTTGAACCCACATCTCCTGCTTGGTGGATTCTTTACCACTTAGCCACCTGGGAAACAACAAGATTTATATCCGCTATTAACTGTATGCCGCACAAATATCCAAACTTTCATACAAGTCTGAATATAAGCCCATTTTAAATATGAGTTTTACTACTGGATAGTTTACTTACCCACTGGGATAAAGATCTAACATTTTTCAAGTTTTTCAAAGTGAATTACATACGTAAGTAACTTTTGTTGTAAAATTAAATTTGAATTCAATTAGGACCTGACATATTGGTGATGATGGAAAGGGCATAGATACAAAGGAATCATCTCTGCAGAAATATTAAGGGAAAATCTAGAATTGGATGGCATCATATTGTGAGAAATCATAGCTAGAAGAAAGCCAAGTACAGATCCTTAGCAAAATCCATCTTTAAATGACAGGAGAAAAAGTAAAGCCAGAAAAGTTAAAAGAGCCATAACTTTGAGAGTAGGAAGAACAGCCAAAATTTAAAATTCACTTTCATGATTTCCTGAGTGTGAACACTGATGCTTCGACTCTGTTTTCTTATCTGAAAATAAGGGGTTAGTATTAGTTGCTCAGTCATGTCCAACTCTTTGCGACCCAATGAACTGTAGCCCACCAGGCTCCACTGTCCATGGAATTCTCCAGGCAAGAATACTGAAGTGGATTGCCATTCCCTTCTCCAGGGGATCTTCCCGACTCAGGGATCGAACCCAGGTCTCCAGCATTGCAGGCAGATTCTTTACCATCTGAGCTTTCACCAGCTCAAATATAATATTAATATAATGCATGCAAAGTGTTTACCTCAGTTCATTTGTTAATTTCCTTATTTATGAACACTTTTTTTTTTTAAAAAAAAGTGAATCATGGAAACCAATACAAACTAATAAAAAGTGTGTTTTTTAGTTTGTTTGTTTTAAGTCATTGAATAACAGAACTCAGGGAAAAAGCATTGATTCTTCAAGAAAGGCATGGTGTTTCCTTGGTGCCTTTTATGCAGGCCAAGTTTATTCACAACCCACAAATTGTGACTATATTCCAGTTTTCTCAAGGCTAGCTTTGATCTCACTGAATGAGAGTCACATTTAATGAGGAAGGTGTGGTTGTAAACGGGGTAGAACATATTACACTTTAAATCCAGAAATTCCTTGGAGTAGCATCTCTGTTGGCAATGACTTCTGGTCATACTGTTGGTCCTACTTGAAAATATACATCCCAAACTAAAACCAACTGGGCAAAGTTTAGAAAATCCCAATATATTAAAAGAATCAAACTAAAGGAACTGGAAAAGAAGTTAAGTAACACAATATGTCTGTATAAAGGATGTAAAAATTCAGCTGCTCTTGGATTTGCTAAATGCCTATTTTCCTTTTAAAATGCTTCTGGGAATAGGCAAAACCCAAAAGGTGTTTTACTAAGCACTTTTTCCGTTCATGTAGAAATGTCCCAGAGGAAATTTAATCTCCATGTTTCTGATACTTTCACACTTAACATCAAAGAATTGTTTTGTAAGAGTTATTTGATATATTAAGAGGATTTTTGGAGCTTTTTTCCAAGACTTTCAAATTGTTTTTCTTGGAAAAAAAATGTAGTCACATTTAAGCAAGGGGAAACTAATTCATACACCACTAAGTTCAAATTCAGTTCAAAACTCTGATGCCAAATAATCCAAAGATGAGACTTCCCTGGTTAGAAAAAATAATAAGAATTCCAGCTTAACGCTCCAACTTTACAGCAGATATACTTTCTTTATTAATTACTGTACTACTTTCATACATATAATTACAAAAAGAGCTAACTCCTAGTATAATGCAAGTGGGAATATCACATGTTATGCTATGTTGCTCTCATAAATTGAAGATGCATGAATGATTTTGCACAGATTTGCAGAAAGTTCAAAGGGTGAATGAAAAAGAATGGGAACTTTATTAGCAATATCTTATTAAATATGTGAAAATTACTACAGTTCTCTTCACCAGGAGCAAAGAGATTTAAGCTTTATTCTTAAAAATCATTATGTCCTTAGACTTTTCTAATGTTTAACCTCAGAAATATCCAGACACCGTCATCTGTTATTGAGATTAAAGATATAACCTGTTAGTTAGTCTCTATAATTTTTATACCCTCTGTTCAGTTCATTTTTCATAAAGCCACCAACTATCTTATCCACTGCAATCTTCACTCCATTCTTCATAGAAAAGTCAGCATTATTTTCTTAAAATTAAAATCCAATCATATCTGTGATCCACTTGAAGACTATCAGTGACCACTACAGACTGACACTTGTGTTCCCCCAAAATTCATTTGTTTAAACCTAATCCCTATGTGACAGTATTTGGAGATGGGGCTTTGGAGAGGTGATTAGATCATGAGGATGGAACCCTCATGACTGGGATTAGTGCCCTTATAAAAGAAAACCCAGAGAATTCTCTCACCCGTTCCTTACTGTGGGGACAAAGTGAACCTTCACAGACACCAAATCTTCAAGTGTCTGGATATTGAACTTTGCGGCCTCCAGAATTGTGACAAATGAAGTCCTTTGTTAATAAACCATCCTGTATGTGGTATTCTGTTATGCTGCTGCTAAGTCGCTTCAGTCGTGTCCGACTCTGTGCAACCCCATAGACGGCAGCCCACCAGGCTCCCCCGTCCCTGGGATTCTCCAGGCAAGAATATAGACTAAGACACTGACTATCCAATTTTCCCAACAAAAACCTAGTACAAACACTGCCTTCCTTGGTGTAGCCTACCCTTCTACTACAAATCCTAAGGCTTGCTGACCTTCTCTAGGATGAGCCAGGGGGAAAGCCACTTCCCAGATTGATGCCATTGCATACACTTTTCCTTCTGCCCGGACTGTGCCTCCTCACCCTTTTGCCCCAGTCAAACTCACAATTTGAGCTGTCTTACCAATTCCTGCTAATGAGCAGCCTTCTCTTATCATTGTGCATCCTGTTTCACACTCACTGAGTATGTTTTTCCCAGAAATAGAGACAATTTCAATTAAATTTTTGATTAAATTTCTTGAGCCAACCATTGTAATGCTCTGCTGTCTTTGAGCTCTCCTCATCCACACTCAAAATCTCACATATTTCTAAGATAAAACTAATATTGGTTAGTTTATTTATTCACTAACATTTGCATCAGGGTCTCAGCTTCTATCTCAAAGCTTTATTTACATGGTTTCTTAAATAATGATGGTTTCTTCATTCAAAAGGAAAATGCTTAGGAAAACTGAGTTAATTTTTGAAAAGTATGTTATTTCTTTAAATTTTAATCTCTTTAAAAACAGTTTCCTTGACTTTTTTTAACCATTCTACTCACACACACCAGTGCAGTGTCTTGCACTCAGTACATGCTCAAATATTAAACACAAGAATTGAAGCAGTAAACTATTTGGTGGAAAATAGCCTTCACAGACCCTTCAAATCAAACTGCTAGAGTGGATAACTGCTTCTTGCCATAAGACTACTGGCCATTATTTTCTCTTTAAGGAAGAGACTCGTGAGCTTTCTCCTCTCAACATCACAGTCCTCACCTTAATGCTTGTTCTTTTTGTTTTGTTAATTTTGAATGGTCAGCCATCATGGCCCCCTTCCCATCCACCAACTGGAGACATATGAAGACCTTAGATCTCCACGAGAATGGGTGAAGTGTATATGTACATATGCATGAAAAAAAAGTGAAAGAGTTAGTTGCTCAGTCATGTTCGACTCTTTGTGACTCTGTGGACTATAGCCCACCAGGTTCCTCTGTCCATAGGATTCTCCAGGCAAAAATATGGGAGTGAGTTGCCATTCCCTTCTCCAGGGGATCTTCCTGACCCAGGTATCGAACTCAGGTCTCCTGCATTGCAGACAGACTCTTGACCATCTGAGCCACCAGAGAAGCCATACATATGCATACACTCATGCATATACAGACACCATACAGATGTACATAGTATTATATATATATATAATATTATTTTTTATATCATATACTTTATGTTATGTTATACAGAGGCATATAAAAAGGGCATTCTGAACCTGAGTCCTGGCTCAACTTTTTCAAGGCACCAGAACAGGAGTTCTAAGAGATGGGTCCAATTAGTAAAAAAGTAATTCTAAACAAGCAGCACAATGTTTAAAAGACCAGTTTCAAGTCACAAATAACAGGGGACCACAGTACTGCTTAGAATACCAAAAAGAAGGGCCATGGTTTGACAGCAGATGCTCTATTAATATTTAATAAATATTTAGATTACAATTTAAAAAGAAATGGTCATTTTAAGGTATTTGCAGATCCTTTCAGTGTTACATAATCTAAGCTAATACACACATTAAATTTTGCCCAATAGTATTTCTTCAAATTCTAATTAAATTGTCAGTGAAATAAACGATAGGTGGGCCTTTCTCAGCTCTGCTGATCTTATAAGCACTAAATTAAAACTCCGCTATCGTTTTATGCCTTATTCTTATGAATGCTATTACAAATTCATGATCATAAAGTAGAATTTAATTAAAGATAATGAGACAAAATATTTGAACAGATCACATTTTGTTCAATCAAACATAATAGACTGGTGAAATTAAACTTGTAAATTGAAATTTCTCTTTACCCGAAATGTATGTACTATCCATCAAATCTGGAAAAATACTCATAACCAATGGGATGATTTCCTTCATCCACATGTGAGATATCTTTTCCAACTGCTAATTGTATTTTCCGGTGAGTCGACTCTTCGCATGAGGTGGCCAAAGTATTGGAGTTTCAGCTATAGCATCAGTCCTTCCAATGAACATCCAGGATTTTGGCAAATTATGAATCAGGCATAAATTCTACAATGACTGGTTTTTAACAGAAGCTAAATCTGACTGAATTATCAATATCCATGCAATTTTGATATCATTAGAGTGGAAACTAGGAGGAAAATATTATGAAAATAAATATTTTAGATATTCTTCTTTCCCTGGGTGCAGTACCGTCACACAAAACACTTTATTCAAAATACAGGAGGGTTAATATACCATTCAATCCCAAGTAATGTTATAATATTGTTCCTTTTAGAGTCTCATAAATATTTTTCATAGCTTATGATACATTTAGAAATTCACCCTTTTTAATTTTTTTTAAATTTTTTTCACCCTTTTTTTAAAAAGATTAATTTATTTTGGTGCTTTTTGGTAATATTTAGGGCTTCCCTCATAGCTCAGTTGGTAAAGAATCTGCCTGCAGTGCAGGAGACCCGGGTTCGATTCCTGGGTCAGGAAGATCCCCTGGAGAAGGAAATAGCAACCCACTACAGTATTCTTGCCTGGAGAATCCCACAAGAGTTGGACACGACTTAGTGACTAAACCATCACCACCATATAATCTATATATCATGTTACTGTTGTGTATTCTAATAAGTTAAAACACTCATTTGTTGTATTCTTAAGACATCCTATTGTTTTTGATTGGTAACAAGTATCAAGGTATACAGTCATAGTGAAGTGAAGTGAAATGAAAGTCGTTCAGTCGTGTCCACCTCTTTGGGACCCCATGGACTATACAGTCCATGGATTTCTCCAGGCCAGAATACTGGAGTGGGTAGCCTTTCTCACTGGGTGAAATGAAAGAATTCTAGCTAGACGATTTCTAGAGAAGTCATTCATACAAATCCCTTCCTGCTTCACCTAATAAAAAATAATAAAGTAATAAAATAAGCCTCAATTCTCGGAAATTTCAGGAGAATTAGATATGAATGTATTTTCCAGCTATCTGAGCTTATTCTGAAGTCAAATAAATCAAATATCTCTTTTCGGTAAAACATTGTGTTAAACACACAAAAAAGAAAAAGATAAGATATAGACCCTGCCCTTAGCAATCAGAGGTGTATAAACAAAGATTCATGGTAAAAAGCAGACAAAATTTAGTCTTGAAGTTCTACTATACAACAGGAGGTAAAGAGGTTGAATAGTAAATTACAACTCTGGGGAATAATCTGAAAGCTTATTTTATTTTATTTTTTTATTCATGTTGGTGGTTTTTGTTTTTGTAAGGATCTTTGGAAATGTATTATAATGTATTCTGGAAACAAATGTTTCAGTGGAATCATTATGAATGTCAATGACTGTAATGTGTATTGAAAGAATTCTTAAGGACCACAGGAGTTATACAAATAATTGCCTATATACTAAATGGCCCCTCAATTGTATAACTTACGAACTATCACATCTGCTTTTGCGATCTCTTTCTTGTCTCTCATTGTGTTGGAAGTATCTTTTTTTTGCTACCAAACAATTCTACTTCCTCCTAAAACCCTTTTCCAGGGGATCTTCCGGACACAGGGATTAAATCCAGGTCTCCTGCATTGCAGGCAGATTCTTAACCATCTGAGCCACCAGGGAAGCCCTGTAACAGGTAAAAGTTTAATAAATTTAATAATATATTCTACTAGTTTAGAGTCTCAATTCTAGCTGAGACAGACAATAGGAGAGATGTTTGGGTTGTTTTCTTGTGTTTCACTATGGATCCCCCTTCTTATTCCAAGTATTTCTGATTCAGAATGTCCAAGGTAAGGCAAAAGGACCTATGTTTTTGTTTTTTTTTTTCTTCAAACTTTTGGCTAATTCACCTCTGAACCACACTGGAGAGTTAACTGCTCTATTATTTTTAAAGGCATATGCTTTAAAATAAATATATAATATTTAACCATAAAAAGGAAGTTGATCTTTTTTGAGAAATCTGTATTAATGTTTTCTACCTATCCCTAAATTAGTTCACCATAACCAGAAATGCGGCAGGGGTATTTTCTTTTTAGAAGTCCTTCTTCATAGAATAGCAACCCCATCATGTGGTATTTTGCTGAAATTGCTTCCAGAGGCATATTAGATTTAAGCATACTTTTGCATTCAAAAGCAAATTTTAAAAAATTATTTACTCATTCAACATTTATTGAGCAGACATTATACTTGAGGCATAATACTAGGTGTTCAAAGAAAAAAAATCAAAATCAATACTGTTGTCTACTCACATCTGTGTTGAAATGTATAGTGTCAAAAATAAAGTTGGTTGATCCCAAGATATTGATGAATACAATCCTATTCAAATAACCAATTAGATTCTTTTCATAAAGATCAATATAGTTTGTGGCAATTTGAACTCCCTAAAAAGTTTGCTTAATCAGAGCTAGGACAAGACTAGTTGGCAGCTGTATTAAGACAACTTCCTACCCTTATTACAAGGCCTCTCCCACTCCTCTCTTAAAACATATCAACTTCCAGAGAACCCATCAGAACAACTACTTTTAAAACTGCCTTTACTGACACTGAAGCCCACACTAACACTGGGAGTGATTTCTTTTTAACTGAGTTTCTCTCCCGTGTGTCCAAACATTTAAAAATAAATTTTTTTTTTAGATAAATGACTTTACAACTACCAAAATCCAGAAATGCAATGAGATATCATACTGATGTATAGGTCATAAATGCAAAAGGGTTACTCTTTAAAATTACGCATTTGTGCCCTTCACTAATGTGACATTACCATGGTCTTTCATGCACAATGACTATTGAACACAGGGCTCTTTATTAAAGAGATCCAAAGCTCACAGACAAGAACGTTGTTCTAGGAAAGAATTTTTGTACGTTTTTGTAAATGCACTCCTTGGTTTTCTTGCTAAAACAAAACCATTCCATAGCAACTTATATTCTGGGCAATTACCTTAATAATTTTAAGGGGGTTTAAAATTAGAGAACTGAAGATGGCAATTTGAAATTTTCCTTTTGTTGGTAACCACAATTTTAAATTCCCACACTGTTGAATTCATGGTGCTATATATCTTCTTCTTAGCCATTACTTTTAGTGTTTAAAGCAAGACTGTCAAAAAAAGTTGTCTGTAAATTACATTTTGCTAAGTCACTTCAGTCGTGTGCGACTCCATAGACAGCAGCCCACCAGGCTGCCCCGTCCCTGGGGTTCTCCAGGCAAGAACACTGGAGTGGGTTGCCACTTCCTTCTCCAATGCACGAAAGTGAAAAGTGAAAGTGAAGTCGCTCAGTCGTGTCCGACCCTCAGCGACCCCATGGACTGCAGCCTACCAGGCTCCTCCATCCATGGGCTTTTCCAGGCAAGATTACTGGAGTGGGGTGCCATTGCCTTCTCCAAATTACATTTTACAGTCATAAAACTCAGAAGATGTAAATAAGTATCATGCCATTTTTATTTAAATTTTTCAGGGGAAAATTTAAGTTCAGTCAGTTCAGTTGCTCAGTCGTGTCCGACTCTTTACGACCCCATGAATCACAGCATGCCAGGCCTCCCTGTCCATCACTAACTCCCGGAGTTCACTCAAACTCATGTCCATCGAGTCGGTGATGCCATCCAGCCATCTCATTTTCTGTCATCCCCGTCTCCTCCTGCCTCCAATCCTTCCCAGCATCAGAGTCTTTTCCAGTGAGTCAACTCGTTGCATGAGGTGGCCAAAGTATTGGAGTTTCAGTTTTAGCATCAGTCCTTCCAATGAACACCCAGGATTGATCTCCTTTAGAATGGACTGGTTGGATCTCCTTGCAGTCCAAGGAACTCTCAAGAGTCTTTTCCAGCACCACAGTTCAAAAGCATCAATTCTTTGGCGATCAGCTTTCTTCACAGTCCAACTCTCACATCCATACATGACCACTGGAAAAACCGTAGCCTTGACTAGATGGACCTTTGTTGGCAAAGTAATGTCTCTGCTTTTTAATATACTATCTAGGTTGGTCATAACTTTCCTTCCAAGAAAAATTTAGCAGATACATAATAAATGATTGAACACGACAGATTTTAGCTATAGTGATATGCTACCCAAATTTTTAATAAATAACTGGTATTGAGACCGAAGAATTCTTTGAAAAAAATTACATATTCTAAAAGTGAAAGTATATAAATAGATCTCCCCTCTCTGATGCAGTAACCACTAGCCACAGATAGACACTGCATATTTGAAATGTGGCCACTGTGCTGAAAAACTGCATTTTTAACTTTATTTAATTTCAATTAATATCAACTTTTATAGCCATACATGACTAGCTGCTGCCATACTGGAGACTGCAGGTACACATACATACATATGTATGTATAAATACATACTGTATTTAGCTGCCATTTTATCTTTAATGTCCTCTAATATAAGCCTTTCTCAGCTGTCTTCTCTTTATGATATTCCTATTTTTGGAGAGTATATTTGGTGGACCATGCTTATAGCTCCTAATCCTGACCTGGAAATCCTTTTCTAGAACTTGTCTTTACAACAAATTTGTAGGAAAATTTTCCATCTATGAATTCTGAGACCTTTAGTACCAGTCAAGTGGGCAATCAATCCATAATGGGTGTTACAAGAGATACAAGCAGAAATTAAAGGATGTCTCTGAATACAGAGAACTTCTGAAGTCAAGGAAGAGCAGAAAGAGAGTGTGAACTTGAAGTACACACTCCAAGGTCAAGGCAGAAGTAGCTGTTGATGTAGAAGACAGGCAAAGAAAGGAGCTGTGAGATCTAATAAAGTCTCAGCATATGGGTAGGTGATACGGATAGCATTAGTGGAAGAAAACAAAAGTAAGGAAATGATACAGTGCTTAATCTCAACAGTTTATAACTTTAATAATGAAGCTGTAAGACCACAACTCTGTTATACGACTTGCTAAGATAGGGAGATAAAACAGATATATAAACATCATCAAAGAAAATGATACCATTAATCATTTTAATAGTACAGAAAAGGCAATTGATATTTCTGTAAAAAACTAGAAAGATGAAAAATCAGGATATGTTACACAAACTAACACTAGGTATGATTTCAAACAAAATATATCGTATATATTGCTATACCTGATTCAACTACTACTGAAGAGGATAGATTATGTCTTTTAAAAAAAGCAGAAGTGTTACTTGTACAACTCTGAATAAATTAAAAAAGACTGATTTGTACATTTTAGGAGAGTGAATCTTGTGGTATTATAAGTAATATCTTAAGTTGCAATGAGATAATATATAAAAGTAAAAATTCTGGAGAGGAAAAGAAGCCTCTCTTCACAAGGGAGGATAGTTTGGCAAGTACACGTTGAAGTAGATATTTGGAAGAACTACATTTTTCTGATCAATGAATAAAGAAGAAATAGAGAAGTTAGCTGGACGAGTCATCATGAAGATGAATTTGAAGAAAGAGGTGAGAGAGATGGGTGAGACAAGGCCCTACACAGGCACAAGGGTGGGAAGCGACAGCCCACAAAGACAGAGTATCTGAAAAGGACTTTGTTGCATAAGAAATACAAAGAGGGGGTTTTTAAGTCATTTACCATGATGTTTTCTATGCACCTGTCTCTTACCTTTTTCTGTCTTATAGTGCTTTAATAAATGTTACATTTGTCACAAAGCTTTTTCCATTAATGTTGATTCTTTGGGGGAAAATAAAAAGGGAACTATGTCTGGGTTGATTTAAGGCAAAAACATGTACTGTGGGAAAGCGTAGAGTTGAGTACAATGGATATGCTGGCGTATAAATATCTGGGAATTATCAGAAATTCCAGGGAGAATTAAGACTTTCAAAAGTTGTAGAATTGGTGAGGTTCAAGCTGAAATCCCCAAGTGGAAAAAGGGAACCAGGATCATATCTGGGATACAGATGGAATGAACAGAAAATTGCATTAAGCTAAATATATGATACAATGAAAGGATGAAGTTGGAAAATGGGAAAGCCCCGAGTTGATCTAGACCCAAGCAGAGTAGACAGAGTTGCTCGCCTGCCTGGCCAATGGAGAGACTATAGACTCACCTCCCTCTTGTCCTCCCCAATCCTTTGTGAGTGTCTCAGTGATGGAGGGCATAATCAGGTAAGGAAATCCTAGGCTCAAATCCATTAAAAATTGACTCTGTTCTCCTACTTCTCTTTTGACTCTTCTAAATCAGTTTTGTTGTCTCTGAAATATACCTGAGATAAGAACAAGCACATCTAACATGAACAATTAAATTGAGATGTGTTGTGTCAAGTAAAGAAGATTTCAAAGGCTTAGCATGAAAAATGTTTTAATTTCTCACTAATAACTTTTATATTGATTATATGCTGAAATGGTAATTGGGCTAAGTAGACTAAATTACCTAAATTAATTTTCCATACTGCTTTATAATTTTTAATGTGACTGCTGAAAAAATTTTAAATTAAATTTGTAGCTCTGTTTTTATGTTCATAGGACAGCACTGGTATAGATGATTTATGAAGTTAAAAACTACAAACAGTACGACAAAAAAATTATCTTCACAGCTAATCTAATTAGTGAAAAGTTACATAACCTTTAGTTTTTAAGATAACAAGATACTAAAAAATGTTAGTGCACATTATTAACAAGGACACAGTAAGATAAGCGTGCTTACATATTATTAATGAGGTTATAAATTGTTAAAATCTTTCCAGAAAAAACCGGAAATACATTGAAAAGCCTTTAAAATACTGGCTCCCTTTTAATAAACAATTATTGATACCTACAAATTCTGTACAATGACGTTGATTGCAGCATTATTATCTAGGAATGTATTACAATAACCTGAATAGTGAAGATAAGGAAATATTTAAATAAAATGGCCTTCAGTCACATGATAGAAATATTGTCCATATTCTGGTCACAGCACCTTTCTAATACTAATTTAATAGTAGATGTTTGTGCACTGAAATACAAAGATATAATCATGTTTTATGTTACTGTAATTAAGATTAGGTTTTTTCTAGAACTTTTTTGGTGTTACAGATTTTCTAAAATAAAAATTAGCATTAATTACAGGAAATAAAGAAAAAAAGAGAACAAGATGAGTTCAGTATCTGCTAGCTTCAGTCATCCTCCATGTTTTCATTTGCACATGCCCTAAACTTAGAAATGTCTTAAATAGGTACATAGATGATTTCCATCATTTCCCTTCAACTCATTTCCTTTTTTCCTCTCACTTCTTACCCACCAAACCAAATTATTACTGAATAACATTTTAGCTACAGATAAGCTCTCAAGTGTTTCTTTGAAAAGATTAATGTTAATTTTAAAATAAATGTTTTTCACCTGTCTTATCTAGATGTTAACATTTTCTATGTTTTTTCTGATTCATAGAAAAAAAATCATCTCACTAAATTTACATACTTATCTCCAACTTTCCTTTTAATCCATATTCATTTCATTTATCAGTATCTGATAAAATTTAACATATTTAGAAATCTTTCACTAAAAGAAAACAAAAATCCTGTGGCTTTAGATAAGTATTTAAACATAAAACTAGTAATTTAATTGACTATAAAAACTCAATATTAGCATTGAGAAATAAGTCAGGATTTTTCTGACTTGTCTCTGGTATTGATCATGAATAAGCTTGGTTCTAAACAATCTTGGTTCTTGTTTTTCAATTGATTATCTTTTGGCAGTGGGAAAAAAAAAAAATGTTTACAATCGTCTGATTTATCCCTCCCATTCTGCCTGTGTTGATTCCAGCAGAGTTGATCATCATGGCCATACCACACAAGTCTAGACTTAGAATCAGTTTACTGGGGCAGATGACTTATGAACTCTAAGTGTTATTTCAAAATGACTAAGATTCCCTTTTGCCCCACCGCAGGCTCCAGGATAACGGTGTGCAGCAGAGAAGTCGGCGATGATCGGGACCCCAGTGAGATAGGCCTGCTCACCACCTGAAAAGTCCCGTTCATGGTCTGACCAACCAGCAACATGGTAACGAGTGTGGTCCCCAGTGACAACCTCCCCACATACAAGCTGTTGCGGGGGGGGGGGGGTGATATGGGCAAAAGCCCCCTCACCATTCAGCTTTTCCAGAAGATCTTTGTGCCTGACTACAATAACCTCAGATATGCAGATGACACTACCCTTATGGCAGAAAGTGAAGAGGAACTCAAAAGCCTCTTGATGAAAGTGAAAGAGGAGAGTGAAAAGGTTGGCTTGAAGCTCAACATTCAGAAAACAAAGATCATGGCATCTGGTCCCATCACTTCATGGGAAATAGATGGAAAAACAGTGGAAACAGTGTCAGACTTTATTTTTTTGGGCTCCAAAATCACTGCGGATGCTGATTGCAGCCATGAAATTAAAAGACGCTTGCTCCTTGGAAGGAAAGTTATGACCAACCTTGATAGTATATTAAAAAGCAGAGACATTACTTTGCCGACCAAGGTCCGTCTAGTCAAGGCAATGGTTTTTCCCGTGGTCATGTATGGATGTGAGAGTTGGACTGTGAAGAAAGCTGATCGCCGAAGAATCGATGCTTTTGAACTGTGGTGTTGGAGAAGACTCTTGAGAGTCCCTTATACTGCAAGGAGATCCAACCAGTCCATTCTAAAGGAGATCAATCCTGGATGTTCATTGGAGGGACTGATGCTAAAGCTGAAACTGCAATACTTTGGCCACCTCATGCGACGAGTTGACTCACTGGAAAAGACTCTGATGCTGGGAAAGGTTGGGGGCGGGAGGAGAAGGGGACGACGGAGAATGAGATGGCTGGATGGCATCACCGACTCTGTGGACACGAGTTTGAGTGTGCTCCGGGAGTTGGTGATGGACAGGGAGGCCTGGCGTGCTGTGATTCATGGGGTCGCGGAGAGTCGGACACGACTGAGCGACTGAACTGAACTGAACTGAACAACCCCAGCATCCAAGACGCCTCTCTGAAACATACAGATATTGACAATCAGTGGGCCATCTTGGATGTTCTGGACACGGCCCGGCAGGAGCAGTTCAGCGCCTTCCGGGAGCAGTACATGCGCACAGGGGACGGCTTCCCCATCATCTTCTCGGTCAGGGACAAGGCCACCTTTGAGCACGTGGACTGCTTCCACCAGCTCATTCTGCGCGTCAAGGACAGGGAGTCATTCCCGATGATTTTCACGGTCAAAGGTCGATCTGATGCATTTGAGGAAAATCACCAGGGAGCAAGGAAGGGGGACCAAACACAATATTCCGTACATAGAAACCAGTGCCAAGGACCCACCTCTCAACGTTGACGAAGCCTTCCACGACCTGGTTAGAGTAATCAGGCAACAGATTCCGGGGAAAAAAAGCCAGACGAAGAAGAAGAAAACCAAACGTTGGGGAGACCAGGTCACGGGCAACCACAAACTGCAGTGAGTGATATCTGATGGCCCAAGGCCCTGGGCACTGGGAGCTGGCCAGTCCTCGGGACTCCACTGCCTCACTGCAACGACGACCATCCTAGCCATGACCCTTGGCTCGAGGACTTGGCACAGGAAAGGAGAGAGGGAGGGTGGGCAGGGAGGAGGTAGGGTCTGGCTTTTCCGGAGGGACACAGGAGGCGGGGTGTCTCACCAGAGACAAGGAGGCAACGATAGACAGAACAGTATCTGAGCCCCTGTGTTGATGCAACCCGGCCCCTCCCTCTCTAGATGGCTGTCTTATCCCTCTGAACTCCATAGCGTAGGTTTGATGTAGGAGTGTTTCTCCACATACAAAAACAAGCCATGATCAAGCTCCGCCCCAACCCCACCCCCTGTCCACAGTGTCTGAGTTTGGGTTTCTTTTGTAGATTTTTAAATTATTTTAAGGATTATTGTTTTATTAAAGGGGTTTGTACACCCCCCACCCAAAAATGACTAAGATTCAAATTTTCTACATGAGATGACCAAAGGAGGGGTATGAGTTTGTTCTCAAGATCCCCAAAGAAGCTTAGAATTAATAAAAATGGGAAAAGCACAGATCAACATGTATTTACAGACTTTGTTGATTGTGGTGATGACAAGGGCTCACCGACCACTTTGTGCACAATTTTGTTTATGAATGACATTGCTAATGAGGAATACAGTGTGGGCTTTGGTACCATCTGGCACTGTATGGCCAAGGACTAGTCTAACCCTGCAAGGCAGTATGTCAACAGCAGAGCCTGATGTTTATCATACTGGCATCCTTGACGAATGGCAGCATGTTTATAAAGTAGTAGATACTCAATAAATGCTATTATTATTCATTAACACATAATGAACAGCCCTATATGTAGTCAACAAAAGTGATATTCAGGAAAGTATTATTGAGCCCTCAAGTTGATGGAATGTTTCTCCCAATACTTAGTACCTATATTTCTCAATTAATTGAGGCACTTTATATAAAATAAAATTCACTCATTTATAGTTCAATGGGATTTGACAATTTAATATGCCCTTGCTATACATTTTCTTCAAAGCACCAACTGAATTTCACTTGAATTATTTGTCAGATTGAGATTTTAATTTCATTTTAATTTCATTCAGTTCAAACTATTTTCTAATTTGTCTTGTCATTTTCTCTTTAACCCATGGATTATTTAGAAGTGTGTTTTCTGCTTTCCAAATATTTTTTGTTTTTCCAGATAGCTTTCTGTCTTTCATTTCTAATTGAATTTTCCTGTGGACAGAGAATAAACTCTGTGTGATTTAATTTCTTGTAAATTTACTGATTTTTTTTATTGCCCTGAACAAAGACTAGTTTCCCTAATGTTCCATATTACTTGAAAAATAAATGTGCTTTCTGCTCTTGTACTTTTCTATAAATATCAGTTCATGTTGGTAGTGTTGTTTAAGTTTTCTATACCTTTACTGATTTCTCTGTTGGCTCAAACTTCAGTTACTGAGAAGGAGCATTTAAATCTCCAAATATAATTGTGGTTTCGTCTGTATTTCGTTTCAGCTCTCTTAGCACTACTTTCAACACACTTAGAGGCTCTGTTATGGGTCCTTACATACTTAGGAATGTTACATTTTCTTAATGAATTGTTCTTCTTTATCATTTTATACTATGTACTTTATCCCCAATAATATTTTTGTCATGGGGTATAATTTACTCTCCAGTCAAACTTCACTGCAATGATTATTTGGAGATTATATAATTTTCCATCCTCTTGCTTTTTATATATAATTTCCCATCCTGTTGCTTTTAACCTATTTGTGTTTTCATGTTTTAAGAACGTTTGTTATGACAGCATGCAGTTGAACTTTGTGTTTGTTTTTCTATCCATTTTGATAATTTCTGCTTTTTTATTGGAGAGTTTAGTTGCCTACTCATGTATAAAGTAAAAACGACACACTTCAATTTACCCCCTTCCAGATTTTGTGCTCTTGTTGTGTCGGACACGACTGAGCGACTGAACTGAACTGAACTGAACTGTGGTATATTTTGCCTCTGCATATGCTACAAACTTCATAGTGTATTATCTCCATTTTAGTCAATACTTACTTTTATTTTTTTTAAGTTATATAGTAAAATTGACTTCATTTTAATTCTTGTATATCACTCTGGATTTTAATACATATGCATTTGTGTAACTACCATCATAATCAGAATATAGAAAACCTCCAAGTTCCCACCAAATTCCTTGTGATACCAGTTTGTAGATATGTACATCCTGTTATGATTAATTTTATACATCAACTTGACTAGATCACAGGTTGCCCAGATATTTGGTGAAATATTATCTTAGGTGTTCCTGTGAGGCTGTTTGTGGATGAGTTTAACATTTACATCAATAAATTAAAGAAGATTACCCTCCATAATGTGAGTGGGCCTCATCCTATGAGCTGAAGGCCTGATTAGGACAAAAAGGCTGATCTTCTACTTAGTAAGAGAGATTTCTTCCTGCCAAATGGTCTTCTAACTGGGACATAGTCTTTTTTCTCCCTTCAGATTTAAAGTGAAAACATCTGCTTTTCTGGGGCTCAATCCTGCTCTATAGTTTTTAGGCTGAAACTAATCCCTGGAAACCCCTTATCTGTTCTCCATCACTATAGTTTTGTCTTTTTGAGAATGTCATATTAATTAAATAATAGTACATATAATCTTTTGAGATTGACTTCTCTTAAATATTTAGAATTTAACCAAGTTGTTGTGTATAAACTTTATACTTTTATATTGTTAATAATACATTATTTTATGGATATTAAACAGTTTGTTTATCCATTCATTAAGCGAACAGCATTTGAGCATTTTTTTTTTCAGTTTTTGGCAATCATGAATGTAGAGGCTATGAACTTTTGTGTGTAAATTTTTGTGTAAGCGTAAGTTTTCAGTTCTCTAGGGCAGACACCCAGACTGGTTGGGACTGCTGGGTCACATGGTATGTGTATGTTTAACCTTGAAAGAAGTTGTCAAATGACTTTCTGGTGACTGTACCATCTTTGTTCCCATTAGCAATGTATGGGAGTTCCAGGTGTTCTCTATCCTTGTCAGCACCTGTTATTATCCCTATTGTTTATTTCACCCACTTTAATACACGTATGGTATTCCTTTAACTTGGATTTACAGGATGGCTAATGTTATTGAACGTATTTTTATGTACTTATTTGCCATCTTTGTATCCTCTTTAGTGAAGTGCTATTCATGTTTTCTGCCTGTTTTTAAAGTGAAGCTGTATATTTTCTTATTACTGAGTTTTGAGAATTCTTTAAATATTCTGGATCCAAATTCTTCGTCACACACAAGATTTTAAAACATTTTCTCCCAGTCTGTAGCTTGCCTTTTCACTTTCTTCACAGTGTTTATCAAGAGCAAAAGATATTAAATACTGATGAAGTATAATTAACGGGATTTTATGACCATGCTTTTGATGTCATGAAGGGATAAAATTACTTTTTAAAATACAAATGTATAATGATAAAAGAAAGAAAGGAAAGAAGTTCCATATTTACTTATCTTGACCCACTACATTATTACACAGAGTTGCAGGTTTAGTATCATTTTCCTTTGACCAGAAGAATTCCCTCTGACATTGTGTGTAATGCACACCTACTGGTGACAAATTCTCCAAGTTTTTATTTTTCTGAAAAGTTTTTTGCTTAAACTTCACTCTTTAAGACTCTTTTCACTGAAACAATAAATTTTAGGCTGGCTTTTTTTTTCCTTCAGAATGCTAATGATACTTTTCTACTACTTTCTAGCTTGAATTTTAAAATAAAATGTTTACAGTGATTCTTGGGCTTCCCTGGTGGCTAAGAGGTTAAAGTGTGTGCCTGTAAAGCGGGAGAACCTGGGTTCGATCCCTGGGTTGGGAAGATCCCCTGGAGAAGGAAATGGCAAACCACTCCAGTATTCTTGCCTGGAGAATCCCATGGACGGAGGAGCCTGGCAGGCAGTCCACGGGGTTGCAAAGAGTCGGACACGACTGAGCGACTTCACTTTCACTTTCACAGTGATTCTTATCTATTTTCCTTTCTATGTAATGTGTGTTTCTTTTCTCTGATTGCTACCATAGTTTCATCTTACTGATTTTAAACAACTGCTGTGTTCCTTTGGTTTCTTCTGTGTTTATGATACTTAGCTGTGTTGAGTTCCTCAGATGCGTGGCTTGGTAATTTACACTAAATTTAGAATGATTTTAAGTCAATATTTTAACATTTTTGACCCTATTCTCTTTCTGCAACTTCAATTCCAACTGTACGTTATTTTGGCTTACTTCACAATTCCTCCTTTAGCACTGGGCACTGTTTTTACCCTCTTCTTCTCCCTATGCTTCCTTTGTCATCCTATTCTCAATTACACTGTTTTCAAACTCACTGATCTTTTCCTTTGTCTTTAGTGTCTAAGTTTTTCTTAAAAGCATCCAGTGAATTAAGCATTTCACACATTGCATTCTTCATTTCCAGAAACTGCAACTGGGTTTAATGCAAATTCCATTATTTTTGTCATTTCAAGTCTGTTTCTATTGACTCATTTTCCCCCCTGCTTTATGGATACCTCTCCTTGCTTCTTCAAGTCCCTGTTATATAATTTCTATTAGATACTAGAAATTCTGAACGCTATGTTTTTGAGTGTTTGGATTTTCTTTCTTTCTTTAAAGAGTGTGGCACTTTGTCCTGGTAGTCAGGTTTTAAAGCCTGTTTTCATGATTTGTTCTGGCAGTCAGTTTTTAAGATTGGTTGGAGAAAAGTAAGAGGAACTGTTACTCTCGCCTGGCCCCATGACCAGCGTGTAACCCTGTTGTCTCTACTGGATGCCCCCATGTGTTCGGTGAGGTGTCTCCATTCTGGCTAGTTGAAACTCAAGTCTCTTCTAGCCCCATGTAAGCCTTAGGAATGTTTCAATGGATTCTTTTCTAGTACTTTGGTTTTTGCCTGGTTTTGTGACGTTTCAGTCTGCAGATGTGTAGAGAGATATCCTGAAACATGTTCTCTGCAAATCTCCCTTCTCTTCAACACTGCCCCATCTCAACCTCCTCAAACATACTGCCTGGTATCTAGTATATCTGCGAACAGCTGGTTCGGATATTTTCCTCTATTTTCTAGTTGTTAATGGCAGAAAGACAAGCCTGAGTGACACCAATTACTCCAAGCTGGCTGCAAGTAGCAGCCACAGATAGTTCTTTCTGGTGCAAGAAAAATATAAGGCTTTGAGGAGTCCCAGAAAGCATAATCTACCTTGTAAGAAATATAACCTCATAATCAGACCAAATGAGTCAGTCTCTTAAAAAATTAAAACTGGAAAAACCTAGTTAATTCCTCTGCCTATTCAGATTTTAAAAAATAATAAAAACAATTTGGAAGTTTTTTCAAGAGTTTACCCTTGAAACATGGTATTCCAGCTGGTATTACAGAAAAGAGGGTCTTTGTTAAGTAGTATCAAAGTCCAGGAACAAAATTTACTTCACCCTGAAGGCACATAATTTCAAACTCCTCTGCAAAGTGATTATTGGGCTTATGTGGTAACTGTCTAAAAGCATTTACACAGTCAAGGTTTGCAAAAATCCTGCACAGAGTGGCAGTCTGTCTCTCTCCACCCCTGGCAAGAATGGGGCTCTGAGTGATCACAGACACACGGCATGGCTGCATTTCAACTAACAAAATGGACACCATATTTATTTGTTTATGAAGCATCTGAGTGTCCTTCTTACTCTGCTATGTGTTCTGTCTAGGAAAATAAACACATCTGTGGTCACATTTCAGTGTCCTTGGGATGAAGACTGAAGACAGGACATAAGTCATATTCAGACCTTTAGGCTTTTTAAATGAATATCATTTACTGACACAAATATAAAGGAATTTGACTTTACCAAATTATTTCATTTTTTAAATATCCTGTACAAACTTCCTCTAAAAATAAACAAAATAAAACTTTCAAATAAAACTGCAAGATTCTGACAGGCTATTTGCAAATCACCAGCATAGTTAAGATGTGTGCTTCAAAGTATTTGCAATGATTTTTCATTTCACCTTTTCTTAATGGTAAATTATTAATATTTTTATAAAAATGGTTAATGCTTTCTGGGCTCATAATATAGTTTCTGTATGGTTATCCTTTCCTCATATTTCAAAAATGCATTAAAATTTAATTTCACATTTGCTATGTCATTGTTCAAGCTGACATGCCATTAAACAGTTTTTATTTATTTGTATTATGGGACTTAATCTGGCTTTCCATTGTGAACATGAAGAAAAAAAATAAATGAGATGATTTTCTTACTCCCCTCAAGAAAATAAATTTTCACACGGTACGGTATTTAAGTAAAATAAGCATTTTGCTTCTCTCAAACATACCAATTGAATAAGAATAAATACTTAATCCTCGATATAATCTACAATAACTTTGAACCATTTTCCATTGCCTAAATACTAAAAATGGATTAGTCATAGCTTGGAACTTGGCTAAATATAACTCAGTTAAGTGTCACAGCATGAAGCAGTCTAAGACAAGCCAGCACCTGGGACGGGCCCAGACCATTGGAGAGGAAAATTTTAAAATTATAAAATGGTATTCTCACTAGAGATGCTGAGAGGAAGCTCACTCTGGCAGGAAGTACTATGTTCACCAGAGGCTATGGAACACAGTAAGCATCAGGAAATCTCACATAAAGCCACGTAGGAGGCGTGTACGCGTAGAGGCATCAAAGCTAAGGAATACAAGGGCAGACTGAACAATGCCAGCACACATGCCATTAACACTGACTTCCTTTTGGAAATTGGATTTCCTATTATCACCCAGAGAAACACAGAGGTAGCGCTGGAAAGATAAAAACCCAGTTATGTGACCCAGAGCACAGAGTAAGCCTGGAGTTCAAGTTGGAACTGCAGCAGCTATAAAAGTACCTTTATGTTGCATCCTACAGTAGAGTTTAATAAAGTTGTTAAAATTATTGGCATATAATGTGGCAATGAACTGTACAGACTGGGACAATTTAAGGTGGTGTGGCTCTGCTGAGTGCATAAGGGTAAGTACAGTCAGTGTACTATCGTTGACCTGAAATAAACAGATGGCCAACTATTTCCCCAGCAAACATGGGTTTACTGAGAATTGACAGAGAACTGCAATGCCGGGTCTGCAACCATGTGATCCATGCGCAAATCCCCACACTACAAGCACGGAAAAACACTTTACAGAGAAGCAAAGGAAGTCAAGAGGGCTAACATAGACAGAGAGTCATGGCTTTTCATTGGCTGAGTCCTTGAAATAATAGTCTTTCTGTTAGAGACTCTGCTAACATCAGGATTTGAGAGCTCTCCCAGCTCTATTTAACTGACATTTCTGTTTATAAACTTTTTACACTATTACTTATTAATATGTATTGCCCAGGGCTGGAACATATAGTATCTTTCATTCAGATCCATACAATCAACTGCAAAAGTAACTTACTGGAAAATGAGAGGGCTTTTCATCCATATGTAAGGTTTGCAGGCTCCAGAGATATAACCTGCTAGCTGAGGTAGTTGTTACCAGTGAACTGTGCTTCTAGTTCTGCTGCAGAGACAAATAGTGGGATTTTCCCCAGAAACAGAAACTATATAAAAACATCGACTTTCATATATGGAGCACCAAATGAAAAGCCACACGCACTGCCACAGAATTTACAATTTTTCAAGGTAACTTCAATCTTTATAGCTACTTTCGAAATACAGAGTACTAAAGTCAAAGCATGCAAATGGGACCTAGGGAAGTTAAAATTCTTTAACCAGGAAAGTTAAAATTATCTGATGGTGATAAAACCATCAAAAGTAGACCCAGGATTCAAAGTTTATGTTTAAAATCCAAAGTTGATTCTTTTAAAAATCTATGTTCCTCAATCATTCAAAATGAATGAAAAAGAGAATGAATGATAGTTTATATCACATTGCAAATTCTACTGAATGTCTTATCTCTAACATAATCTAGATGGATTTTATATTAGAGCCAGAGCAAATAAATTGTGCCTTGAGTATAACTATTAAAATAATAAATATTACCTGGTTAGCAATTTAAAACACTTAAAATATTATAAGGCATGAATGACTCAACCCAGGCATAGCACTATTTCCATTTTCATGTTTTTAAGTAGAACTAAGAGTCAACTGTCTACGAATTTTGGATTAACTGCCACTAAATTCGAAGTTTCAGAAACTGTATTGAAAGGTCAATGAAGGAAGCATCCATGCTATGTCACCACAAACAGAAAAAGCCAGTGCATCTGAAAGTACACAGAAATAACTCTTCATCACACTTTTAAGAAGGTACCCACCAAAACCTTAAACTCTGTCCCTAAAATACATAACTGTTATGTTTTTGTGGCAGCCAGAGTAGAATTGTTCCATCATCAATCCCTCTCTTCATTGATTTGGAAACACCAATGCTCAGAAAAACAATTAAGGAAGAAATTTGAGAGGTCAACAGTGGTGTATTTCATTCTGAAAAGTGTCAACTTGCAAGACAAAGTGCTCTAATGGGAGTAGAACAGGAAGAGTTGAAGGAGCATAGTACACTAAGAATTACAGTATTACAATCCTTGATTGCAGCAATGTCAGAAATACCAACAACGGAATGAAATAATCAAGCTTAAAATTTAGAGAACCTCACTTGATAGAAACATTCTGGAAACTAATAATTAGATGAAGCTATGCAACTTAATCTATTGTACAGATCTGACCAACACACGGTGGAACAAAGCATAACTACATACTCTTTACTGGCATACAGCGTGTTAGTGTTCTGGCATACACTAGGTCTAGAAAGCTATTTTCTCATGTGTGTTTAAGTTGACTAAAAAAGAATAACAAAACAAGTAATCAGTGAAAGATTGAAGAAGAGCAAAAAATGGAATTATGAAAAAAATAAGAGAAAGCATAATATTGCATGCTACTTCTTTGAAAAAAAACAAAACAATTTTCCATTCTCAGTAAAATGGAGAAAGCAATGGCAGATGATGAGGAAAATAAATAGTATGAAATTATGATGTATAAAAACAAATATATATTTGGTCTTCATCTCCATTCCTGGCACAGAGCTCCTAAACCTCCTGGAATTTCCTAAGTGAACAGGGCAGTAAAGTATAAATTGTTACATCAACAGGTGATTTTGGAAAGCTCCTCAGGATAGGGACTGATTATCGGGGGAGCCCATATGCGCCTAGAGGGTGAAAGCTTCCAGTCCCGTAGCCCTCCCCTCACCAGCCCAGGCAGACCTCCTGGAAGGGGAGACAGGATGGAGATTGAGTTCAAACTTCAGTGACAATGGTTCAATCACGCCTCTGTAATGAAGACTCCATACGGACACAAGGACAGGAAACAGAGCCGCTGGATTGAGGAACACTTGGAGATCTGGGAAGAGCATCACTCTCAGAGAGCACAGAAGCTCTGGGCCCTTTGCGCATACCTTGCCCTGTGTATCTCTGCCATCTGGCTATTTCTGAGTTATATCCTTCAATAAGAAACTGGTCTCTTTATAAGAAACTGGTAAGGAAAACGTTTCTTAGTTTTCTGAGTCACCTTAGCAGATTAACTGAATCCAAAGAAAGAGTCACTGGAATTTCTGGTCTATAGAAAGCCAGTCCTCAAGAGCACAGGTGAAAACCTGGACTTTCAACTAGCATCTGAGGTGGTGGGAGATACTCTTAGGGAACGGAGCCCCCAACCTTTGGGATCTGACAATATCTCAAGGCACACAGTATCAGAACTGAGAGGAATTGCAGGACACTCAGCTGGTATTGAAGCATTGCTTCTTGTTTGGAAATCCCCCTCCATATACACATATATTGAAATGCAGATAAATAGATGAAAGATAGAAATACACACGCATGTGTGCACGCTCACTCATACACACACATACAAGGAGGGGGAGAAGAACAATAAGGACCGATGAATTTGAGTACCTGATGATCAGGAGCTCCTTGCACTATTACCTTAGCAAATTTTCTGAAAGGATGAAATTACTTTCAATAATAACTTTTTTGGCTTGCTTTTTAATTATAAATGAAATTATAGAAACATGCTTGACAAACATTTATGGAAACAAATTATTAAAAATACCTCCCCAAAATGAACAAAATTTTTAAATGTCTAAAAATAAAACAAGAAAGGGAAACAAAAGATTAAAATGTCAGACGTTGCTCCAGTAAAAGTAATCCTGAATCAGTGCAAGAAAATATTTTAAGAGATACGGACTAGTGACTGTTTCTTTTAAGAGTGTGTTCAGAATGCTTATCCCATCCAACACAAATTTTTAAATAATAAATTGTTTGTGAGACAAATAAAAGAGGTTCATATAAAATGAATTGTGAAGGAAGATTTGCAGAAAGCTTATAAGGTTGAAAGAAAGAGATCCCCAAATTTAACTGTACAGCAAGAGCTTAAAGTGGGTAGATAATGTCATCCCAGGTCAGACTGAAGATCTGAGTATATATGAGACACTGGAACAAACAGAAGCATATTGAAAACAGCTGTCAAAGAACAGTCTTCTCACTGAAAGAATAGCAATTATCTGGAATAAGTAGATAGAAAAAAGAAAACTTCATACTGTGGGTCATCTGGATCCAAAGTTGATGTTAGAATGGAATTTTCTTCATCAGCATTCTGCATCCATCCAGAATGTTAACTTGTTTTATTTGCTGAAACAAGTAAGGGTTGATCTATCACAATCTTTTATCAAGCAAGATAAGAACTTATCACTACCTAAAGTATTCTACAACACACATCAAGTGGAGAACCACAGAATATTATATGTTTACTAAGCACGTTAATCTTGAATAATCACTGTTGTATTTACTTTCTGATCCTATAACACTGATAGCACCTTTCACTATTAAAGAAGAGAATTAAAGATTAATGGAGCTAAGAGTGGACATTGTGATTTTATATTCTGAATATTTATCTATCTTTATTTACTGTTTGCTGATTTTCCCTTAACATGAAGAATACAGATCCTCTATGAAAATTTAAAGAATAAATCTTAGTACAGAACTCTGAGAATCAAATCATCAAAACATTTACATACAGTTCCGTTCAGTCACTCAGTCGCGTCCGACTCTTTGCAACCCCATGAACCGCAGCATACCAGGCCTCCCTGTCCATAACCAACTCCTGGAGTTTACCCAAACTCATGTCCAGTGATGCCATCCAACCATCTCATCCTCTGCCATCCCCTTCTCCTCCTGCCTTCAATCTTTCCCAGCATCAGAGTCTTTTCAAGTGAGTCAACTCCTTGCATGAGGTGGTCAAAGTATTGAAGTTTCAGCTTCAACACAGTCCTTCCAATGAACACTCAGGACTGATCTCCTTTAAGACAGACTGGTTAGATCTCCTTGTAGTCCAAGGGGCTCTCAAGAGTCTTCTCCAACACCACAGTTCAAAAGCATCAATTCTTCGGTGATCAGCTTTCTTTATAGTCCAACTCTCACATCCATACATGATACTGGAAAAACCATAGCCTTGACTAGACGGACCTTTGTTGGCAAAGTAATGTCTCTGCTTTTTAATATGCTGTCTAGGTTGGTCATAACTTTCCTTCCAAGGAGTAAGCGTCTTTTAATTTCATGGCTGCAATCACCATCTGCAGTGATTTTAGAGCCTCCAAAAATAGAGTCTGCCACTGTTTCCACTGTTTCTCCATCTATTTGCCATGAACTGATGGGACCGGATACCATGATCTTAGTTCTCTGAATGTTGAGCTTTAAGGCAACTTTTTCACTCTCCTGTTTCACTTCCATCAAGAGGCTCTTTATTTCTTCTTCACTTTCTGCCATAAGTGTGGTGTCATCTGCATATCTGAGGTTATTGATATTTCTCCCAGCAATCTTGATTCCAGCTTGTGCTTCATCCAGTCCAGCATTTCTCATGATGTACTCTGAATATAAGTTAAATAAGCAGGGTGACAATATACAGCCTTGACATACTCCTTTTCTGATTTGGAAATAGTCTGCTGTTCCATGTACAGTTCTGACTGTTGCTTCCTGATCTGCGTACAGATTTCTCAAGAGGCGGGTCAGGTGGTCTGGTATTCCCGTCTCTTTCAGAATTTTCCACAGTTTATTGTGATCCACACAGTCAAAGACTTTGGCATAGTCAATAAAGCAGAAATAGATGTTTTTCTGGAATTTTCTTGCTTTTTCAATGATCCAGCAGATGTTGGCAATTTGATCTCTGGTTCCTCTGCCTTTTCTAAAACCAGCTTGAACATAAAAGAGAGGATCTAATCTAGGATTCTGTGTGGAGATTGCTTCGTCCAGATGAAGGACAAAGACTTAAGGGTCAGTTTCTCAAGAATCATTTAAGGGGAGTTGTGATGACTTGTTATGTCTTGAATTTGTAATGCATCCATTCCTTCTCTTAGGAATTCTTAACAGTAACATCAGTTTGAAAGAATGAACCAAAATGGTTTCATTCAGGGAAGCAGAGTTCTGGCTGATATTTTAGATGCATTTGTTTTAGAATTTTGTTAGCCCCTTTGAAATGAATGGAATTACTCTTGGAATCAGCATGGGGCAGGGAAAAGTGATTGGACACTGGAATCAGACACATCTGGGCTTCAAAATTCCTGCTGCAACATTACTGATGGAACATTAACACATGCTACCTGAGCCTCAGTTTTCTTACCTGTAAAGGAGTGACACAGTATTATTTTTCCCCAGAGGAGTGATATTAGGATTAAAATAAGTAAGATTTTAAGTGTCTAGTATAGTGCCTAAGGTTGTCAAATAAACAATGAATGTTTTTAAATATGTTTATCCATTACAGTATTTATTTGAAGTTCACATTAAACTAGATTGCCTGTGCTTCCATTTGCTAAATCTAGCAACACTACTCCTGGTACAAGTAGATACCTAAGAAAATTGCTCCTTTCCCTTTAATGGCCCTTCTAACACATAGGTCTATGAATTTCTCTTTTACAGAACATTTGAAGACAGTAAAATCAAAAGAATCCTTGGTCAATATGCCTGGAAATGGGCATAAAATAATGAGAATCAGTCACACTGATGAACAGTGATAGATTCCAACATTACAGAGACCTAAAGTTCAGATGGAAGCATAGCACCATCTCACACTCCCAACTTGCCCAAAGTAAAATGTAAGCAAATGTTCTAAAACAGTGAAATGATGAAATAAAAAAAGATATAAAATATTTCCATTTTAATTCATTACACTGGTATTGTAGAACACATATGCTTATTTGACCAAAATAACTTCAAGATGAAAAGTAGCCTAAATGTACAATGAATTTGATAAGACACATACAGTCACTTTCCTAAGGTAGATACTCACTTCTGAAGGTAAACCAATAATAACTTTACTCTTTTTCCTTCAGGTGATCAATATAATTGGAAAATCACATTCTTCATTCTTTTTCAGCCTTGAAAATTCTGCCAAATCCCAAGAAAGCAGTGTCTCAAAGATATAAAATGCTTAAAATGTATCTTAGACAACTGAGCAAAAACTTCAGGTCGTGAAACTCTTTTCAACCAACACTTGATAACAAAGTTTTGCAACTTGCAAGTCACATAGCAGACTCTGTTCTCGCTTTAAACTGTTGAAAACATCTTCCTTACAAAGGTAATTATCAGTATTAACTTGAATACCTTACAGAGAAGGCAATGGCAACCCACTCCAGTACTCTTGCCTGGAAAATCCCATGGACAGATTTTCCCATGGTAGGCTGCAGTCCATGGGGTCACTAAGAGTCGGACACGACTAAAGTGACTAAGCAGCAGCAGCAGCAGCATACCTTAAGTAAAATACATAGCCCAGAGATGGCCCCCCCAAAATTTTGGTTCTCTCTTCACTTGATCTATCTTATTAAGTTCCACCAAGAAGCTGGATATAAAGTGATAAACAGGACATAATACTTTAGCTAGTAATTTGTATATGATATATTTATTATTTATTTATTTATTTTTGGCTGAAAAGCCATGGAAAAACATTATTGGACTTATCTTGCAGAAGAGAGAACAAAGTTTTCAACCATGAAAGAAGTTTAGGTATGACTTTCTTAAGAATTGTGCATTATTAGTGTATAGGAATGCAAGGGATTTCTGTGTGTTGATTTTATATCCTGCAACTTTACTGTATTCATTGATTAGCTCTAGTAGTTTTCTGGTAGAGTCTTTAGGGTTTTCTGTGTAGAGGATCATGTCATCAGTGAACAGTGAAAGTTTTACTTCTTCTTTTCAAATTTGTATTCCTTTTATATCTTTTTCTGCTCTGATTGCTGTGGCCAAGGGTGAGGGTGGGATGATTTGGGAGAATGGCATTGAAACATGTATATTGTGAAACAAATCACCAGTTCAGGGTCGATGCATGTTAAAGGATGCTTGGGGCTGGTGTGCAGCGATGACCCAGAGGGAGGATAAGGGAAGGAGGGAGGTGGGAGGGGGTTCAGGAAGGGGAACTCATGTACACCCGGGGCAGATTCATGTCAATGTATGGCAAAATCAACCAATATAATATTGTAAAATAATTAGCCTCCAATTAAAAAAAAAAGAATTCTGCAGAAGTGTAAAAATTCCCTGAGTTAGCATACTAAAACTGGAAAGAAAAAATATTCTTTAGATTTGGAAAATAATGCATCAGAAGAGAATATAATCTTATGAGAAGATAAGCTTACAGAGATAGCTAAATAGCCATCTATTCCAATCTGTCAACCCCTTCTTTTTTGTCCTAGCCTGAAACCCTAAGTTCACTCATACCTTCTCCCCAAGGCCACATCACTACTGCCAAAGAAACAGACAAACAGCAACAAGAAAATCCAACAATAACCACCAAAAAGTCTGCAGCTACAGATGAACAGATGTTTTTGGCTCATGTGGTAATTAATGACGTTTTGAATGAATTCCACATAAGATCAACTGTACTAAAGAGTGCTCTGGATATATATCTAAAGTCTATGACTTGTTAAGAGCCCTTGACATTAGGAAATATGACCAAGAATGTTCTTCTCTGGAAAAGGAACCAAAAAGCAGAATAGCATCAAGATAAGAGGAAAGGAAAGAACACATATGAACTAGATTTCTATCCTAGTTTACATAAGAAGATTTCTGATACGAATAGACTGCTAAAATAACAAATTGTTTTGCCTGGAATCACTGTCTGTATATTTTCTTTGACTAATCTGTCTTAATGAAATCCTTATTCCCACAATAATAGCAAGACATAACAACTTCTTGGAAATCTTCCCTCTATTGTCTCAAGCAAGATTCCAAGACAGCTGAAATAAAAATCCATAGATGTAAGCAGAAAAAAAGCCCTGTGTCAGTATGCTCTCGGTTATCAGTCTGCTTCTCATAAACGAGCTCCTGAATTCTGCCACGTTGTTTGGAAAAAATAATATACACAGGCTATGACTGCAAGCTAAACTGATGAGCCCATTAAGAAGGCCAAGTTCAGTAAAAATAAGTCAAGCCAAAAGAGAAAAACTGACTATTGTAAAGACTGAACCAGATGTTTATATAGATCCAGCCCAATCACACAACATAGTTTAGAAATAAGCTTATATGAAGCAGATGGCCAAAATCCTGTCCTTATGTGCTCTGGGTTTTCTGCTTATATTTCTAGGTCTGACTGTTCCATATTTTATTTTTTGTTTGTTTTGGGGTTCTTGCCATTGTTGTTGAACTGACAATCATTCTAAAAGTCAAACCAGTTGTGTTTATGAATCTAGCCTTCAGAGAAGACAAAGATGCTAGCTTTGCTCAAAATAGGCATGGTTTAGATTTTTTTTCGGCTTCAGTTCCAGGAACTTAAGGACTATAAGTGACGATAAAGAAAATAAAAAGTTTGGGAACACCACCTAAGACAGATGAAGGAGTTTTGTGGCAACCTACTCTCAGCATCCTCACAACTATTAACTATTCACCTGGAAGGAAGGAAGGAGGACGAAGGAGAGAGACCTGGATATCAGCCTAGATATTTTGTATTATTTTCCCTAGGTCTGGTATACCCTACCCTCGTTCCTTTCCTGAGCCACAGGAAAATTCCTAATTACTCTAAATCTCAACTCAAGGGTTACTTTCTGGTTAACTTACCAAGCACTCTTTCTGATATCTTCCATTTATGCCATACTGTCTGACAAGAAAACACCTTTTCTTTTGTAATTCTCAGGCTGACACACCACACAGTTAATCATTGCTTCCTCAGGCCATTGCCGGACCTAATCCTTACTTCTATTACAGCCCTAATAGCAAGGTGATATAATATTTTGGTTTGTCTCTCCTAGAACAGTGAGAGTTGCTTGAGGGCAGGAACTGTTTCTTATTAAACTTTGTATCTGCAACTTCTTACACAGAGCCTGCGTTTTAAAAAGGCACTCAAGGAGTTGGGTTTCTGGCAAAGGAAGGCTAATCTGCTTTGGTCCTAACGTCCCTCAGACAGCAACTAGATGAGGAAAAAAAAACTTGTTTTCATGTTCAAATGCACTGGAGGACTAAACAATGAGACTTTTCAGGGTCTAGGATATATAAAAATAGAAAATGCAGTGAGGCAAGCCCAGCATTTGGAAGAGCATTTGCCTGGGAAGGGGATGGGTTGGGAGTGATGACTGATTTCCAAAGTAGCTGAGTGTCTGGGAATCTACCAGAGTTGTTGCCACTTCCGGAGAGACTAGAAACACACATTTGAAATCATGGCCTCCCAAGGACAAGAAGGCCAGGTAAACCTCCCCACTTTGGGGTTGAAAAACAGTAAGACTTTAGCCCAGGAATGAGTGAGCTGAAAACAAAAAGCTTTCATAAGGTCTGAAGCCCAGTTACAAGTCACCTCATTCTGATTGACTTACTATGATATATCAAGAGCAGAACTGCCTATTGAAAGCAAAAGTAAATCATCTCTGGAGAAAGACAGCTTCAAATTGTTTCTATGCATTTCCATACACAATGTTTAGTTCTCAATCAAAAATAATCAGGCATATGAGAATATAAGAATTTATAGAAAAGTTGAGAGAACAGAAAATAGACTCTTAGAAGGTGAATAAAACAGAATCAGGGCTTCCCTGATAGCTCAGTTGGTAAAGAATCTGCCTGCAATGCAGGAGACCCCAGTTCAATTACTGGGTCAGGAAGATCTGCTGAAGGGCTAGGCTACCCACTCCAGTAATATGAGGCTTCCCTGGTGGCTCAGCTGGTAAAGAATCTTTCTGCAATGTGGAAGACCTGGGTTCGATCCCTGGGTTGGGAAGATCCCCTGGATTTATCACACCAGGACTTTAAAAAAACTATTAATAATATGTTTAAGGAATTATGAGAAGGATAATCATGGTAGACAACTAGAAATTATTTGAAAGAGTCTAAGTATATGGAAAGATCCTGGGGAATTTTCTGGGAGTCATCTTGATCTTGGTGGTAATTATATAAGAGTAAGCATGGATAAAAATTCAATGGGTTGTTTGCTTAAGATGTCTATTTTACAATTCACATTGCAGGTATAAACTCAAAAGAAATGCACAGAAATGTGCACCAAACACACATATGTAAGAATGGTCAAAGTAACATTATTCTCAGTATCCCCAAAATGGGAATATCCTCTACAGAATGGCTGAATTCCCTGTGGCTTATTCAGACAACAGATTAACACAGTAATAAAAACCAGTGACATAATGTCTTATTTATAACTTTCATAAATCTCCAAAAATAACATTGAATGAGAATCCAGACATATAAAAAAATATATCCAGGATGAGTCCATGTGCAAATAGTCTAAAACAGGTGAGAGGTCAAAATAGTTACCTTTGGAAGGAGATGGTGATTAGCAGCATGCACAAAGGCGATCTGAGGATGTTGAAAATTTTCTGTTTCCTGACTTGGGTCATGGTGAGTCCATGGGTATATTTATTTTATGATAATTCACTGAGCCATAATTTATGATTTGTGTACCTTTATCTTAGTTTTACTGCATTAAGAACTTACATAAAAATTATAAATAAAGACAGGCATTCAATAATATTGTGGAATGAATTAATGTACAAATGAATAAATCAATGAATCTTATTTCAAGGATTTACAACCACTAGAGAGAAAAGGTAACGAGAGCAGGTACTAAGAAATGAATAACCTAACAACTTCACCTGGATTTATTGGGATTTATGTCACTGTTAACATTAGGTGGACTACTGGGCACTTGAGATAAATGTCTTTCAGGATATTATCTAATATTTGACTTAGCAATAAATTCTTTCTGTTACTCTGACCTAAATTACTCTTGCAGTTAACATTCTATTTGTCTTAGGTCATATTTTACTTCTCCATTTCTAAAAACCGTTCTCAACATAGGTCACACTGAATAAATAGATATTTGACAAGGAAGAGCAGTAGAATGGCTTATGGCTAAAACAATCACTAAAATAGAAAACCAATCAGTTTTGTAGTGTTCTTGTACTTTCTGTGTATTCTTGCTACCTCTTCTTAATATCTTCTGCTTCTGTTAGGTCCATACCATTTCTGTCCTTTATTGAGCCCATCTTTGCATGAAATGTTCCCTTGGTATCTCTAATTTTCTTGAAGAGATCTCTTGTCTTTCCTATTCTGTTGTTTTCCTCTATTTCTTTGCATTGATCCCTGAGGAAGGCTTTCTTATCTCTCCTTGCTATTCTTTGGAACTCTGCATTCAGATGCTTATATCTTTCCTTTTCTCCTTTGCTTTTTGCTTCTCTTCTTTTCACAGCTATCTGTAAGGCCTCCTCAGACAGCCATTTTGCTTTTTTGCATTTCTTTTCCATGGGGATGGTCTTGGTCCCTGTCTCCTGTACAATGTCACGAACCTCCGTCCAGAGTTCATCAGGCACTCTATCAGATCTAGTCCCTTAAATCTATTTCTCACTTCCACTGTATAATCATAAGGGATTTTATTTAGGTCATATCTGAATGGTCTAGTGGTTCTCCCTACTTTCTTCAGTTTAAGTCTGAATTTGGCAATAAGGAGTTCATGATCTGAGCCACAGTCAGCTCCTGGTCTTGTTTTTGCTGACTGTATAAAGCTTCTCCATCTTTGGCTGCAAAGAATATAGTCAATCTGATTTTGGTATTGACCATCTTGTGATGTCCATGTGTAGAGTCTTCTCTTGTGTTGTTGAAAGAGGGTGTTTGCTATGACCAGTGCATTCTCTTGGCAAAACTCTATTAGCCTTTTCCCTGCTTCATTCCGTGCTCCAAGGCCAAATTTGCCTGGACTTGAGTTTGAGTGAACTCCAGGAGTTGGTGATGGACAGGGAGGCCTGGCGTGCTGTGATTCATGGGGTTGCAAAGAGTCGGACACGACTGAGTGACTGAACTGAACTGTACATTCTGAAAGAGTCCTGAGATTAACAGATATACACAATAAATTAATATTTTAGCTAACCTAGGTAACAATTCGGAGAAGGCAATGGCACCCCACTCCAGTACTCTTGCCTGGAAAATCCTATGGATGGAGGAGCCTGGTAGGCTGCAGTCCATGTGGTCGCTAAGAGTCAGACAAGACTGAGTGACTTCACTTTCACTTTTCACTTTCATGCATTGAGGGAAAAGGCAACCCACTCCAGTATTCTTGCCTGGAGAATCCCAGGGACAGGGGAGCCTAGTGGGCTGCCGTCTATGAGGTCGCACAGAGTTGGACACAACTGAAGTGACTTAGCAGCAGCAGCAGCAGGTAACAATTAGTATATGAAATGGCAATTTACCAAATGGTATTCGGAAACCTCTAGAAAGCCCGAGGGTGTTTTCCCAAAGAAATATTTTTTGCTTATAAACAATGCAATAGGAGTACGTGGTTCCATATATATTTGGTGCATTTGATTTGATTTTCCACCAACTTATTGCAGATATTGGTTAATTCCTGGCATTCTCCTTCAGCTACTTTATTAGCCACATCTATTATTTGACACCTCATGCAAATATAGATTCCAGATTGTCTTAGGGAGTGTTTGGTAGGGCTTCTGTGTCCTAGAGGCATATGAAGAATATCACAGGGTGCAACCCCTATGTGCCATGCTGCTGCTGCTGCTGCTAAGTCGCTTCAGTCATGTCCGACTCTGTGCGACCCCATAGACGGCAGCCCACTAGGCTCCCCCGTCCCTGGGATTCTCCAGGCAAGAACACTGGAGTGGGTTGCCATTTCCTTCTCCAATGCATGAGAGTGAAAAGAGAAAGTGAAGTTGCTCAGTCGAGCCCGACTCTTAGTAGCGACCCCATGGACTGCAGCCTACCAGGCTCCTCTGTCTATGGGATTTTCCAGGTAAGAGTACTGGAGTGGGTTGCCATTGCTTTCTCCAGCCAGTGTGACCTAGAAAACATCAAATATGTGTGTGTGTGTGCACTGCGTGTGTGCATGTGCATTTGGGTGGGGCTGAGGACAGGGCAGGGAGAGGATGGGCTGGGATGTACTAAGTGTCAGGGGTGTCCCATACAATGTAGGAATCAGGCCAGAGGCCCTGCCTCTGTGACGACTTCTCCCAGAGGAAGCAGGACCCTGGAGGAGGATCTCGGAAGCTCAACAGGGTGAGAAAACACCCGAGTGCCAGAGTCTCTGTCTCAGTCTCGGTGAAAGGAATCTGGTTCACACCCCCTATCACTGGTCATTGTTCTCAAAATGACCCCAATTAAGTTTCATATTCCTACAAAGAAAGTCTTTTTATTCACATCTGAAAGATGATAAAACAGATATAGAAAATTCAAGAGTGTGAATTGTAGCTACTGAGTGGCCCATCTGGGATTAAGACCTACATCTGACTTAGCATGTAAATTCTTTCCCTATGCTTTCTTGTCTCAAATTCTCATAAGGTGGGTTTGAAAGAGCAACAGAACTGAGGCGGGATATACAACAGTATTTTCCTAAGTACAGTACACATTACATTCAGATGCTAAGTTGTGTCTGACTCTGCAACCCCATGGACTGCAGCATGCCAGGCTTCCCTATCTTCACTATCTCCTGGAGTTGGCTCAAACTCATGTCCATTGAGTCAGTGATGCCACCCAACCAACTCATCATCTCTCGCTCCCTTCTCCTCCTGCCTTCAATCTTCCCCAGCATCAGAGTCTTTTCCAATGAGTTGGCTGATTGCATCAAGTGGCCGAAGTATTGGAGCTTCAGCATCAGTCCTTCCAACAGTACACGTTATACTAGTGCTAAATGAGCAGATTTTCAATGGTAAAAGAATTGATAAATGTTTATTGTCACAAAGGTCAGAATTTATTTCTGAAGTCCCGTAAGGAGGACACCAGGACTGTTCTTAGAACAAGTGGCTCTATGCCAAACACAGCCTGGGCCATTTTCCTGGACCACTGACTTTTGCCAGATTCTTGGGTCATAAGTGATCAAGAGAGTTCAATTCCCAAGTGTGTTTGGACAACACAATAAACTGTGACAGTTTCATGTTTTAGAATTTTCTACTTAATTTTTTCTTAAAATACTCGTGGGCTCAGGGCAGTATATCAGATTACTAGAGGCTTTACTTCAGGTGAAGGGCTCCAGGAGAGAGAAGGGATGGCTTCCTGGAATGAATTCTGGATACCGTGCAGCTTCCAGGAGGAACAGCTGCCCCTAGGATGTGCTGTGGAGCAGCCCCGTACAGTTGTTGCACCCTGGACCTTTACTGAACTCAATAAATGCAAATTTTCTTTTCATTCCCTTTTTCCTTCCTTAAAAGGGGCCAAACCCTAGATTTCCTGCTATTTGCAATTCACTGTGAGCTTTCTTCGGTTCACAGCCAAGAGGCATTAGGAAGTATTATGCAAACTAGCAACACACACATCTATGATTATTTTGTTCTCATTTTACATGTCACTCTATTTTCAAGTTAATTGTTCATATGTCTCCCTGTCCCATGAGACTACATATGCCTTGAAGATAAATTCTGGGGATTCAATTCTACCATCTAAATATCTCCAGAATCTGTCACTTCTTTCCATCTGCGCTGTCACTGCCTAGGCCAAATCACCATAATTTCTAACAAAGACCACGGCGATAGTCTCTTCTTGGCCTCTCTACTCTTGTTCTGATCAATCCATTCCTTCTAAGTGCAAGCAGGAGAACTCTCTTTGAGGACACAAGTCAGTCTTTCCCATTTAAAACCCTTCAGTTACATAACACTACTCTTGGAACAAAAACTTAGAACCTGAAACTCAACCCTAAAACCTTGTGCAATCTGGCCCCCTGCCTATATATATTGCCTCAAACAGCATTACTCTCCTTTACATTCTTACCTTTTAAATATAAGCGTTGCTTTTCTGTTTCACAAGTTACAATATGTTTTGTCACTATGAGGTCATTGCCCTACTGTATTTTTCCGCCTGGGATGCTTTTCTCCAGCACAGCTAAATGTTGTATGGTTCCAACGTGAAATTCAATTTCACAAGAGGTTTCTTGACCATCTCAAGCTTCTCCATTGTGAGTTCCAAAGTATCTCGTACTTGGACACTCTTGCACAGTGAGGACAGGGACCCCTCTGTCTTTTCACTATTGTGCCTTCAACAACTAAAACAGTCTTGGCACATGAATATATGTTTAATGAACACATGAAACATATGTAAATGAACCCATTCATGTACAAGAGTGAAACATTAACTCTTTACTTTTATTACAGAAAACTTACTGACCTAACAATGCACATATCTTTAATGACTTAATTCTATTCTGCTGCTGCTGCTGCTAAGTTGCTTCAGTCGTGTCCGACTCTGTGCGACCCCATAGACGGCAGCCCACCAGGCTCCTCTGTCCCTGGGATTCTCCAGGCAAGAGTACTGGAGTGGGTTGCCATTGCCTTCTCTGTAATTCTACTCTCAGGTCAGTTCAGTTCAGTCGCTCAGTCGTGTCCGACTCTTTGCGACCCCATGAACCACAGCACGCCAGGCCCCCCTGTCCATCACCAACTCCCGGAGTTCACTCAAACTCATGTCCATCGAGTCAGTGACGCCATCCAGCCATTTCATTCTCTGCCGTCCCCATCTCCTCCTACCCCCAATCCCTCCCAGCAGACTCTTTTCCAGTGAGTCAACTCGTCGCATGAGGTGGCCAAAGTACTGCAGTTTCAGCTTTAGCATCACTTCTTCCAATGAACACCCAGGATTGATCTCCTTTAGAATGGACTGGTTAGATTCCTTGCAGTCCAAGGGACTCTCAAGAGTCTTCTCCAGCACCACAGTTCAAAAGCATCAATTCTTCGGCGATCAGCTTTCTTCATAGTCTAACTCTCACATCCATACATGACCATGGGAAAAACCATAGCCTTGACTAGACGGACCTTGGTTGGCAAAGTAATGTCTCTGCTTTTTAATATGCTATCTAGGCTGGTCATAACTTTCCTTCCAAGGAGCAAGCGTCTTTTAATTTCATGGCTGCAATCAGCATCCGAAGTGATTTTCATTGGAGCCCCCAAAAATAAAGTTTGACACTGTTTCCACTGTTTCCCCATCTATTTCCCATGAAGTGATGGGACCAGATGCCATGATCTTCGTTTTCTGAATGTTAAGCTTCAAGCCAACTTTTTCACTCTCCTCTTTCACCCTCATCAAGAGGCCTTTGGGTTCCTCTTCACTTTCTGCCATAGGGTGGTGTCATCTGCATATCTGAGGTTATTGATATTCTCCCGGCAATCTTGATTCCAGCTTGTGTTTCTTCCAGCCCCGCGTTCCTCATGATGTACTCTGCATATAAGTTAAACAAGGAGGGTGACAATATGCAACCTTGACGTACTCCTTTTCCTATTTGGAACCAGTCTGTTGTTCCATGTCCAGTTCTAACTGTTGCTTCCTGACCTGCATACAGGTTTCTCAAGAGGCAGGTCAGGTGATCTGGGATTCCCATCTCTTTCAGAATGCCCTAGGTCGGTAGTTGCCCAGTATGAAGGGATGGAGCCAAAGCAAAACAAATACCCAGTTGTGGATGTGACTTGTGATAGAAGCAAGGTCTGGTGCTGTAAAGAGCAATATTGCATAGGAACTTGGAATGTTAGGTCCATGAATCAAGGCAAATTGGAAGTGGTCAAACAGGAGATGGCAAGAGTGAACATAGACATTCTAGGAATCAGTGAACTAAAATGGACTGGAATGGGTGAATTTAACTCGGATGACCATTATATCTACTACTGTGGGCAGGAATGCCTTAGAAGAAATGGAGTAGCCATCATGGTCAACAAAAGAATCTGAAATGCAGTACTTGGGTGCAATCTTAAAAACGACAGAATGATTTCTGTCCGTTTCCAAGGCAAACCAGTCAATATTACAGTAATCCAAGTCTATGCCCCAACCAGTAATGCTGAAGAAGCCGAAGTTGAACAGTTCTATGAAGACCTACAAGACCTTTTAGAACTAACACCCAAAAAAGATGTCCTTTTCATCATAGGGGACTGGAATGCAAAAGCAGGAAGTCAAGAAACACCTGGAGTAACAGGCAAATTTGGCCTTGGAGCATGGAATGAAGCAGGGAAAAGGCTAATAGAGTTTGCCAAGAGAACGCACTGGTCATAGCAAACACCCTCTTCCAGCAACACAAGAGAAGACTCTACACATGAACATCACCAGATGGTCAACATCGAAATCAGATTGATTATATTCTTTGCAGCCAAAGGTGGAGAAGCTCTATACAGTTAGCAAAACAAGACCAGGAGCTGACTGTGGCTCATATCATGAACTCCTTATTGCCAAATTCAGACTTAAATTGAAGAAAGTAGGGAAAACCATTAGACCATTCAGATATGACCTAAATCAAATCCCTTATGATTATACAGTGGAAGTAAGAAATAGATTTAAGGGTCTAGATCTGATAGATAGAGTGCCTGATGAACTATAGACGGAGGTTCGTGACATTGTACAGGAAACAGGGACCAAGACCATCCCCACGGAAAAGAAATGCAAAAAAGCAAAATGGCTGTCTGAGGAGGCCTTACAGATAGCTGTGAAAAGAAGAGAAGCAAAAAGCAATGGAGGAAAGGAAAGATATAAGCATCTGAATGCAGAGTTCCAAAGAATAGCAAGGAGAGATAAGAAAGCCTTCCTCAGGGATCAATGCAAAGAAATAGAGGAAAACAACAGAATAGGAAATTCTACTCTAGATGGAATATAATCCTGATATCTGTTTTACAGTGCCATCTTTGTCATTCCTTTCCCCACAAGATAAATCTACTACTACAGTTCTACGCATATTTTGGCATAAAATCTTCACAAAGAAAGCAGAGGACCTTAAGATGAAGAGAGAACCCCTGACACCCACCTGTGTGAACCTGATGACCTTTGCACCTCAGTCCTAATTGGAGCACGCCTTTCTAACCTGTGAAGCTGGTAAGACTTCAATGGATAAATCTGCCTGTCCACTACTCAGAGGGGACTGAGGTGTTAGTTCCAAACCCACAGATAAGTAAACTCTCTGATGATAACAGCAGGTTTGACATTGATGAAGCCTCCCCATCTGGTGTGTTTAGGAGAGCAGTAATGAATAAGGGGTGGCAAAATGTGTTTTCCTGGCTCCTGGCCACCACCATATTGAGTTAAGGTTTGTCTTCTTCTCTGTTCCGCCATTCCCATCTCAATTTGGTTTGAAAGAACTGTTCTAGAAATGTTTGGCTGCTTTTGAAAGCTTTCCTTTCCTCATTTTGATTAACCCAGGTTATTCCATTTGATGGATTTTTTTTAAATGCCTTTCCTTTGTATGTGATCAGAAGGTTATTTTTACAGAGAAGAAAGTTTCCTATGCAGCTTGTGTCACATTAGCTTTCCGTTAGAGGCCAATGTGGTATCTAACAGAATTGTTAGTTACATTTTAAAAGTCAGCAGCATTCCTAAATTCTTGCTGATGCTCTGTTCAGTGATCATTAAGTGCTTTACGTTTTCCATTCAGATGCACTGGATGGGCACATGTAGGCAGACATCTGATCTAATGTACCCATGTATTTCCAGGTAACATTTCTCCATTAAAATGATTTTCAGATTCTGTATTTCATCACTACCAAGAAAAGCACACACCCATATTGTCAAGCATATAATTACTTCTGGATAGCTGTAAAACAGTCATAGACTATTTCAGTGTAATTAGCTACCTAGCCACAACTAGCGTGGACTCATGTTCCACAAGAAATAAAGAAATCTTTTTTTACAGTGTTACCATTTTTATTTCTTGACAAAAAGGAGAAATATCTTTTCACTTATATGGAAGACTTTGCATGATATTAACACAGGAGCACATATTGGTATTTTCCCCTAAATATGGCTGGAAATGTACAGAGCAGTTAACTTGCCTCGTACCTGTGTGTGTTAGTTGCTCATTCGTGTCCAATTCTTTGAGACGCTATAGACTGTAGCCTGCCAGGCTCCTCTATGGAATTCTCCAGGCAAGAATACTGGAGTGGGTTGCCATTCCCTTCTCCAGGGAATCTTCCTAACACAGGGGCCGAACCCAGGTCTTCTGGATTGCAGGCAGATTCTTTACCGTATGAGCCACCTGCCTTTCACCTAACAGGCACTAAAATGTAATCCCTAAATTTTAGAATTAAAGGCCTTTAACTAAGGGCTGAGAAATAAATATCCTTACCAGGAACATAGGCTAAATAGTGAAAGAATCTGAAATAGAACCCAGTTGTCCTAACTCCTGATAATTTCTTGGTCTCACACAAAAGCCTGAATCATTCAATAAAGCCTGTTTATTGAATAAATTAGTGAATTAACTTTTTTCTTTAGCATGACAAATAGTCCTAAAAATAATAGTCAAACTAAAACCTAAAAAAAATTGCTAATAATTATCTATATAGGGATTCCTTGGTGACCCAGTAGTTCAGAATCCACCTTGCAATGCAGGGGACATTGGTTCAATCCCTAGTCTGGGAAGATCCCACATGCTGCAGGGCAACTGAGCCCCTGTGCCACAACTACTGAATCTACACTCTCGAGCATACAAGCCACAACTACTGAAGTCCATGCACGTAAAACCTGAGTTCTGCAACAAGACAAGACACTGCAATGAGAGATCAACACACTGCAACTAGAAAGTAACCCCTACTTGCCACAACTAGAGAAAGCCCACGCACAAAAACAAAGATCCAGCACAGACAAAAATAAATAAATAAATGTTTAAAAAACAAAAAGAAGAGAATTATCTACACAGGTACCAATTTGAGTATAGTGATCCATATTCTGTAATTGCTTTTGTAGAAGTTATGATCTTAGTCTATAAACGGTATTTTTAATTTCACTACTATAAAGATTTAGTTTGATTTTCTTTCAAAGAAACAAATATAGTAACATATTTATATAACATAAACTTTCAGTGAACTGCAGGATGGTTATTTATTTGAGAATTACTCACCCATGGCTAATTTTTAGTTACAGATTGATAACCACCTGTCACCACACTTCTCAGCTGCTACTCTTTAGATGATATATGTGAGCAGATAAAAGTCTTTTTTCACATACTGTAACCAAAATATATCTCTGATTTACATGTGGTATGTCTTTATTAATATTGTAACTCTTCCTATAAAAGAGATAAGATATACTGCAAACGCACACTGTAATTAACTTCAGCTTTCCCCTGCCTCTCCCACTACTTCTTTCCAACAAAAACAACAAAAAACCATATCACAAATCCTATTGGAATATGGTACTACTTACAGAGATTTATATGGGCATCTGTTATTGACAGCACAGATATAATAAACAGAGTTCTTCACTCTCTATGTATATTCAGAAACTGATTTTGTGTTTCAAATGTTTTTGATGAATCTAAAAAGCTTAGTTGTAGTGTGTCCCCAGATAGAGGTACTAATTCTAACGGATTCAGATGCTCATAGGTTTGGAGTAAGCATCACATGACACAGTGGTCAAGTGCATCAGTGCTGTGTCAACACCTGGATTGTATTCTCAGGTCTTCAACCTGACAAGTCGGTGACATTACACAGTGTTTTTAAGTCATGCTAAGGAACTGCTTAATATTAAGCAATTCTAAAATGTAGGCAATATTATTACCTAAGTTCAGTTCAGTTCAGTCGCTCAGTCATGTCCGACTCTTTGCGACCCCATGGACCAAAGCACGCCAGGCCTCCCTGTCCATCACCAACTTCCGGAGTTTACCCAAACTCATGTCCACTGAGTCGGTGATGCCATCCAACCATCTCATCCTCTGTCACCCCCTTCTCCTCCCGCTTTCAATCTTTCCCAGCATCAGGGTCTTTTCAAATGAGTCAGCTCTTTGCATGCGGTGGCCAAAGTATTGGAGTTTCAGCTTCAACATCAGTCCTTCCAATGAACACTCAGGACTGATCTCCCCTAGGATGGACTGGTTACATCTCCCTGCAGGCCAAGGAACTCTGAAAAATCTTCTCCAACACCCCAGTTCAAAAGCATCAATCCTTTGGCACACAGCTTTCTTTATTATATATTATTCAGTTCAGTTCAGTTCATTTCAGTTCAGTCGCTCAGTTGTGTCCGACTCACCGTGACCCCATGAATCACAGCACGCCAGGCCTCCCTGTACATCACCAACTCCTGGAGTTCACTCAAACTCATGTCCACAGAGTCGGTGATGCCATCCAGCCATCTCACTCTCGGTCGTCCCCTTCTTCTCCCGCCCCCAACCCTTCCCAGCATCAGAGTCTTTTCCAGTGAGTCAACCCATCGCATGAGGTGGCCAAAGTATTGCAGTTTCAGCCTCAGCATCAGTCCTTCCAATGAACACCCAGGATTGATCTCCTCTAGAATGGACTGGTTGGATCTCCTTGCGGTACAAGGGACTCTCAAGAGTCTTCTCCAACACCACAGTTCAAAAGCATCAATTCTTCGGCGATCAGCTTTCTTCACAGTCCAATTCTCACATCCATACATGACCACGGGAAAAACCATAGCCTTGACTAGACGGACCTTTGTTGGCAAAGTAATGTCTCTGCTTTTTAATATACTATCAAGGTTGGTCATAACTTTCCTTCCAAGGAGTAAGCGTCTTTTAATTTCATGGCTGCAATCAGCATCTGCAGTGATTTTGGAGCCCAAAAAAATAAAGTCTGACACTGTTTCCACTGTTTTTCCATCTATTTCCCATGAAGTGATGGGACCAGATGCCATGATCTTTGTTTTCTAAACGTTGAGCTTCAAGCCAACCTTTTCACTCTCCTCTTTCACTTTCATCAAGAGGCCTTTGAGTTCTTCTTCACTTTCTGCCATAAGGGTAGTGTCATCAGCATATCTGAGGTTATTGATATTTCTCCCGGCAATCTTGATTCCAGCTTGTGCTTCTTCCAGCCCAGCGTTCCTCATGATGTACTCTGCATAGAAGTTAAATAAGCAAGGTGACAATATACAGCCTTGACGCACTCCTTTTCCTATTTGGAACCAGTCTGTTATTCCATGTACAGTTCTGACTGTTGCTTCCTGACCTGCATACAGGTTTCTCAAGAGGCAGGTCAGGTGGTCTGGTATTCCCATCTCTTTCAGAATGTTCCACAGTTTATTGTGATCTAATTACTTAAGCCAAAAGATTTTTGATTAAATGAGATTGACATACTTAAAGTATCTAGAACATGGTACTCAAGAAGTCTCAACTATTACTTTTGGAATGAAGCTCATCAGTCAATCAATTTAATTTCCTCTCAATGAACATATCCCATCTGAAAACTCCCCAGTAAGTCATAATCCAGATTCTGGTAAAATACTTCCAATATAAGCAAACTTGCTAAAATTTTCTCTTCTATTACTTGATACTACTAACTTCAGAAAGTCTATCATTGTGTTGAGCTAGTATCTGCTTCCTCATAACTACTTTTCTTTATTTTAGTCCTGTACTGTGAGAAAATCTGCATAAACCCAATAGCAGTCCTTTAACTATTATGAGTATTTATCATAACCTTATATAAATTATCCTTTATGCTACTCTGAGATTCTTATTGATATGTGAATAGTTAATTAAATAGTTAGTCTTTTCAAGTTAAACTGAAAAGCATTTGAAAATATCTTCTGTTTATCCACAAACTATTCATTTCCATTGAGTAGATGGTATTGGGAAAGGGACTTAGCAATAATAGCATTATGGCCACAATAAATATCTTTTCACCTCTTGTTCCCAAAGTTATTATCTTTTCCAAATGAAATTATAAATTTATAATAATTCATGTACATCATCCCATTATTTCCTCAAACTAGCACTACGTATACTTGCTGGCAGTCAGACAATAATAAAGATGTGGTGCCTAGATATTTAGTCTCTCTAAATCTTAAAATAATTTTTGTTTGTGTGTTTTCTGTTTTGCTTATTTCTATAGATCTGAATAACAATCTTTTCATGCCTTAAAAAAAAATCTGAGAGGAGGTTTTATTTAACAACTTATTTAACCATAAACATATTTTTCTCCTCAGTATATTTATGGAAATAGATATAAAACATCTACTTTTGAAGGTATTGGAATAAAATAAATTGAAATTTTTATATAAAAGTTTTTGTTTTTTTTTTTCATTCAAAATATTTATTGAGTGTCAATCACATGTCAGACACCATGGTGGACACCAGAGATGTGACAATAAGAGATACAATCCCTAACAGATATCTAGGAGCCCACAGAGCAATAGAAGGACAGACAAGTGAAGAGGCAATTATGATACCATGTGCTAGATGCTAAAATAAAACTAATCACAGGGTACTATAGGGACATATAATAGAGTTTATATAATTTATTTTTTTTATTTCTAAAAAAGAATTTTATTAAAAAAGCACAAATGCAAAGAAATGAACAGAGGAAAATTTATGCGTCGAACCTGGACTGGTCACTTATGATAATATACATGCTACAATTCCATTCTCCCCAATCATTCCACCTTCACCTTCTCCCACAGAGTCCCAAAGACTGTTCTAAATGCCTATGTCTCTTTTGTAGTCTCTTATACAGGGTTCAGGTTACCATTTTTCTAAATTCCATATATATGCGTTAATATACAGTATTGATGTTCTTCTTTCTGGCTTACTTCACTCTGTATAATTGGCTCCAATTTCATCCACCTCATTAAAACTGATTCAAATGCATTCTTTTTGATGGCTGAGAAATACTCCATTGTGTATATGTACCAAAGCTTTCTTATCCATTCATCTGCAGATGGACATCTAGGTTGCTTCCATGTCCTGGCTATTATAAACAGTGCTGCAATGAACATTGGAGTACATGTGTCTCTTTCAATTCTGGTTTCCTCGGTGTGTATGCCCAGGAGTGCGATCACTGGATCATATGGCAGTTCTATTACCAGTTTTCTGAGGAATCTCCACACTGTTCTCCATAGTGGCTGTACTAGTTTGCATTCCCACCAACAGTGTAAGAGGGTTCCCTTCTCTCCACACCCTCTCCAGCACTTATTGCATGTAGACTTTTGGATAGCAGCCATTCTGACTGGTGTGAAATGGTATCTCATTGTGGTTTTGATTTGCATTTCTCTGATGATGAGTGATGTTGAGCATTTTTTCATGTGTTTATTAGCCATCTTTATGTCTTCTTTGGAGAAATGTCTGTTTAGTTCTTTGGCCCATTTTTTGATTGGGTCACTTAGTTTTATATTTACCTTTATATTATTTTGATTTTCACTTTTAATCCTCTTCCCACCATCAAATGACACACCTATTCAATAGTTAATTTTTCTCCTTTTCCTACTATTTCCACTTTAAATTTCCCTTAAGCTATAAATCTTTTAGAATTCTTAAGGGAAACCCTATTAGATACTTCTCTTTATGGTCTATCTTCTCAAAGACATTCAATTGTCTGAGCTTTTATGCAACATATCCCTAAAGACAATCCTTTAGATCCATGGAGCTTAACACATTTTTCTCCAGCACACTATAATCTCTACTCTTCTTTGTTCACTCAGATTTGAAATCTACAGTCTTCGTAGTACAGAGAATCATATGTTCATTTTTTATTGTGCTGATTTAAGTGGCTCATAGTTACCAATGCCAACCTTGATTTTTCTTTTCTTGAAGAAAATAATAACCACCTCTTATAAAAATACGAGAGCTATTTATATTATGCTGAAGTTCTTTTTATTCTATTTACTAATAATGTATTGCTGCAGTGCTTTTTTGATAGATTACTGTAACTTGCAATTTATACCAGCCATCATACATACAATGCACTGTTGCAATTTTGAAAGTATTTAATAATGTGTAAAATACTGGCTTTCATTTTTAAGTGGTATACAGTAAGTTCCTAATTATTTGCACTAATGCAAAGGAACAAAACTGGGGATAATACTAAATACCAGATAAATCCCAGCATCTAAATGATGCTTAAGAGTATCTGGGATTCTGAAAACTGCATAAGATATAATCAAATCATGCATTGATAATATATTACTGGGATCAGAATCTGAAACTGCACATTTTCCTTATCTTGCTCACCTAAATTTCTCTATCTCTCAGTGCAGAACTATATCATCTATCTCTCAGACTGATAAAAAGAAATCACCTCAAAAGAGATAACTTCTTTCAAAATTTTCTACAGAACAACAAAGATACAGGTAATTGGGAATGGAGGAGATAAATATCTCAGCAAAATAAATAGAAAGTCAACGATTATTGGCACAATGTGTAGCAAAAGAGACTTGTTATAACATGCTGGTTTGATTATATGCAAATAATCTTTGTAATCTTCATTATCATGCATTGAACATCCATTCTCTACTAGACAGCTTGCCTCTTTACACCACTTAATACTCATGGTAACTCTCTAAGCGTATATTACAATCCTAAATTTACACTGATAAAAATTTACTTACCCAGAGAGGGTGAGTAAATTGCCGAGTACACATAGATACTATCTATGTAAGTTGCTGAATGAAAGATTTAAAATAAATTAAATTCAGGCCAAGTTCATGGATTACTGCTATGGATTTCCACAGTATGTTATCCTATACCTCCACTAGTAGAAATTTAGTCTTATCACATCTCTAAGCAGGGCTCATCTCTTTTCTCTAACGGGGCATTTTCTCCTCTTTTCTCTGATACTGGCAGCACAAAACAATGTCTCCTGATCTGTGCCATCCTCTGAAACACCTCTGAGAGGTCTTCGGAGTCTTCGCTTGAATGTAAATGATGTTTAAAGATTTACTCTCTTTAGTCGAAGAATGGAGCAGGCATTTTATGTTCTCTGAAGAAGTCAGATTTATCACATATGCTGCTGTCCTGGGACCTGCTGTCTTGCCTATGGGAGGGGGCACAAATTGGTGCCTGTAATCAGTCATGCATTGTGTATGCTCAGCACCCTTCTTACGGTTAGGTCTGGCCATATTTCCCACAGTCTGAAATTTATTCCCGTCAGCCTGTACCCTAGCAGCAGATAGTTTGTCTCTTTGATATGTTATTGGCTTCTAGAAGCCTGAAAGTTTTCCCTGTGTAGTTTTCATACATACTGATGAGCTTCCTGATCTGTTATGTACCCTCAAAATTCCTTACAGTACCTCAAAGGCATTTCACTTTATTTACTATTTCCCAATATGGGGGTCTCTGGACTACTAGAGCTTCTTCAAGGTACCAAAAGGGTTTGAGAAACTTATTTTCAAAATTCAAGAAACCTAGAGGAAATGGTGCTTCCAGAAAAGGTAAAGTTGTAGAGGTTCCACAGAGCACTGAATTCTTTGAAAATGGCAACCCACTCCAGTACCCTTGCCTGGAAAATCCCATGGAGAGAGGAGCCTGGTACGCTACAGTCCATGGGGTCGCAAAGACTCGTACACAACTGAGCAACTTCACCTTCTTTTTTTCATACTAATTCACTCAGAATACCCACTTAATAAGTGCTCATTAGAATCTCTATTTAAGAGTTGTGAATAGCATTGCCTTTTAAATATTAAAAACTAATCAGTCAGTACTTCTTAAAAGTAGTTTTTACTAATAAAATTCCAAACCATGGAGTCCAGAAAGAGAAGGTAATTCGATGGCTCCTTGGAGAAGACAAGCTTGAGAACTATTATTTCAATAGTAATAATATTATTCCGTTCAGTTCAGTTCAGTTCAGTTCAGTCACTCAGTCGTGTCCGACTCTTTGCGACCCCATGAATCACAGCACGCCAGGCCTCCCTGTCCATCACCAACTCCCGGAATTCACTCAAACTCATGTCCACAGAGTCGGTGATGCCATCCAGTCATCTCATCCTCTGTCGTCCCCCTCTCCTCCTGCCCCCAATCTCTCCCTGCATCAGAGTCTTTTCCAGTGAGTCAACTCTTCGCATGAGGTAGCCAAAGTATTGGAGTTTCAGCTTTAGCATCAGTCCTTCCAATGAACACCCAGGATCGATCTCCTTTAGAATGGACTGGTTGAATCTCCTTGCAGTCCAAGGGACTCTCAAGAGTCTTCTCCAGCACCACAGTTCAAAAGCATAAATTCTTCGGCGATCAGCTTTCTTCACAGTCCAACTCTCACATCCATACATGACCACGGGAAAAACCATAGCCTTGACTAGACGGACCTTGGTTGGCAAAGTAATGTCTCTGCTTTTTAATATGCTATCTAGGTTGGTCATAAATTTCCTTCCAAGGATCAAGCATCTTTTAATTTCATGGCTGCAATCAGCATCCGAAGTGATTTTGGAGCCCAAAAAAATAAAGTCTGACACTGTTTCTACTGTTTCCCCATCTATTTCCCATGAAGTGATGGGACCAGATGCCATGATCTTCGTTTTCTGAATGTTGAGCTTTAAGCCAACCTTTTCACTCTCCTCTTTCACTTTTATCAAGAGGCTTTTGAGTTCCTCTTCACTTTCTGCCATAAGGGTGGTGTCATCTGCATATCTGAAGTTATTGATATTTCTCCCAGAAATCTTGATTCCAGCTTGTGCTTCTTCTAGCCCAACGTTCCTCATGATGTACTCTGCATATAAGTTAAATAAGCAGGGTGACAATATACAGCCTTGACATACTCCTTTTCCTATTTGGAACCAGTCTGTTGTTCCATGTACAGTTCTAACTGTTGCTTCCTGACCTGCATACAGGTACCTCAAGAGGCAGGTCAGGTGGTCTGGTATTCCCATCTCTTTCAGAATTTTCCACAGCTTATTGTGATCCACACAGTCAAAGGCTTTGGCATAGTCAATGAAGCAGAAACAGATTTTTTTCTGGAACTCTCTTGCTTTCTCCATGATCTAGCGGATGTTGACAATTTGATCTCTGGTGCCTCTGTCTTTTCTAAAACCTGCTAGAACATCTAGACATTCACAGTTCACATATTGCTGAAGCCTGGCTTGGAGAATTTTGAGCATGACTTTACTCACGTGTGAGATGAGTGCAATTGTGTGGTAGTTTGAGCATTCTTTGGCATTGCCTTTCTTTGGGATTGGAATGAAGACTGACCTCTTCCAGTCCTGTAGCCACTGCTGAGTTTTCCAAATTTGCTGGCATATTGAGTGCAGCACTTTCACAGCATCATCTTTCAGGATTTGAAATAGCTCAATTGGAATTCCATCACCTCCACTAGCTTTGTTCGTAGTGATGCTCTAAGGCCCACTTGACTTCACATTCCAAGATGTCTGGCTCCAGATGAGTGATCTCGCCATCATGAATAACATTATTACTAGCACATTAAATAATGTACTCAGTTTCCATTGAGTGTCTACTACGAATCATACAATGTGTTAAGTGTCTCTTCGTGCACTAATTTTTTAAACCTTGGAACATGTGCAAAATAGATAACATTGCCTCCTTTCTATAGATCGTCAGAGTGTAAAAGCTGATTTATCCACATTTTCAACATTAGAAAATTCTTGTTCTTTGTACTGCCTTACAGAGGCCTCTACTGTAAAAGAAGTAATGGTCTATGTAAGTGTAGACAGTCAAATTGAATAAACTGATTTTAAAAATTATCCACTTTTAAGAATTTACCTGAATTAAATTTGTCCATTCTGGTCCATTTTAGTTCACTGATTCCTAAAATGTCAGTGTTCACTCTTGCCATCTCCTGTTTGACCACTTCCAATTTACCTTGATTCATGGACCTAACAGTCCAGGTTCCTATGCAGTATTGTTCTTTACAGCCTCGGACTTTACTTCCATCCCCAGTCACATCCACAACTGAGTGTTGTTTCCACTTTGGCGCCATCACTTCATTCTTTGTGGAGTTATTTCTCCGCTCTTCTCCAGTAGCATGCTGGGCACCTACCGACCTGGGGAGCTCATCTTTCAGCGCCCTCTTTTTGCCTTTCCATACTGTTCATGGGGTTCTCAAGGCAAGAATACTGAAGTGGTTTGCTATTCCCTTCTCCAGTGGACCACATTTTGTCAAAACTCTCCACCATGACTTGCCAGTCTTGGGTGGCCCCACACAGCATGGCTCATAGTTTCATTAGTGATCCAGGTGATCAGTTTGGTTATTTTTCTGTGATAGTGGTTTTCATTCTGTCTGCCCTCTGAGGGATAAGGATAAGAGGCTTATGGAGCTTCCTGATGGGAGGGACTTATTTTGAGAATCTGGGTCTTGTTCTGATGGGCGGAGCCATGCTCAGTAAATCTTTAATCCAATTTTCTGTTGATGGGCAGGGCTGTGTTCCCTCCCTGTTGTAATGGCAACCTCCTTCAAAACAACATGCCAGCATTGTTGTATTCCATGCCCCTGAGCCTGTGGCAGGCAGCTGTCAACCCATGCATCTGCCAGAGACTCCTAGACACTCACAGGAAAGTCTGGCTCAGTCTCTTGTGGGGTCACTGCCCCTTTCTCCTGGGTCCTTGTGTGCACAAGGATCTGTTTGTGCCCTCCAACTGTCTGTTTCCCCAGTCTTGTGAAAGTTCTATAATCAAATCCCACTGGCCTCCAAAGTCAAACTCCCGGGAGCTCCTCAGTCCCTTTGCCAGATCCCCTGGTTGGGAAATCTGTTGTGGGTCCTAGAACTTTTATAACAGTGCAAGAACTTCTTTGGCATAATCGTTCTCTTGTTTGTTGGTCATCTACTTGGTGACTCTATGACAGGGCTAGTGGCGACCTCCTCCAAGATGACTTATGCCACACGCCATACCTCCAAGGTCAGATGCAGCCAGAGCCCCTGTCCCCGTGGCAGGCCACTGCTGACTCATGCCTCTACAGGAGACACTCAAACACGCAAACGCAGGTCTGATTCAGCCTCCTGTGCTGTCTCTGAGTCTTGGTACACACAAAGCTTTGTTGAGCCCTCTGTTTGTGTATATCTGATGTTCTGATGTTGGTTCCGATTTTGACTGTGTGAATCACAACAAACTGTGGGAAATTCTTAAAGAGATGGGAATACCAGACCATCTTACCTGCCTCCTGAGAAATCTGTATGCAGGTCAAGAAGCAACAGTTAGAATCGGACATGGAACAAGACTCGTTCGAAACTGGGAAAGGAGTACCTCAAGACTGTATATTGTCACCCTGCTTATTTAACTTATATGCAGAGTATATCATGTGAAATGCTGGGCTGGATGAAGCACAAGCTGGAATCAAGATTGCAGGGAAAAATATCAATAACCTCAGATACATAGATGACCGGAGAAGGCAATGGCACCCCATTCTAGTACTCTTGCCTGGAAAATCCTATGGATGGAGGAGCCTGGCAGGCTGCAGTCCATGGAATCGCTAAGAGTCAGACACGACTGAGCAACTTCACTTTCACTTTTCACTTTCATGCATTGGAGAAGGAAATGGCAACCCACTCCAGTGTTCTTGCCTGGAGAATCCCAGGGACGAGAGAGCCTGGTGGGCTGTGGTTTATGCGGTCAAAGAGAGTCAGACACGACTGAAGCGACTTAGCTGCAGCAGCAGCAGCATGTAGATGACACCACCCTTACAGCAGAAAGTGAAGAGGAGCTAAAGAGCCTCTTGATGTAAGTGAAAGAGAAGAGTGAAAAAGCTGGCTTAAAACTCAGCATTCAAAAAACGAAGATCATAGCATCTGGTACCATCACTTCATGGCAAATAGATGGGAAAACAATGGAAATGGTGAAAGACTTTTTATTTTCTTGGACTCTAAAATCACTGCAGATGGAGACTGCAGCCATGAAATTAAGATGCTTGCTCCTTAGAAGAAAAACTTTGACAAATCTAGACAGAATATTAGCAAAGACATTGCTTTGCCGACAAAGATCCACCTAGTCAAAGCTATGGTTTTTCTAGCAGTCATGCATGGATCTGAGAGCTGGACCATAAAGAAAGCTGAGGGCTGAAGAATTGATACTTTTAAACTGTGGTGTTGGAGAAGACTCTTGAGAGTCCCTTTGACTACAAGGAGATCCAACCAGTCCATCCTAAAGGAAATCAACCCTGAATATTCATTGGAAGGACTGATGCTGAAGCTGAAACTCCAATACTTGGGCCACCTGAGGCAGAGCCGACTCATTGGAAAAGACCCTGGTGCTGGGAAAGATTGAAGGCAGGAGGAGAAGGGGATGACAGAGAATGAGATGGTTGGATGGCATCACCGACTCAGTGGACACGAGTTTGAGCAAGCTCCAGGAGTTGGTGATGGACAGCAAAGCCTGGCACAATGCAGTCCATGGGGTCACAAAGAGTTGGACACAACTGAGCAATTGAACTGACTGAAGAATTTACCTGATTAATTCAAAGGTTTTCTGATTATATGATAAAGTAAACCATGCAACTGTTATTCACTACTCTACTGTACAGACAGAAAACACACGTAGTATATCAGTATTTTCTGCACATATTCAGAGCCAGGTTTCTCTATTTTTATTACACTGAAGAGACAGTGAGGAGGCTACTACTTCGTGAGCAGCAGAATAGACTTTGAGTCACGACTCTAGTGATTTGGAAAGGTACCTGAGTGTAAGGAAGTACACCTCTAAGGTAAGGATTCTTGAAAGATCAGCAGAATCTTACATTTAACAATAGAGTTACATAATACAATACTCTAATCTTTATGAATTTACATATTAGTATAGTACTCACCAAAGGAAGTATATTATTTCTAACTTTTTTTCCTTTTAATCTATATTTATCTGGCTCCCTGGTGTTTGTTGGTTTTCCCCCCACTATAACTCAATCTGCAGTAGCTTCACGAGTGTTATCAATTTTTAGAGATGCTATTTTTAATTTTATTCATAAAACATAATATGATCTGTTAAATCACTTCCAGTGACATGTTAAAATGTCATTCTCCCAATGACATGTTAAAATTTCAGGGAATTTTTTTCTAATTATTCTTTCATCAGTTTAGAATTATATTAAAGTCTTACATTGAGTTTTTTCCCTATTTATGATCATCTCCCAAAAAATCAAATACTCAGCCTGTCAAATAATTCATAATCTGTATCTAAGTTCATAAATGCTAGCATTTACATGAAAGAATCCCCTGTCACAGATGGACTTCACACTGAGAGGCTAAGAATAAGTCTGTCATACAAATAATTACCCCCTAATTTATGTGTTTCATAATTAGATTTGCTTTTCTATATTGGATTTTGTGAAATCTGGATCCAGTTGGAAGAAAACAAGCAAAAACTAATACCAAGGTGATAGCATAATATTTTATGAACTTCACTATGAAATACAGGAGCCAGGCTAACCTTGCTCAGTTTTAAAGTCCTCCTCCAAGTCAAAGTTATGTCACTAAAAGTCTAGAACCAGTTGGTTTTGGCTCCACCTCAAACTTCCACATCCAAATTTTCAGCAAGTTAATTAGCATAATTTATAATCATATAGCATAAATGAAGAGACAGGATTTATGAAAATATATTGATAGCAATGAACATCAATATTTCTGTACACCCCAAATAATGCTTTTTGAATATAAAATTTCATCAAAACTGGACAAGTGCAGGGTATAAATAAGGGCTTTATTCTTAAGCAATGACTATTCAAAAAAAGGCTGACACAGAGATGTAACATCAGGAGGGCTGAGTCATGAACTCCCCTGTTAGTCTAATGGAAAAACTTAAGCAATATGGCATCATTCTGTAGCTTTGGTATAACCAATGTACCAATTCAGGGTGTAGTTACCAGAAAAGGGGTTTTTCCACGTGAAGAAATGATTCTCACACCCTATAGAGCAAATAAATAGCACACTAAGAAGTCAGGCAGGCAACATCTGCAAAACAGAGAATATGTCCATGCTATATTACAGTATCAAGAAATCTATCACGTATCAGTAAATTTAGCCATATATTGTTTTTGTTTAGTGGATCACTCATGTCTGACCTTTTTGTGACATATATTAGCAACTGAATAATAATATCAACACTATGTGCAGTCAGAATCTTTGATCTTTGTGTGTGTGTGAGTCGCTTCAGTCATGTCTGACTCTTTGTGATTCCATGGACTGTAACCCGCCAGGTTCCTCTGTCCACGGAATTCTCCTGCCAAGAATACTGGAGTGGGTTGCCATGCCCTTCTCCATGATCTTTTTAGGTCATTAAAAAACATCAAGAGTGTACAGGATATAGCTAAAAGATGGTTGGATTGAGACTAGACTTGATCCTACCCCACACTAGTTGTGTAACTGTCGCCAAAGGATCTCTTTCTTATTTTTTTAATTTGTTAAATTATGGAATTGTTGTTGTCGTTTAGTCACTAAATCATATCTGACTCTTTGCAACCCCATGGACTGTAGCCTGCCAGACTTTACTGTCCATAGGATTTCCCAGGCAAACTACTGGAGTGGGTTGCCATTTCCTTCTCCAGGGGATCTTTCCAATCCGGGATCAAACCAACATCTTCTGCATTGACAGGCAGATTCTTCACCGCTGAGCCACCAGGGAAGCCCAAATAATGGAATACCATTTAACTAGATGATCTCTATGGTCCTTTCATGCTATGATTCTATCACCTCTGTAACAAATATGTGTGTGTGTGAATATGAGAGAAACAAAAACTAAGCCTCGGCTATTAGAGAAATAATCCTTCAAAGAACTGTTCCTAAATTAGAGATATTTCACGAGCTAATGAAGTTATAATAAATGTAAGTTTTCATAATGACCATCCACATCTACAAATGAGTCAGTAGTACAATCTTCTAATGATTTTAATACAACCACTGGCAGTTACTCAAGCAAAAGTTTAAAAATATTTTCACCTAATAGAGCACAAGCAGATTGATTTTGATGTTTGAAGGGTCTGTAGGATAATTCTTGTGGTCCATAAATGAAATGAATTTTGGTGATTTCTCTGTTTGTGCACAGGATATCACATCACATCCCTCCTAATAATCAATGGTTCTTAACGATGCAATTCAATACTTAAAGGGCTCACCAGCCTATCAGTAGAGATAGGGATTCATTAAGTAATATATACACATTTATTTGGACTTTGCTCTACGAATTCAAGGACCTGAAGATCTTCAGCTCAAAACATTTCTCTCTGGCCCCTAGGATTTTCTATCCAATTCATATCTATCTTAGTTTCAAACTGGTATTTTTTGTTTTACTTCCTTTCACAGTTCTACATAACTCCTTAAATTCCTAGACTTTTAGCATGCTCTATCTTATCTCCTGCTTCTAATCTAATAATTTTGGAATGGAAATATATATCCCAGTCCAATAAGTCAGTCTCTTAATCACTCTTCATACTCCTTGCCAGGTTGCTTCCATTTATCAATTCTTGAAGATTTGAATGCCAAACCTCAAATACAGCTGCAGAGTTGAGCTGTATCCTCATGAGATTAAACAGAGAAAAATTGATAACTACAGGAAATGAAACTTGGATCAAATCATCACTCCTTGACACTAATTCCTAGGATTGAGGAATAACAATAATTTAGTTTTATTTAATATCATTTGAACATGAAACTAAAAGAAATACTCAGAAAATACACAAACTTTAAAGAGTACAATGGGACTATTAACTACCTACATCTATGCATATTACATTTAACAATATGTCCTAAGATTATTGGCGGTTTAAGTGATAAAACAATAATAAGAATAAATTGCAGTTAGTTCATAGTCAATTAGATCTTTAATTCAAAATATCAACTGTTGCTGATACTTTAAAACTTATCACTGAGTGATAAAACAAATCTGAGTCTAGGAAGGCTGAAGTAGATTGAATTTGCAATATGTAATACCAGGATTCCGTTCCGTTCCGTTCCGTCACTCAGTCGTGTCCGACTCTTTGCGACCCCGTGGACTGTAGCCTACCAGGCTTCTCCGTCCACGGGATTCTCCAGGCAAGAATACTGGAGTGGGTTACCGTTTCCTTCTCCAGGGGATCTTCCCGACCCAGGGATCGAACCCGGGTCTCCTGCATTGGAGGCAGATGCTTTAACCTCTGAGCCACCAGGGAAGCACACTGTATAATGAAAGAGCTTCAAGAAGCTGAGTTCCCTATGAGTCTATTGCTGAATACTAAACTTTTCCCCTTTGATAGGCACAGAGTAGACTCCATTCAGCTACACAGTGGATAGGTCAGCTGTGAGCTGAACGGTTCCCAAGCCACACAGTTCCAAGATATATTTGAGTTCTAATAGCCAGAGTGGAGAGTCTTTGTTAATACCAAGAGCCCTCAGTAGAATCAACTAAGAAGTCATGCCTTGGCAGTGGAGCTCAACTAGCACTGGTGTAAAGGTTATTCCAAACTTGCCCTAAGATTAAAAACACTTCTGAAAATGATCAAACCAGTTTTCAAGTAACTTAACTGACTTCCAGAACAAATGCCAAGGATCTTTAATAGAATACACTACATTAGTTTGCTGGGCTGGGGTAAGAAAGTATTACAAACTAATGGGGGTTTATCTTGAAGGAAATCAGTCCTGAATATTCATTGGAAGGACTGATGTTGAAGCTGAAACTCCAATACTTTGGCCACCTAATGCGAAGAACTGACTCATTGGAAAAGCCCCTGATGCTGGGAAAGATTGAAGGCAGGAGAAGGGGATGACAGAGGATGAGATGGTTAGTTGGCATCACCAACTCGATGGACATGAGTTTGAGCAAGCTCTGGGAGTTGGTGATGGACAGGGAAGTCTGGCGTGCTGGGTTGCAAAAGAGTCAGACATGACTGAGCAACTGAACTGAACTGACTGACGCAACAGCAATGTATTGTCTCACAGTTCTGGAAGTCTTAGACCAAGGTGTCAGCAGGCTTGGGTGTTTCTTTTTTTTTTTTTTTTATTGGAGGCTAATTATTTTACAATATTATATTGGTTGGTTTTGCCATACATTGACATGAATCCACCCCGGGTGTACATGAGTTCCCCCTTCCGAACCCCTCTCCCCCCTCCCTCCTCCCTTTATCCTCCCTCTGGGTCATCCCCACATACCAGCCCCGAGCATCCTGTAACATGCTGAGGGAGGGCTGTAGGGGGAGGCTCTGTTCCAGGACTCTTTCCTAGCATTATGGACAGTCATATCCATGTCCACATGATATTCTTCCTATACATAAACCATAACCAAATTCCCTTCTAAGGACAAAAATAATATTGAATCAGGGGTTCATTCTACTTCAGTATTACCTCATCTTAACCACATATTTATATCTGTAACGACCCTATTTCCAAATAAGGTCACATTCTGAGGTACTGGGGGTTAGGTACCTAGGTCAAGACTTCAGTATATGAATTTTGGGGAGGAGGACACATAATTCAATTCATACCATACATCAAATCCCAGCAATCAAATAAGTGAAATTCTAAATTCCAGGATGAAAAAAAAAATTCCCAGTCATAAAATAAGCAGGAAAATCTGATCCATTTATAGAAGGTAGATGCAGTGCAGTGAATACACACTCAGTCATGTCTGACTTTTTGTGACCCCAGGGACTGTATCCAGCCAGACTCCTCTGTCCATGGGATTCTCTAGACAAGAATACTGGAGTGGGTAGCCATTTCCTTCTCCAGGGCATCATCCCAACGCAGGGATGGAACCCAAGTCTCTTGCATTTCCTGCACTGGCAGGCAGATTCTCTACCACTAGAATCACCTGGGAAACCCATAGAAGTCAAAGGAAACAGAAGTATAAAATGACAGAGACAATGAAATTAGAAGAAAAGAACACTGGAAAAGCTATTATAAATGCCCTCCTAAATTTAAAAGAAAACATTATCTTGAATAGAAGAGAAATGTAAACTATGAATAAGCAACAAATAAAACTTTCTACAGTTGAAAAAAAATACATTAGGTGAAATATTCACTGATGCTATTAATCAATTAGATAAGACAGATGATCAAAATACATGAATATATAGCCAAAGAAAGTATCTAAAATGAATCACAGAAAAATACAGCAACCTATGGGACAAACCAAGCAGTCTAATAAACGCATAGTTGGAGTCCCAGAAGAAAGACTGGTAAAAAGAACAGTATTTGTAAAACTAATGGCTGAAACTTTTGGAAATATAAACTTTATAAATTGACAGACTCAAAGCTCAATAAATCATAATAAAATCATGCTGAGGCATAGCATGACAAACATTTTGAAAATCAGAAATAAAGAGAAAAGCTTTAAAGAATCCAGGTGAAGTAAAGGGGATAACATTTATGCAGAGGATCAAAAACATATATAACTAAACTTCACAAGCACAAATACACATGCCAGAAGGCAATAGAATGACCTGTTCAAAGTGCTAAACAGAGGGGTGAAAAACACTATAAACACAGAATTTCATATTCAGCAAAAATATCTTTTAAAAATGAGAAGAAAATGATTTTTCAAACAACAGAAGTTTAGAGCTGAGAGAGTTTACTGTCAGAATACTTGAATGACAAGTGCAAAAGTTCTTGAACCAGAAGTATAGTATCAGGCAGTGGCTTGGATCTACATAAAGAAGAGTTTTAGAAGTGGTAAAAGTAAAGATAAATAGAAAACATTTTTTCCTATTTTATATTCTCTAAAATAAAGCTGAGAGTTTAAAACAAAAATTACAATATGTATTAAGGGGATTATATACATATATAAAAGTAAAATGTGTGGCAAAATAAAATGGATGGGGGAATGGAATTATAATATTGTGAGGGTCATACATTACATGAGAAATGGTTATTATATTAGTTGTAGGTAGACTGTGAGAAGTTAGAGATATATTTTTCAGAAGCTAGAGCTATTACTAAAAATGGTAGCTTAAAAATAATTTCCCAAGAGTACTGTAAAACATGTGCTTAGTTGTGTCCGACTCTTTGTAGCCCCATGGATTCACAACCTGCCAGGCTCTTCTGGCTATGGGATTTCCAGGGCAAGAATACTGGAGTGGGTTGCCGTTTCCGACTCCAGAGGATCTTCCTCACCCAAGGATAGAACCCATGTCTCTTATGTCTCCTGCATTGGCAGGAGGGTTCTTTACCTCTAAAGCCACTTGGGAAGCCCAAATAATAAAAATACCAGCATAAAAATTAGCTAACAATGGTGTTAATATGGGATACTGAAAAACAGTTAAGAGAGAGCTGGCAAAGACTGAAAAAAGTAATGAAGAACAGATGGTACAATCAGAAGACAAATAGCAAAGAGGCAGATAAAATAGCAGTCATATTGATAATACTAATAAAATTATATATAAATATCTGAACACACCAATACAAAGACAGAGTGTGTTAATTTTTAAAAAAAGGCCTGTCTACAGAGAAACATTTTAAATATAAAGATAGAGATAGATTAAAAGTAAAATTATGAGGAAGTTATACTCTGCAAACACTAATCATAACAAAACTGAAGTGACCATATTAACAATGAGACAAACAATATTTTGGGACTAAAACTATTGAAGGAATAAAGAGAGACATTTTATACTGATTACAGGGTTAATTCATTAAGGAGACTTCAACAGCTCATCCCTGAGTAACTGACAGAAAAAATAGGCAGAAAGTCAGTAAGAAAATAGAGACCCAAACAATAAAATCAGCCAATTTTACCTAATATTTGTAGAACTATATGCACAATAACAATTCCATATTATTATCAAGTGCATAGGTAATATCTACTAGAAATTTCTAAAATCTTTTAAAAATTAATTTATCTATTGAAATCAAGAAATGAGGAAAAGGACAATAACATGGAGTAAAAATATTTATTTTATAATATAATGTTTAGAAAACAATTGTCTGAATAATTAAACTAAAAAACAGCACTTTGAAATACCCTCAATTTAAAGGAGTTAGCAAAATCCAGAAAGAGAGAGAATAAAGTCAAATAAAAAATATAGATCAAAGTTTAAAATGAGTTAATAAACAACATAAAAATTTATGAGAATATATTCCTCCACTTGATGCACTTCTTTTCGAAAATTTGGATAAATAGGATATATCTAAGGAAGTTATAAATGATAAAATTTGCTTCAAAACAAACACGCACACACAGACAAAAATATTCTAAAGAGCTATGTCCAAGAATAGCACCAGGTCTAGATGACCTCAAAGCTGATCATTTTTAAACTTTCAAAGAACATATATTTCTGGTGTTATTTAAACTACTCAGTATAGGTTGTGGCGGGGGAAGATATCTTCATGGAAAAATAAGCTTGAGAGTATAGGCAGGAAAATCCTGAAAATGAAGAAGAATAAGAAAGGACAAGCCTTGAAAAGCATTAAAACACTCTCATAAACTTACATTGCTTCCAGCAGTCTAAAACTGACAGAGAAATGAATAAACAGAAGAATAAGATGAAAGAATCCAGATCCCAAAATATAGGGAATCTAGTTGTATATAATAAATATGGCACTTCAAATCAGTGAGTAAAGCATATTATATAAATACATACTTTGAAAATCTAATCATCTGGAAGAAAAATTAAGCTGGATTCCTATGTTAAAGTTCCATACAAAATTGATTCCAAATGGATCAAACTCTGCTTGTTAAAATGGAAACCATTCACATTCCAAAAGGGATCTTGGGAGTATTATTTTAAAATAAAAAGTTTTGAATAAAAGTAATTAAATGGTATCTTAAGCATGACTTTAAGTCATAAAATACTTAATAAACAGAAACTCTATGATGAAAAACAGCATTAACAAAGTTAAAAAATGAATAACTTTCTTGGGAAAAGTTTTTAAATGCCAATGAAATGTACATGAAAAACTTTCAGTAACCTGTTGATCTAAGGGAGTATGCATTGATAAGCATATCAGTAGATGTAATGTTATGGAATGATGTGTCAATTCATCATAATTTAAAATTATGACCCAGTCATTTCAATTCTGAGATTCATCTTCAAGATAATCTTACAAATGGGAAAAATATTTGATTATAGTATTTTAATAGGAAAACAAAAATGGACAGGGAAGCCTGGCGTCCTGCAGTCCATGGGGTCACAAAGACTTGGACACAACTGAGCAACTGAACTGAATAGGAAAAAAAGACTAAAAACACTGAAACTTCATAAGCAGATATTAAATGAATTATGCTATATTGATACTGGAATAGTAGGCAAATAAATTTCCTGGTAGAAAATTTATATATATATATATACATATAAATATATATGCACTACATACACACACATACAAATATACATATACACACCATATACATACACACACAATACAAACACTTGCATACACTATACTATACCATAATTTTTTACTAGTCATAATACTATTCAGTATAAAGTGAAATAAGGACTTCCCTGGTGGCTCATTGGTTAAGAACCCCAGTGGCAACCTACTCCAATATTCTTGCCTGGGAAATCGCATGGACAGAAGGAGCCTGGCAGGCTATAATCCATGGGGTCACAAAAGAGTTAGACACAACTTAGTGACTAAAACAACAACATAAAGTGAAATAAATCAAACTAGTGTTCTCCTATTCTGGAAAATAGATTACTAGATAAACAAAGGAGGAAATTTTATACAAATTCTGTTCAACACCATCATTTTAAATATCATGTAATATTTTTATAGATATGGATCTCACCATCTTGAAGGATATATTTGTTTAAAGGTCAAATTCCTTCTGCCTTTGTAAGCACATACAATACATTCTATAAGCATGTATTTTAACTTTATGACTATTTTATCTCTTTAAAAGTATCATAAATGAAATTAAATGCCCTGTATTTCTGTAAGTTAAGTAGGTAGAAAGGCTTTTGTATTTCTTATATTTCATAAGTGATTCAACACCAACAGGTAGCATTTACTGTTTCAGGGGAAAAGAGAGCACATAGTAAGCCTGTGGCTATATTTTAAAATCAGGAAATGTTTATCATGTTTCTGACAAGCCACAAAGTGGAATTCTTCAGTGCCTTCTCAACAATGGAAACTAGGAAGATGCAAAAGACTGACCACAGAAATCTATGCCAGTCTCACTCTCAGGGGATTTTGTAGCCCAATGTAGCAAGTTCTATTTCCCAAAAATCTATCTTTATTATATTTGGGCTGTATATATTAAATTAGAGTAAAATCGTTTCACTTTCCTGAGAAACAACTGAAAATGCACTAGAGCCTGAATTATAACTACTCTTCTTCTGAAAATGTCTAGAATTAATTCTATATAATTTGTGTCAATAATAAAAAGTTTAAGAATTTCCCACCTATCATATATGGTATAACAATAGAAAGGTGAAATTTTGAGCATCTTAAATAATAATCCTCAAACTTTGGCTAAATAATCATTAGTAGTAATGTTAGTTGTCAGTCATGTCCAACTCTTTGTGGCCCCATGGACTGTAGCCTGCCAGGCTCTTTTGTCCATTGGAATCTCCAGGCAAGAATACTGGAGTGGCTTTCCATTCCCTTCTCCAGGGGATCTTCCTGACCCAGCGATTGAACCCAGGTCTCCTGCATTGCAAGCAGATTCTTTACTATCAGAGCCCCTAAGAAAGCCCTTAAATTATTATTAAGTAGAACATAAATTTCCTCAAAAGATATATGTAACCATCTCAAATATATTCTGCTATTTTTTATTTTAAAATTGATAGTAGAAAACAAATGTTTATAGAAGAAAATGGAAGCCAATATCATGCAAAAATATTCTTTTCACAGTTATATATCCCATCATTTTGTTTTGCTATTTTTCAAAGGAATATTTCAAGTATCTTACCTTTTAAAATGTAGTTACTAAATATTTTTCTGAGGTTTTGAAAAGCATATGGTTGCCTTCATAAACACTTAAAACAAGAAGAAATAATTAATTTTTCTTAACCACCAAAGCAACTACTATAATAGCTATTCAGTCCAAAAGCAAACCACAGGAATGAGCGTTGCTTTCCATGCAAGTGCTTTCAGGAACTTATTATAGCTTTCTGTCATCTACTATAATCAGAGAAACGGCATTTGGTTAATCAAATTTATTTTGGTTTTGAGAAATTATCTAAGTACATAAGACATGGCACATGAGCTCTGACTTTTACAATAGGAGACAATGACATGATTAAATGAGACATCTCTCTGGGAAAAGTGATTGGTGAATCTGTGATTATAGGCTTTGGAATGATTTGCATGTAAAAATCTAAGCAACTAAAAGAGGTGGTTACTCGATACACACTTAGGAACCTTTCTCTTATATTTAGGGGATTAAGTATCTGGAAAAGCAAGGAATTTCTGTATCAGTCAAGCTTTGAGATAGAAACCTGTGCAATTAATTTAATAAAGTTATTTAATATTAACAATTTTCAACCAGATATCAGAGAACATAACATGTATTGCTTCTACTATTACTACTGCTGCTGCTGCTGCTGCTAAGTCACTTCAGTCGTGTCCAACTCTGTGTGACCCCATAGACGGAAGCCCACCAGGCTCCCCCGTCCCTGGGATTCTCCAGGCAAGAACACTGGAGTGGGTTGCCATTTCCTTCTCCAATGTGTGAAAGTGAAAAGTGAAAATGAAGTCGCTCATTCATGTCCGACCCTTAGCGACCCCACGGACTGCAGCCTACCAGGCTCCTCCATCCATGGGATTTTCTACTACTAGTAGTAATAAAAGGTGCTAAGGAATCACAGAAGCAGTTACTATAGGATGAAGCTGAGGGAATGAAGGGGAACCTGAGCAAAAAGGACTTGTACTCCTGAGGCAGAGATGCTGTCTGGTAACTACCTGGTACCTCAGGAGATGGTCCCATGGAGCTGGGACCCAGACTTCTAAGAGAGGGGCTTCAGCCAACTGGTACTGGCATCTCTCAGAAGTCTGGTTCTGGTAAGCAGGAAAACTACAACCTGAAATCAATTTGAATGAACTATTTGCATGAATTTGAATGAACTACTATTGGAAGCTACTATTTGAATGAACTGCCACTGCCAAGGTGAAAAACCATACATGTGATGATACTGACAGGCAAAGGAAGTATCAAGTCCCCTCCCTTCTCCAAATACATTGTTTCACCTTAACCCCTAACTGACAGAGAATAAGGGGAAACCAACTGGCAAAGGAGAAATGTAGTTTGATAAAAGTACCAGCCCCAGAATCAAAAAACAGATAAGGGTGGATTTGGAACTGAGGCAAAAGTTCAATTATTAGCACAGCCCATCCATTCCTATGCTTCCTTTCCCATAATTGTTTAGATGTGGTCTGCTTTAATTCTCTGACATATTTATACTAGCCAATTTAAAATTTTTATCTAGTAAATTCAATGTCTAAGCTTTTTCTGGAAAAACTTCTATTGATTGCTTCCCCTCTCTCTGTATCAGACGTATTTTTCTGTTTTCATATCTCATTTATGGGGGTCTTAAACTATTCATTTAAAATAATGTAGTGGTGAAACTCTGGGAATCAGAATTCTCTCTGACCCACAATCTGTTGGTGGTCATGGTTTATTGGTGGTAGTGGTAATTGTTTGTATGGTAACTTTTGTTCTGTAAAGCCTATTTGTGCACTCACTAAAGTCTTTACTCAGCTTAATGCTCAGTTAATTTATGGACAGAGCTCTTCCTAAATAACCTGAATCAATAAGTCTTACATTCTCTTCTATATTTTCCATCCATTTCTTTATATTTCAATCTAAGTATTTTCTTAAACTTAGTTTCCTTTTCACACACAATCTCTTCAGCTTTATCTAATGTGCTATCAAGCTTACCCACTGTTTTTAATTTCTATTTTATTTTCAGTTCTGTAATTTTTATATTTTTTTATTCAAATATATTACTTTTATTTTAGATACGATTTTTCTGCTATATTTCTCAACCACATCTTTTATATAAGCCTAAGAAGCAGTGGAAACTGTTCAAGAACTCTAGCTCTCAACTGCCTTTCTCATAATTAGCAAATACTCCCAGTAAAAACACAACCCCAGCTATGGTACTCAAGTTCCTGAGTTACCATCCCCTATGAATCTTGGCCTGGAAACTCATTTTTGTCAAGAGGTATCTTGATGAGGGTGAAAGAGAAGAGTGAAAACTGAGATCATGGCATCCAGTCCCACCACCTCATCAAAAATAGATGGGCGAAAAGTGGAAGCAGTGACAGATTTTACTTTCTTGGGTTCCAAAATCACGGCAGATGGTGACTGCAGCCATGAAATTAAAAGACACTTGCTCCTTGGAAGAAAAGCTATGACAAACCTAGACAGAGCATTAAAAATCAGAGTGATGTCACTTTGTTGACAAAGGTCCATATAGTTAAAGCCATGGTTTTTCCAATAGTCCTGTACTGATGTGAGAGTCGAATCATAAAGAAGACTGATCACCGAAGAACTGATGCTTTTGAACTGTGCTGCTGGAGAAGACTCTTGAGAGTCCCTGAGACTGCAAGGAGGTCCAACCAGTACATCCTAAAGGAAATCAACCCCAAATATTCATTGGAAGGACTGATACTGAAGCTGAAGTTTCATTACTTTGGGCACCTGATGTGAAGAGCTAACTCACTGGAAAAGACCCTGATGCTGGGGAAGATTGAAGGCAAAAGGAGAAGGGGTGGCAGAGGATGAGATGGTTAGATAGCATCACCAACTCAACGGACATGAATTTGAGTGAACTCCAGGAGATAGTGGAGGACAGAGGAGCCTGGTGTGCTGCTGTCCATGGGGTCGCAAAGAGTCGGACACAGCTTAGCAACTGAACAACAACGCTGTGTTGTACGCTAAGCTGCTTCAGTTGTGTCTCTTTGCGAACCTATGGACTACAGCCTTCCAGATTCCTCTGTCCCTGGGATTCTCCAGGCAAGAATAGTGGAGTGGATTGCCATGCACTCCTCCAGGTTATCTTCCCGACCCAGGGATTGAACCCCCATCTCTTACATCTCCTACACTGGCAGACAGGTTCTTCACCACTAGCTCCACCTGGGAGGCCTCAAACAAAAACAGTGACAGCATTTTAATGTCAATAATTATATTTCTGGGCTTTTATCCTAGGAAAATAACTTGAATATGGATAGGTTTACATATAAAGATATTTAAAGTAAAATAGTTTTAATAGAAAATGTTTGGAGAAAACCTAAGTGTTTGATAATTAGAACAGTATACGTCAATTTGTTGAAATGTCATAGTGTCATTATTAATGACATCTTTCAAAACATTTTATAACCTAACAAAGTGTTCATAATTTAATATCAAATTTTCTGGAAAAATATAATTACTTCCTCAAATAAAATTATTTATTCGTAACATCTTACAAAACAGAAGAAAGAAAATATTTTCAAAGATATGAGAATAGAGGTAATTTTAAATTTCTTCTTTATACTTTCCTAAAATTTCTGCACTAAGAACCATAATTTAAATTCGGTTTAAATTTAATCTTAAAAAAGACAATGTCTACTTTTTCAACGTGTTTAACATAAGAGTGATTTGTTTTCCTCCTCCTTTCTCCAATATAGTTGTGACCTTATTTTTCCTTTACTCTCTCACCTGTGCTGCTGACATATTTGTTTTCAGGGCTGTCAGATTGTTACAACACTGTCTTTAGTGGCGCAGCTTATATCTTTTCATATATCTAAGTACAGTCACCAGGAGGAACTCATGATGAGTTTTTAAGCTCTGGGAAAGGTTACAAGCGCTTCATCTTCTGGGTCATGACAACTGACAGCTTATAGTGCATTCTAATGAAAGTGATGACAAAATGAGGTGGATGAAACTAGAGCCTATTATACAGAGTGAAGTAAGCCAGAAAGAAAAACACCAATGCAGTATACTAACGCATATATATGGAATTTAGAAAGATGGAAATATAACCCTGTATACGAGACAGCAAAAGAGACACAGATGTATAGAACAGTCTTTGGGACTCTGTGGGAGAGGGTGAGGGTGGGATGGTTTGGGAGAATGGCACTGAAACATGTATATTATCATATGTGAAACGAATCGCCAGTTCAGGGTCGATGCATGTTACAGGATGCTCGGGGCTGGTGTGCGGGGATGACCCAGAGGGAGGATAAGGGGAGGAGGGAGGTGGGAGGGGGGTTCGGGAGGGGGATCCATGTCAATGTATGGCAAAACCAACCAATATAATATTGTAAAATAATTAGCCTCCAATAAAAATAAAATTAAAAAATTTTAAAAAAAGGAAAAAACTCACACACACAGAAAAATGTCTGGCATACTCTCAAGACTTAGTCTTCTGACATCGTTTACATATATCAATGATATCTGAATATGTGCTCTTTATATAATTATTAAAATTAATAGCTGGGTAATGGTATAATAATTGAGACCTACTCTTTTTTAAAATTTTTATCTAGACAACATCTATAAATATTGTCATCGCTATCTTTTACCATATTGTGATGTTTTGGCAAAGTATCATTCACTATCATTCTTCCTTATAGAAGCACTTTTCTTTGTTCATTACATTATTAATGTAATGACTTCTTGTTGGCAAGCTAAATAATTAATCTTCTATGAATAGATCTGATTTAATTTAAACATGCTAATCTTTTTGCACCTTTCAAGTATGCGATCAGACATCACCTAACAGATAATTAGTTTTAGCAGCTCCATATTATGTCTCACAAATGATGGGAAAACACTGACTGTGTATCAGCCAGAAATATTTCAAAGATTGTGCTGTAAAGAGAAATTATGTCAAGTCATATGGCATAGCTATATTTGGGCAAAGGGGGATCTAAATGTTGAGCAAATTTAAGAGCTAAAAACCAAGACTTAGACATTAATGCCAGGATTTTTTAATTTTGAAACAAGAGGGACTATTTAATAAACATGGCTTGGTGCAGGACAAGTTGTACATTAAGCAATTGTTTCTTTGGTTAGTGTGTTCTGCTTTCATTTGGGAAGAGACTTCAGATCAGAGAAGCAAAACATGTTGCAGAAGGGACACTTCTAAAGTAAAGTGTCTTGCTGATGAGCTAAAATTGAGTATGGTAAGGCAAATGCTGCAGATCTAGCCAATGCAGACAGCACTGAAAAATTCAAGGTTGTAAGTACTGCAGGAAGTTAAGCAAAATAGGAACAGGTTTTGAAAGACCGGTTCATTCACTGCAGTACTCCATCTAGAAAGAAATGAAACAATGGATCCAATAATTCGGATGAAGACCTGGCAACTGCTAGACCGTATCAGAACTAGGTGCAGAACTGAGTTCAACCACAAGAGAAAACTGAAGTATCAGGTCAAGTAAATTCTATGAAGAATAGAAATAGAGGTAGGATCATTATCTCAGATACAATGCCATTTTATAAACAGGAAGAAGGAGTTTAGACAGAAAAGTAGTACTGTATCTCAAAGATTATATGGACACATACAATTCAGTTATAACAAGATTTTTCTGGTCTGTTGACACTAAATCCAATTCCAGCACTTCTGAATGGTAGTTCACTTGATAGAAAAAGAGCATATTCAATATTTGATAGAGAGGGGAGAAATGGTGAACTTAGAACAGGTGCAAGCAATTACTTCTGAGCCAGGCAAAGGAAGTAGACATGGGTGTAACCTGAAGCCAGGTTTCTATACGTCTGTATATAAAGAAGCGAATAGGAAAATCACTTATGATAGAAATAATGTTTTTTCCCTTAGTTATGTATTCCCATCCAAACCTCCTTCCTATTTCCTATCAGAACCCTTCAAATTATTCTGCACAGAGAGATGGCTACCTCTTCATACATAAAAGCTTCTGGTGGCACTTGTGTCCTGGGCAGAGAAGTACCAACATACTATAAAGAGACTGAATTTTCTTCCATTATTAGGAGAGTGCTGTCTCTCCTATTGCTGAATTCATGGGTCCAAGAATCAGGGGACGGAAGTGGCTCCTCTCATCCTCAGACCTAAAACCCATTCACAGAGTTTCTGATTCCTCTCCATGGAATTCTGAATTCTTCTTCTTTGATTGTCCATTTTTCCAGCAAGGCAATGCTCTCTCTGTGGGACAGCAAGAAGGCTTCTAACAAATTGAGAGTGAAAGCTGCAATCTGGTCATTTCAGTTCTACAAGCCACTGAAACTACAGACAGAAAGGGTGCTTTATATTACTGGTTAAGATGATTGACCCTAATGAGCAAGGAAATTAGGCAAGAGAACTATACACAGAAGCCAAGGTTTCCTTGGGTATCTCTTAGTACTTTCATGTCCAGGAGTAAAAGTAAATGGAGGATCACAACAACTTCTTTTCCCAAAAAAAGAACACCTACTGAGGATTCAGACCCTCCAGAAATGAAATCGGGATCATCCATCTAAGTAACAGAACACCAGCTGGCTGAGGTCCTTGGTTGATGGAAGAAGACATAAAATGAGCGGTGGAAGAAAGCTGTGGGCACATTCTAAGGCCTTGTCATCAGATACAGAAGTGAAGTTGCACCACACCTAAACATGTATGGTTTATTCCTTGCTTTCTATACCCACATGTATTACTAATAACTGTCTGGAATTTCAAGGAATTGATGGAACATGTCCTCTAGGTTAAACACTAAGGTTTCCTCTGATCATTCGCTTATAAACACTTCTGTATTAAACATGTTTGTATATAAAACCAAATCTGATCATATTCATGATTAATTCCTAGGATATATAGGAAACAGACATAATTGCTGTATATGAAAAATTTATATTCCAAGTAGATATTAAAAATATTTTCTTAAACATTATAGGAATTCACACTCATCCAGAGGTACTTACGTCATCCCATCTTTGTCAACACTGAGTGCAATCTTTTATCAAGAACATCTATATTGTTTTCATAAGCAAAGAGCTGTATTATGTAGCTGTATTGATTAGTTTAATTTTATAGGCTGAAACTTAGTGAACTTTTGTTTATATCTTTTGTTAAGTTTAGTGATGTTTTTAGTATTTGCTTCACAACTATAAAAGATATTTACATAACATTGTTATAAACCCTCTTATCAAGTCATTGTAGAATAAATAGTTTCCATGATTTTATTTGCCTTCTGCCTCTTTGTTATGTCATTTATAAAAGTTTTCATTTTTATGTAGCTAAATATATATTTTCTTTTGAAATTGACTTTCTTCTTGAGAAGTAGTAGCCTGACTCCTTCAACAAAGGATAAAAAGTTATGGACTTATGGCTGGTTCATGTTGAGATTTGACAAAACAGCAAAATTCTGTAAAGCAATTATCTTTCAATAAAGAATAAATTAATTAATTTTAAAAGTTATGGATGATCAGAAAAATTGATTTTTTTCTTTCATAGCATCTATTACTGTATCTATTTTATACTTACATGTACACATTTTGTCTCCTATATTAGCCCGAAGTCCTTGAAACTTGAATCTATGCTTTATTTATTTCTAAATATCTCCAAAAAACATATAAAGGGCTCAGTAAGTGTGTTAAATGAAAAAACATGAATTAATAAACACATAATTTATCAGCTTTACAGAGGCTTTTCAAAAGACCTCAAGGCAATGCACATTCATTTATTAATTCTAATATATTCCTTCTTGCTTGTTTATATTTGGATAGCTACATTCTATTTCTTGTATATATCAGAAAAAATAATTTTGAGCTAAGAATTGACATTATACCTAAATCTTTCAAAAGTAAATTTAAAATAACAAGGAAGTTTCTTGTATAAAGACATTTACTATAATTTATCATCTCATGAATTTGGTCTCTTCAACTGATTTATTTATGATATGCAAGATTCTTTGTAAGCGTTTCATAAGGAAATTCTGTTTTCTGTACCCACAGTATGTGGTTGAAAGATTCCACAAAATAAACCAAGGGAATCACCTTAACTGCAAGTCATTAGGCTATATTTCAAGGAGGAGCAAGTAACTGCTTCCCTCTTCACCTTTTGGAAATTCACCCTTGATTAGGCTATTCATGGTCAAAGTGAGATTAATTCTCAATTAAAATTAATGCATTAAATTGTGAAGAATGTAGGATATGCTTCTGGAGTTACAGTTGCGATTATAATCAATATTATGTCGATTTCCTTTTTTTAAAAAACCTTCATGTCTTTAATAAATATCAACATTTTTTGGAAAGAAGAAAATCGAGTAATCACAGTGATTACTGTCTTCATGTTAGTATTCTGGGGCTTTGGGAGCTGGAGAGGAATAATTACTATGCGAATTCTTTCATGCTGATTATAACAGCTCTTAATGCCATTCTCAAGGGACTACAAAAAGTCACATTTTTAGGTGAACGAGCACTGTGGGTGAGGATTCTTAGTAGAACTGATGTCATTTTGCTTACAAGTCAACAGTCCCAGTGTTTTATATGAAGAAGGGTTGACTCCAGGGAGGGGCGGGAGGTGATGCTTTCAGTAGCAAATAGATTTCATTTAGATTAAAGGGCTGAAATGCCTCATTCTTTTCTGAATATTTCCATATATCTGCATCATAAACTTCAGGGGCCTTATCTTCCCAACAAATGCCCTAACTTAAAACATAGTTAAAAAGAAAAATAAAATAAGGTCTCTCTGATCTCAGCCACTCATATTTGCCTTTCCTTTATGCTTAACATAAAGTTTTCTTTCCCCATCTTAGTCTTGAGTTGGAGGTTCAAGATATTAAGCCATCTTTCTCTTTTATAGGTTCTTCAATGCCACCAAAACCATCCATTCCATACCATAACCTAAATTTGTAAGCATTACACTATATTATATTCCATTATTTATATCTCAATACCTTGTCCACCATTCAGTATCCAAGGCCCCTCCATTTAATGAATTGCTCCTCTAAAAGGGAGGTTTACATTCCTTATCATTCATTTGCACTTATCCAGCCTTTCTCAGCAATTCCACGTAGCTCTACTCATAAAGACTCTGTTCCAGGAACTTTTTCTTCCAGAAAAAGAACAGAACAAACCAATCTGTGCTATTTGTTTTTTATTAACAACTTTTATTACCAAAAGATGCATGTTCCCTAATAAAATTTCCAGTCGCATACTGATCTAGGAGCCTTCTCTCAATGGAAAGGGTCTTTATTTTGTACTTTTATCTTTCTGACATAGAAATACATTGTAAGAAGATTTTAATATCACTGATTTATTATTCCCCTCTGCCGGCCAGTGAGGTTTTATATTTTCAGCCAAACAATCTGTACAGCGTTTCATCTACAAATCTTTACACATGTGCAAAGATACAACAAACAGAGCACAGGGGAGAACAGTGGCAGCAAATTTCCAAATGGTCTTCACAAAGCTATTTTATGTCTCTCCAAATTTGAGGGAGGTAAAAAAACTAAAATGCAAAGTGTTAGCTATGAAGTTAAAGAGATACTTCATATTATAAAATAGATACAGGCTTGTTGTGCAAGGAACCTTTAATCCATTTTTTAAAATAAAAATATACATGTTTAGACATTTCAAGAAAATTTAATCCCTCATGTAAAATGCTATGCTTTAATACGGAATGAGAAGGAGATTAAAAAAACAAGTATTTTTCCTTTGTCATCAGTACATGGATATGACAGATCTTGAGGTTAGCTATTTATCCAGGTTTGGACAGTAATATAGCCATCAAAATAAGATAATGAACAATTAACAAATATTTTTTTATTGTCTTCTACATACCAGACATTTTGTTAGCTGCTGGAGCTATAGCATGGAACATGACAGATTAGATCTCATAATCCATGGAGATGGAGCTCAAAAAAGCTTTCAGTAGGGAAGACAGATAAAGAATAAATAAAGAAAGAAGCAAGTAAATAATTGAGATAATTCGAGATAGCGATGTAGGTTATTAAGACAAAAAAACAGAATAAGATAATGACAGAAATGGTGGGCAGGGTTATGGTAGTCTTATAAGTCCATACTCAAGAAAAAAATTTCAGAAACAGCTGATATAGAACTTAACTACTCATGAAGTAAAGTAAAATTGTTAGTCACTCAGCCATGTCCGATTCTTTGCAACCCCATAGACTATAGCCCACCAGGCTTCTCTGTCTATGGGATTCTCCAGGCAAGAATACTGGAGTGGGTAGCCATTCCCTTCTCCAGGGGATCTTCCCCACCCAAGGATCGAACCCAGGTCTCCTGCATTATGGATTCTTTACTATCTGAGCAACCGGGGAAGCCCAACTACTCCATAAACAACCATAAAAATTGAACAATATACATAAAACAATAGTTTGCAGGCATGGAGCAGGACTAAAATTTTTAAGAGAAGGGACATACAGGAGATGATTCCCAAATCTCAGTCACCCAGCTTTTTTCCTGAGGGCAAAGAGAGCCATTCTCAGTCAGTGAAGAAACATGGATCAGAGTCAGGGGCTGCCATGCAGCTGAGATTTGAAGGTTAGGATATTAGAGGTAAAAAGCTTCAGAAAAGTGTTCATTCATATCAGCATACAAATTTCTATGGTGTCTAAGACCACCATCATAGCTGCACACAAGCAGGACCGCAGGCTAACTGGACCAGCAGAGAATGGCCACTGGCTGCCTGAAGAACAGCACAGTGACTTCCGATGCTACATCGTACCTGGGGAAAGCTGATGTTCAGACTCAGCCAGCTTGGAGAGATGTTCATACACACCTGTGCCTTTGGCCAAGAATCCACACTAAAACCGTGAAGACTAACCCTAGAAATAAAGGTAGAGACTTTAGTTCATGGGAGATTAATTGTTTTCCCAATTTCTTTCATTATTCTTGACATTAGTGTGAAGAAAGCTAATCGCCGAAGAATCGATGCTTTTGAACTGTGGTGTTGGAGAAGACTCTTGAGAGTCCCTTATACTGCAAGGAGATCCAACCAGTCCATTCTAAAGGAGATCAATCCTGGATGTTCATCGGAGGGACTGATGCTAAAGCTGAAACTGCAATACTTTGGCCACCTCATGCGACGAGTTGACTCACTGGAAAAGACTCTGATGCTGGGAGGGGTTCGGGGCAGGAGGAGAAGGGGACGACAGAGAATGAGATGGCTGGATGGCATCACCGACTCTGTGGACATGAGTTTGAGTGTACTCCGGGAGTTGGTGATGGACAGGGAGGCCTGGCGTGCTGTGATTCATGGGGTCGCGGAGAGTCGGACGTGACTGAACTGAACTGAGTGTGAAACTGAAAGGAGTCACTCCCTAATAAATGATAATATGAATATTCATCTATTTACTTTCCATCTAGGAAAAATGTTATCGCTTTTGTGTTTAAAAGATTTGGTCTTTTAAGAAAATTTACTACAACAAAAAATAAAACAATATATGAATCTTAGGATTCATAGGAAATACACTGATTTTTAACTTTTTAGTGACTCTTAAGAGTTTACTAGTCAAAAGGTAAAAATATACCACCTTTAAGAAATAAGGGGTTGATGGGAATGTGAAAACCTGCATTGACTCAGGGAATGGTAAATAAATAGACGGAAGTCTCCTGTGTAGTTATAATTAGGGTATATGGAGGGAGAGGATGAATTAATTTACAGTTGCATTCTTCTGCTGTTCATTTGGCTCTGTATATCATTACACTAAATGTATTCTAAACTATGATGAATATTGGATCATTGATTAGGAAGATAATGTCTTAAGACAAGAAGATGCAACAATTTTCATTTGTTTAATCCTGACTGCCTTTCAACAGGAGAAGGCAATGGCAAGCCACTCCAGTACTATTGCCTAGAAAATCCCATGGATGGAGGAGCCTGGTAGGCTGCAGTCCGTGGGGTCGCTATGGGTCGGACACGACTGAGCGACTTCACGTTTATTTTTCACTTTCCACTTTCACACATTGGAGAAGGAAATGGCAACCCACTCCAGTGTTCTTGCCTGGAGAATCCCAGGGATGGGGGAGCCTGGTGGGCTTCCGTCTATGGGGTCGCACAGAGTCGGACACGACTGAAGTGACTTAGCAGCAGCAGCAGCAGCAGCAGCCCTTCAACAAATCACTCATATTCATTATTTATAGGCTCCTTTCTTAGAAAATAATTTCCATCAATCAGTTCCTAAAGGTCCACTGAAATGCTTATGAAAACACAGTAAAAACAAGACCATTAAAATACCACTGAAAATCAAGAATAATAAGTAATATGTAATTAATTTATTAACATTAATAAATGATAAATAAATAAAAATATTTCAAAAACAAATGGAGCAGGACAGAAAGAAACTTACACAAAGTAGGTCACAATGCATAGCCACCTAGTTCTTCATGAAAGAGAGTCTATAAAGAGGTGGAAAACTCTATGACTCAGAAAGCTGGGGTCTAAACAAAGGAGAGGGCTTCCCTGGTGATTTAGCAGTAAAGAACCAACCTGCCAATGCAGGAGAAAAGAACTTTGATCCCTGGGTCAGGAAATCCATTCGAGGAGGAAATAGCAACCCACTCCAGTATTCTTGCCTGGGACAGCCTATGGACAGAAGAGCCTGGTGGGCTACAGTCCATGGGGTTGCAAAAGAGTGGATATGGCTGAGCGACTAAACCACCACAATACAATGGAGAACGCCTTCCTGAACTTAGGAAAGACCTATAAACAGAGTAGAAATTCTTGCTCCCAATAATTAGCTGTCTCTAAGATAAATGCTTGAAATATAAAAATAGACGTAGATTTAGAATCCAGAAAAAAAATGGGTATGGGTATAGAAAAGTATTACAAGCAAATAAAAATAAAAGTGTCTACAAATGGTTGAAAATTTTCTATAGAGTTTTCAGAGGAAGGATTGGGATTAGTAAACTGTAAATCCACACAGTGTGTAAAGGAATGAAGATATTTTCAGGATTGAGAAAGTATTAACCTGTGAAAAGTTTTAAAACTGAATATGTACTCTGATTTTGAAAGGAAAGAATCGCATCCAAACAGGGAATGTTAGACTATGAAAGGACAGTGAACACAAAAACCTGTTAAACAACAAGTTAAGTCAAAATAATTATTTATTATAGTGATAAAATGAAATGAAAATATTAAAAAAATGACTTCTCAAAAATTAAACTTGTTAGGTAAAATAAGAGTAACAATCTGAATTTTAAAACTTATATTAAAAGTAAAACAATATGAATGGGGAAGGGCAAAAAAAGCAAATGATACTCCTGGCTTTGAATAGTGAGGACTTAAAAATATGTATTTTATTCTTGACTGGCAATGAGAAAAATGTAGATTAAAGGAGGTTTTTAAGGATAGAAAATAGATTTTCCACAATATTCGGAAAAAAATCAAAATATGGTTTATAAAAAGCAAAAAAGAATTAAGAAAATACTACAAAATAGCAATAAAATGACCTAACATGAAGAACTAGGTGGCTATGCATTGTGACCTACTTTAAGTTTCTTTCTGTCCTGCTCCATTTGTTTTTGAAATATTTTTATTGATTTATCATTTATTAATGTTAATAAATTAATTACATATTACTTATTATTCTTGATTTTCAGTGGTACTTTAACTGTCTTGTTTTTATTATATTTTCACAAGCATTTCAATGGACCTTTAGGAACTGATTGATGGAAATGATTTTCTAAGAAAGAAGCCCATAAATAATGAATATGAGTGATTTGTTGATTTGGACATGACGAGTCTAATGCTGGGAGGGATTGGGGATGGGAGAAGACGGGGACGACAGAGAATGAGATGGTTGGATGGCATCACCGACTCGATGGACATGAGATTGAGTGAACTCCGGGAGCTGGTGATGGACAGGGAGGCCTGGCGTGCTGTGATTGATGGGGTGGCAAAGAGTCGGACACGACTGAGAGACTGTACTGAACTGAACTGAGAATAAATATAAAATTATATATAAAAAGATAACAATAAATATAAATAAGATGATGAAAGATAAAATTCAATTAAATTTTAATTTAGCAAAAATTTGAATAAAAACCCAAAGAGAATTTTCCCAATTTATGGTTCAAAAAGGTTAAATTCACTATTGTGGAGTCCCTGACCAGACCAGGTCTTTGGACTGCAAGGAGATCCAACCAGTCTATCCTGAAGGAAATCAGTCCTGAATATTATTGGAAGGACTGATGCTGACGCTGAAACTCCAATTCTTTGGCCACCTGATGTGAAGAACTGACTTCCTGGAAAAGACCCTGATGCTGGAAAAGATTGAAGGCAGGAGGAGATGGGGACGACAGAGGATGAGATGGTTGGATGGCATCACCAACTCAATGGACCTGAGTTTGAGTAAACTCCTGGAGTTGGTGATGGACAGGGAGGCCTGGCGTGCTGCCTGGGGTTGCAAGAGTCATGACTGAGCGACTGAACTGAACTGAACTGACCAGGTCTAGATCCAGTGGAGACACTGATTAAATTTAAGTACAGAGTTTCACACACTTTCCCATATAGTGTTTGAATTGATACCAGTTTGGTTCCTCTGAAAATTTCTGTATTAGAATTAAAACAAATTAAGATAATGACTATGCACAAAAAATATCATATCAAGATAAACATTTTCACACATAGTTTGAAATTTTAAAGTTCCATGAGAAGTGGAATTCACCCATTTGGGGTTTCTTGGCAAGGCGGAGCATTCTAAACATGGAAGGCATGATATTTTAGTTAGGAAGATGTTAAAAGGCTTTTCTTACAAGGAAATGGTTGCCTACAACAGTCCATAGAGCTATGACTTTTGTACAAACAGTATATTCCAGAAGAAAAGAGAAATAGAAATTTTTTAGAAAGGTAAAAACACTTCCAGACCTTGGCCATTTTAGTCAGTTTAGACGCTTTAGTCCTTCAAGTGTAAAGCATATTAACAAAGCAATACTGATGCTTATATTCTTACCAAACCTCAGTGGTTTTGGTGATAAAACTCTGATGCCAGCCTTCATAGTTGTCAACCTCTTATTTTCAAGAGAGACAAATACTGTTTACTTGACAGCTGTCTTTTGAAAATACTGTTACGTTCTTTTTTCAAAAGGAGAAAGCAATTCTGAATGTTGTTGTTTAACCAATTGTACTTAGATTCACTGGGCTTGGCTAGAATATTACAGAGACAATAGCTCTTGCTACACGAATCACAACTATGTGTGCCATCTGTCAATAGCAATTACTCTGACAACATCCTGCCTATAATACACACTTTTGATACCTGTTGACATGACACACAGAAGCACATTTTGAAAGAAATCAAAATGAAGTATGGTTGCCAGCATTTTTACGGTTACGGTCATATCTGCCTGAAAAATATAGCAAGTAACTATTGTGTAGAAGTCATTTTGATCTACATAATAGAAGGAAGATTTTTTTAGACTCAATTTAATGTTCATTAAGATCACTGAAAGAACTGTCACGAGCTTTAATCTCTAACCAGAGTGTCTCCATCATCGCTCACAACACTAAAAGAAATGTACTCTCTTAATTTTTTGCTAAAGCTTAGAAAAATTAAATTTTTCAAAGTCACACAGTCAGCAAAGCACTAAGTGAAGGCAGGAAAACTCAACATCTATCTGACCTCTCAGGCCATATAACCTTGAACGCAGTGCTAGGCTTACTTCCTTCCTCATATACTGATATCTACTACTTTGAATATTTTAGAATTTTTTTTCCAAAACTACAGTATCTTAAACCTTAAAAATATTTTTTCATTCCACTCTACTTGTGTCAACTATACTATTGCTGTTGTTCAGTCTCCCAGTCAAGTCGGACTCTTTGTGACCCCATGGACTGCAGCCCGCCCGGCCTCCCTGTCCATCACTAACTCCCAGAGTTTGCCCAAGTTCCTGTTCATTGCATCGGTGATGCCGTCCAGCCATCTCATCTTCTGATGCCCTCTTCTTCTCTGACTAGTATAGTCAACTATACTAGTTTTTTGCAAATATTTAGAGTTCTCTTTTGTTTTAACTGTAGAATTTTAGAATTAGAATAAATTTGCAAGACTACCTGAACTATCTCTATTTTCACGAAAAAGAAAAATGAAGCCATAAAAATTTGAGAGTTAGTCACTTAAGTAGTCTGTGGTAGACAAGAGGAGGACCCGAATCTAATTCTTATGAATCCTGCCCAGCCCTTTCTCCATCAGTTGATGATGAATGCTAGAAAAAGTTCTTATTCTTGAATTTCTGCAGTCTATGTATGACAACTTGACACTTGCTTTCTATAAAGTAGGCATACCTCTTTTTTTTTGCTTTCTATTAACATGGGCAATGTAGTATTCAGCTGTCTATGTTGATTCCCATTAATATTTTTTTAAAAAAGAAAGAAAACATACAATATATAAAAGGGTTAGCTGTGATTGTCTTCCTGTGAGAACTTTTACCTCATGAGTATACTAAGAAGGGGGCTTCCCAGGTGGCTCTAGTGGTAAAGAACCCACCTGCCAATGCAGGAGGCGTAAGAGACATGGGTTCCATCCCTGGGTGCGGAAGATCCCCTGGAGGAGAGCATGGCAACCCACTCCAGTATTCTTGCCTGGAGAAGCTCATGGCCAGAGGAACCTGGTGGGCTACAGTCTACAGAATCGCAAAGAGTCAGACACGACTGAAGTCACTCAATACACACACACACACAGAGAAGGCTGAAATCAGTTATTAATACTAGAAGACAAATCAAATCATGTGGAAAGCCATTCTTTCAGTAAGCACAAGGACAATTTTTAGTGAAAGTATAAATACAAACTATGTATGTTTACATACTTTCATTATGAAATCATTTTCTTTGGTAATGCAAATATTAATATTGATATAATTGGTGGTGGTTGTGGTTAGTTGCTCAGTTGTGTCCAACTCTTGCGACCCCGTAGACTGTAGCCTGCTAGGCTCCTCTGTTCATGTGATTTCCCAGGCAAGAATACTGGCAGTCTTGGAAAGTATCATAAAAGATTTTATTTGTAGTCTTTACAGTGAAGCATGAAGTCTAAGGAGGTAGAAAGTTACTGTAAAGATCATTATTTATTAAAAGGTGTATCTAAAGAAGCTGGAAAGGTGTTCTGTTAGCTTGTGGTCAGTGAACTTAGGTGGTCTCCAGACTCAATTACTTCTGGAATAACCAGTGTTAAAAAATGGTGAAGTCCCATTCAGGTTTGTCTCCCTTTTCTGTCATTTAGCAGTGAACCCAGGGCAAAGGTGTCATTGTTAAAGTTTTATGTGAAATAAGATCTTCCTATTATAGAACTTCAGGCATTGAATAAGATTGATGAAAAATCTTAATGCCTCCCTTGCAGAAATTTGGGAAACTTGGCTCCAGTTTTGTCTCTACCATTTTATACAGGAAACTTCAGGTTTATTTTTATTACTTTCTAAAATCCCTTCACCTGTAGCATGGAGAAAAATATTGCTAATATTCTTCAAAAGATTGTCATGAGAATAAAATCTGGTAGCAGTGATAAAAGTGCTTTGTAAAGTACAGAATACAGAAGTATTAGTTTCTAGCCTCTAAACACTCATGGTAGAAATAGTAAATGGTATAACCTATATAGAAGCAGTGTTAAATATGAAGCAAGTGCCTTAAACATGCACCATATCCTTTGATTTAACGACACCACTTCTAAGATTCTAAAGAAATAATCAAAGATACGGCAATAGATATTCATGTATGCTCATTTCAGTAAATTTGCTGATAATAAATAGTAAAAGCAAACAAGCAAGTAGATAAACTTGGAAACAATCTAAATTACTGGGAAAAAAAGATAATGTCTAATTATTAATACATCTAGTGATTAAAAAATAACATCCTTGCAAATTAATGCTACTATCAAATGTGCATAAAATAATAGGTGAAAAAGCAACATAGGAAACTGGATACACAAGCCTATTAAATATGCAGTATAGTTATAAACATACATGTGTGCACGACTTCATGTGTGTGCACCTGTATGTGTATTGACAAAGATTCTTTGTTCGATCAAACTGGAGTCAGTCTCCTGAACCTTCTTCCAGGCCCACTTCCTTGTAAAATCTAGTTTTAGCAAGAACTCTGAGTACTTTAACCAGAATCTCCTACACTCAATATCTCATCTCCCTTAAAATCTGACTGGGTTCCTCAATCTCCTACATCCTCCAAGTGATGATTAATCATCTTGACTGGTCTTAAAAGAATTCTGTTAGGTAAGTTTGACCAGAATTCTCTTCATTCGTGATGTTTCCTCTTAGTGATTTTCCACTGATCCCACCCTGATACTTGGCTATATGTTCCCACCTCCCCAGGTGGTACTCAGAATTAAGCCCAATTCAATGCTAAATCTTTTTTCTCTGTTGTAATAATCCAGATATGGGGATTTTTCTGATGGTGTGTATGTGAAGGAAATAAGCAAAATGGGAGCAGTTTCCCTGCTTTGGAAAAATTCCTTTAGCTGTATTACCAAGCTGTGGTGAAAAGATTCAAGTAAGACTTGGCTGGCCCAAACACGAGATTCAGCTTCTAAGGATTCGTGGTTTAAAGTTATTCCTCTGAGATCGTTTTCCTCTTATCCTATCATCCTACTATTACCCAGCTCATGTGCAAAAAGACAGCTGGTGGCAGGCCTCTGCAAATGCATTTCTCCCCATCTAGGCCCCTAGGATTTATCCTGTCTTCAGATTACAAGGATATTCTTTGGTAGAATCCCTGGAGGTATGGAAATGAGAAATTAGAAAAAAAAAACAGAAATCTTTGAACTAATGCTGGGAAGAAAGACCCTTCTGGAAATTCTGGAGCCAGAAAAGAGTAAGATAATATGTATGCTTCGTGTATTTCACAGATTTACATAGTAAATAAAACACTGCTCAATGACTGGCATGTATAGCTTTGCATTCAGACATCAGTCTCTGATTTTAAAGAATTGTCAAGGTCTGTATTGCTTTCTGGGCAAGAACAGAATTACCCTAAAACGCAACAAAAGGAATTCACCTATGAATATGGAATCTTTCACATATTTGACAACCTAAGATTTCTTTTAAAATGACACAGGAAAAAGTTACCCTCAAAATGACTTTATGTTTATTTGATTGTAGTTGGAATAAGAAAAGGCACATGTTAATCACTCATCCCCCCAGGGACAACTTCACTTGTTCAGGCCTCTTCCCATGATACCATGTGGAGATGCTAAGTGAGAGCAGCTTTTGCAGAGGGTGTATTTCATAGAGACAGACGACAGAAAGCAGCCCGGGCAAATGCACTAAGGCCATAATTCAATGGAGAGGTTCTGTGTCCATGCATGGAGGCTTAAACTTCTTTCTTCAATTCATGAACCCATTGATACCAAACTTTATCACAGCCAAAAGCAAATCAGATGGAGATACTAGAAAGAAGTCAAAAAATGATAATAAAGCTCTCAATGGGAAATACTAGATTCAATGTCTAATGACAGAGACTATGTAGGTACTTGAGAGGATGAACATGTAAAGGGTTCCCAGATTTTAGAAGTGAAAGTTTCACTACTAATTCAGAAACTTTAGTCACATCTGCTTGAGAACATTCTGCACATGCAGCTAAATACCCTTCAAGTAGTTACAAGAAGCCTAATCCTCAAGGAAGAGTTCCTTTCCTTGGATGCTTATTAGTTGACTGAAACCAATCAAGCAATTTGCAACGGAGAAAAGAAATTCAGCACTGAAGAAACAAACTGCAATCCCTCCATCATCACAGCTTACTTCCCCATCAGAACATTATTGTTGGTATTATTATGGAATCCTACCTTAGATAATATCTGATTGTAGTTTATCTGGTTGAAATATAGAGCACTGATTATAATGTACAGATTTCCAAAACCATGTAGGTAATTATAGGCCTGCATAACAACTCTGTTCTTTATCCCTTCCAAAGGAAGTTTCATTATCCCCGTATTATCTTGCACACAGAAAGAATTTCCTGAAGGTGACCTTTTTATAGGTGGTAACCATAGTAACCGATTTCCAGCCGCTAACATTCTGACACCACTTGCACACTGCAAATGTTACAGGGATGCTGAGGATTGATGTTTTCTGTTGCCCTCCAGAGACAGAAGCTGCATAAATAGTTACCAATTTGAGAGGAAAGATGTTAAAAGAAATTTAAAGCCATATTTCCCTGCTCTCTTGCTAATCAGACAGCAATCCATTTTTCCCAAGATCTCTGCAATACTCTCACTTAGAGACTATCAAAGTATAAATAAAAGGTGTGGATCTTTAGGAAATGTGAAGGGAAAAAAAATTAAGTATTCCTTACCTTACTCTTAAATAGGACATTCAGTAGATAAAAGAGGGAGAAACAAACACTCCTTTGGGAACCTATTCTATTTTAAAGTACCTCCTGGAATCCCCGTGAGCTATAATGGGAGTTACACGCTCTTAATGGAAACTGGGTTGGCTGTGTAACCCTAGGAAACTGCAGCTTCAGCACTTGATCCCAAGAGTTAGAAAATTTTCAAGGCAGTAGGAAAGTTAGAAGGCACATCTGCCAATTAGAAGCCAGCCAAGAAAACGCCAGAAAGGAGAGAGGAAGTGACTGGTACACAGAGGCCAAATGAAAATTCAGACACTCTTGATGCATGAGTAGTGAAAAAACAGCTTTATTATTTAAGCAAGTAAAACACTGTACAGAGTCTCTGCTTCCCTCTTAGAAAAAAAAAAAATGAGTTCACTTATACGGCTTGTTTCCCTCTTTGGAGAGAGATTTGTTTTTATGTTTTCAATAAATACATTCACCTCTGGGTTTGTTCTCTAAGGTATAAGAAAAGTAATTCTTCTCATTTCTTTTGTATGAAACATTTATTGATGTCAAGTAAGTTTTAAATTGAATAACGTCTGTGTCTTAAAAATTCAGTTGTTATTCAAATTTTTGGTGCTTCTATACTTCTTGTCATTGTCTTATTCAATTTTTGCACTATTTTAATTAATATATTTGTCCATGTATTGTCTTATCTTTTAAAAAACATTTTGATATGATTCACATTTTATGTATGGTCATTTATCAAGCTACATCTGCTTTCTAATCATCGATCTCTATTGTATCCTACAGACTCTCAGTTCTATCTCACTCTTATTTGGCTCCTGTCCAGTCAATGTTTCTCAAAATTGGAGTCATCTGGGAATCCACCTAAAAGAAAAAAATAGGGGAAAAGGCATCCAAGTGGAAACAATGTCAGACTGTTTTTTGGGGGGCTCCAAAATCACGGCAGATACTGATTGCAGCCATGAAATTAAAAGACGCTTACTCCTTGGAAGGAAAGTTATGACCAACCTTGATAGTATATTAAAAAGCAGAGACATTACTTTGCCAACAAAGGTCCGTCTAGTCAAGGCTATGGTTTTTCCTGTGGTCATGTATGGATGTGAGTGTTGGACAGTGAAGAAAGCTGATGGCCGAAGAATTGATGCTTTTGAACTGTGGTGTTGGAGAAGACTCTTGAGAGTCCCTTGGACTGCAAGGAGATCCAACCAGTCCTTTCTAAGGGAGATCAGTCCTGGGTGTTCATTGGAAGGACTGATGCTAAAGCTGAAACTGCAATACTTTGGCCACCTCATGCGACGAGTTGACTCACTGGAAAAGACTCTGATGCTGGGAAGGATTGGGGGCAGGAGGAGACAGGGACGACAGAGAATGAGATGACTGGATGGCATCACCGACTCTGTGGACATGAGTTTGAGTGAACTCCGGGAGCTGGTGATGGACAGGGAGGCCTGGCATGCTGTGATTCATGGGGTCACGGAGAGTCAGACTCGACTGAGTGACTGAACAGAACTGAACTGAAGATCCTTCTCAGTTTACATCCTTCTTAACTTAACCCTCAAGTATTAATATAACTTGTCTCTAGTTGACTAATTATCACTTTCTAAACATCCTCATACTCTGCCCCTGTGCCTCTGCACAGGTCTACCCAACACCTGGAGAGTTTCACCCATTTCTTCTTATTCATAGTCTACTCTCATTTTAAGAACCTTTCCCAATATCTCCTCCTTCATGAATCCCTTCCAACTGAGTTGGATTTCTCTCTTCCTTGAGTTCTCTCTCCTTTTATTTTTATTTTATGGTACTTTCATATTCTGCAGTTTTATATTTATTATGTCCTTATCTCACTTAAAGTTTCTTGCACAGGGAGCTATAATATTCTTGCATCACCTCCTTTTAATATCTTAAAAGTATATGTGTAAATAAACTCGAAGAGTTACTCAATGCAACAGAATTTGTTTTTGTGCTTTTTGTTGCTTCTCTTATTCTAATTTCTAGTATCCTTGAACCACATGCTTTTTAAGTTACTTTAAAACTGCTATATTCCCCTACTTAAAATCTCAAATGTCTTCCTCAGTCACTATTGATGATTCCACTCCACAAAACTTTCAGGTGTTTTGTTGTTGTTCTTGTTCATTGTCTAATGGTTCTTCTCTCGGTTTCCTAAAATATCTTGTGTTTTTGCCAAATTAATGTCATTTTCTGTCATTCTTTTTTAGAAACCCTGACATAATCTTCACTTCTGTCCCACTAATATGTCTCATTAAACACTTCCCCACCTGTGAGTTGGTGTCCACCTGTCACCACCCACGTTCCCTCCTGCCTTCAGTATGAGTCTCCTGCTCCTCTTTCATTTGCCTTCCCTTTGAGACTTCCAGTTACTCATTTGTCATTTCTATCCTGACTCCTCTTAATCATCTTACCTCTTCTGAATGCGCCTCACAATTTTCTACTCTGTTCTTTCTTTTCTCAATCATTTTCTTCACTAAACATTTCCTAATGTGCCTGTTTATAAGAACTTAGGCAAATTTACAAATTCATCACTAAAATCTACTGATATAACAGTAGAATTATGGATATTGTACAGATAAAGCCTTCTGTTTGGCCTTTCAGAGTCTCTTACTATGCCATATAATCAGGTAGGCAGATAGATGAGAGAGAAAGCAGTCACATGTCTTCCTAAAGTCACATTATGATTTCAGGCAGTTCTCACTGCCCAGTTCCACAAAGGATCTGGTTTGAAACTCAACAAAAATTTCTGTTACAGAAATAATACAAGGATTGAGAACAAACAATTTTTTTTTCCTGTGGCTTCCCTTTATTGAACCATGAAAACTGAGTGTTCACCCTGGCTTCAAAGGCAAAGAGAAAACCAGGATTCCCCACAACTTGTAAGAGTCAGAAATGTATCAAATTTGCTGTTGCACTTCTGAGGAGATATAGTAGAAATACTTTTATATTCCTCCTACTAGGCACAAGTACGAACTCTGAGCATTACGTATAAAACAAATGTAAGAAAACCTGAAAGTTGCACAGACGGCAGACAGGCTAGGCAACTCAGGACCCAAGTGGAGCAAAATGATGAATAAAATTAACAAGCCTCTAGCAAAACTGAGAAAGGAAAAAAGAGGGAGAGAACATACAAATAACCAATCACCATGGATGGCTAAGTGGGTTTATTCCAGGGATGAAAAGTAGGTTTAATATTTGTAAATCTACTTAACCCAGCATATTAACAGGATAAAGAAAAAAATGTATTTGGTCAATCAATACAGAAAAAAGTATCTGACAAAATTCAGCATTCATTCATGATAAGAACACTCAAAAAATTTTAAATAGAGAGAAAGTTTTCTCAATTTGATACAGATCATTTTTTAAAAACCTAATGGCAACCATATTCTTAGTAAAGAAAGGCTTAATGCCTCCTCTCCCCATCCAGCTGGGAATAAGGCAAGGTTGTCAACCCACCATTCTTATTCAACAGTGCTGAGAGCTCCTACTAAGGCAAGAGGACAAGAAAGGAAAATAAAAAAATAGAAACTGGAAAGGAAAAAGTAAGGCTAGCGCTATTTGCAGATGACATAATTGCCTATGTAGAAAAATCCCAAAGAATCTATAAAAGAATCCTTTTAGAATCAGTAAGTGAGTTCAGCAAGGTTAAAGATTATCAAATACACATAAAAAACCAATTGTATTTTGTATACTAGCAATAAACACATGGGCACACAAACTAACAAGAAAATATTATTTATAATTATTTTAAAAATTCAATACTTAGGAGTAAATCTAACAAAACATGTACAAGACTTACACACTAAAAATTGCACAACTGTGTTGAAAGAAATCAAGGTCTAAATAAATGGAAAGACATACCATGTTCATGGATTAGAAACCCAACATTTAAAAAAAAAACATGTAAATGCTCCCCAAATTGACATACAGATTTAATGTAATTTCTATCAAAATAACAGTCACATTTTTGTAAATATTGAGAAAAGTACTTAAAAGCTGTATGGAAAGGAAGAGAAACTAGAAGAGCTAAAATAATTTTGAAAGAGAAGAATTAAATGGGAGAAATCAGTCCATCCAAAGTAGAGATTTATTATATAATAGCTATAGTAATTGAAACACTATGTGTACTGGCAGAGGGACAGACATTTAGATCAATAGAATAGAGCAGAGAACCCAGTAGTATCCACACAAATACTTTTGTGTATAACTTATTTTTGACGAAGACACAAAACTAATTCAAGAGATGAAAGAAAGCTTCCCTTGAGAAAGTAAGTGATACTGTAGCAATTAGATATCCATAAACAAGCAAACAAAAAATTAGACCTCAACCTAAGTCTCATACTTCATGCAAAAATTAATTCTAAATGGATAACAAACTTAAATATAAGGTGTAAAGCTCTAAAATTTTTAGGAAAAAATACAGGATAAAAGTCTTGGGATCTAGGGCTAAGCAGAGTTCTTAAATTCTTGACACCAAAGGCATAATCCATAAGAGGAAAAATTGATTAACTTTATTAAAATAATATTTTTTTTCTCTGTAATGCAGTTAACACAATGAAAAGACAAGCAACAGACTGGAAGTAATTACCTGCAAGCCATACATTTGATAAAAAATTGTTATGTAAGAACTCAGTTGCAAAAAACAGAGACAAAAACAAAACAAGCAAACAAGAAAAAACAACATGCAATCCAATTAAAACACCAACAAAAGACATGAAGTGATGTTTCTCTGAAGATATACAGATGGCAAATAAACACATGAAAAGATTTTCAACAGAATTAGCCATAAGGGAATGCAAATAAAACTACAATTTAATACCGCTACATTCTATCATAACGGCTAAAAAAAAAAGTAAGGTCAAATGCCAGCAAGGATATGGAGAAAGTGATACATTATTGGTGGAATGTAAAACAGTAACAGCACTCTGGCAATGGTTTAGCAGTTTTGTTTTGTTTTCTTTTACAAAACTTCAGTTCAGTTCAGTTCAGTTCAGTCGCTCAGTCGTGTCCAACTCTCCACAACCCCAGGAATCACAGCATGCCAGACCTCCCTGTCCATCACCAACTCCCGGAGCTCACTCAAACTCATGTCCACAGAGTCGGTGATGCCATCCAGCCATCTCATTCTCCGTCGTCCCCTTCTCCTCCCGTCCCCAACCTTTCCCAGCATCAGAGTCTTTTCCAGTGAGTCAACTCGTCGCATGAGGTGGCCAAAGTATTGCAGTTTCAGCTTCAGCATCAGTCCCTCCAATGAACATCCAGGATTGATCTCCTTTAGAATGGACTGGTTGGATCTCCTTGCAGTATAAGGGACTCTCAAGAGTCTTCTCCAACACCACAGTTCAAAAGCATCGATTCTTCGGCAATCAGCTTTCTTCACAGTCCAACTCTCACATCCATACATGACCACGGGAAAAACCATTGCCTTGACTAGACGGACCTTGGTTGGCAAAGTAATGTCTCTGCTTTTTAATATACTATCAAGGTTGGTCATAACTTTCCTTCCAAGGAGTAAGCGTCTTTTAATTTCATGGCTGCAGTCACCATCTGCAGTGATTTTGGAGCCCAAAAAAATAAAGTCTGACACTGTTTCCACTGTTTTTCCATCTATTTCCCATGAAGTGATGGGACCAGATGCCATGATCTTTGTTTTCTGAATGTTGAGCTTCAAGCCAAGCTTTTCACTCTCCTCTTTCACTTTCATCAAGAGGCTTTTGAGTTCCTCTTCACTTTCTGCCATAAGGGTAGTGTCATCTGCATATCTGAGGTTATTGATATTTCTCCCGGCAATCTTGATTCCAGCTTGTGCTTCTTCCAGCCCAGCGTTCCTCATGATGTACTCTGCATATAAGTTAAATAAGCAAGGTGACAATATACAACCTTGACATACACCTTTTCCTATTTGGAACCAGTCTGTTGTTCCATGTCCAGTTCTAACTGTTGCTTCCTGACCTGCATACAGGTTTCTCAAGAGGCAGGTCAGGTGGTCTGGGATTCCCATCTCTTTCAGAATGTTCCACAGTTTATTGTGATCGACACAGTCAAAGGCTTTGGCATAGTCAATGAAGCAGAAATAGATGTTTTTCTGAAACTCTCTTGCTTTCTCCATGATCCAGCGGATGTTGGCAATTTGATCTCTGGTGCCTCTGCCTTTTCTAAAACCTGCTTGAACATCTGGGAGTTCACGGTTTACATACTGCTGAAGTCTGGCTTGGAGAATTTTGAGCATGACTTTACTAGCGTGTGAGATGAGTGCAATTGTGCGGTAGTTAGAGCATTCTTTGGCATTGCCTTTCTTTGGGATTGGAATGAAGACTGACCTCTTCCAACTTAACATAGCATATAAATCAACAGTTACACTCCTGAGCATTTATCCTAGAGAAACGAAGACTTGGGTTCACATAAAAACCTGTATATGAAAGAATATATATATGAATTAAACCAACTTTATTTTTAATAGTGAAAATCTGGAAACAACCAAGACGACCTTCAATGGATAAGCTGTTAAACTATGGTACACCAGTGCTATGACATAATATTTAACAATAAAAATGTACAAATTATTATTACATGTAATAACTTGGATTAATTTCCAGAGAATTAAGTGGAAAAAAGGGCAAGCCCCAAACATTACATACCATTTGATTCTTGAACCATATATAATATTTAAACACTTTTAAAATCTAAAAAATTACAGAAAAGGAAGAGAAATTACTGGTTGGCAGTAGTTAAGGAGGGGTTAAGGATGGGCAGGAAGTAGATGTGGTTATTATAAAAAGGGAGTATACGGGATTCTTGCAGTTGTGGAAATATTCTTCATCTTGATAGTATCAAGGTCAATACTCCAGTTGTGATATTCTAATAGAGTTTTGAGGTATGATTTCTATTAGGAATCACTGAGTAAAGGGTACATGAGATCCCTTTGTATTATTTCTTGCATCTGAATGTGAGTACAATTATCTTAAAACATTCAATTAAGAAATAAAATTTGTATAACTAAAACAAAATAGTTCCTATTCAGGAGGTTAAAATTTTTATGCACTAAATATAACAAACATATTGCTTCAGATACAGGAATGTGCTTCACATAAGATGTCTCCAAATAATGCAAACGTTCAATAACAAAAGTACCAACCTAGAGAAAATGTACATTTCAGCAAAAAATCAGGTTCTCACAGTTTCAGTGGTTTGATGGGGGAAAAAATTAAAGAGTTTCTTGAATACTACTCAAAAACAAAGGGGCTTCCCTGGTAGCTCAGCTGATAAAGAATCTGTCTGCAATGCAGGAGACCCCAGTTCAATTCCTGGGTCAGGAAGATCCACTGGAGAAGGGATAGGCTACCCACTCCAGTACATCATGAGAAACGCTGGGCTGGAGGAAGCACAAGCTGGAATCAAGATTGCCGGGAGAAATATCAGTAACCTCAGATATGCAGATGACACTACCCTTATGGCAGAAAGTGAAGAACTAAAGAGCCTCTTGATGAAAGTGAAAGAGGAGAGTGAAAAAGTTGGCTTAAAGTTCAACACTCAGAAAACTAAGATCATGGCATCTGGTCCCATCACTTCATGGGAAATAGATGGAGAAACAGTGGAAGCAGTGGCTCACTTTATTTTGGGGGGCTCCAAAATCACTGCAGATGGTGATTGCAGTCATGAAATTAAAAGACGCTTACTCCTTGGAAGGAAAGTTATGGCCAAACTAGACAGCATATTAAAAAGCAAAGACATTACTTTGTCAACAAAGGTCCATCTAGTCAAGGCTATGGTTTTTCCAGTGGTCATATATGGATGTGAGAGTTGGACTATGAAGAAAGCTGAGCACTGAAGCATTGATGCTTTTGAACTGTGGTGTCGGACAAGACTCTTGAGAGTCCCTTGGACTGCAAGTAGATCCAACCAGTCCATCCTAAAGGAGATCATTCCTAGGTGTTCATTGGTAGGACTGATGTTGAAGCTGAAACTCCAATACTTTGGCCACCTGATGCAAAGAACTGACTCATTTGAAAAGACCCTGATGCTGGGAAAGATTGAGGGCAGAAGGAGAAGGGGACAACAGAGGATGAGATGGTTGGATGGCATCACCGACTCAATGGACATGGATTTGGGTGGACTCCGGGAGTTGGTGATGGACAGGGAGGCCTGGCGTGCTGCGATTCATGGGGTCACAAAGGGTCGGATACAACTGAGTGACTGAACTGAACTGACCTGAACCCACTCCAGTATTCTTGGGCTACCCGGGTGGCTCAGCTGGTAACGAATCCTCCTGCAATGCAAGAGACCTGGTCTCAATCTCTGGATTGAGAAGATCCCCTGCAGAAGGGATCAGCTACCCACTCCAGTGTTCCAGCCTAGGTTGCAAAGAGTCGGACAGGACTTAACTTTCACTCACTCACAAAAACAAAGAGCTACTTCTTCACGCCCAAATTGAGCAATACCATAGTGTTTTGTTTATTTGTTTTTCCTCTTGAGAAAGGTATTCAATCTTACCTAAAATAGCAGGTCAATTAAAAAGACCTTAAAAAGATGCTTTCTTCTTTTCCCTAACTTTGTGAAATAAAATTTTAAAAACATCTACAAATCTATTTTTGAATTATCATTTAGAGAGATAGTCTTATTTGATAATGTTTTATGCTAGAATAAAAGACTTCTCAAAGCAGGAGAACATGATGCTATTATGTAACTGTCCCAAAACACCTCTATCATTTTGTTCTCATTATCTGTTGCTTTTTTCTCTTTTAACACCTTAGTGAGAAATATTTATCTGGACCATTTGCTTGCTCAGATGGAGATTTTAGGAAGAGAGGAAAAAACCAACAATCTAAGAAATTCAGCAACATGTCTTCAATCTCTGAACACTACCTTCTTTAGAAAACTTATTATCTTATTATTTTTTATGAAAGCTGAAAGCACATTATGTAGCTTTCTATTGCCTGTCAAGCATTTCCACCACATTTGGACTTAGTAGGCCTAAGAGTTGCCATAGCTACTAATTAACTCTGTCCTGAATGCATTCACTCCATAGCAGAGAGTGTTTGCTGCTACTGCTGCTGCTAAGTCACTTCAGTCGTGTCCGACTCTGTGTGACCCCATAGACGGCAGCCTATCAGGCTCCCCCGTCCCTGGGATTCTCCAGGCAAGAACACTGGAGTGGGTTACCATTTCCTTCTCCAGTGTGTGAAAGTGAAAAGGGAAAGTGAAGTCGCTCAGTCATGTCTGACTCATAGCGACCCCATGGACTGCAGCCTACCAGGCCCCTTCGTCCATGGGATTTTCTAGGCAAGAGTACTGGAGTGGCTTGCCATTGCCTTCTCAGAGAGAGTGTTTACATTATGTAAAAATGCTTGTGCTCTAAATAAATTAAGAGACTATGCTAGATGCATTAAATCTTACTGCAAATAAAATCAATTTACCTCTCTTATTAAACTATTGAAGTTTTTTAATTTAAGCCTCAGAATCTGCAGTATTTTCACCTTTGACTAGTTCAGTCTAAAATACAGCTAAAATGTGGTCTCCCTTCCTCTTTTTTGCTTTTAAAATGTGATACATTGTTTGTCATCCTTATAAACATAATCTATATTCTTCTGGATCCAAGGTCATGCTTGTCAATTTTAATGCATTTTATTATTAAAATAAGATTTAAATGTAAATATTTTCCAAGTTATTTTATTACAGCAAACTTTAAAAGTATATGCAATGGCATATTTTTTCCTAGAAAGAAATAAATAGTTTCTAATTATATAGTATTTGAGACAGTAGGGAAAAAAATCCATAAAGATTGCCTTTTTTCTAATTTCCACCCAGTGCTTTGAATTTCCATATCAATTTATCTGATATTTTAAAGACTTGTTTTTGAATTCTGCATTATATATATATATATGTTTAAATTCTTATATTTACAGCATAAAGTTATTAAAATAAAAATATTAAAAATTAAGTATATCTTAGCCTATGATAGTTATATTAATTTAACATAAGAAATTATCCTAAATGTCAACATGTTTATGAGGAAATTAATTTTACAATGATTTTTATCCATTATCCACTTAAATTTGATTAATAAATGCCCAATAATCATATACTTTTGTAACACTGCTACAGTATAAATTAAAAATAAGAATAAATTAATGCTTTCAATACCTAATTTACATCATTTTTGTTAGTCCTAATATACATCCTGTAAAATAAATTCTATATCCATCTCTGAAGAATTCAAGAGTCACATGATAATGCTGGGACAAACAAGAAGCAACATTTAACAGAAACAAAATACCTGTGGCTTCACCTGAATATTTTACAGTTGAAGATGTAAAAGCAACTCAAATCCATACAATCACCACAATTATCCTTCCCATATAAACCTGTTACTTTTGTGGTATTTCCTTATATATTTATGGAACTTCACCTACCCATTTAAACCAGAATTTAGAAGTGATCTCTTCAATCTAACCCCAACTCCTGTCACACATTTAACTACATCCAGTGGGTCATAAATGTCTTAAAGCATAACAGTCTCCTGCTTCCCCCACGTCTGATAACAGTTTTATGGGTAAATTGTATTTTTCCTCTTTCTATATTCTCCAATAATTGTGTGTTATGTTTAATAATAAAAATAGTATATTTCAAATGAATTAGCAGACTGCTAAAGTGAACTAACCCATCCATCTATCCATTCACCCATCATTGAAAAAGGTCATTCCAGTGGTTTTGTGCAAACATAACCTTAGTTACATCATGTTTCTGCCCTAATCACTGAAATGAATGGTGCCAGAGTCTCCAGTTCTGTCTTATTAGCTACAGAAAGACCGTCTCCAGATAGCTTGCTTTCAGAAATAGGACATGTAATAGAGAAATGTGAGCTCTCTAAATGAATGCACACTGCATTGACTTTGAAAGCTTGCCCTACCACAGACGTGGGATTGTGACTGCTAATGACCTTCAAAAAACAAGATATTCATTATAACCAGGTCATACTGACATTTTCCTTATAACTGGGGGGTGGGAAAAGTCACTTTCAAAAAGCCACTGAAAAGTCACAGAAAAACTTCTTAAAATTCTATGTAAAACCAATCCTCCCTAAATCCTATTGATTTTTTCTCTCTTTTACCTTGTTTATTGTTCTTAGGGACACTTGGGGATAGAGGTTGGTATGTTTAGAACATAGCAGAGGATGCTGCAAAGCCCCTTGAGTGCTGATGTTGTAAGAATTCTTTTTATTTGATATCTGGAGTGCTCGAGCTGTAAAATGAGAGTAATACTCCAAGCTCTTACCATTTTGATGGCAGAATTATAAATATTACAGAATTGTAAAACTGAATGAGATACAGGTAAGATTTGTCATTGGATTTTACTGGTAACTAAATTATAATCATTGTATTTGAAGGAGAAGAAAGGCAACAATGAGCATTGCCCACATTAGATAGAGCATCACTCCTATGGACTTCCCAGATGCTATTTATCTGAGAAAATATATTTTTTTTAAGTACTGAACTTTTAGTCACTTGGATGCAAAGAAGTTTCAAGAATGATCACCACTTTGAATGGAACTGTTCTTTTTCCTTGAGGCCATCAGCAAAGGTCTATAATCTATACCCTCAAACAGAGAGATCTTCAAGAAAAATTGCCAAAGAGATGCGCAGAGAAAAATTCTTGCTAAAAAGCAGCTAAGCAGTCAACTTCTTTCAATGACAGCTCCATTATCACACTGATTGACTGTTTAAAAAAGAGAGAGAGAGTCAAAAAGAAAAAGAAAGAAAAGCTCCTATTTCTTTTAACAGGTTAAGAAACCTCTAAACAGTATCCTTTAGTAATCTTACGAAGAAGCAAAATATTAATAATAACTTTGCAAGTCTTGGTATCACTCATGAAGAAACTGACATCCTAGTGTTTTTCAGCATTTTATCACTTAAAGACAGTTGAAAGTTTTTTTCATTGTTCTAATCTTATTTTCTTTGACTGTCATTTTCTGTAGGTAGAGCACTGATCCGTTGTGTCTGAGGAGAGAAAAAATAAATCCACACAGTCCTTGCCTACAGCCAACAAACCTCACAAATCTTCAAACTGATTTTCAGAATAAAGTGGTCTACTTCCCAAAGATTCATTCTCCAGAAATGAAGCATCTGTGAAAGAGTATAGATCCATGGAGATTGAGCATGGCTCTTTCTTTTCCACCTGTGCAGTTCCTCTGAAGACACAAGTTCAAAGCTTTGGTAAAGGGAAATGCACATTACCACTGGAATCCTTGGTCTTCCAAAAAAGGGCAAAAGGATAGAAATAGAAACAATATGGCGTAATAGTCAAAACAGAAGGTTACAACACTAGCTTGCTGTGTGACTTATGGCTATTCACTCACCTTCTCTGTTAGAATTTCCCAATGTATAAAATAAAAGATATGCTGTAGCTTAATGCTGTCTAAACTCAGCAGGGAACCATATCAAACAGAAAATTCCATTTCATGGAGCCCTTTGAAGTGTTTCAGAATAGTATATCTCAAAGCACAAAAGTACCATTAAAAGCAAAATGACAGCTTAGCAGTCAACTAGAAAGGGACAGAAGGAAGACGTTTGTGGTTTACTCTTTCTGACAATGTTCTATGCACTAAGGCTTCACACAGAGACAACGGGTGTGCTTTTGTAGTGAGAAAATCAAAGGTGAAGGTAAAGAATTTTAATTTTATAAATCACAAACAAGGCATCAGCAGAGGTGCTGGAATTAGAGAAGAACAAAGGGGAATATACACTGGATCAGTCACTCTCAAATTCCAAAATACCTTTACACTGAAATGGTGACTTTTTTTTTTTTAACAAATGATTTTTACTAGATTTTTTACTTTTAAGAAATTTTTTTATCTTTTAAGATATATTTTTTTATTTTTATTTTTTATTGAATGACTCTTTTAATTCTATAGTACTTTACAATTTCAAAAATTTCACACACGTGATCCCACGTAACCCCATTAATAACTTATTTTTCCCCTTACCCCTCTTTCGTCACTTCCCCCTCCCTCTCCCCACTGTTAACCATGGGTCTGTTCTCTATATTTGTGAGTCTGCTTTTTTTTTTTTATTCACTAGTTTGTTGTATTTTTTAGATTCCACATATAAATGATATAATACGATATGACTTTCTCTGTCTGACTTATTTCACTTAATGCCCTAAGAAGTTTTTAATTACAGAAAATATGCCACCATGGGTAAAAGCTTGCTTTTTTTATTATACACACACACACATATATCTTAGCTTTTTATCCCGCCTATGTATGATACATCCCACATTTCATATCTACTATATGGAGATATCTACTATATGACTATCAAAAAGAGGTCCAGGGTCACACTTCTATGTAGATCAGAAATGATAATTTATAACAAGTGTTAACCACCCTTCCAGAACCCATGAAAAACACTACTAAACAATCAGAGAAAGTACGGCCAGGAAACTACTGTCAATGGTCCCCACTGGTACACAGTTGAAACGTGTTTTCCACTCCTATTGATGAAAAGAGCACTGGGATAGGGTCAGAACTCTGGTTTCTAATGTTGAGTCTGTACTATATTCTAGCAAGCCACATAATTCCCAATGCCTTGATATATCCTGCAAAAATTAGAGTTTAACTAGGTAACCCCCAAACTGCAACCTGCTCCAGTTTTTTGTGATTCCAATATATACAAATGTTTCTGTCATACTACCAGAAATTCCACCACCACTACTCCACCACCACTACTCCACCACCACTACTAGTATATTCACATTAATGTATAATATTTCATGACTAAGTTCGGAGTTCTGTGCCACACCACACTACCCTCCCCCCAAAAGAATGCTTTAATATAGGTAATATGTTAAAATTAACTGGTCATTTATGACCCATTTGAATGAGCTTATCAAGTTCTTTCTAATCAAGGAGCACATCCACACTTCTCTTTTATATTCACTCTCTATTTTCTTACTAACTAAAAAAGTAATTAGATCAATTGTTTTAGTTACAAAATCAAAAATTACTGTGTATTTACAGCAAGCATGGTCATCGGAGATGTCTTTCAGAAAATCATGAAATCTTTATGCTCTAATGACTATTTTCTCCCCATTATTTAGTGTTCACTCCTGCCTTCCTGAAAAGGCTGATAGTTGGTATCGAAAGGAAGAGTAGATGCAACTGTAATAGCTGACAGGATTAGAATGTGGTATGTTAGTGTTATAAATATTAGATATTTAGTATCTCCATGGAACGACTAAAAAAAGTCAGATTTTATATTATAAGAGGAAAGAATAAAATACAGAACACTGAAGAGATATGGCAATTTTAAGTATTAAAGAAATAGTGGTGTGACGAACAATATTAAAGAAGGGCACTCATGATCGTCAACTCAGTCTTCAGGGAGGAAATGAATTAGTCGGGGAGATGAAACCACAGACATGATTACTCACTCTCACCTCCAGCCAGGAATCAGACTAGCAATCAGGGAATCACATTCTCTCTATGACATCGGGCAAGCTGTTTCATCATTGAAGCCTACTGTGTATGTTACAAAACAACATGAGGGATATTGTCATGTAATCTACAAAGATATGTATCACATAGTGTTATACAATCATCATATATGGTTTTATATTAATGAAATTGATCTTTACTCAATATTGGAAAAGTAAGTGATTTTGCCTTGAGAACCCCATGAATAGTATCAAAGGGAAAAATGATAGGATACTAAATGAGAAATTCCCCAGGTCGGTAGGTGCCCAGTATGCTACTGGTGATCAGTGGAGAAGTAACTCTAGAAGGAATAAAGGGATGGAGCAAAAGCAAAACCAATACCCAGTTGTGGATGTGACTGATGTTAGAAGCAAGGTCTGGTGCTGTAAAGAGCAATATTGTATAGGAACCTGGAATGTTAGGTCCATGAATCAAGGCAAATTGGAAGTGGTCAAACAGGAGATGGCAAGAGTGAACATAGACATTCTAGGAATCAGTGAACTAAAATGGACTGGAATGGGTGAATTTAACTCAGATGACCATTATATCTACTACTGTGGGCAGGAATCCCTTAGAAGAAATGGAGTAGCCATCATGGTCAACAAAAGAGTCCAAAATGCAGTACATGGATGCAATCTTAAAAACGACAGAATGATTTCTGTTCGTTTCCAAGGCAAACCATTCAATATTACAGTAATCCAGGCCTATGCCCCAACCAGTAATGCTGAAGAAGCTGAAGTTGAACGGTTCTATGAAGACCTACACCTTTTAGAACTAACACCCAAAAAAGATGTCCTTTTCATTATAGGGGACTGGAATGCAAAAGTAGGATGTCAAGAAACACCTGGAGTAACAGGCAAATTTGGCCTTGGGGCACGGAATGAAGCAGGGCAAAGGCTAATAGAGTTTTGTCAAGAGAATGCACTGGTCATAGCAAACACCCTCTTCCAACAACACAAGAGAAGACTCTACACATGGACATCACCAGATGGTCAACATCGAAATCAGATTGATTATATTCTTTGCAGCCAAAGGTGGAGAAGCTCTATACAGTTAGCAAAAACAAGACCAGGAGCTGACTGTGGCTCAGATCATGAACTCCTTATTGCCAAATTCAGACTTAAATTGAAGAAAGTAGGGAAAACCACTAGACCATTCAGATATGACCTAAATCAAATCCCTTATGATTATACAGTGGAAGCGAGGAATAGATTTTAGGGACTAGATCTGATAGATAGAGTGCCTGATGAACTCTGGACGGAGGTTCGTGACATTGTACAGGAGACAGGGACCAAGACCATCCCCATGGAAAAGAAACGCAAAAAAGCAAAATGGCTGTCTGAGGCGGCCTTACGAATAGATGTGAAAAGAAGAGAGGCGAAAAGCAAAGGAGAAAGGGAAAGATATAAGCATCTGAATGCAGAGTTTCAAAGAATAGCAAGGAGAGATAAGAAAGCCTTCCTCAGTGATCAATGCAAAGAAATAGAGGAAAACAACAGAATGGGAAAAACAAGAGATCTCTTCAAGAAAATTAGAGATTCCAAGGGAACATTTCATGCAAAGATGGGCTCGATAAAGGACAGAAATGGTATGGACCTAACAGAAGCAGAAGATATTAAGAAGAGGTGGCAAGAATACACAGAAGAACTGTACAAAAAAGATCTTCACGACCAAGATAGTCACGATAACATGATCACTGACCTAGAGCCAGATCTTGGAATGTGAAGTCAAGTGGGCCTTAGAAAGCATCACTATGAACAAAGCTAGTGGAGGTGATGGAATTCCAGTTGAGCTATTTCAAATCTTGAAAGATGATGCTGTGAAAGTGCTGCACTCAATACGCCAGCAAATTTGGAAAACTCAGCAGTGGCCACAGGACTGGAAAAGGTCAGTCTTCATTCCAATCCCAAAGAAAGGCAATGCCAAAGAATACTCAAACTACCGCACAATTGCACTCATCTCACATGCGAGTAAAGTCATGCTCAAAATTCTCCAAGCCAGGCTTCAGCAATATGTGAACCGTGAACTCCCAGATGTTCAAGCAGGTTTTAGAAAAGGCAGAGGCACCAGAGATCAAATTGCCAACATCCGCTGGATCATGGAGAAAGCAAGAGAGTTCCATAAAAACATCTATTTCTGCTTCATTGACTATGCCAAAGCCTTTGACTGTGTCGATCACAATAAACTGTGGAACATTCTGAAAGAGATGGGAATCCCAGACCACCTGACCTGCCTCTTGAGAAACCTGTATGCAGGTCAGGAAGCAACAGTCAGAACTGTACATGGAATAACAGACTGGTTCCAAATAGGAAAATGAGTGCGTCAAGGCTGTATATTGTCACCTTGCTTATTTAACTTATATGCAGAGTACATCATGAGGAACGCTGGGCTGGAAGAAGCACAAGCTGGAATAAAGATTGCTGGGAGAAATATCAATAATCTCAGATATGCAGATGACACCACCCTTATGGCAGAAAGTGAAGAGGAACTCAAAAGCCTCTTGATGAAAGTGAAAGAGGAGAGTGAAAAGCTTGGCTTGAAGCTCAACATTCAGAAAACAAAGATCTTGGCATCTGGTCCCATCACTTCATGGGAAATAGACGGGGAAACAGTGGAAACAGTGTCAGACTTTATTTTTGGGGCTCCAAAATCACTGCAGATGCTGACTGCAGCCAGGAAATTAAAAGACGCTTACTCCTTGGAAGGAAAGTAATGACCAACCTTGATAATATAGTAAAAAGCAGAGACATTACTTTGCCAACCAAGGTCCGTCTAGTCAAGGCTATGGGTTTTCCCATGGTCATGTATGGATGTGAGAGTTGGACTGTGAAGAAAGCTGATCGCCGAAGAATTGATGCTTTTGAACTGTGGTGTTGGAGAAGACTCTTGAGAGTCCCTTGTACTGCAAGGAGATCCAACCAGTCCATTATAAGGGAGATCTATCCTGGGTGTTCATTGGAGGGACTGATGCTGAAGCTGAAACTGCAATACTTTGGCCACCTCATGTGACGAGTTGACTCACTGGAAAAGGCTCTGATGCTGGGAAAGGTTGGGGGTGGGAGGAGAAGGGGACAACAGAGAATGAGATGACTGGATGGCATCACCGACTCTGTGGACATGAGTTTGAGTGAACTCCGGGAGTTGGTGATGGACAGGGAGGCCTGGCGTGCTGTGATTCATGGGGTCGCAGAGAGTCGGACACGACTGAGCGACTGAACTGAACTGAACTGAAGTGATTTTAAAGTTTATTTACTCTGACATTAAACCCCTTTACATCAGGTGAAAGAATTAATTAATTCTCTTATTTATAAATAAAAAATTATGATTTTATCTGTTTCTTAGGGCTTTCCTAACAAAGTATCCAAACACTGTGGTTACAGCAACAAATTTTCTCACAGGTATAAAGGTCAAAAGTCTGAAATTAATATGTCAGCAGGGTTGTTTCCTTCTTGGGTGCTCAGAGGGTGAACTTGTCCCAAGAGTTTCTCTTAGTTTTTTGTTGTTTATTGGCAAGTGTTGGTGTTCCCTGGGGAACAGCAACATAACTTAGTCTCTATTGTCACATGGTGTTTTCCTTGTGCATGTACATAAGTCTGTATCTCTTCTTTGTATTTTAGTCTGTCTGTACTAGCAAAAAACTGGATAGATTATTGAGACAACTATCCTGAGATCATACAGCTAATAAGTGAGGGAGATTAGTTTCAACACAAGTCTGTCTGACTGCAAAGTTTGTGCTTTTAACCACCACTGAAAGTTTTGTATTCTTCTGGACAGTCACAGTGTCAAGCATAGCCAAGAAAGGAGAACAGAATGTACTGAAACTGGAAGACAATGGAAGTTTAACCACTTGCATAGCCGTGCTTACAACAAGTGTGGATTCAATTAAATTACACTCAAAGTGTTCCCTTTCTGGTTTAGTGTGCTCCCTTTCTGGTTTGAAACATTAACACTGGAAAATGGGTCATTGCTGGCATGAGTAAAGCTTACTCTTTGCTAGCAAACATCATGGAAGCAATTAGCCCAAAGACAGACTTAAAGCTCCATGAGCATAGGGACTATTCGGTTTATCACCACAGCTTCAGGGTCTTCAGTTCTGCCACATAACAGCTAAATCCCTAATATTTCATAAGAACTTTACTAGGGGACAGATAATGTAGTAAATGCTTTCTTTACATTATTTCATTTCATTTTCACATGAATGCTTTGAGAGATATTATCCTGGTATGATCCTTATTTATACACTAGGAAGCCAAGGCTCAGAAAAAGGTTACGAAGCTTATGAGCAGTGCCACAGGAACATCAAGCCTAGTTAATAAATTACTAACCTTCACACTTTGGATAACATAAAAGGCAATAGACATTCACCAGCTGCCCAGACATACCACTAGCATCTACATAATTAAATCCTTCCAGAAGAGTTGGAAATCTTGGATATAACAGTAACTGTTGACAACTGCCTAGTATCATCATTGAGAAAGACAGGAACGAGAAAGCTAATGACTTTAAACCTAGATTTTTCTCCCCAGAGCCATTAACTCTGCAAGCAATCCATGAAAGCCAGGTATTGTTGACATAAGCATTTTTAATTCCCAAGAGAACAATAAACCTAGAAAACATTATCAAAAATGTAGATTTCTGTTTCATTAATAAGGGCATTTTTTGAGACATATGAAGTAAATTCTTTAGCTTTGCTATGTTCAAGGAAATGGCTTTCTCAGCAAATTGGCTCTTCACATTTGGGAAACATGCCTTGAAGAAGGTTGATTAAAACAGAAATAAAAGCAACAACTGGTAACAACAGTAATCCTGATGATCATACAGCAGATGGTAGCCTCTTATCAGAGACAGACAAAACAGCATGCCACATGTCCCCCAGCTCATCTTAAACAGAGCGGAACTAGCTACCACAAGGAACGAGACTATGATCAGAGAGCAGCTTCCATTTCTAACATTTCACGTCCACATAGCCCTTCTTCATCCATATTTTCTGCTACCAAAGCCACACCATCCAGTTATACGGCACGATGATGGGCAAATTCTGTCTATTCTACAGATCCACCGATTATTCCCTTTAAGTATCACTGCATTTGTAACTGAGAAATACATAATCACGACAATAAAATGTATAGAGTACTTACTATTCACCAGATAACTAGACTGCGCACTCAGTACTATGTATTGTGCTAAGAATTCTACAAGTGCGTCCCATTTTGTCTTCAAAACAAATGATGATATTAATACAACTACAATCCGAGGAGAAAAGTGGCGATTGTAGCGGTTCAGTTATTTGCAGAAAATCAAACCCAAGTCTCTCTCCCTTTCATTTGCTCTTAAACCCTACATTCTGCTTAATTCTACTTGTTAGCCAGGGACTAGTCAATAACAGATAACCCTATAGTCACAGAGGAGTTGCGGAGAACAAATCCTGCAATCTTGATATCATACAAATCTTGTATCAGACACAGTTGGCAACAAGAAACAATATTGAGCCCACACCCTAAGACTTAAGTGAAGAGATTCTTTGCAGAGGTGTTGGCAAGGTTAATGAAGAAAGAAAGGATGTAGGTGGATGTTCACAGAGATTACCAACAGAAGGAAACCAAGGCCAAAGAAGATGGAAAGAAAATAGAATTAGTGCAGAGGAGCTGTAGCTGTTTAACAAGGTCAAAGCACTAGAGCAAGAAAAGAGCAAGAACAAAATACCCCGCCTCTTTCCTGCCTTTTTCCAATATTTGCCAGTGCTTCCCATTGGCAGACTCAACTGAGAGCCTTTCAAAGGCAAGGGAGCCCAGATGATGGAGCCTTTAGAAGCCAAGGGGTCCAGCCCAGAAACAGGAGAGCACATCCAGGGAAGCACACCAGCACACTCGTTACGCAAGATTTTGAGACCATGCTTCTCTCTGTATGCTGAGACTGATGTCAAGGTGAAAGTCTGAAACTAACCTGATGGATAATCAAAAGCAGTTATCACTTTTCAGTCTGTGGCCTTTTAAAATTACCATACCCTATTGCCCACACAATTTCTGCCCCCTTAGATATCCTCTTGTATTTGTCAAATGGCACAGGTTAGCATTATTTCAAGAGAACCAAAAATCTGCTTACAGCAGAAGGAATCTTCCTCCCTTGAAACTGTCACCCATATAGTCATTGGGCTGTGTTCTTTCTCATAAAGGCTAGACGGGCTATTGGTTCCATGGTTCCCTGTGGAAGTCACCCATTTTTCATGTTTCAGAACACCCAGAAATCTAGCTCTACAAAAATATGTGGAATATAGTAATACAATCATAGCAGAAACATGAAGGCTATGAGGAAGTTCTACAAAGAGGGTTGGTAGAGGGTGAGAGGAAGGATTTATGTTTTAAGCACACTAGGGAAAGTGATACTTATCTACTGTGACTTGATTCAGTACGGATCCCATGATACTCTAGAGATAAAGATTAAAGCAAAGGAGACTGACAAAAGAAGGTTTTAGGAACCCATCCACCAAGATTCAAGTCAATTAATATTAAAATAGTGTTCCCATTTTCAAAAGATTTAAAACTAGTTTAAATTGGTATTTAGTTTTGCTTAGCAGTTCTAACATTTTAAGTTAAAAGAAACAATAAATCAGTCCCTGGGTCAGGTATTCAACTAAGTATTTCCAAAATATCCTCAACAATGATAGATTAAGAAAACATAATGCCACCTTACTTGATCATACCAGGCTGGTGGTTTGTTGTTTTTTTTCTTTAATCTTGAGAACAGCCCAAAGTTAGTTTTCACAGGTAAACTGAGAAACACAGGCCACGAAGCAACAAAACTGTGTAAATAAACAAAGCTAAGCAAATTGCTATTTGTAATATTGCTTACTTCATTATTTGAACAACTTTAGAAAAAAGCTAAGAGCCATGCATTGAAATTACACATGCCACCTAGGGCATTTTCTATGATCCATTAGGCTTCCTTCGATAGAAAAATTAATTATGTTGCCATTTCATAATTCTCTCCTGAAACATTTATGTAGGTGTCAAGGATTCATTTGACACAATTTAGAGCCCCATGATTAAAACATTTGAAAACATTTAAAATGTGGTGTATAAGTGGAGAAATTCTGTGGATTGAAATGCATAATTGAAGTGAAAGTGGGAACTTTTGAGAAACAAAACATTAAATATACTGGTGGGACTTATAGCTTTTCCAAGGATGTATTTGTTGTTGCTTTTCTTTTTCTCTGGATTTAGATTTGTCCTAAGATGCTGAGATCTTTTCTGATAGATCTTTGAGAGAAAATTTGAAGACTAATGTGCCAATATTCTCTTTTATTTTGAGTTTCTATAGAAAATGTAAAGCAATATAATTAGCTATCCCCACATTATATATTCATATTTATTCTTCATAAACTCCCTCAGATTAAAAAACATCCATTTTAAATTTTCAAATTATTATTCCCATTTCAGTGTCTTTCCTCTTGGACCTGTTTCTCTTGATATAAATCTCTATGTAGTTTCTCAAGTCAACATGGTAAAGGAAAACAATTTATAGGAACTTGCTAGCTCCTCTATCACAATTAATTTTGAAATGTAGTATCATTTTCCAGCTGCAATTATTCTAACATATACCATTGACAATCACCAGAAGAAAATGTTTCCTGGTTCCATCGTTGCATCCTTCTCAGATCTTCTTTGTACTAATAAACTTAGAGTCCAAATCTTCTAACAAAAATGCATATTTTTCAATCTCATGTTATTTTTAGAAGGCCTTGAAATAATATGTCAGGTGTGGAGAGTGTTATGAAGCACCTACTGCCTTCCAGGTTGTGCAGTGGTCAAGAATTTGCCTGCCACGGCAGGAGACACAGGAGATGCAGTTTAGATCCCTGGGTCAGGAAGATCCCTTGGAGGAAGAAATGGCAACTCACTCCTGGATTTTTACCTGGAAAATTCCATGGACAGAGGAGCCTGGCGGGGTACAGTCCACAGGGTCGCAAAGAGTCAGACATGACTGAGTACCCATGCACGACTACCATGCTCTGCCTTCTAGGATCCTTCCATCAGTCTCATGGGACAGGAAGGGAAGGTGGTATGATCTCATTCTGCTGTTGAGGAACTGCAATTTAGTGAGGTTAATGACCTATTCTTTGATTCAATCAAGTTGTGGTGGAGAGGACAGGAGACAATCCGAGGTACCTAGCTCTTTGTTCCTTGATTGTACAACATGGCTTTCCTGGCAGGATGGAGCTCAGTTTAGAGGAGTAGAAGATTCCAAACATCCCAGTCTCCTTAGAACATAGAGAAACTCAGTAGTCAAACTGCACTTCTCTAATGCCCTCCAAGGTGGTCACCTCAATCTCCTAGGCCAAGACTGTAAGGAACCCTTTGGGGGATTATACTTCCCAGGTGCTCAAAAAGCCACGGAGTCTGCTGCCAGTTAATTTCTTTTCTTTTAAATCTACTATTTTTTATTGTGGACTCTAAATTAGGACTCTAGGTTTTATGTCTGGCTGGGCCACTAACTTGCTATCTTATCCTGAGAGATAAACGTGCCCTCTCTACTTAACTAGCTGCAAAATGACTATAATAAGGGTTGTCTCTCAGGAGTGGTGTGCAAATTCTTTTATTACAATTGCTATATTCCATCATGCAGAGGAAAATGCTGTGCCAATTACAGATTAGGACTAGGTTAGATGCCAGTAAATCTTAAGCAGGATAGAGAGGAAATTTATCAAGAATGACTTTCTTAAAAAGATGTATAACATCAAATATTTATAGCATTAGAAAATGAATTTCAAGGACTGTCATCAGTATGAGAGCCTTCTCTCTGAAATGTTAACACCTAACAATGACAGAAAAAATTCAAAGTTGCTACTGAGCCTAGAGATTTCACTCAAAAACAAAAACAAAATGCAAAACTGCAAAGCAATCTAGGGAGAAAACCAGCAGGCAAGATTTCAAAGGATATTCCAATTGCCCAAATCAATGCTTCCTGCCCAGCTTGGTTAACCATGTGGCTTTATCATTATCATCTCTTTTTATTATCCTCTCCCCACCAACCAGTTATTTACCAGATCAAACAATCTCCATTATATGCAGAAGGAAATGGCAACCCACTCCAGTGTTCTTGTGGAGAATCCCAGGGACGAGGGAGCCTAGTGGGCTGTCATCTATGGGGTCGCACAGAGTCGGACACAACTGAATCGACTTAGCAGCAGTAGCAGCAGCAAAAACATTTGGATGCCCTGTGCTTTGTCGAATTCTAGGTGGGCACAGTTATGAAAAAACAATTTAATATGTGGGGATAGAGTTCATTTCCAATGGGTGATGAAGGTGTTGTAGAGCCTTTGCCAATGATAAGAGTATGGATAATTTTACTGTAGACCATAGGGAATGATTTATGAATGATACCTGCAGAAAAGACCACGGCTGGCCTCCCAATTAATCACAACCTAAAGCACCTTAACAAACAATGCTGTTCTGGTCACTGGAAGCTCATTAGTTGAAGATGACCCCCAAGTCTTCAAATAGTCTTAAAAGAAATCATATAATGAAAATAATCTATCAGCAGGAAGGGATGAATACTATCTTTTAATGAGATAAACCCAATGGTACGTTTAAAATAAATAAATAAAGTCTACTCTATGCATAATTTGTGGAGCAACTTTAATATATGTTTATAAAAATAAGAAATTACTTCCTCTGAAGAAACACTAAAACTAAATTATCAGTTTCCCAGTGACACTCCACATCATTACCTGATTTAAGAAGCATTTATTCTTACGTTTTGTTACAAAAGTTAATTTCATTGTGTGAAGACAATATAGACAGTCTTTTTTGGTTTACTGTGTATACTATAAACAAAACCCAATCAAGAGTTTTGATTGGTTAACTGGGTGCTATAATTCATCAATGAAGGTGGCAGAGGCAATGCTACAAAGAAAACTGGCAAAAGAGCTACTCACACGGATAACATGGCAATCAAGAACTATCGCACCCACATCTCATGTGGTTTAATGCTGACCATTTTACCACATATCCACTTGATCTTCTTCTGAGCTCCAATACAATAAATGGATACATCACCATCATTGTCTCAAATTAGCTATAGAACATCCACGAAGAGCACTGAGTCTCCTTATTTTTTGTTTTGTTTAGTTGCTAAGTCATGTCCGATTCTTTTGAGACCCCATGGACTGTAGACCACCATGCTCTAGTCCATGGGATTATCCCAGGCAAGAATACTAGAGTAGGTTGCCATTTCTTTCTCTAAGGGATCATCCCAACCCAGGGACTGAACCCAGGTCTCCTGTATTGAAGGTAGATTCTTTACTGCTGAGCCACCAGGGTAGCCTAGGTCTATTCATGGCCATTGCTAAATGGCATCCAAGAGACGAACTCCAAAATTCTTTTTATTAGAGAGAAAAGGTCTGGTACAATCATTTAAGTAAGAAAAAGCTCCAAGGGAAAACTGAAGGACTGTGAAGTGCAATGAAGTACTAAATAGCACAAAGTGAGCGTTTGTAAAGACCACCACTATGGGAGACCGCAGGAACTCTGCAGAGAACATCCCTCCTCCACCCTCCAAAACATTTTCTCTTTAACACTGATGTCAGATAAACTAAAAGCCTCACCATCCATTCCACAGTGAATGCCCTTGTGAGTAGAGCAACTAAAAACAGCTTTGGAAAACTATGAAATGAATCTCAAACTGTTCCTGGGCAATAATTATCCTTCGTGTTATGTTCTATTATAATTCTACAATTCCCCACCGGTGTCACACTGAGCTAATATGTTCTTTTACCGATGGGCCGCCAAAGGCTTATATTAAATATCTAGTAATGAGACAGCTTTGCCCTATTACTGTCACAGTTATTTTTAATATGTCAGATAAGATGAACCCTTTATGAAAATATTTCATCTTGAAATTTGTCCAGAAAAATTCATAGTACTTCCAAATATATTGCTCCAAATTCTCCCCACATTCCTTTAGGAAGGATTAAAGAAAAGTGAAAGTCTATCACAGGATATTAAATATAGTTCAGTATGCTGTACAATAGGGTTTTCCAGGTGGCACTGTGAACTGTGAAAGTTACTCAGACGTGCCCGACTCTTTGCAACCCCATGGACTGTATAATCCATGGAATTCTCCAGGCCAGAATATTGGAGTGGGTAGCCTTTCCCTTCTCCAGGGGATCTTCCCAACCCAGGGATCGAACCCAGGTCTCCCGCATTGCAGGCAGATTCTTTACCAGGTGAAACACCGGGGAAGCCCAAGAAAACCCGAGTGGGTAGCCTATCCCTTCTCCAGGGGATCTTCCCAACCCAGCAACTGAACTGGGGACTCCTGCATTGCAGGCGGATTCTATACCAGCTGAGCCACTAGGGAAACTTAGGAAGGATGAGTGGGATTATTGCCATTCCAATTTACATCAAAGTAAAAGGGGTAGGGGTGGATCTGAGCTGTCTGGGACTCAACCAGCCATTTTGACAATATTGCCTGGTCAATTCAATGAAGCAAGCAGTTGAATTAAGTCCTATCGGCTAAATCAAATCTCTGTGATGCTGTTGCTAAATCAGTTCTGGTGAAGACCTATAGGGATATGTCATCATCATCTATGAGGAGTACTTCACAAAATGTGCTACTTACAAAAATTAAACCATGAAATACATAAAATACAAAATAATTTGCTTTTTTCATTATAGAGCAGAGTCAGATTCTCTTTAACAGTGACCCTGTCTCTCACTGAATATCTGATGTCTCCACTTAAGGGAAAGAAAAGGTTGGCATTACAGCTGGAATAACAGAAATTTATATATACTGAATTACCAACAACTACTTTCAAATGTGTGAAACTATGGGAAAAAAAGTGAAAAACCATTAATTTCAATTATTAGGCTGTATCTCTTTTGAATATCAAAAGCAAAAAGGTGTTCATTTGAAAAACCCCAGAATCTATCACAATTCTTATAGGCTTTACCACAAGGCAAAGTAAAATTTCACCAATGGCTGATGATTTGCCCAAGATCATAGAACTTCAACATGATGGACTCCAAGTCAAGGAGGACTTTTTTCACAACAACGTGCTCTAAACTAGAGCAGAATGTGTTGTTTAATAGCTTAGAGTCTGAAGTCAAATTTCCTGGTCTTAAATCCCATCACTACCTCTTATTAGCTTTATAACTTTAGGCATGTTACTTAGCTGCTTTGTGTCTCAGTTTCCACACCTGTAAACTGGGCATTATAAGATAATGTTTGCTTTACGGAGTTTTATGCATATTAACCCAGTCAGTATTTATAAAGTGTTATGTAGTATCTAGCCCACAGTACACACTCAATAAAGCTCAATAAGTTCAAGTCATCACTATTATTCCCTATTCTGAGTAGTCACAAGAATCATCAGGGACCTTTGCCAACTTTCTTCCTGCTCCACTCATATTTACTGAATCCGTACACCAGGGATAATCTAAGAAATTTGTTTAATAAGTGCTCTCTAAATTAGTCTCCTGACTGACTCAGTTTTAACACTATTAAAGCACGAACAAATCTTAATGACTACCTCAAATAGTTACAGACTTCTCAGAAACAATCCATTTGTTTAAGACTAATTGCTTTCACATGCATTGCTTCACATATTTGCACTTATTTATATGCATATATGCCTGTTCACTACTTCTAATTTATATTAATTATTCACCATGGTTTATTATAATCAGTTCCATGTTGCTATAAGGAAATATGTTAAATGAGAAGACAATATATCTTACTAAAACGTGAGTACCGTTGATGATAACAGACCTAAACTTTAATCTCCCCACCTATGGGATATTGATTTACTAATGTTCATTTGCTATGATCTGCCTGCTTTCTTGCATCCTTCCCTTTAAATGGTAACTGCTAGCTCATTTAACTATATATAGGGTATATATTTTAAATGTAAGAAATTTCATCAACAACGATGTATTCAATAATATTTCATTTTTTAGAGAGATATAAAAAGAAAAGCATTGAAAGCAGAGAAGTGATCTCCTTATTGAAAAATTGGGCTTTACGGGACCAAATCAAGTAACAGGCAATACTGCTCCCTCAATGTAACTTTTTGTTACCCACAGGCCCCAGAAACATTTGCACCACAAATTGCTTTCTAAAAGTAATAACACAGAAGACAAACGTTATTCATTTGGACCTAAAATCTACTGGGGACTTTCAGGGGTTTAGATGTTGTAGCCTGCAGCAGACAAGATAAGAAATACTTCAATAAAGATGCACTCAAAGGACTGTTTCCTCTTTCACTAGGAAAAGGGATTATATGAAATAGTATCTAAAATTATCTTAGAAAATTATTTTAATATGCACAGGCACATATAGACGATGACCTCTTTTTTTTCCCCAGACAAACACTATAATTAGAGATCTTATCAGAATAGTTACTCTTTTCTGCATATTTTGATGGAAAGAGAATAGGTTTAGTATGAGAGACACCTTCTCCCAGTCCCTAGGTCCTTCACTGACCCCCAACTGACCTCCTCAAAGGTGATTAACCTCTCCTAACTTGAGCTTTTTCACATGCAAAACAGGGAATTATTCCAAGAATTACATTTGATAATGTAAGATTGACTGTAATGCAGAGCAGGTATTCAGTAAATATGTGTTTTAAAATGTTTCTTCTATCAATATTAACCATGCTTGAGTGTTGATTGTTACTGTATGTATATAACCTGTTCTTCCATTTCAGAAGAGAAAATTGCATCCTTTTCCAATACCTATGGCATTCTGTAGTCAGTCCTAAAATTTCAAGTTACAGTTCTTTTAATACATAAACATAAAATGATCTGAGAAGGCTTATAATATCTACTGAACCCAGAGTGCACCCAAATCGTCAATATTTATTAATTTTTAATCACTAAGGCTGTTTCTGTTTGAAAACAAAAAGACAAAAAGGGACACCAGCTGAGAGGCGAGGAAAGGAGGAAGAAGTGAACAGGACAGGGACTGAAAGAAGGTAAAGAGCAGAGAAAGGTAAAAGGTGGACTGTTACTTAGTAAAAAATATTTACATCATCTTTTAGACAAACACTGGCATAGTTACTCAACATTACTGTAGATAAATTCTTTTTTATGTTAGTCACCGAGCTGTGAAACTAAATGAACTTTGTTCATTCAACAAGTTTTAGACGATGCATTAGGATAAGACTTTAGGTTATGGAAAGACACAGACAAATACATATGTATATATAAGCTATACATGGAGAAAAGTCAAGCAATATCTAAAAATAAAATGACCAAAGCACATACAATGGCAGATGTTCACTGTGATTATTCAGTATATAGAAATTTTAAAACATTATCTTATGGTAGAGAAAAAGAATTTAAATAGAAAATCACTTAATATAGAACCTAGACCCAAACATAATGTCAAATAACTACACAAATTTAAGCAAGTCATTTAAATTTTCTGGCATTTGATCTATAATTATAAAGTGGGATGATAAAAATAACTTTGCCACCTATTATACATTGCCTTTCTAGAAAATAAAGGTGAATGAGCGTCTCACTAAGTTGTTTTGAAATAAACAAATATGCACTATCAATATTTACTACAAATTGCCATCAAATATCACACATGTCACATTTCACATATGATGACTATCAATAGCATATAGATTCCTTTACAATGAGAATAAATAAAAAATTAAATGATGTCATGTTCCTACATAGAAAGATTTAATATTGTAAAAATGCTATTTTTCAAATGATAAAAATTTGATTATCCTTCATGATTAACCTTTAATGAAAATTTTTAACAAAAGTTCAAATGGAATGAAAAACAGGTGAAAGAAACTAGCTAAAATTTTTAAAGAAAATAACACTTAAAAAATTATTGTGAGACTAGCATTTAAAACTTTTTTATAAAGTACCAACAAGTCAGTTCAGTAGTTACTACCTAAATCTGACCCTCACCACACATGCTCAAAAAAAACCTTACAGATCAACTAGAGGAAGATGGTTCTCAGACCTTCAGCATGACTAGAAAACAAAGAACATCAGAAATAAACGATGACTATCATAAGCAAACTCACAAATACCTGTGAGCAGAAAAATAAACAGGAATTATCAGAATATCTATGTTCTGAGACCCCACTCAAACCTTGCAGAAAGCAGGAAGGAATCTAGACAAGCTGTGAAGAGCTATGAGGGAAACAGAAGACGTAAAATGAAGTAAAATCACCCTCAGGGGAGAAGTCCATCCTATGTCTAAATATTCTGGGAAAAAAGTCCCAGTAGATCAGCACACTGACCTCAAAGAAGGGACATAAAGGTGTGCAGGATGCAAGCAGGCAGCCTTAAAAAGGAATGTCTCTGGCATTAAAAAGGATAAAAAAGAAGTACCTTTAGGAGTCTAGGTAGTGAAGGGGAAAAAACAAAAGGAGGAAACGTATGCAGCAGGAAAAAAAAGGAACCATAAAATGAGATGAACAAGTATCTCCCCTCTCCTCCCAAAAAGAACTGAAAACACAGAACTTTGCTAAACTGAGAGAAGAAGACAATCATGAACTATAAGCCCATCCACCTATGCAGAGATGAAGAAAGCATCATTCATTACACAGTGATTAGCACACCAGGCTTCCCTGCCGTCCACTCTCTCCTGGAGTTTCCTCAAACTCATGTCCAGTGTGTCGAGCCAACCATCATTCTCTGTTGCCCCCTTCTCCTCCTGCCCTCAATATTTCCCAGCATCAGATTCTTTTCCAACTATGTACCCCCAAATAGGCATTCTCTGGTAAAAGGAAAACATTATTGTTGTCGTTTAGTAGCTAAGTTGTGTCCAACTCTTGAAATACCATGAACCCACCAGGCTCCTCTGTCCATAGGATTCTCCAGGCAAGAATACTAGAATGGGTTGCCATTTCTGTTAAATCATAAATACAAAGACTAAGGCCAAAACAGTAAACTAGGATAAATGAAATTAGCTAATAATTCAGGAAAGATGTGGGGATGAAAGTGGCCATTTAAATCAAAGGGAAATTTATAGTTATATTATAAATGGCATTGAGATTAATGACTAAACATTTGAAAACAAATGTAGTTATATCTCCACCTCACTTCTTATACTAAATAAGTCCCAGATAGATTATTACTTTAAGTGTTCATAAACTTATATTAAAAGGAAAGTTGTAGATGCTACTTCCTAAATATCTGAATAAAAAGATTTATAGATTTATGTAAAAATGAAAATATTTACTTAAAAAGCCATAAATGGAATCAAAAGGTAAATTATAAACCAGAAAGATGTTTGAAAAACATATTAGTATATCAGTATTCCTTTGTATATATCATATCACTGTGTTGAGAGACCCATAGCTGGTGATTTAAATTAAGAGTATGAAGATTCCGGGGGCTCCCCTAGTTGTTCAGCGGTAAAGAATCCACTTGCCAGTGCAGGAGACTCAGGTTCAACCCCTAGGTTGGGAAGATCCCTTGGACAAGGAAATGGCAACCCAGTCCAGTATTCTTGCCTGGGAAATCCCATGGTAGAGGAGACTGGCTGGCTGCAGTCCATGGGGTTGCAAAGAGTCAGACACAACTTGGCAACTGAACAACAACAACAAAAAAAGGTTGAGATCAGTCCTGGGTGTTCATTGGAAGGACTGATGCTGAAGCTGAAACTTCAGTACTTTAGCCACCTGATGCGGAGAACTGACTCACTGGAAAAGACCCTGATGCTGGGAAAGATTGAGGGCAGGAGGAGAAGGGGACGACAGAGGATGAGATGGCTGGATGGCATCACCGACTCGATGGACATGAGTTTGAGTGAACTCCGGGAATTGGTGATGGACAGGGAAGCCTGGCGTGCTGTGATTCATGGGGTCGCAAAGAGTCGGACACGACTGAACGACTGAACTGAACTGAACTGAAGCAAGAGTAATATAACATAAGCATTTTTGGGGAAAAAAAAATCACACAATATAAAGTAGAAGATAAATTATCAGGTTGGGGGCCGGGACCAGACTAAAACAGAGAGCTGAAAAAAAAAAAAAAAAGAGTCAATGGCAATAACTGCAGTAAGGAAGGGGCAGAGATAAGTCAATATTGTTAGAACACAGCATTCTTAGTGATTGCACTACTGGTTCACAATAATATGAACTATCATCTAATTCACATAGTTGGGTCAATATGCTGCTGCTGCTAAGTCGCTTCAGTCATGTCCGACTCTGTGTGACCCCATAGACGGCAGCCCACCAGGCTCCCCCATCCCTGGGATTCTCCAGGCAAGAACACTGGAGTGGGTTGCCATTTCCTTCTCCAATGTGTGAAAGTGAAAAGTGAAAGTGAAGTCGCTCAGTCGTGTCCAACTCCTAGCGACCCCATGGACTGCAGCCTACCAGATTCCTCCGTCCATGGGATTTTCCAGGCAAGAATACTGGAGTGGAGTGCCATGGGTCAATATGAGGAAACATCAAAATATATCTTCTGTTTTCATATGGTCAATTTAAAAAAGAAAAGATTCGAATTTTGTCCATGTAGCAGAAAACAGAGGGCCTTATGCAACCAGACTAGAAAAAAATACAGTATGTGGCTCTTGCTAGTCCTTCATACCACCTCCTTTTGTAATGAATGAATTATTTTGTACAGAAACAAATTCAATGCTGCTTGCTGATACCATCGGTTGAAGTAAAGGAAACCATACAATATGTTTAGCAACACCAAAGGCAACTGTATTTGGTCAGAAACAGAAATGGAAATCACTTTTTGTAAAGCTTACAATATTAATAGCCCAACCTCAAATTGCATATACATTTTTAAATGACAATCTTGACACTGTTTGATTAACCCTTCTTAACCCCTTAGGTTTTTTTCACTAATATTCACAACAGACATTTATTACATTGTATAAACCGTACCCTTAAACCAGATAATGGAAAAGAAGAAAAATTAACTAGGTTTTATAAACAAAGATGAAACATAAATAGCAGTCGAAGCTATACAATTTGGGGGGAAACGTTTTGAACATATTCTCCAAGATGTATTTTCAACTATTTGCTGTTATGCATTCTGTCAAATATTTGAAACATCCTTTATTTCCTAGAACAACAATCAGTATCTGTATTTATGCTGTCCTCCTTTAAGTAAGTTTATCTAAAAAATCAAGAAATGATTTGCTCACACCTAACATTATTCAAAGTTAGGTGTGAGCAAATCATTTCTTGATTTATTGTATGCAGGTCAGGAAGCAACAGTCAGAACTGTACATGGAACAACAGATTGGTTCCAAATAGGAAAAGGAGTACATCAAGGCTGTATATTGTCACCTTGCTTATTTAACTTATATGCAGAGTACATCATGAGGAACGCTGGGCTGGAAGAAGCACAAGCTGGAATCAAGATTGATGGGAGAAATATCAATAACCTTAGATATGCAGATGACACTCCCCTTATGGCAGAAAGTGAAGAGGAACTAAAAAGCCTCTTGATGAAAGTGAAAGAGAAGAGTGAAAAGGTTGGTGTGAAGCTCAACATTCAGAAAACTAAGATCATGGCATCTAGTCCCATCACTTCATGGGAAATAGATGGAAAAACAGTGGAAACAGTGTCAGACTTTATTTTTTGGGTTTCCAAAATCACTGCAGATGCTGATTGAAGCCATGAAATTAAAAGATACTTACTCCTTGGAAGGAAAGTTATGACCAACCTTGATAGTATATTAAAAAGCAGAGACATTATTTTGCCAACAAAGGTCCATCTAGTCAAGGCTATGGTTTTTCCCATGGTCATGTATGGATGTGAGAGTTGGACTGTGAAGAAAGCTGATCGCTGAAGAATTGATGCTTTTGAACTGTGGTGTTGGAGAAGACTCTTGAGAGTCCTTTGGACTGCAAGGAGATCCAACCAGTCCATTCTAAAGGAGATCAATCCTGGGTGTTCATTGGAAGGACTGATGCTAAAGCTGAAACTCCAATACTTTGGCCACATCATGCGACGAGTTGACTCACTGGAAAAGACTCTGATGCCGGGAAAGGTTGGGGGCGGGAGGAGAAGGGGACGACAGAGAATGAGATGGCTGGATGGCATTACCGACTCTGTGGACATGAGTTTAAGTGAACTCCGGGAGTTGGTGATGGATAGGGGGACCTGGTGTGCTGTGATTCATGGGGTCGCGGAGAGTCGGACACGACTGAGTGACTGAACTGAACTGACTGAACTTTATTCAACTGATGACTACACGTGGCACACAGAAACATCTTAGAAGTTCCTTTCTTCCTATTTGTTTATTCTCAGACATTGTCAACTGTCCCAAATCTGCTCCCCAAACTCCACCAAATCACCTGTTTATCCAGCAAAGATAAGTTTATTAAGCTGGCTGCAGTAAGAGAGAACACCATTACTCAAAAATGTCTCAAAGTTCATGTCAGAAGTAGATATCAATAGGACTTTTAGATCTGGACTCATATGAATTAAGGTAGGTCTTTCAGTGTGGGGCCTGGCTCCATCTGGGACTGGGATAAACTCATTGTGCAATATTTTAGGTAGACACAGTGAGATTACAGTCTTGAAACAAGCCTTGATGTGTAAATAGGTGTTTATTAAGTGAGTTGTTTGCCCAGGTGAGCCATCTACTGTCCCATGCATGGCCTGTTTACCCAGGTGAGGTAAGTATTTGCTCTGATAAACTGGTTTTTAGGAAGTTCCCAAAACATACAGTAAATGTATGCATTGGTTTCATCCTTTTCTTCCTGGGCAAGAATTTCTTGGAATACATGCTAAAGCTGTGTTGACACTGGAGGCCTCAGTTGTCATAAATATCATGGGCACATTTCTAGCAGTTATTTTCTTAAAAGGAAAAAGAGGGGTGGCAAACTCCTCTTAGTTCTTAAAACTATGGGATCTTAGAGACACAGAGAAGAATTGGCACTGCTCCCTCTTGGACCAACTCCATCTGTCACGTTTCACATTTCATGTCCCAAACATAACAGGCATTATAAGGATCAGTATGTCAAAAAATTATAATCATGAATAGGGACAGAACTGGGGAGGAAAGTACTAGGGAGCTTGATATAAAGTTCAGACTTCTATGAAAACAAAAGAGATTTCTTGTATTGCAGTACTCTATTGCCCAGCTTCGAGCATGAGATCATCAGGTCATGATACATGACCTATTCACAGCTTCCAGGGATTCATCCATAGACATCTGGGGAATCATTATTCTGCCTACCCCAATTTACCCTCTGGTTTTCAACATTCATAAGTAAAATGCATTCATCCTATCACAGCAGGCCCAGAGTCTCAATCTGTTCCACAATCAATATGACTAGTGTGTGCATGCTCATGTGCGTGCTAAGTCACTTCAGTCATGTCCAACCCTTTGCACCAGGCTCCTCTGTTCAAGGGATTCTCCAGACAAGAATATTGGAGTGTGTTGCATGCCCTCCTCCAGGGGGGGATCTTCCCTACCCAGGGAATGAACCCACGTCTCTTATGTCTTCTGCATTGGCAGGCAGTTTCTTTACCACCAGCACCACTGTGATAAATGCCTCCTTAATTGTTTAAGGTAGCTACTTTCCTCTCTAAAGCAACCCTAAATCAGACTGTTGACTAATCAATAGAAGAGAAGAGAGAAGGGAAGAAGAAAACATTTTTTTATATATAGATTTTGAATTTAGGCTTTTCAAAGAATCAAGGAGTGAAACCATCCTCGGTTTCCTCCACAATATTGCAATGTTTTATCAGAGTGTTTTTCTCTTAATTTCAACAATACATGGCACCCTAGCAGGTCCCAAGAACCTTCACTCTTACAGAGGGATCAATGTGAGGTTTTATAAACCTGTAGGAGCCAAACCAGTTAAAAACTAAAATGAAATTACCAAATCACCCCCTTTAATAACACTTCAAAATTCAAAAAAAGATAAAGAAAATCTACTGTTCCTCTAACGTTTAGCTGATTATATTTTCAGCTAATATGTTAACTTGAGGTCAAATTTTGTGGTTAAATTGTGTGTTGCTTCTATTTCTCTCTCTTTTCTTTTTTAAATCTTCTTTTTCCTTCCAATTCTACATTACAGCATCTCTACTTATCTTGTCTTTTAGTTCTAATTCTCCATGGCTCTGTTCTCATATTCATTTAATGGCTGTCATATAAATTTTTGTGAGTAAATAAGCCTACATGTAAACTTGGATCTGAGCTAATGTTTCCAGTCTGGTTATATAGAAAAACACTGGCAAAGGCAGGAATGAAGCTGAATTTTTTTTTTTTTTTTCAGAAAATGTTGGCAGACCATAAGTTGTTTTTCTTTTTTTTTTTAACTTATGTACAATTACAAATATGCTTGCTACCCATGTGCCATGCAAAACCTATCTAGGTTGTTCCAATAAAAAAAAAAAAAAGATGTATAAAATCCCAAATGAGAAAGATTTACAGCAGCACAGCTAAGTGTCCAAACACATCTAGAAATCAGCATTATAAAATAGCTTACACTTCTAAAGCATTTTGCAGCTCACAAAATGATGAGCACAACTGCGACTATTATTAGTTCCCTCTGGATGTTTCAGATGTGCATTTGCTAGCTTTTCCTTTGGTGGGACTTTTTTCTCCCTAAGAGTTCCTCCTTGTTGGACATTCCTAAAAAAAAGTACCTCTGACTACTTTGGTGAATCCTCCCTTCAAGTGGTTGTTTAAAATTAACTTAGTTACCAGATTTTGGTGGTCAACCCCAGATCTTTTGTGTTACTTTCCTCCTCTCCAAGTAGTCTCCTTAAAAGGATTCCTTTTAAAATGATTCCAGGTAGTTCCCATTTGGAAGTGTCTTAAATTCATGCGAAAAATCACACATCCCTACATCATTATCAGTAGAAGCACAGTTCATTTCTTTTCTCTGCTGCTTTAAGTCCAAACTCCAGGAGAAACATATCAAGTCCTCCAAAAGTCCCCTTGAAACTCTTCTCATTTGCATTGGTGAAGAAAATGTTACTTGCTCCGGACAGTGGAATAAGGGTGATAATATTTGCATTTCTAGAATGCTCAAACTATCGCACAAGTACACTCATCTCACATGCTAGTAAAGTCATGCTCAAAATTCTCCAAGCCAGGCTTCAGCAATATGTGAACCGTGAACTTCCAGATGTTCAAACAGGTTTTAGAAAAGGCAGAGGCACCAGAGATCAAATTGCCAACATCCGCTGGATCATGGAGAAAGCAAGAGAGTTCCAGAAAAACATCTATTTCTGCTTCATTGACTATGCCAAAGCCTTTGACTGTGTGGATCACAACAAACTGTGGAACATTCTGAAAGAGATGGGAATACCAGACCACCTCACCTGCCTCTTGAGAAACCTGTATGCAGGTCAGGAAGCAACAGTTAGAACTGGACATGGAACAACAGACTGGTTCCAAATAGGAAAAGGAGTACGTCAAGGTTGTATATTGTCACCCTGCTTATTTAACTTATATGCAGAGTACATCATGAGGAACATTGGGCTAGAAGAAGCACAAGCTGGTATCAAGATTGCCGGGAGAAATATCAATAACCTCAGATATGCAGATGACACTACCCTTATGGCAGAAAGTGAAGAGGAACTCAAAAGCCTCTTGATGAAAGTGAAAGAGGAGAGTGAAAAGCTTGGCTTGAAGCTCAACATTCAGAAAACTAAGATCATGGCATCTGGTCCCATCACTTCATGGGAAATAGATGGGGAAACAGTGGAAACAGTGTCATAGTTTATTTTTTGGGCTCCAAAATCACTGCAGATGGTGATTGCAGCCATGAAATTAAAAGACACTTACTCCTTGGAAGGAAAGTTATGACCAACCTAGATAGCATATTAAAAAGCAGAGACATTACTTTGCCAACAAAGGTCCATCTAGTCAAGGCTATGGTTTTTCCCTTGGTCATGTATGGATGTGAGAGTTGGACTGTGAAGAAGGCTGATCACTGAAGAATGGGTGTTGGAGAAGACTCTTGAGCGTCCCTTGGACTGCAAGGAGATCCAACCAGTCCATTCTAAAGGAGATCAATCCTGGGTGTTCATTGGAAGGACTGATGCCAAAGCTGAAACTCCAATACTTTGGACACCTCATGCGATGAGTTGACTCACTGGAAAAGACTCTGATGCTGGGAGGGCTTGGGGGCAGGAGGAGAAGGGGACGACAGAGGACGAGATGGCTGGATGGCATCACCAACTCGATGGACATGAGGTTGAGTGAACTCCGGGAGTTGGTGATGGATAGGGAGGATGGCGTGCTGTGATTCATGGGGTCGCAAAGAGTCAGACATGACTGAGTGACTGAACTGAACTGAGACCTTAACATATCTTCCACACTCCTTCACAGTCTCTCTTCCCTTTCACCCCTGAATACACAGGCCACATGTTGTAGGAGACAGAACTCTATGATGGAAGAATACTGGATTCCTGTCATTACTTGGAGAGGAATCACCCAGGATAAACAGTCTATCCTGAACACTCATGTTAGACTCTGAGTGAATTATGCAACTGTAGTGTTTGTTAGAGCAGGTAATCTGCCCAAACTAATACAGACCTATACCCAGAAGCTGAAAGATGCTATAAGAAAAACATGAGATTTGTGACTTTAATTTATTATACATGCAGAAGGAAGGCAAGACTGCTAATATACAAGATATAAAAGTGATCATTTAAGTTATGAAGTGACAAAAATGTTGGTAAAAATGTTGCTTATCGTACCTTCAAAAGCATATTATGTGCCTACAGAACTTGCATCTCTAGGCCAAGAGGATGAACAAAAGAAAATTGTGTTTACTGATTGGTATTGGCTCTTTATGGCAAACATTTCATGAAAAATTTAAGTCCCGTAAAAATAAAATGGGTTCTTTGAAAGGAGAAAGGAAGTAGAGTCAAGAAATTTAAACCTTCGCATCATGGAAAAAACTAATTCTTGCCCTCAAACAATAAGGAACAGGATTTTTAAAAGCTTTGAGAGAAAAGGTCTCAGACATTTTAATAGAACAGAGCGATTCAACCTACTGGTAAAACTCATTAACAGTACAATCTTCCCAACAGGTTATCTTTCATAGCCTCAAGGTACCTGCCAGTTAGTTGAGAAAGAGAGATGAGGGAAAGACAACAAGGAAATCAAGTAGTTTTGCAAACTGTCTTTGAAAGAACTTTGGATGCGGGAGGAGAAGGGGACAACGGAGAATGAGATGGCTGGATGGCATCACCGACTCTGTGGACCTGAGTTTGAGTGTACTCCGGGAGTTGGTGATGGACAGGGAGGCCTGGCGTGCTATGATTCATGGGGTCGCGGAGAGTCGGACACGACTGAGCGACTGAACTGAACTGAACTGATTAGTACATATACTGGCTAAAGAGATCAGAGCCATAAAAAGATCAGAATCAACTATGTTTTTCAGGAAATTACATTGCCAAAGAAACCACAAGTCTAGACTTTAAAAGGTTTTTGGTTGTTTAAACTGCAGACAACTTCAGCCCTCCAAGATTTCTCTACCAGCAAACAGTTGTTCAGTTCTCTTATATCATTCCTAATTTTCTGTCTGTTAGGTCTATCTGCTACTTGAAGAGAGATTCAGTTCAGTTCAGTTCAGTTCAGTCGCTCAGTCATATCCGACTCTCCGCGACCCCATGAATCACAGCACGCCAGGCCTCCTGTCCATCACCAACTCCCGGAGTTCACGCAAACTCATGTCCACGGAGTCGGTGATGCCATCCAGCCATCTTGTTCTCTGTTGTCCCCTTCTCCTCCCACCCCCAACCTTTCCCGGCATCAGAGTCTTTTCCAGTGAGTCAACTCGTCGCATGAGGTGGCCAAAGTATTGGCGTTTCAGCTTTAGCATCAGTCCTTCCAATGAACACCCAGGATTGATCTCCTTTAGAATGGACTGGTTGTATCTCCTTGCAGTACAAGGGACTCTCAAGAGTCTTCTCCAACACCACAGTTCAAAAGCATCAATTCTTCAGCGATCAGCTTTCTTCACAGTCCAACTATTACATCCATACATGACCACTGGGAAAACCATAGCCTTGACTAGACGGACCTTTGTTGGCAAAGTAATGTCTCTGCTTTTTAATATAGCAAAGTACAAAAACATGATTAAGGATTTGCCCATTTCTCCTTCCAGTTATGTCAGTTTTTGCTTCAGGTATTTTTACTTTATGTTGTTAGATGCATACACATTTAGGATTATGTCTTCTTGGTAAACTGATCCCTTTATCATTATATAATGCCCTGCTTTAACTCTAGTAATTTTCTTTTGTTCTGAAATCTATATAAAAATAATACAATTACGTCAGCTTTCTTTAGATTAGGATTTTCTTGACACATCTTTTTATTTTTATGTGTCATTATATTTTAAATGAGTTTCCTGTACACAATATATGTTTTGATTAGTTTTTTCTTTATATCCATCCTGACAATTCCTAGTGTCTTTTTCTATTTATATTTCATATGATTATTGATATGTTTGGACTAGGGCTACCATTTTGTTGTTTTTGCTTATTTCCTCTGCTTTTGTTTTTCTTACATCCTACTAGTTTATCATAACATTTATTATAATTCATTTTAATTTATCTATTGCAATTCTAACTGTATCTCTGTGCATACTTTTGTTTGGTGGTCCCTCTGGGATTAATTTTTTACAATAAACTTAGAATCAGTATTCTAACACTTTGTATGGAATATAGAAACATTTATCACTATAAATATATATATTAATATAGAAATATCATTTTATTCTCCACCTTTTGCTATAGTTGTTTTATAGATTACACCAACATATATTTTAAAAAAATCAAACCATGTTTTCAATTTTGCTTTCAATAATCATAAATATATATTTTCCAGTCAATCCCCCTGGATATATGATTATGCTTTTAATAATCATATATATTTTAAAGAACTTAAAGAATGATCTATTATATTAACCTAAATATTTCCATTTCTATTGTTCTTTATTCATTCATGATGTTCCAAGCTTTTTTCTGGTATCATATCCCTTCCATCTGAATAACTTACTTAGCAGTTCTTTAAAGCAGGTCAGCAGGCAACAAATTCTATTAGCTTCTCTTCATCTGAGAATGTCTTTATTTTCTCTCAATCCCTAAAAGATATTTTCACTAAATATAAAGTTCCAGCTTAACTGTTCTTTTCTTTCAGCATTTTAAAAACTTCTACAACACTTTTTCTTCCAGCTTCCCTGATTTCCAATAAGAAGGTTGTAATCAGTTAAATTGCTGGTTGTGCCTATAGGTAATCTATCACTTTTTCTCTATTGCTTTCAATATTTTTTGTTATCTTTAGTTTTAGCAGTTTGGTTGTAATTTGTCTAGGTATGCATTTTTGTAGATTACCGTATTCAGTTTCTTGAATCTGTAGATGTATGTCTTTCTTCAAATTTGAAAATTTTCAGCCATTATTTCTTTAAATATATTTTTTCCAGCAATAAAATATTTCTCATTTCCTTCTAGGATTCCAATCTCATGAATGTTACACCTGTTGCTATTTCCCAAAGGACCATGTTGTTCAGATTAGATTATTTTACTGTCCTCAAGGTCACTGACATCTTTGTCATTTTCATTCTGCTACTGAGCATATCAAATGAGTTTTTATTTGTTACTATATATTTTTTAGTTCTAAAATTTTCATTAAATTCTCCTTTGTATCTTTTGTTTGCTAAGTCTTTCTATTCTTTTCATGTGTTTCAAGAGTGTTGAAGCATTTATGTAATAGCTACTTTAAAAAAGTCTTTGTCAGATAACTTTAACCTCTGTGGTATTTTAGTGTTGATTATTTTAGACTTTCCTGGCCATATATAAACTGAATACTTTCATCCATGATTTTGAGATTCCTCCATTTTGTTGAGTATAATAGTAATTAACTTTTTTTTTTTCTTTGCTAAACACCTTTCCTAGCCACCCTCCCATCCCAGGATATCTTGTTGCATTACCTTATTTAACGTTCTTTATTATCTGTATCACTAACTGAAATCATCCATTTATTTTTAAATTTTCAAATAGAATTCAACATTATTTAGAACATCAGTTCAGTTCAGTAACTCAGTCGTGTCCGACTCTCCGCGACCCCATGAATCACAGCACGCCAGGCCTCCCTGTCTATCACCAACTCGTTTTAGACTTACAGAAAAAAATGAGAAGAATGAACCTATTTGCAGGGAAAGAATGCGGATTCAGATGTGGAGAATGAACTTGTGGATACAGTAGGGGAAGCAGAGAGTGGGATGCATGGAGAAAGTAGATCACCATATATACACTGAAAGTGAAAGTCAGTCATGTCTGACTCTTTGCGACCCCATGGACTATACAGTCCATGGAATTCTCCAGGCCAGAATACTGGAGTAGGTAGCCATTTGCTTCTCTAGGGGATCTTCCCAACCCAGGGATCGAACCCAGGTGTCCTGCATTGCAGACAGATTCATTACCAGCTGAGCCACCAGGGAAGCCCATTACCATGTATAAAATAGATAGCCGGTAAGAAGTTTCTCCATAACACAGGGAGCTCAGCCTGGCACTCTGTGATGACCTGGGGTTGCAGGGAGAGAAGGGGGGAGAGGAGGGAGGCTCAAGAGGGAGGTGCTGTATGTATTATTATGACTGATTGCATTGTTATACACCAGAGACCAACACAACATTGTAAAGCAATTTTCTGCCAATCAAAAATAAGTTAAAAAAATAATAATAATAAACCCTCACATATATTAAGCTAAAAACAAAGCAAAATAATGAGAAGATAGTACAGAAAGTTCCCATATACCCAGCCATTTTATTGATCAGTGTCTTAGATTGCATGAATATAACACAATTTGGTAACCCAGTCTCTTGATGACGGATATTTGATACCTCATCCCTTTATATTGCTGAGTTGTGTTCCATTGTATGGATGTACCACAGTTTGTTTTTCCATTTACGTACTGAAGGTGATGCTGGTTTTGTTTGTTGTTCAGTTGCTAAGTCATGTCCGACTCTTAACAACCCCACAGGCCACAGCATGCCAGGCCCCTCTGTCCTTCACTGTTTCCCGGAGTTTGCTCAAATTCATGTCCATTGAATCAGAGATGCTATCTAACCATCTCAACCTCTGCCCCTTCTCCTTTTGTTTTTAACAATTATGAATAAAATTGCTATAAATATTCATGTGAAGACTTCTGTGTGACTATACATTGTCTTGACTGTTCCAGATCTCTTTTCCATATCCACTTTAGAATAAATTTGCTAATAGTCACAAAATAGTCTGCCAGGATTTTGTTTAGGAGTACACTGAATCAATAAATCAAGTTGGAAATAATAGTCATATTTATGGTATTGAGTCATCCAATCAAAAGAGACAGTATATCTCTCCATTTAGTTAGATCTTTTATGATTTCTTTCCTTAGAGTACTGTAAACAAATTGCTTGTCTGCAAACAAATCCTATATGTATTATATTAGCTAAATATTTCATTTTTAGGTATTACAGTAAATAGTATTTTTAATCATAATATTTTAGTGCTAGCATAATGAAAAGCAATTGATACTTGTATATAGACCTTGTATTAATTATTTGCTATAATTACTGTGACATTGCTATAATTACTTATTTGTTCTAGAAGTTTTTAAATAGATTGAGATTTTTCTACATAGACAATCATATGTCATGTGCAGATAAAGATGGTTTATTTTCTTGTGCTGTTTCTTCCCTGCCAATCAGTCTATATTTTCTTTCTTTTTCTTCTTCTCTTCCTCTTCCTTCTCTTTTTCCTGTGTGTGTGTGTGTGTGCGCGTGTATGTGTGTGTGTGTTGCTACTCCATCCATGACTTCCAGTATGATGTTGACTAGGAGTAGTGTGAGACAAAATACCCTTGTTTTCTTCCCAATCTTGGACAGAAAACACTGAGTCTATAAACTGTGTCAGTTTGAGGAGGTGCCCTGATATTCTTAGTTTGCTAAAATTTTTTCTTCTCATGAATGTGTTGCATTTTGTCAAATGCTGTATAAGTTGATATGATCATATGACTTTGGTGTTGTTCAGTTGCTCAGTCATGTCTACTCTTTGTGACCCCATGGACTGCAGCAAGTCAGGCTTCCCTGTCCATCACTATCTCCCAGAGCTTGCTAAACTCATGTTCATAGAGACGGTGATGCCATCCATCCATCTTGTCTTCTGTCGTCCCTTTCTCCTCCTACCTTCAATCTTGCCCAGCATCAGGGTCTTTTCCAGTCACTCAGCTCTTCACATCAGGTAGCCAAAGTATTGGAGCTTCAGCTTCAGCATCGTCATTCCAATGAATGTTCAGGATTGATTTTCTTTAGGATTGACTGTTTGATCTCCTTGCAGACCAAGGGACTCTCAAGAGTTCTCCAGCACCACAGCTCAACGGCATCAATTCTTTGGCACTCAGCCTTCTTATAGTCCAACTCTCACATCTGGACAGGACTACTTTCTTCTTTAGCCTGTTCATTTGGTAGATTATGTTGATTTTCAAATATTGACCCAAACCAGCCATACATATCTGAAATAAATCCCACTTAATAGTAGCACATACTTCTCTTAATAGTAGCTGCTGCTGCTAAGTCACTTCAGTCGTGTCCGACTCTGTGCAACCCCATGGACAGCAGCCCACCAGGCTCCCCCATCCCTGGGATTCTCCAGGCAAGAACACTGGAGTGGGTTGCCATTTCCTTCTCCAGTGCATGAAAGTGAAAAGTGAAAGTGAAGTTGCTCAGTCGTGTCCGACCCTTAGCGACCCCATGGATTGCAGCCTTCCAGGCTCCTCTGTCCATGGGATTTTCCAGGCAAGAGTACTGCAGTGGGGTGCCATTGCCTTCTCCACTTAATAGTAGCACATAGTTCTAATTCTCCTGTTTGTGGAGGGCACTGAGCTATGGCAAAGTAAAGAAGTGAGCCTGGTAGGTTTGTTCTATGGCTGAGACTTGCTATAAACAGCTCTAACAAACCATGCAGCCTCTTTCACTCAGAAGACAAGGAATGATTCATGAGCCAATTTTAGTTTGTGCGTATTCCCTTTAGTCTTCTACATTCTTAAAAACAATGTCCTCTTCTGCAGAGAACAGTACACACGGCTATTTAAGCCCTGGTCCTCTCTCAACACAGTGGAAGGCTGGTGGATGTGGCTTTTCAGGACACTATGTACAAAACTATCAGCTTACAGATGACAAAGGAATAGAACAAAGGTAAAACTTGAACAAAAGGAGAACCTTTTCAACCAAGAGGTTCTAAGAAAAAGATTGCTATTTGGGAATTTTAATGAGTTGGTTTCATCACTGACCCCTGGAAAATGTCAAATTCCACATTTATATGGAAATGGAAAGACACACTGAGGCTTGTTAGCAACAGTCTATCACACTGAGCCTGCTGTTTTATTGTGCTCATTCTCTCTCTCTTCCTCCCTCTGAGTCTATCTATCTCCACATATATACAAACACTCAACCCTTACACCCTCAGATCTATTTTCTCTGAATCCTGGCAGATGACTATAGTGTTGAAAAAATGTGGCCAGGCTGGGCTTCAGAAGAGGCCCCATGCTAAATTAACACAAATATGAGCCAGCTGAAGACCCACAATGAGAAGCAAATTTGGACACAAGATTTACCGCTTCATTTCTACATGCTCTCAGTAAGAAAAGTTCCACCAACAGTTATCAAATAGGACCTTGAAATAAGTTAAGCTATCCACTGCCTGTTTTCAAATACTGGAGCCCTATTGCATAATAACGCCAGTATTAATAATTATACAAATATTACTAATAATACAAGCAGAAATTGTCCCAGTAGACTGCTTCTAGGTGCTGGTCAGCTAGTAGTGGCTCATCACAGTAATTTTCTCTCTGTTCAGGCACCTATCTCTTATTTCTCCCCAAGTTTTCATTTTATATCTTGCTTTTTCCCCCGCCATTCTTCGAAGCCTTCTTAATGAAGATCTCACAAATTTAATAAGGATGTTATCATGAAGCAGGAGGTTTAAAATGAAAGTTTTAAAGCCTGCTTCTGTATGCCTGGGCATTTGCATTTTATACAGACAAAACCCAGCAGTAATAATAGCTATATGTAAAAGCAGGGGATCTTTCACTATCGTTTTGCCTTTTAGGGGCTTTTAGGATTCCACGTTGCTAAGGCAATCTTCATCACAGTGCTTCAAAATGGGAGAAGAAGTTGTAACCAGAGCTTGGTCAGTCTAAACACTGTACAGTAGTGTGACCCCAGGAAACATTCCCTATCAGCTGAGGAAAGAAAGCAACCAGAGAGGAAGAAAACACCCCCTTGGCAGCTCTGAGATACTATATGGGCCCTTGGGATAAAGTGAGATGAACTTGGGTGGCTCAGAGACCTGCAACTGAGGTGTGGGCAAAGCTGTAATGCAGTCCACCCAAGTCCATTAACATTAGGGCTATTAAGAAAATATTATGATTAAAATAAAAATATACTGTCCCCAGCTTAGCTTCATCAGCTTCCACACTAGCAGGGACAGACACTGTGACCTGTAAGTGGCCATTCAAATTATCTGAGGAAAGTAAGGTAAGGAACGCTGGGCTGGAAGAAGCACAAGCTGGAATCAAGATTGCCGGGAGAAATATCAATAACCTCAGATATGCAGATGACACCACCCTTATGGCAGAAAGTGAAGAGGAACTCAAAAGCCTCTTGATGAAAGTGAAAGAGGAGAGTGAAAAGGTTGGCTTGAAGCTCAACATTCAGAAAACAAAGATCATGGCATCTGGTCCCATCACTTCATGGGAAATAGTGGAAGCAGTGTCAGACTTTATTTTGGGGGGCTCCAAAATCACTGCAGATGGTGATTGCAGCCATGAAATTAAAAGACGCTTACTCCTTGGAAGGAAAGTTATGACCAACCTTGATAGTATATTAAAAAGCAGTACATTACTTTGCCAACAAAGGTCCTTCTAGTCAAAGGTATGGTTTTTCCCGTGGTCATGTATGGATGTGAGAGTTGGACTGTGAAGAAAGCTGATCGCCGAAGAATTGATGCTTTTGAACTGTGGTGTTGGAGAAGACTCTTGAGAGTCCCTTGTACTTCAAGGAGATCCAACCAGTCCATTCTAAAGGAGATCAGTCCTGGGTGTTCATTGGAAGGACTGATGCTAAAGCTGAAACTCCAATACTTTGGCCACCTCATGCAACGAGTTGACTCACTGGAAAAGACTCTGATGCTGGGAGGGATTGGGGGCGGGAGGAGACGGGGATGACAGAGAATGAGATGGCTGGATGGCATCACCAACTCGATGGACACGAGTTTGAGTGAACTTGAGAGTTGGTGATGGACAGGGAGGCCTGGTGTGCTGTGATTCATTGGGTCACAAAGAGTCGGACACGACTGAGTAACTGAACTGAACTGAACTGAACTGAAGGTCTCCACTTGTTAACCAGAACATCACTTTACAAGATATCTGGCAAGAAATAAACCCAGAATTTAAAACAACAATAAAAAACAAACAAACAAAAAATACCCTATAGATATAAAAAGACATCTCCCAATCTTGTTCTTGATTGTTCATCTCAGAATAGCAGAGTAGAAAGGCTTTTCAAATTTATCTACCTCATTTTATGTTCCAATAAAGTTGAGACATAGAGAACAGAAGTGATTTGCCCAAGAATATAAGGCCAAATCAAGCTTAGAATCTAAGTTTCCTAACTAGAAGGCCAAATATTTTCCTATTTGATGATGAACCATGTTTAAAGCATCTGCATGGTGATTCTTCTGGGTTAGAAATAAAAGCATCTTGATCTCATGCCCACCTACAGACAATCAGGGTATCTCAGAGACCAAGAAGGACGTTAGTTCCCTGAAGTATAAATTTCCTTCCTTATATATCTAAAATCTCCAGGACACTGAATTCAAAGTTATTAAGGGTCATCTGGTAATTTCTGGTGGTGAGAAAAGCCCATCATACAAATGCCAATATCAAATCTGTATTCCACCCTCCCACCATCCATTCCCAAATGTATAAAAGGTATAGAAAGACTTCTGATACAACAGTGTTTTTAAAAGAGTAGGACATGATTTAGCCACTGAAAAAGAATGAAAAATCACTTTCTAAATCATACAGCTTGCTTTGGACTCCCAAATAACAAAACCATCAAGATAGTTATTAAATACATCAAATCAACTGTATTCACCACTGTAATTCACCAGAGATTTCCAAAAAGAGTAGTCTATAAGTACTAGAGCCTATTTTCCCAGGGATTGCACAGGTCCATGTAGGCCCAATGCCTTCATCTCTCTATACCTTTTATACATTGAGTTGGGTTCTTATCTCTCATTGCTCCCAAATAGAAAAAAATCTACTGCTAAGGTTTGATATTTACTCTGAATTCCAATAGAGTATATCAATGAGATTAATAAGGTCCTAACTTTAAAAATCATGGCATCTGGTCCCATCACTTCATGGGAAATAGATGGAAAAACAGTGGAAACAGTGTCAGACTTTGTTTTTTTGGGCTCCAAAATCACTGCAGATGCTGATTGCAGCCATGAAATTAAAAGACGCTTGCTCCTTGGAAGGAAAGTTATGACCAACCTTGATAGTATATTAAAAAGCAGAGACATTACTTTGCCAACCAAGGTCCGTCTAGTCAAGGCAATGGTTTTTCCCGTGGTCATGTATGGATGTGAGAGTTGGACTGTGAAGAAAGCTGATCGCCGAAGAATCGATGCTTTTGAACTGTGGTGTTGGAGAAGACTCTTGAGAGTCCCTTATACTGCAAGGAGATCCAACCAGTCCATTCTAAAGGAGATCAATCCTGGATGTTCATTGGAGGGACTGATGCTAAAGCTGAAACTCCAATACTTTGGCCACCTCATGAGACGAGTTGACTCACTGGAAAAGACTCTGATGCTGGGAAAGGTTGGGGGCGGGAGGAGAAGGGGCCGACGGAGAATGAGATGGCTGGATGGCATCACCGACTCTGTGGACATGAGTTTGAGTGAACTCCGGGAGTTGGTGATGGACAGGGAGGCCTGGCGTGCTGTGATTCATGGGGTCGCGGAGAGTCGGACACGACTGAGCGACTGAACTGAACTGAACTGAACTTTAAAAATCATAATGAGGTATCTATTTTTTATATAAATGTGCAAACCTTGAAAATAAGGCAAAGGGGGCATTTTATGTTATAACATCATGTGCTGCAGTCCATAGGGTCGCAAAGAGTCAGACACAACTTAGCAATTCAACAACAACAACAAATGTCATTCTTGAAAAACTAACAGATCCTCCCACTGATTCTTTAATTATATCAGGGGACACAGCACTGTTTGACCTGTCATTTATTGTTTATTAGAGACAACATTTTATGAAGTTACATATTAAGTCACAGACTTTTGTCTGATGGAAATACAAACTATTTCTTTCCAGGAGGAAAAGATGAGCTCAAAGGTTATGGTTTTATTTTCCTGGAGGACATTAACCAGACTCCAACTTAGTAAATTTATCTCAATATAACTTTCCTGAGGGACTCACTAACTACTTTTCTTCTATTCATCTTTTGAACGAGGCTTATTCTTATACTGGTTTCCTTGAATATTAATTAAATAAATCTTTGACACATTTACTCTATATTTGTATGAAAGTTGAGATTTAACTTTTTTTAATAATACTTTGACAGTTAGTGGCACTTTTCTTTAAGTTCTCATCTATCCCTAAGACTTCTGCAATTTTGCATAATGTCAGTATTATGGGAACCATAGTTGCATAGGGAGTTAAAACAGACAACAGAAAGTTGGAAATGTAACAAAGAAATAAATAAAATGGTGTGTTTCTACCTGCTCTAACATGTATCCCACTCAGATGTACAGAAATGTTATTTTTGGTGAACTCAGCTTGCTCACAGCCTCCATTCCTTTTCAGTAGCTGAAAACACTGCAAATTGCCACTTTAAGTTAACTAAGTGTCTTTCAGTTGAAAACAAGAATTGCAGGTGGAATGGGGGCATACCATCCTAGTGTCCTTGGGCTTCTTTAATATTTCTCTAACTGCAAGGTTATGAACACAAGGACAAATGTCAGTATTCTTGCTTTCCTGTATCTCTCTCCAGCTCCTTTCCTGGCCCCAAATGGAAAAAAAAAATATATATATATATATATATATATATATATATACAGACAGAACAACTTTTCTCTCTTGCTTGTCCCTTTCTGTAAGTTACTCAACACTGAATCTCCAGCTTCAGTTCCTTGGAACCCAAATATCTTCTCCTTTCACTAAAAGCCTAGATATTATAAGGTTGATATAGATCTTGATTAGGGGCTTCCAAACTGTTTTATTTTAAATATATTCCAAGCACCTATTTTTGAATGTGAAAAAATATTTAAAAAAGGAAAACTGAGGGTCATCTTCCCTCAGTTTCAATGGATTAGGATCTTTGGAAAGAAGAAATTACCTGGAATAAAAAATTTTTGAGGTGGTTGAAGAAATATCCTACTCTACCTGTGTCCTTAAAATATAAATGAGGTTTGCTCTCATTCTGAGCTTTTACAGGAAAAATAGCAAATACTAGTGTGTAAGAAACTTGCACACTAGTAGAAATTATGAAAACTTACATACCCTCTGTTTTTCTTTGCTCACCTTTCTTTCTTTCTGGTATTTGTCTTTTGTTATATTTTCTCATCCAGTTACCTATGTCCATTTTTATTCTTGTTCCCAATGTTGGTTATTCCTCAGAAATCCTAGGGCCTTAGACTAATGAACACACTCATTATAGAGAACTCAAAGTTAGGAAATTTGTTACATATCAAAAAAAATCTTTGATTTTAGGACCATAGTCCAATAAAAAAATAGAAAAATTATTAATTTATTGAAATTAAAGCTTACCATTAAAAACATCAGTAAAGATATAAGGTAAATAAATTAGTATTAAGCAAAGTTTTATTATCATCCATTTTTTCTTTTTTTGTTTATGAAAAAAAGCTTCAGAATCTCCACTTTCTATAGTCTCAAACTTGTATACAATAAGATACTAAATTTTATATTCATCAGAATTCCAGTTAGCAAAGAAATTATATGACTTTGCTCTATAGGATGCTGATATCCTAAATTTTAAGACTTTCAACTAATAAATTGAAAATCAGAGGTAAAAATTGAAAATGAAAGGGATGAAGTGATGACATGGGATGTGGTGTTGCCATGATGTACCAGGGAATTGTGTTTCCCAAAATATATGTCCACATCCTAATTCCTTAAGCTTGTGTATATGACCTTATTTGGAAAAGGAGTTTTTGCAAGTATCATTAAGGTGCTCAAGATGTGGTGATCATGCAGAATTTGGGCCAGACCCCAGATCCTTTTCTTACAAGAGAAAAGCAGAAGAGCTGGGAGGCAGAGATAAATGGGAGAGGCCTTATGAAGACAGAGGCAGAGATTGGAGTTATGCTGCCACAAAACAAACAGCACTTGAGACTCATCAGAAGCCAGAAGGAAATTTACCTAGATCCTTCAGCGGGAGTATGGCCCTGCCGATACTTTGATTCAGATTTCTGATCTCCAGAACTGTGAGAGAATAAATTTCTGTTGTTTTAAGCCACCATATTCGTGGTACTTTGTTATGGCAAGACTAGGAAACTAATATACAGGGTACTGTTTTATTTTGTCTCACTTCAAATATTAAACTAAACTTGAAATAGCTACACCAAAAGGTGTTAGAGAAGCACTTAAACAGGTAGAAATGTTATCCGCGTGACAATAAGATTTTTCTTATCACAGAAAGCACTGCCTCCACTAGGTCCAAATAAGAAAGATTTGCAAATGAAGCCATGTAATTAGGATAAGAGGATACTTAGAGAAAGAACTTGTGAAAGGAAGTCACATTAAAATTAAGACTTTTAGATAATTTTAAGACAAGAAATAAAGTCATAAAACTTTGATCAAGAGAACAAAGGGTTTAGATATGCTTTCATGACACCGATTTATATGCTATAAAAAGACAACATTATCTTTTGATAATAATGCAGGTTTTGAATATGGATAAACCCATTTTTAGACATTTAAAGAAATTTTTTTTAACAAATGTACAATTTTAAATACAAAAGAGAATGCTTTGGGCACAGTTGTACGATGAGAATTATTTTCATTCAGTCACGTTAAACTTAAACAAGATTTTTTGGTGGGAAAAATTCAAGATTTAAACCAAAATAAGATTACAGCATGGGCTTCCCAGTTGGTGCTAGTGGTAAAGAACCTGCCTGCCAATTTAGGAGACATAAGAGATGTGGGTTCAATCCCTGGGTCGGAAGATTCCCTAGAGCGGGTCATGGCCACCTACTTCAGTATTCTTGCCTGGAAAATCCCATAGACAGAGGAGCCAGGCGGGCTACAGTCCCTAGGATCACAAAGAGTCAGACACGACTGAAGCAACTTAGCATGAACACATGAAAGAGTTGAGCATGAAGACTCAAAAGCATATTCCAAAGTGCAAATTTTGTCTGAAGCCAGTTGCAGCAGCAAAGGGAAGTATGCCCAAAATTGTTCAGGCTAGTCTTCAGCAGTATGTGAACCAAGAACTTCCAGAGGTACAAGCTGGGTTTAGAAGAGGCAGAGAAACCAGAGATAAAATTGCTAACATTCATTGTATCACAGAGAAACCAAGCGAATTCCACCTAAAAAGATCTACTTCTTCACTGAGTACACTGAAGTCTTTGACTGTGAGGATCACAACAAATTGTGGAAAATTCTTAAGGAGAAAGGAATACCAGACCACCTTACCTGCCTCCTGAGAAACCTGTGTATGGGTCAATAAGCAACAGTTAGAACTTTACATGGAACAAATGACTGGTTCAAAATTGGGAAAGGAGTCTGCCAAGGCTGTACATTGTGATCCTATTTATTTAACTTACATGTAGAGTATATCATGCAAAATGCCAGACTGGATAAATCACAAGCTGGAATCAAGATGGACAGGAGAAATACCAATAACCTCAGATATGCAAATGATACCACTCGAATGGCAGGAAGAGGAACTAAAGAGCCTCTTGATGAGGGTGAAAGAGGAGAGTGAAAAAGCTGGCTTAAAACTCAACACTCAAAAAACTAAGATCATGGCCTCTGGTCCCATCACTTCACGGCAAATAGATGGGGAAAAAGTGGAAGCAGTGACAGATTTTATTTTCTTAGGCTCCAAAATCACTGCAGATGGTGACTGCAGCCATGAAATTAAAAGACATTTTCTCTCTGGAAGGAAAGCTATGACAAACCTAGACAGTATATTACAAAGCAAAGACATCACTTTGCTGACATAGGTCTGTATAATCAAAGCTATGGTTCTTCCAGTAGTCAGGTATGGATGTGAGAGTTGGATCATAAGGAAGGCTGAGCACCAAAGAAATGATGCCTTCGAATAGTGGTGCTGAAGAAGACTCTTCAGAGTCCTGTGGACTGGAAGGAAATCAAACTAGTCAATTCTAAAGGAAATCAACCCTGAATATTCATCGGAAGGACTGATGCTGAAGCTAAAGTTCCAATACTTTGGCCACCTGATGCAAAGAGCTGACTCATCAGAAAAGCTTCTGATGCTGGGAAAGATTGAAGGCAAAAGGAGAAGGCAGCAGAGGATGAGATGGTTGGATGGCATCACCAACTCAATGGACACAAATCTGAGCAAACTCTGGGAGACAGTGAAGTACAGGGAAGCCTGGCGTGCTACAGTCCATGGGGTTGCAAACAGTTGGACATGACTTAGCAACTGAACAGCAACAACAACAGCTACAAAAAGTGAAACATAACTGCATGAGGAGTGTGGTATCGGATGGCCCGGCAAGAAGCAACATTCAAAGGAAATCAGCAGAGCATGGGTAATGGAAACAGAAAATTCTCCATCTTCTTATTCCCACAGTCACCAAAGTCTGACACATTTGCCCCCTTGTTATTTCTGGTCTGAAGGACTTTCTTCTCTTAGGCTGGCGTATGTAAAAGCAAGCAAAGGATGATGGCCCCTCACCAGACACCAAGAGAGTGACATAGAACCTGGCACTTGAGCAGAAAAGGTTTCTGAGGCCACAAAAAGAAGCTACTAGATATAACTTAACCAGTTACACCTTTTCTCAGTACAGAAATACAAAGCAATACAAAGATTATCTACCAAAAAAAGGAAACATAAAATGGATTCATTGAGTTAAATGTCTAACCCTTTTTGCATTCACAAGTGAAGAAGATACAGGTGGGAGGGGATGATAAGATCTATAAGTGAAGGTCTAAGCATGTAGCTTTATCTTGTTTTTCATAAATGAGAGGGAGAGAAATGTCACACAGATAAAAATATAATTTCTTGAGGGGCAAAGTGAATATTAAAATATTGCAAATAAGGCAATTAAAACTATTCAATTTGACAAAGCACTGGACCCAGTTGAATTGCACCATAATGCATGAGGGAAAAAACAATAGCAAGGGAAACAGAGAAGCCTTTGGCAAAACTATCTGATAGCTCAATAAGAAAAGAATAAAGGAAGCAATTGCATTTGAGTCACTAACAAGCATTCTTAGATTTAAGCAAAACAAAATCATTAAAAGAAGAGTTTTCCCAATTTCAATTAGTAAGCACAAGAATAAAGATCCACTCAAATCTATGCATTTGTGATTTACCTAAGGGAATTGGTCTGAACTGGGAATTTAAGATTTATTTTTATTCAGATTTTAAGGAAACACTGATCATTTTATTAGCATGTCACCTAGTGATGATAAAAGCTCACTAATAAGCAAAGTATCCCAGATCACTCTGGATATGAGAGCTAATGACACTGCATTTCAAAAGCTGATAAAAATAGTCCACACACATAAACAGTATCACTTAAAAACATCTTTTTATAGAAATATGTGTTCTTTCCCACAGAAACACCTAATAACCTTATTACAACGAGTACATTTTTTACAGAGTAGGATGAAACCATTGTAATTCTACACCCTCACGCTACACATAGGTCATTTCTCCTTCACCACTCTCCGTTGTCCCTGACTGGGGCCCCCTGGATTGTGTGTCTTTCCCTGTGATTCTGGAGTGACAAAACTCAGTCTCATCCCAGCTATGCCACCAAAATGACTAAGGCCAGTCAGGCCTGTAGAGCAAAGGGGTCCTTTGTGTAAGTTCTCCCCAGTATCCCCATCTTTGTTTCTCTTTGTCTCTGTGGCTTTTGTCACCCAGACCTCAGGGGTCTCTCTGCTTCCTAACACAGAAATGTTTGAGTACTTGAAAAGTGTGAATGTTTGTGACTGCACCATTCTCACGGGAATTTCTAGTACACCTTGAGCAAAAAAGCACAGGCAGCAACATGAACCCAGGCCTACCATGGTCAGATACTCTGTCTAGTTAAAAGAGAACATAGTGTAGGAACCTAAAAGGAAAGTCTTTAAAAAAGAAAGGAAACATAAAAGAAAAGGTTACGTTAAAGAAGCACGGAGCTAGATCTACCAGGTAATTTAATGAAGGAGTCAGACAAACCAAAGAAAACATTTAATGGTCCCTCCCTGCAAATCAGAACTGTCTTAAAAATAGTGCCATCTGCAGTGAGTCACCAAGGGAGACTGACCCTTTAGGAAGAGAAAAGGCATGATTTGGTAGATACCTTGAAAACCCCCTCCTGCTCTGAGAGTCAATGGTTCTTTGATTTTCTTATTCAAAGGCAGATCATGCTCAGAAACTGTCTATGAACAACTATTACTGTGTTATCCACGTCAAGTACTTTTACCAGTAACCTCAGCAGATAGTTGAAGCTCCTGAAAGAAAATGTTAAACTTCTCTTTACCTTTTAGAAATTTTATACAGAAGAGTAGGGGACGGAATTTTTCTCCTAGAAATGACTCCATGTATAATACCAAAGCATTGATTTATTATCAAGAACCACAAGCATTCCTTGACAACATCAATTCAGTTCAGTTCAGTTCAGTCGCTCAGTCGTGTCCGACTCTCCGCGACCCCATGAATCACAGCACGCCAGGCCTCCCTGTCCATCACCAACTCCCGGAGTTCACTCAAACTCATGTCCACAGAGTCGGTGATGCCATCCAGCCATCTCATTCTCCGTCGGCCCCTTCTCCTCCCGCCCCCAACCTTTCCCAGCATCAGAGTCTTTTCCAGTGAGTCAACTCGTCGCATGAGGTGGCCAAAGTATTGGAGTTTCAGCTTTAGCATCAGTCCCTCCAATGAACATCCAGGATTGATCTCCTTTAGAATGGACTGGTTGGATCTCCTTGCAGTATAAGGGACTCTCAAGAGTCTTCTCCAACACCACAGTTCAAAAGCATCGATTCTTCGGTGATCAGCTTTCTTCACAGTCCAACTCTCACATCCATACATGACCACGGGAAAAACCATTGCCTTGACTAGACGGACCTTGGTTGGCAAAGTAATGTCTCTGCTTTTTAATATACTATCAAGGTTGGTCATAACTTTCCTTCCAAGGAGCAAGCGTCTTTTAATTTCATGGCTGCAATCAGCATCTGCAGTGATTTTGGAGCCCCAAAAATATAAAGTCTGACACTGTTTCCACTGTTTTTCCATCTATTTCCCATGAAGTGATGGGACCAGATGCCATGATCTTTGTTTTCTGAATGTTGAGCTTCAAGCCAACCTTTTCACTCTCCTCTTTCACTTTCATCAAGAGGCTTTTGAGTTCCTCTTCACTTTCTGCCATAAGGGTAGTGTCATCTGCATATCTGAGGTTATTGATATTTCTCCCAGCAATCTTGATTCCATATTGCTACATTATTATATTTATAAATATATAATTCACCCCAGAATTGGCGTGAACAGTGAATTAAGTATTTTTCTTTCAATTTGACTCAAGCAAGAACAGAGGTATATTAATGCAATTGGATTAAATTATGCTCCAATAATCAACAACCTCAAAATAGCTTAAATCATAACAAGCTTAAACATAACAAGGATTTATTTCTCATACACACATGGTCTACTGAAGTGCTGGGGGATCTCCAGAGCAACAGTCTTTGATGCAGTAACTCAGAGATCTTATATAATGCTGGTGACCCACCCTCTAGCTTTTCTATGTAGAATACATGGTTTCTTCTGTTTGCTATGCCATGATAAAAGAGAACAGGAGGATTTTGTATACGTTCTGCTATATTTTGGCCCAGAGGTGAAAGACATCATTTCCAGCTCTCACTTATTGGACGCATATAGCCATAGAGCCCCAGTCGCCTGCAAGATGGCTGGAAATGTGGATGAACGGATGGCATGCCGGCTAATCACTGCAATCTATCTCAGTTGCAATAAAATAAGGGAAGTGGAGGATGAAGAAGATTAACCTGAGGTTCAAGAAACAAGTTTTGGCTGATGACTTCAAAATCAATCCTTTGGGCTCCAACCTATATGTCCCAGTGTCTACTGAATAGCTTCTCTTGGATGTCCCACAAGAAGTACATAATCAACATGTCACAAACATTTATGGTTTCTCTGTGCTATATGTTTAGACTAAGGATATAAAAGATAAGGATGCCATACCTCCAAGCAAAATCCCTGTACAATATGGGAATGGCTGTGACGGAGGCAGGTTACAGATGTTACCCTCTGAAATAAGAGTGAATAATATGTTGAATAGATATCTCACTTTGATCGTGTGCATATCAAGTAGTATATCAAAACTGTTTTGTGTTTAATCAATTGAAATTTGAAAGCAATGTTTCGAGTCTTCTCTTTTGGAAGCAACTTTGTGATAACAGATAGCATCATATTTAACAGGGATGTAAAAGATTTGATTAGGCACACTCTGGGCAGCCCATGACACTAAACATATTTGAAGAAAAGGCAATAGCAAGTAAAGAAAACTGGAGATTTTTATCTTTCAATTATGTCATTACTCTGATCTCCAAAACTCTTTTCCTTTGGGAAATATACTTTGATCAGAACTAGAAATAATTTATCACCCAAGTTGCCATAATATCTTCTTGTGCTGTGTGTGTGTTCAGTTGTTCAGTCATGTTCGACTCTTGCAACACCAAGGACTATAGCCTCCCAGGCTCCTCTAGCCGTGGAATTTTTCAGGCAAGATACTGTGGATTGGGTTGCCATTTCCTACTCCAGGGGATCTTCTTGACCCAGGGATCAAACTCACATTTCTTATGTCTCCTACACTAGCCGGCAGATTCTTTACCACTGTGCCATTTAAACATAGGATTTTAATTTTTTTTATTATTTTTTACTTTACATTATTGTATTGGTTTTGCCATACATTGACATGAATCTGCCCTGGGTGTACATATGTTCCCCATCTTGAACCCCCCTCCCACCTCCTTCCCCCTCCCATCCCTCTGGTTCATCCCAGTGCACCAGCCCCGAGCATCCTGTATCATGCATTAAACTTGGACTGGCGATTCATTTCACATATGATAATATACATTAAACATAGGATTTATATTAGTATAAAACCTCAGTTGAGCATAAATTATATATATATATATATATATATATGCTCCTGGATTTTATAAATATTATTATACTACTCGGGAGCATATATAATATTATTATCAAATTATCAGTAAACATTCTTCAATGAAAGATTATAGAAATTTTCAGTAGGCATGATTTAACTGGCAGAAAATTATAAGTAGGTTCAAGCACAGTTTTTGCTTGAATGATGAACTATATAATCTTAAAAATTACTGAAGTTATTGAGATAGTTCAAATATTAATCTTTTTTTCCTTTACCTAGATAGAATATTTACAACTGAAGACTTATTTCCCTTTAGACTGATGCCTCTGCCAACATTGATTTAATCTGTCCTTTGCTAACAGCATTAATATATTGACATTTTAAATCTAGGAGAAAAAGAACTACTGAGTTGATTTACAAAGATGCCACATCAGTAAGAAAAATGAGTATTCCTGATCCTCCTCCTCTCCTGGTCTCTCCCTGTTCCTCTTCACATTTTTCTTCAGATGCAGATAAGTTTAATGACTAGATATTCCCTGGCCTGGGACTTTTTCTGTAACCCTGCTCCCAGCTAGATCAAATCAAATTTATAGCAGGACAAAGTGTTCTCTTTTCGTGACCCCCATAGACCATCCTGAAGCCTACCCTTAAGGAGTACTTCTTGTCTTAGAGATTCTTCTTTCATTCTCTAACCGAACTTTCCTTTTTATGACTTCAGGACACTCTCCTCATCCATTACCATGGAAAAGTCTGACATGGTGATTTACAAACCGTGATAGTAACTAAGCCAGCCCCCTTTAAGAGAGCAGCAGTGGTACCTGTTAATTCAGTTCAGTTCAGTTCAGTCGCTCAGTCGTGTCCGACTCTCTGCGACCCCATGAATCACAGCATGCCAGGCCTCCCTGTCCATCACCAACCTGTTAATTATTGAGGGTCTAACATGTGCTAGGTACATCGAGCTAGGCACTCTACCACAGAATCTCATTTAATGTTTTAAAAGAGCACAGGTAGGTAGTGCGATGCAGGGACTATCCATTCTTTTCACAGTTGAAAAAGCTGAGCCTCAGGGAGATGAAGGAACTATTCAACATCCAGTCTCAGTGCTGGGATTCCAACCCAGGTGACTCCAAAATAGAAACTCTTTTTATATCTTAACAGAAAACAATGGATTTCTAATAATGGAAATTCAAAGACTGTTTTTAAACTTTGCTAACAGCATTAATATATTGACAGTTTGGTTAGAGACTTTTTCTTGCCCTTTGGGGTTTCTTTGTTTTGTTGTGTTTTGTTTTTGTTTTGCAGGGTAGGGCAAGCGAGCAGGGTGGTAGGATGGTAGGGGAAGGGCCTTGAATATCAATTACACTTACCAGAGGTCAGGTACACTGAGGTCAGGTCTTCCTAAACCCAACGGACCAGATATCAGAACAAAACGTGAAGGCAGGAATTTTGTCCTTTTCTTTGAATTGTAAAAGATAAATTATTTTTCATTAAAAATCACTTACAGAAGTGAAATGATGGCATTCATGAACAGGACATTTATATAAGGCAGCAGTCAGCAAAAACAGCAGGAAGCACAAAACAGTGCACAGCATGCTTGCTTCACTCCCCGGGGACCGTCTCACATTCATCTCTGCTTTCTTGGTAGTTAAAGCACCTGAGTTGTCAGACAGACCCCAGTGTGGGCTATGACCTCCAATAACCCGATAGGGCTCTACTCTCACTACAAGGCCTTTCATGTTGAGTGTCATTTGCTTCAAGAAAGCATCTGAGAAGGAATTCTCAGATCCAAGCAGATATTTATTTTGCAAACATTTTAATACAGCCCCGTAAAATCTCAGTGAAAAAATGTTATATGCTAAGACCATGATGAAGAAGACACAGCAAACAGTGTTATAAGACTATTCCCAGCAACCTCTTCTTTGTTTCCAATTAATAGATGGGAAGAAAAAGAATATATATGAAAATGCATGTTGGGGAAATTAGAGATATATCTGAATACCCTCCTCGCAAGGACAATCCAACCTAGAATGAACAGTATGCCAAGATCCACCTCAGGAAAAACATCAGTCAGAAAGAGGTATAATGGTTACTCCTGCTGAGAAGTCACCATGCCCTAGCCATTGTCCCAAGTGCCTTCCATAATTTCTTTCCAGTTTCACAAGTACCCCACGACACAGGTAAATAGTCTCATTTGACAGGTGAGGAAACCAAGGCTCAGAGAAGTCCAGTCTCTGGCTTAAGCACACATAAATGATGGAACTCAGAATCTGACTCTCTACAATAGTCAACACACTCAACTTTGATCAATCATTCATTTACCACTTCCAGAAATTTTCCTGTATCATTACCTGAGCAATATCAACTATACAGTATATATAGAGAGAAAGAGAGATTTCAATGTAGTTCAACATAAAATACATAATATATAACATACGTGTTATATATTTATAAATATTATACAAGTGGGTACATATGTTAATCAATATAATTAGGTATTCAGTTCAGTTCAGTTCAGTTCAGTCGCTCAGTCGTGTCCGACTCTTTGCGACCCCATGAATCACAGCACGCCAGGCCTCCCTGTCCATCACCAACTCCCAGAGTTCACTCAAACTCATGTCCATCGAGTCGGTGATGCCATCCAGCCATCTCATTCTCTGTCGTCCCCGTCTCCTCCCACCCCCAATCCTTCCTAGCATCAGACTTTTTTCCAGTGAGTCAACTCAACGCATGAGGTGGCCAAAGTATTGGAGTTTCAGCTTTAGTATCAGTCCTTCCAACGCTGCTGCTGCGTCACTTAAGTCGTCTCCGACTCTGTGCGACCCCATAGACAGAAGCCCACCAGGCTCCCTCCTCCCTGGGATTCTCCAGGCAAGAACACTGGAGTGGGTTGCCATTTCCTTCTCCAATGTGTGAAAGTGAAAAGTGAAAGTGAAAAGTGAAAGTGAAGTCGCTCAGTCGTGTCCGACCCTTAGCGACCCCACGGACTGCAGCCTACCAGGCTCCTCCATCCATGGGATTTTCTAGGCAAGAGTACTGGAGTGGCTTGCCATTGCCTTCTCCGTCCTTCCAATAGAAACATATAAATATATGATATAAACAAAATAAATTTATTACATATAGCTAACCCTTGGACTGCAAGGAGATCCAACCAGTCCATTCTAAAGGAGATCAATCTTGGGTGTTCATTGGAAGGACTGATGCTAAAGCTGAAACTCCAATACTTGGGCCACCTCATGTGATGAGTTGACTCACTGGAAAAGAGTCTGATGCTAGGAGGGATTGGGGGTGGGAGGAGACGGGGACGACAGAGAATGAGATGGTTGGATGGCATCACCGACTCGATGGACATGAGTTTGAGTGAACTCTGGGAGTTGGTGATGGACAGGGAGGCCTGGCGTGCTGTGATTCATGGGGTCACAAAGAGTCGGACACGACTGAGCGACTGAACTGAACTAAACTGAACTGAACCATTACTGCTTATAGTTTCTTTGACTTAAAGAGAAAATAGTATTAAAGACTAAACTGAAACTTAATCTTTTACACATTGAGAAAAATTGAAAGAGAACAGAAAAGAGAATCACTTTCTCACCATGTGAATTTTTGTTACTGTCTAATGGTGTATTCTCGCACTATCTGAGTGGTCACTCCAAACACCAATGCTCGGTGGGAAATATGGCATCATGATGAGTGCTCAAGAGCAAGGCAGACACACTGATTAACTGCAGGCGGAAGAAGGGGAACAAACTCCTCTGGAACTAAAACAGAATGGTGTGCCTAGAATGAAAGCATTCTGAGTATTTAGGAGAGAGAGAGCAGCATGATTTGGGGTGATCATGGCAGACTTCAAGAAGAGAGGTGGGGTTTGAGTTGAAGGTTTTAGGACTCAAAGGCAGAAAAGAAGGAGAGGGCATTCCACACGAGGCACAGCATGAGTGAAATTAAAGAAAAGAGAATAGTCACAAGACACTAAGAGGAAAGCTTCCTTAAGAGATCAGAATAGACTGGTGTAGCCTACTAGAGAGATGACACACTAGTGCACTATTTAGATTATTAGATTATAGAGCATATTGTGATCAAGATTTAAATGTGCCACGGAAGCTTTTAGACAGCCAATGAGGTTTATTAGGTCACAGAACTTTAGAAAGTGTCTTTCACTTAATCCTCATAATTGCCCTGTGGAGAAGGCATGAATGTCAAGATTTTATATACGGGCAAATCTTGTTTTATAATACTTTGCTTTATAGTGCTTCACAGATAACTCTGTTCTTTACAAATTGAAGGTTTGTGACAACCCTGCATTGAGCAAGTTTATCGATGCCATTTGCTCACTTCATGTCTCTGTATCATATTTTGGTAATTCTCACAATACCTCAAACTTTTTTGTGATTATATTTATTATAGTGATCTGTGATTAGTAATCTTTGATGTTGCTACTACAATTCTCTGAAGCCTCAGGTGATGGTTAGCATGTTTTAGCCATAATGTATTTTTTAGTTAACCTATATACATTCTTTTTTAAAACACAATGCTATTGCATACTTAATAGACTACAGCAGAGTATAAGCATAACTTTCATACGCACTGGGACACCAAAACAATTCGTGTGACTTTATTACAATATTCACGTCATTGCAGTGGTCTAGAACTGAACCCACAGTATCTCGAGGTATGCCTGAACAACAGCAACGAAAAAGACCCCAAAGATGTTGAAACCCTAATCCCTGGAATTTGTGATTACGTTACAGAACATGGTGATGTACTTTGTAATTACATTTACTGTGCAAATGTAATTAAGATTATAGACCTCAAAACAGAGAGATTATTCCAGATTATCCAGGGGAACTCAATCTAATCATCTGAGTCCTTCAGCTAAATTCAGTTCAGTTCAGTCGCTCAGTTGTGTCTGACTCTTTGAGACCCCATGAATCACAGCACACCAGGCCTCCCTGTCCATCACCAACTCCCGGAGTTCACTCAAACTCGTGTCCATCGAGTCGGTGATGCCATTCAGCCATCTCATCCTCTGTCGCCCCTTCTCCTACTGCGCCTAATTCCTCCCAGCATCAGAGCCTTTTCCAATGAGTCAACTCTTCACATGAGGTGGCCAAAGTATTGGAGTTTCAGCTTTAGCATCAGTCCTTCCAACGAACACCCAGGACTGATCTCCTTTAGGATGGACTGGTTGGATCTCCTTGCAGCCCAAGGGACTCTCAAGAGTCTTCTCCAGCACCACAGTTCAAAAGCATCAATTCTTTGGTGCTCAGCTTACTTCACAGTCCGACTCTCACATCCATACATGACCACTGGAAAAACCATAGCCTTGACTAGATGGACCTTTGTTGGGTCCTTAAAAGCTGGCAATTTTCTATGACTAGCAGAAAAGTCATGGCAGAAGAGGAAGGAAAAGAGATTTCAAGCCTGAGAAAGAAGATGCAACACTGCTGGCTTTGAAGTATAGGGGATTCACATGCAAGAACCAGGGAGAGCCTTCTAGGAGTTAAGGACACCCCCAACTGACAGCCAGCAAGGAAATGGGACCTCAGTGAGTTGCAACCATAAGGAACAATATTCTGCCAACAACCTGAACAGACGTGGAAACTGATTCTTCCCAGAGCCTGCCAATAAGAGTCCAGTCAGTACCTTGATTTTAAACTTGTTAACCTGGAACAGAAAAACCAGCTGAGCTGGAGGAACCAGTCTACACCTACAAAACTGAGAGACAATAAATCTGTTTTAAGCCACTAATTGTTTGCTGTTTATTAAAGCATCAACAGAAACCTAATACATTTACATTACACAAGTTGCCAAATGTCACAGAGCTAATGAAAGACCAAACTGCTACTCAGATTTAGGTATATCTAACTCCAAAATCCATGGCTTTAACTCTTATGCAGAGACATCACTTGTCGACACAGGTCCGCATAGTCAAAGCTATGGTTTTTCCAGTAGTCATGCACAGATGTGAGAGTTGACCCATAAAGAAAGCTGAGCAGCAAAGAATCAATGCTTTCAAACTGTGGTGTTGCAGAAGACTCTTGAGAGTCTCTTGGACTGTAAGGAGATCAAATCTGTCAATCCTAAAGAAATCAGAACTGTGCTGAAGCTGAAGCTCCAATACTTTGGCCACCTAATGTGAAAAGCTGACTCACTGGAAAAGACCCTGATGCTGGGAAAGACTGAAGGCAGGAGGAGAAGGGGGCCACAGAGGATGAGATGGTTGGATGACATCACTGATTCAATGGACAAGAGTTTGAGCAAACAACGGGAGATAGTGAAGGACAGGCAAGCTTAGCATGGCTGCAGTTCATGAGGTCACAAAGAATTGGACACAACTTAGCAACTGAACAATAACAACTGTTATGCTTGGGAAGCCCCTATCACATTTCTAGCTGAACAAAATTACAAAAGTGATATTTAAGACCACAGAAGCCAACTCGCCACCATGTGTGGAGCTGTTTGAAAAAGGAGGAACTATGGGAGGAGGACTCGAACTGACATATTCCACTCCTCAGAGCAAAGAGCTTTGTCTCTCCTCTCTTTGGTGCCTTCCCTCGGTAAGTAATGAAACACCAAAAAATAATAATAATAAAAGTGAGGTTTTTCTACCATTCAACTTCTCGGGGGAATTTTGAAAATTATAAACTTAATTTTTGAGTGTTGGAGTTCACTTAAGTTTCAAGAAGAAACGATCATACTAGATAATTTTCACTTCAAGAGCAGGCAGATGTGGAAGAGTTGAGAGCTATTATCCTTAGAATAAAAATGAAACTTATCATGTAGAATTACAGTAATAGCAGTGGCTAAATCAAAAGTCACAAATGACAGTAATACGATTTAAAAAAAATTTTAAACCCACGAACGCTTTATCATTGAGAAATTATTTCAAATATACCTAATGCAATTTACAATCATTCTGTGAAATAGGAAGTATTATCCCAGGTTTGCTACGGAGAGAAAAAATGAGACTCCAAACTGTTAAGCAGCTTGTCCAAAGTCATACTGTTAGTGCGTAACCAACATAAGATTTAAGCTTCCTAACCTGTGGACCCCAAACTATTTCAACAGCATCACCCTGTAGCACTGAGGAAAAGAAAGTATGGTTGTCAAATGACTTCACAGAGTTGTCCTCAAAATCAACTGAAACGCAGGAACAGGTTGTATAAAGATTAAACTGTCATCAATATGCAACATGACCTTGGCCCTAGTTCACTTCATTCCCTGTGCCTCAACAAGGAGAGACTCTCTGGGGGGTTCCCTTCACTTTTCATTGTTACCCGAAATTCCAGGATCACAAAGTAATTTTAGTTTTAGCATCCAATTCTCATTTTAAAAATGCCTAAAACATATGTGCCTCCTAATAGTGAAACATTATATTATGTTAATAAATAAGGAGAGTGGGGAAAGAAGCAGGAGGAATTAGGGGTAGCTTTGTTTCTTAAAATCTTGGTCCTCCTCCAAACTTGCACTCATCTGAACAGAGCCAGCACCTCCTTAGGGATGGTGGCTCTGAAGTGGAAGGCAGGCACACATGTCCAACCAAAATCACTGGGAGCAGCTGTTCAGCCAACTGTGTTTATCCTTTCCTGGGGCTCCTTGCTCAGGGCAAGAAATGGTGTGGACAGATGAAAAGATGCTGCCCTGGCACTTCTGAAATGTGCTGAATTGCACCAGAAAAAAAAGCAGCTAAAGTGTTGGAGTCAACTCTCCAGGGAAAATACAGCTCTCAGCCACGGAAAATGGAAAGCAATGAAAGCCAGGCAAGAGAAATTCTCCTGGTTAAACACTGACATTTGATACACACGTTCTGTGGATGTTTGCTAAACAGCGATGGAATCATTTCCTATTCATACTGTTGCTATCTCAGCAACTGACATACAAAAAGAGAACTACGGTGATGGAGATTTCTAGAAAACAGATTTGAGTAGGATGCATTGTCAATGGGGCAGACTATAGAGCAGGGTCATAGCCCAGAGGAGGAAAGGGTAAGTCAAAAAGAGTTATTCCAAGCTTGTCAGCCTATTCTGGGCCATCCTACTTTTCCTGTTCTTTTCTTGCGAATGCTCCCTGAATCACTTGTCCTCAAACTTTTTGTCTCAAGCTACATTTAAACTCTCAAAAAGTACTGAGGACCTGCAAAGAGTTTCATTTTACGTGGGCTATAGTCAATTTACATTTAACATTGGAAATTATAATTTTAATATATTTAATTATTAATTCATTAAAAAATAACAACACTAAACTCATCATATGTTAATAAAAAGCAGATTTAAGAAAAAAAATCATTATATTTCCCTAAACAAAAAATAACGAGAAGAGAGGCAATAATTTACAGTTTCACAAATCTCTTTAATATTTAGCATTACAGAAGACAGCAGGATTGTAATATCTGCTTATACATTCAGTCTGTTACACATAAGTCATGTGACCTCTGGAAAATTCCAGTGTATACTCATGAGAAAATAAGAGTCATAACTACAAATAATATCTTAGCATTATTGTAACAGTAGTTTTGACCTCATGGACTCCTAAGAGTTGTTGGTACCCCCTAGTGTTCCTAGATCATGCTCTGAGAACCACTGTCCTACACTTTACCTTTATTCTGATTCTGGAATCAGAACTTGGTTAACTCCTAAATCCCTTCTGGACCTGAAAAATCACTTGTGCAATGTCAGAGTTCCAGAAAGTGATAGCCAGAAAGTGCCTGGTAATCTAGTTCAAATTTTTCATTCATTAAATAAATTATTTTCCACCATGTGCTATGCACTGTTCTAGCACTAGGAAAATAGCAATGAATTGAAATAGAGAGTTAAGGAATTTTGAGACAGAAAGGAATCTGAAAAAAAAAAAGGGAAAAAAAGGTAATCTCAGATAGTAACAAGTACTTGAACTATAACAAAAAGTCAAGGTAATCAAATTACTCTTGGGGTTGGAGAGTTTTATGACTTGCTCAAGATCATGCATAGTTAATTAGTAAGAAACAAGAATAGAACAGAGTGCACAAAAATTAAAGTTGATAATTATTTGGGATATTGGGTAGTGCAGTTGACTTTTCTAATCATTAGAAAATTATTGAAAATAACTTTACTGATTTCTTTTTCTAAATTATGTCATTTGACTTTTATCAAAATATTCAGCAATTAAAAAGAATGCATTTGAATCAGTTCTAATGAGGTGGATGAAACTGGAGCCTATTATGCAGAGTGAAGTAAGCCAGAAAGAAAAACATCAATACAGTATACTAATGCATATATATGAAATTTAGAAAGATGATAATGATAAACCTGTATATGAGACAGCAAAAGAGACACAGATGCATACAACAGCCTTTTGGACTCTTGGGAGACGGCGAGGGTGGGATGATTTGGGAGAAAGGCATTGAAACATGTATATTATCACATGTGAAACAAATCACCAGTCCAGGTTAGAAGCATGATACAGGATGCTCGGGGCTGGTGTACTGGGATGAACCAGAGGGATGGGATGGGGAGGGAGGTGGGAGGGGGGTTCAAGATGGGGAATATATGTACACCCGGGGCAGATTCATGTCAATGTATGGCAAAACCAATACAATAATGTAATCAGCCTCCAATTAAAATACATAAATTTAAAAAAAAAAACCTGATCACCAGGTAGTTGATCCACAATTCTTTTAAGTTGTCTCAAATCCTCTGTAAAGATGAAAATCAGGATAGAAATAAACATCATAAATCTTGAATATTATATTTGAACATGTCAGGGAATAAAGGTCATATAACAGACCTTATGAGCCCACAAAATCACCCCCAGGAAACAGAGTTCCCTACATACACATAACTGGCCCCTAGTTTATCTTGGGTATACCCCACAATAACTTTTGTTTTGTGTAATCCCATCTACCCCAGCAATCCTGAGTACCACCCTGATTACTTTTTTGGAGGTGAATTCTTCAATCTTCTATGATAGTAAAATACTTATATAGAAAACTGCACAACTGGCCTAATGAATTTTCCAAAACCAAACACTCCTGTATAATGAGCACTTAGATTGTGAAGAGAATCCTATTACCAGCAGCCCGGAAACTGCTTTTGTACTTTCTTTCAGAAAATACGACTCACCAATGGTAAGCAATATTCTGGCCTCTAACAACATAGCTTATTCTTTTGTACTTTGTATCAATGGAATCATATAGCATGAACTCTTTTGTGTCTGGCTTCTTGGGCTCAATATTTTGCTAGTGACATTCATTTATATTGTTGCATGGTTGTAAATCATTTATTTTCATTTTTATAAACACATCTCGTTGTATGAATATGCTACAATTTATTCATCCAGATGGACATGTGAATAGCTTCCAACTTGGGGTTATTATGAATAACTCTGCTATGGATACTCTAATTCATTTCTTTCAGTAAATATATGTATATATTTAGTATGATATATATTTATCAACCATTTACATTTGTTAAAATATTAATATATTTTTTAAAAATTTTGGTCACAATGCATACTTACATTCAACCTTAGTAAATACTGTCAAACAGTTTCTAAAGTGGCTATTTCGATTTATTCTTTCACCAACAGAATATGAGACTTCTTGAAAATCTCTTTTTTCCATTAAAATTGGAGGTGCTTGCCTTCTATTTTCTCAGGGCCATATTCTCTACCATTGAATGTCATAAGCAACTCAATGGTTGGTTTCTAACGTCTATATTACCCACCATTCCAGGAGTCCTGATATCCTAATATAGAGTTATTGGGTTTGTCATATCGTAACCAAAAAGATTCTTAAATAAGAAGACATCAAATATTAATTAACGAGTTGGGAGTAAAAGAAGGGCTTAGGTTCTAGTTCCCTAATCATGTACTCAGATCTCCCATTACTCTGCAACAAACGTAAGCCTGGTTCAGATTCTTGGCATCAAGATAAGAGCCACTGCACTATGGCTACTCAAGGCCCATATGAAAAGAGACACCCACCTGTAAATCCAGGTCCCCTAAGCTGTAGTCACCACTCAAAGATAATACATCCTGGCCTGAGTCATTCAGTCTTCCAGTCAGGCTATGCCCATAAAAGGCCAAGGATAAAAGTAACATCAGCCAAATTTCAAGCCATCAAGACTTAACTTCACATAGTCTGGTCCCCACAAAAATCTCAATCTCTTAAATTTTATTGTACTCCCTAAATCCCAGTCTTTCTTAATTCTTAAATGTTCCCAAAAGGTACAAATAACTGCATTCCAAGAAGGCTCTCAACAGAGTGTCTTTATAATCCTGAGTGTGGGTAAATTTTGTCAACGTGGAGGATTAAATCTCAAGCAATGCTGTGCATCAGTGCAGCAGTTTTTAGAGCCTTAAAGGTCCCTTCACTTAGGAAAATACCACACACTATACCCTCCTCCCTCCCACCTCACCCCACTGGCATTTTTCCCTCTGCACAGCATCCTTCTCCCCTCAACCCTCCCTGATAGCCCTCCACTTTGGAAATTAGTTCTTGTACACATCAGTGTTCATTTAAATCAATCCAGTACTATCCCAAAGGCCCATGAATGTTAAAACCTCATCTAATTAAGAAATGGCAGATATATGACACCTGTTAAACATCTAAGCTGGTGAAGAAAGTTTTAGAAGTTTGGGAATAAATGTGTGGGTGCTGGGGTGCTTATAAACAACTCCACACGGACACTTCTGCTTAAAAATGAGGACAGCTTCATTGGTTCACACCGTTAAATACTCCTTATTCAAATAGCAGAAAGTTTCAAACATCAGAGAATTTCCAAGCCATGCAATAGCTGTTTGGGAAGCAATTTGCCAGATGTCTCTGAGAGTTAACTCACTCTAGGTCCCAATGCAATCAGGCCTCTAGTTAACAGCTTCAGAGCCATTAAAATCTTAGTACCAGTTGTCTGGTGCAATATCCTTTATCCAGAAATGGTCCCTGCATGACATTAGAGAGGAAAACAATGAGCAGCCTGGCACTGGTGCTAATAAACTCAAATCTTATCTCCAATTGTAAAGCCTCTAAATGGGAGAAATGATTCCCCATCATAAACAGGCCATTAATATACATTTACTGCAATTAACGGTCAGGACTTTTCACTAAAAAGAAACATCAGAGATCATTCAGAAAAGGCTAACAAAGTTGCCATGATTCTTCAGAACTTTAAAGAATAGGGTTATGCTTCTGAAATGTCACTGAGCATACCCTGGCCCATCTTTTTCCAAGGAGTGAAATAAATAAAAGCAAAATATTCACCATCTGGGGAAAAAATTACTAGGAAGACATATGACAAGGATCAGTATTGGAAGGAACCGCATATTTTAATTACATATACAAGTGACTTGGTACCAAGGATAAGATTTGCAGATTACGTTAAACAAGGAAGGAGACACAGCACAGTAAATAATAATGTACCCAAATGCCAAGTAGCAGCCTAGGATTTACATTATTACATGTTATATGTGGGCTTAGAAGACGGAAAATGCAGATAAGTGTAAATAACTGTCAAATAATGTGCCAGGTGGCCAAGAAATATAGCAAGTGAATTTGGGATCAGGGGAATGGTGCTGCAGCATTTATGATCAGGAGGGGAAGCAAACACAGGCTGGCCACCCCCAAAACAAGCTTCCAAGGAAGCCAGAAATGTTTCCGCACAAATTAGGATGGCAGGAAAAATCAACTGCACCTTGTACACAAACATCCACCTAATACTTTTCAAGCACAAAGGCACTGGCATCTCCATCTAATTCCCTGGTCATGTGTAGACACTGTTTATTTGGTACTAAAAAGGAGCATGGGGTTCTGGGGCTGGTTATATTTAGGTCTATTTCCATTACTGGCGAGTCGATCAACCATGGTCAAGTTTCTTCACATCTCTAGGCCTCAGTTTTCTCATCTGTAAAATGATAAACCAGTGACGTCCCTCACATTTATTAGAGGACCTATTAGCCAACCTTTATGACAAATGGCCATGGAGAGCTTTGTCAGGGCTGAGACCCCTTTTTATTGTGGTAGTGCCAGCATATGCCAGTGCCTGGGCATGCTGTGCACTTCACAAACTACAGAAAACAGCTTTGATTCATTGAATGAATGCTTAAATCCTTTGTGGCACGTTCAGTTCATTCCTTGTTCAAATCTCTTTTGAAATAGAGTCTTATACAGTTTCAAATATATATTTTCAAATGAAAGTCTGGCAGGCAAGGAAAAATCTGATTCATGATTCATGCAAGAGGGAAAAATTGATTTTAGTTATCAGGGTGTTTCTTGCCAAAATACCTCAAAGTTCAGGATATTTTAAAAGCCACTGACTTAGAATCCCTCCTTGGAAAGCATTTGCTGTCAGTTTCTAAGGCATTTTCACATTCGCTATTTCAATCTTCACTACAGTCATTGAAGTTAAGAATTGTTGTTGACAAACCATCCATTGATTATAGACGAGAAATTCAAAACTTGGATAAGTGAAATGACTTACAGAGGTCAGATGGTCATTTTCTTAATTGTACAAATATTTCATATAAAAAATAAGAATAAGGAGTCTCTAATATGACTTAATAGACTGAGTATTAGAGTCATTGCTAAGAGTAGTTGCTAAGGACCTATGATCTAGATTCAGATTTCCTGAGTGTGGATCCTGGCTTCCCCACTTACTAGGTGGGTGACTTCAGGAAAGTTATTAAACTTTGTAACGCTTAGCTGCCAGGTCTGTGAAATGACAATAATCATCCTACCTACTTCATAACATTATTGTGAATATGAAAGAGATCACACATTTAAAATAATTAGCAGGTAGAAAGTACTCAGTGAATTCAAGCCATGGAGTATGAAGAAAAAACATCTAAAAACTGGGCGAAAACAGACCAGAAATATACATTTAACATATGTACAATGAGGCTCAAAGAAGAAATATTTTTGAAAAATTTTAATAACATAATCTAAAGATAAGAGAACAGAACGAGATACATAACTATACATTCAGTATTATTTTGTTTATAAGCAACACAAATGTGTGATGAAAAGTTTGGAAAGATAACTTCTAAGTATTTGTGATATTCATTCCCTTGTGGAGAAATTATTGGTGAATACTGACTTCCTATCTCAAGGATCTTACCAGGAAAGATGAGCCCTTCAGGCAAACCATCTCCATTTATTTAACCAATGGAAATATTGCCAATTACTTCAAGTTTGCCTCACACTTCAGCAATAGGAACAAACTAGCCGAGCATCGGCATAGTGAAGGGATGTGTGCTTAATTAGTGAACTCTGCAAAGAGCTCAACATTATAAGAACACATCCCTCTAAAGGAGGGTCTATATTAGCTTAGGTCCTATCAGTACTTCTCTGACCACTGGACATATAAAATAAGAAATCAAGACTTTAAAACTGAAACACAACTTTGGTTGTTGTTCATCCCTCAGTCATGTCCAACTCTTTGTGACCACCTGGACAGCAGCATGCCAGACTTCCCTGTCCTTCACCATGTCCCGAAAGCTTGCTCAAACTCACGTCCATTGAGTTGGTGATGCCATCCAACCACCTTGCCCTCTTTCATCCCCTTCTCCTCCTGCCTTCAATCTTTCCCAGAATCAGGGTGTTTTCCAATGAGTCGGCTCTTCGCATCAGGTGGCCAAAGTATTGGACCTTCAGCATCAGTCCTTTCAATTAATATTCAGGGTTGTTTTTCTTTAGGATTGACTGGTTTGATGTTCCCTGCAGTCCAAGGGGCTCTCAAGAGTCTTCTCCAGCACCCCAGTTCAAAAGCATCAATTCTGCACAGCTTCCCAAGATGTTCAGTGGTAAAGAATCCACCTGCCAATGCAGGAGACACAGGAGACACAGGTTCAGTACCCGAGTTGAGAAGATCCCCTGACGCAGGAAATGGAAACACACTCCAGTATGCTTGCCTGGAAAATTTCATGGACAGAGAGTCTGGTGGGCTACAATCCATGGGATCACAAAGAATTGGACATGACGGAGTGACAGAGCATGCACGGATAAGACTTCTTTAATGCATGCTTGCAAAAACACAGGTCCAGAGCAGTTACTTGACTGGGCAAGATCCAGCAGCTGGCTAAAGGTGCAGCCTGATCGAGAGTCTAAATCTCAGAATTTGCAGGTCCCTGAATTTGTCCCAAGCATCCTGATGTCCGAGTGGAAGTACACCAATGTATTCACAAAATCACCTTAACCATAAATTAATAGGGAAAAGGACACAGGTTTCATCGGAGACAACAAAAACAAGGTATTTAAATCCATAATAGCTTTGCCATAAATCATCAAAGTTACTTTACCTTTATATTCAAATGAAAACAATATTTAAAACCAAACCAAACAAACAAAAAACCCGAATCCTTTATAATGCAATTTATGCATAGGTAACAGTTTTTGAACTGTGGTGCTGGAGAAGACTCTTGAGAGTCCCTTGGACTGCAAGGAGATCCAACCAGTCCATTCTAAAGGAGATCAATCCTGGGTGTTCATTGGAAGGACTGATGCTAAAGCTGAAACTCCAATACTTTGGCCACCTCATGCGACGAGTTGACTCACTGGAAAAGTGTCTGATGCTAGGAGGGATTGGGGGTGGGAGGAGATGGGGACAACAGAGAATGAGATGGCTGGATGGCATCACCGACTCGATGGACATGAGTTTGAGTGAACTCCAGGAGTTGGTGATGGACAGGGAGGCCTGGCGTGCTGTGATTCATGGGGTCGCAAAGAGTCGGACACGACTGAGCAACTGAACTGAACTGAACTGAACAGTTACATTCTTATCTTTCAAGGTCACAAATATCCATAGTGCCATTTGGTCATCAAAAAACAGTAATGGAAAGGGGACAAATACTATTGCACATAACAATTACATTTTTCTGAAGAACAAGGTAATAAAACTTGCATAATCTCAGAGATTTTTTTTAATTACAAATGTAAGATACTCCAAATTCCCTTTTCATGAACTTTTCAAATAAAAGGTTGGCTCACAGTCATACAGACAAGCAATGTGGGCAGAATAATTAAGATTCGTGGCTATAAAGATCTAGAAAGGACACATTCTTCTAGCAATAAGGACTAATAGAGTAATTGTGAAAAAAAACAGGGACACTGCCCTGGCAGGAAGAGGGAAAAGATTGAGATCTAATAGCTTTGGTCTCTGAAGACTAAAATGGTTCTGCATGCAGATTTGATATGCAGAGCCCACTCCTGTACTACAGACTGTCATGCTGCTCAGAGGAAAGGTGCACTTTGTGTTGAAGAAATAACCCCAGTTCTAAAATCCGAACAGCAATTAAGATTTAATAGCTTCTAGGAAGGTCACTTTGGCATCTAGCTTGTCTCCACAAGAACCTGCTTTCATGGCTCCCAAATTCTCTACCCAAGGCTGCTGTCCAATCTTAGAAACAGAGATCTGAGCATTTGAGAGTCACGTCAATTACATGAAAAATGAAGGAGCCCCTTTTCACCTTGATAGTAAGCCACGTAAGTATAGGTGATGTGGTCACCCGGTAATTCACTTCTTCATCAAAGAAGATGAAAATCTTAAAGAATGAAGGACATACCTTGGAAGATGACAAGGAATAATAACTGCAAGTTTTACAGCTATGATAACCAGGCAGCATAAATACAAGTTGAAAGAAACAGACCTAAGAAAGTATTTTACACATTAAAAAAAAAATTCTTAATTGCTTTCCATGCAAGATTGTTAAAGGCAAAAACCAAGACCATTTACAAAGCAATTAGGTATTATCCTGGGGAAAACAACATTAAAAAGAAGATTACACTCAATTGTTCAAAGCCTTTTCTTGTGCCCTGTAGGGTCCAGTTCTTTAAATGTGCTGTTGAGGAACTGACCTTCTAGAGATATCTGATGAGCTTCCACAAGCCAAGCCACTCATGGCAGAAGATGAAGCTTCATTACAGGATGATAACAGCCTAAGTCTGCTGCTTACTGCAGACCTGAAGTGCCCCTACGTATAATTGGATCGTTTTCCCCATCTGAATTCCAACATTATTGCCTGTCACTGACAAGTGACAAACAGAAGACAAATATTATACAGAAATTCCAAGGACACATAAATAAATTGAGAGTTGATTTTAAAACATGAAGGTTGAGGGAAGGTAAAGAAAAAAGAGAATTGAACAGCAGAAACATCGCCTGACTCTATCAACCCTTCCAATCATCTGCTTTCCTTAGGGCACTCTTCACTCTCAGCTGAACCCTCTCATTCCATAATTTCTCACATTTGAGCCCATTAAATAAAACTCAGGGCCTAGTGGCAAGAATGCTTGCTGATATGGCTCACTTGGGGCTTTACAACCGGAAACTCTGTACAACCTGTACAAAACTCTATACAAAATTCGTACAACTGGTCACGAATTCCACCATTCTAACAAGGATACTGCGTTTGGTATTCTTATTCCCTGGAGTATGTGTTGATGCTGTTCATTCTATTATCTGCCCCCATTTCCAAGCTCCCCTACTTTCCCCGAATCACTGTTTTCTCCTCTCTGTTTTACCTTCTACGAATTCACTGGGTCAACATATGCCACTGTTTTCCAAGCAGTAAAATATCCGTATTCCATGCACATTTGTTCTGAGCATGGAGTCAAAGAGAAATTCTGTTGGCCAGTACATTTTTAAGGTTACCACCAGCTCCAACCTTTGAGGGCATATCAATCTGAACTACTACTACTAGTACAAATGAAACTCAAATGGAATGTAGTTCCAGAATATCATCACTCATTTTAGATTATGGTTGGAAAGATCAAAGGTAAGGGGGAATAATAGATTTGTCAGAACAGGTTTTCTTAGGAGCTCTAGCTATGCTATAATTATGCAATAATTGGAGAAGGAAATGGCAACCCACTCCAGTATTCTTGCCTGGAGAATCCCATGGATGGAGGAGCCTGGTGGGCTACAGTCCCCAGGGTTGCAAAGAGTTGGACACGACTGAGCGACTTCACCACCACCAATTATGCAATAACGAAAAGCCGTATAGAGCAATGATGAAGATCAAATATCGGACAATTTGGATTTCAATCCCAGCATCCTTGACCACAATATTAGTATACTGTATAATGACTGGGATAATCTCTTAAAAGGCAGGTATAATGCAGATACAGTGCTAAGAACTTAACAAACATTAGCTGTGCTAAGAAAGTGTTAAAGAAAAATTAAGTAGAATTAAGGTTCATTTACCAATATACTAGAAAATTAGTGAAAGCGCAATACATTCAAGTTTCTAGAGCAGAGCTCAGAATCTTCTGGAGGGTTTGTTAAAACTTGAATTGCTAAACCTCAGCTCCAGAGTAACTAATTTGGTAAACCTAGGGTGGGGCCCGAGACTCTGCATTTCTAACAAGTTCACAGACGGTGGTGATGCTGCTGGTCTGGGCACTACATACTGAGAGCTGCAGTGATAGCCAAAGGAGAGAAAGCTGATGACCTCTTAGGCACCCACCAGGATGTGTCAGTCAACCTGCACACCTATGATATTTAGTTCACTGAAAACCATTGATCTCGCTTTTCAGATATTAAAAACCATATTTCTAAGTCACTCATAAATAACTGCCATTCAGTTCTAAAAAATTGGCTGCTATGGAGATAATCTCCTGGGAAAGAAAATTATTTGCAGTTATGTACATATTTTTGAATCCATCCTGGCCTATTCTGAATCAATCACTCTACTTAATAAACAGACGTTTTATCTGTTAGTATGCTTTGGAGGTTAAATAATACTCTACTTAACCCTCCAAGATTTATTTGCCAAAGAATTTGTCATATCTAAATGAAAAGGAACACAGGGGAGAGAGATAAGTAATAGGTTGGAAAATTAAGCTCATAATAAAAGTATCATTTTTCAACATTATCTTGGCATTAATACAAATTTAGATATCAGTAACAGTCATTAGTAAAATTTTAATATGAATTTTATAATTATATTAATTACTCTTTCTGATTATCAGCACATTTTAAAAAATACAATTTGCATAATAAAATAACACCACAAAATAACTGAAAGTTTAAATTTATGTTTAAAATTTTTCATGAGTACTTGATAGAGTATGCTAAATAAGGAAAGCTGTTTAAAATAAAAGTGGAATAAAGGCCTCTTTTAAACCTTTGAAACTCCATGTTTAAGATGAAGAATGAGGACATTTCTTAACACTTCTTTCATTTAAAATATTATTCAAAGTAGAATTTCTGAAGTCAATCAAATCAATAAATGCCACGAGAAAGCCTGACATAAACCAGGTGACCTCATTAATGCCAGTTTCACAGTTTAATGACATTCCATCATATTGAATGTTAATGTATAAAGTACAAATTAAACATGGCAATAGAAGTGTGCAATTCCATTTCATCTTGTTAGAATGCATTTCTTGACTACATTTAATCTGACCTTCATAGCAATAACCAAGTGAAGTAGGTTTTAAAATAAATGTGTAACAAAACTTTATTTGGTGAATGTTAATACCTTCTACTTTCAAATCACTCATGACTAGCTTCTAGAGCAAAGCTCCTTACAAAATGCTTTAGTCTTACTTCTACAGAAATAACATAAATCAGTTGCATGTTCCTACTATTGGTACCTAAATCTATTGGATTTCCCTCATTCTTCTTGAATTTTTAACTCACCAAGAACATGTTCAAAGAACTGCAATCTCATAAACAAAATGCAATGATGGAAAGTATTTCATCTCCACTTTGCTTTATTTTAAACAAATTCCCTTGACTATTTAACATACTTTAAAAAATAGAAATAAATGAGATCTTGAGAGAAGGGTGTTTGTTGGGAGTAGTTTGAATATTTTTTCTCTAAGCAAAGCACAAATCAAAGCTAAATTCTGCCTTTAAAAATGGGTAATAGAGGGACTTGCCTGGTGGTCTAGTGGTTAAGACTGTAGGCTCCCAATGCAGAGGGCCAAGGTTCAATCCTTGATCAGGGAACTAGATCCCATATGCTGCAACTAAGACCCAGTGCAACCAAATAAACAATTTTTAAGTGGGTAACAGATATCCTTCTATACTGTAAACCAAAGTCTAACGCTGATGATGCTCATGGGTTAGCCAGATTATACCGGTCAGCTTTTTGGACACAGACATTTTCTAAAACTTGATACCACTGAGATGATAAGGAACAAAATGTGATGCTGTTTTGCTGATGAAATAAGGAAGTCTAGGCATAAATAATGATTCTGTTCACCAACAATTATGGGAGCCAGGCTCCCTACAGAAATAGCCATTTTCTATGCTGTGTAATTATTGATCTTTGATGCCACATATGAGCTGACTTTGGGAAGAAGCACTAACTCCAATCCCCTTCTGCTTAAATATCATTCATTGAGCTCCATATACCTGTCAGCCATTATAATAGAGATAGAAAAAAAAAAAGAAAAGAAAACACTGACCACCCCATCCTCATACCCAACCCCAACTCAACTCAACCCCACGTAGAGGGTTTTCAGTCTCCTGGGAGAGAAAAGTGTGCACACAGTCTGTCCTTCTCCTGTGCTGTCTTGTCTTCTGCTCATGCTCTGAATGCCAGCACACTGGGCTTCATTTAGGTGGTTGAATGCGTCATGCTACCTCCTATCCCAGGGCCTGAACACACATTCCTCCTTCCCACTTAGAAAGTGCCCTTTGCCTTTACTGTGGAACACATTACTCATTCTTCAGGTGTCAAAATAAATACTGCTTTCTCAGAGAAGTGAAGTGAAGTGAAGTGACGCCATCCCTAATTCTCTGTTACATGTCCTCAAAGCTCCAAAATTTTTGCTTTATGACATGCAGCACAGTTGATAACTGTGGCTTAGCAGAAATATTTGATCTATGCCCATATTCTCTACTTATCAACATCACATATTCTTGATGGCTTACTATGTGTCATGTACTGTATTTGGAATATAATAGGAAGCAGGATAGAGTCCCTATCCTCATGGAATGGTATGCTAACAGAGAAACACATTCATCAAACAAAGATCACAATGAAAAAATAGGCAACATTTTGCAACTGAGAAAAACCTATTTGATACGATGGAGTTACAGAAGCTGATGCTTCAAGGGTGAGATGGTGCCAAGAGAAAATTTATTCCAGGCACAAGGAAAGGCCAGTGCAGAAGGCCTGTGGCAGAAGAGCTTCTTCTGGTGGAAACTGTGAAAGAGACAGCAAGGCTGGGACTTAGTGAGTAGTGGGGAGACAACCATGAGATAAGGATGGAGTAAATCAGATGGTAGATCCTATAAGTCCCCATCATCAAGGAAATAATTTTCACTCTAAATTAGCTTTCTGAAAGAGGACTGAAATATTAGTACAATCGGGTAAGTAGCCAGACAAAAGGATGGCAAGTAGTTCTACTTAAAGAGTAGGAAGATGCAAAGAGAATCCAAAGTAATATTTGAGCCAGGCTTTAAAGGAATTACCAAGAGAAAAAGAAAAGATTAAGTCTATACACATGGTCTTTGCACCTGTAGATTTCACAGAAAACTGTGTTGAGGAACAAAGTTACCTTTACACAAAACAAATCCTTTCCATGCCCCAGTTAAACAAGTCTGATGCTATCAAAGACTGCTCTGAGCAGAAATAAATATTTACTGTTAACCCAAGTCAAAGGTGTATTCAGTTGTCCAGATCAAGGAATGGCTGGCCAAGTGTTCAAGATACAGGACTGCCACCTGCATGGCTACATGTCAGACCAAGGTTGAAATCAAAAGGTGGGAATCCCTGGGGCAGGCGAGGGAGAGGAGCTACACAAGTCACTGAACACTTGCTTCTAAAATCCTCAACCCAAGAAACATCAGGAAGTTCATACTTCTTCTCACCAAAAGAGTGGGGTGTCCCAGTAGGTATCAGGAAAAACCCTCAACTGCCCTGGGGTGATGTAACTATGTAAAAGACCACCAACTAACGGGACCAGAAGCAAAGAGCTGCCCTCGTGACCTGCCCCTTCTGTACTCTAGACTGTACCAAAGAAATCTGCATTAACTTTCGAGTAGGTCATTTGCTTACAAGTGAAGTTAACATTAGCACAGTCTGTCCAGAAGTAAACTAAGCCACTAAACTGTAAACTCTATGAGAGAAGGAATCACATGGTTTGTTCATCAAGATTGGCATAGTGTTTAGCTCATGCTGCTACTGCTAAGTCACTTCAGTCGTGTCCGACTCTATGCGACCCCATAGACGTTAGCCCAACAGGCTCCCCCATCCCTGGGATTCTCCAGGCAAGAACACAGGAGTGGGTTGCCATTTCCTTCTCCAGTTTAGCTCATAGTAGGGGCTTAATTAATATCTTTTGAATGAAATACTGTGCACATGATATAAATAACCAACAACACTATCCCAAATAAGCACAAACAATACATACCATAGTAGTTAATGTAGACAAATATTATTTCCCATGACGGTATTTAGAAAGGCTAGTCAGAGTAAAGAGGATCTGAGCTAGATATTGAAGGTTCATCATCATCATGATGACACATGTCAGGCATTATCCTAAGCACTTTCATACATCAATTTATTAATGCTTACAATAACACTGTGAAGTAAGACCTGTTATTATCCCAATTTTCCAGATGATGAAACTAAGAAAAACATTAGATGTGCTCTTGACAAACAGAAAAGAACAAGGAGAGCACACTAAAAAACAAGAGGATCAGTAAACACAGTTAATTTTAAAATTAAAATGCAAATAACTCAGCTCTTCATGGTGTACAGTCACCTCCCTTATGACAGCCAGAGAGAGGGTAAATAATGATGTCCTTCCAAAGAACCTATTTATTAAATGGCCTGAGCACAAATGGTTTTACTTGTACCCCGTCCCAACCTTCAAAACTTTCCAGGTGTCTGAAAGCACCTTGACAGCTCCCATCGTTTTCTGTTCACTCAACTCAATAATTTCTTTCTAAATCAAACAAATCCAGTTCATGGTTCTCCTACTGAATGGGGCAGAGGAGTTGGGCAGTGAGTTTATTCCTCTGATTCCCTGGTGAACCGAAAACAGAGGCAGTGCATCTGGGTTCATCCAGGAGAGGAAACCAAAGCTTCTGCATCTTCCTGGAAAAGAGGACTAGCTGTCTCAACAATATGAATCCCATAAATTATTAGTTACACTTACTCTGCAACTTTACCCTGACACTGAGCCTGATAAAACACAAGTATATGGCAATCTTCCTTCTCTTTTTTCATGAAGTTTTTAGGACTTTTTTTTTCACTTCAGTGAATTAAGAAGCTAGTTTCCATATCTAGTATTAGCTATTTTTTTTAAATCCACTTAAAAAAAAAACAGTTACAGAGGTCACTGATGCTGACACAAGCCATCAGTTCATGACCAGTGAGTGCATCAGGTCAGTGGTTTATGATATACCAACAGCTGAACAATGTGAGGCACACTTTGACGACACACATGCTAAGTTACTAGACCTTACTGACCACTCAGGGACAGTCAGTGGACAGCTATATGTAGTTATTCTGAGAAATTTAAGAATTTGTTTTGTTTTAAAATTATTACTTTTTTTAATAAAATTCTTTTTTAGAAATAAAAAAAAAATTAAAAAAAAAAATTATTACTTAGATCAATTTAAAAAAATGGTCTGGATTGAGGATATCTGAGTTCTGATACTGGTCCTGCCACTGATTTCTTGTATGACTTTATGCAAGTTACTTACCCTCGCCAAGTCTCAGTTTTTGCATCACATACTAAAGCAGCCACCATTCAAACTGAGCCACCATTCAAACACACAAGTAGCACTCTACAAACACACAAGGCACCGGGGAAACAAGAATGAATACCAGCCCCTGACATCATGCAGTACTCTGTGTAATGTGAATAAAATTGATCACAGGCAAACTCACACTCAACTCTCTTTTCAAACCCACAAGAGCTGTCTCTGGAGATAACGATTCCTTGAATTGCTGGAATCATGAGCTACTCTTGCTTTATCCATTCATTCATCATCCAAAGTCCTCCTTCCCTTCAGAGACATAGAAAGAAGAAAATAAATATTGCTCAGAGATTGTGTGACCTGTTTCTTCCTTTATCACATAAGACATTCTCTTTGGAAGCCTAATTCATTCAGTGATCATGTGCTGAGATCAGCAATGTATAGAGCAGTCCCAGGAAGATAACAAATATAAAATCCAGAGTCCCCATCACCAGAAACTCACAGGCTATTGAGAGACAAATGCAAAGCACTGTGCTGAGCGTAATAACAGAGGACCACAACGTGCAACAGAAGCCTCTGCACAGGAATCGTACTTTCCCTAGAGTGAGGAAAGCAAGGAGTGAAGGAAGGCTTCAGGTGAAACTCTTACCACATTATTGTCCTTATTTTGTCTTCTTCGTAGAATTTATAGAAGCTAAAGTAATCCTGTCTCATTTATTATCTATCCATTTATTTATATGATTATTTTCTTTCTTCCCTATAGTTCAGTTCAGTTCAGTCGCTCAGTCGTGTCTGACTCTCCGCGACCCCATGAATTGCGTACCTTATAGTTCTGATAGTAAAAAGTCCAAAATGGTTCCACATGCTAAAATCAAGATGTTGGAAGAACTGTGTTCCCTATTGGGAAACTCTAGGTCTGTTTCATTGCCTTTTCTAGCCTCTAGAGGCCACTCCCATTCTTTGTTTCACGGTCCCTTCCTCCATCCTTGAACTATCAACAGCAATCTTTCTCTGCTTTCCTTCTGTACTCAACTCTTTCTCTGAATGACTCCTATTCTGCTTCCCTCCTCCATTTTTATGGAGTATATTAGGCCCATCTAGATAAGACAGGGTAATCTCCCTTTCTTGAGTACAGCTAATTGGCAAACTTAATTCCATCTGCAATTTTAATACCCCTTTGCCATGTAACCTAACAAATTCACAGGTTCCAGGAATTAGGGCATGGACATCTTTGGGAGACCACTATCCTGCCTGCCACATTCCTCTTCTAGAAAGAAAGTCGAGCAAGAGCAGAAACTTTGACTTCGTTCACTACTGTATCTTCAACAGCTTGAGTAGCACCTGGCACATGGTAGATAACGTTTGATTGTTGATTGAATGGCTAATTGACAAGAGCAACTCCAAAAATAAAAGATATTTACTGAGTGCTAATATTTCATGTATTAATACTTATTTAATCTCACTTTCTTTTCATCTCTATATGTGTGTGTGTGTGAGAAATACATCCATTACTCAATTTTACAGATTTATGACACTGCAAAAAGCTTTCTCAATGGAAACTCCAATCAGTACAACTTTGAGCTGTCAGGATCCTATGGAACTAGATGGTTGAAGCGCCACTGAAAAAAAGTGCTCTAACAGCACCTTTCCACTACCTTCTTAAATTTAGTGGCTATAGCTTTAAAGAATTAAAGCTAAAAAGCTTTTTCTATATTGTGATATGCTAGCTTTATATATCCTAAAACACTTAAATATTACAGCCAAAAAAGGCGGGGGCAAGGACAAGGGTCAAGACACTTCCTCAGGAGAACATGACTGGATGTAGGATGCTGTAATTTTTCTCTAGGGTTGTCATAACAAATTGCCATGAACGGGGCAACTCTGAACAAGAAACAAAGTTACTCTCACATTTCAGGAGACCAGAGACCCCAAGTCAAGGGACTGGCTCCTTCTGGAGGCTCAGAGGGAGAAACTGCCCCTTGCCTGTCTTTCTTAGCTTCTGATGGCTGCCAGAGATCCTTGGCATTCCCTGGTTTGAAGGTGCCTTATTCTTATCTCTGCACCCATCTCCACATTGCCTTCTTGCGTCTCCCTGTGTTTTCTCCTCTTCTTACAAAGACACCAGTGTTCTTATAAAGAACATCAGGATATTCTTGTCTTCTCATAAAACACCAGGATGATTTCGTCTTCAAATCCTTAACTAAGAATCCACATCTGCCACAGACTTTATTTCCAAACATGGTCACATCTCGAGTTTATGCGTAGACATGAATTTTGAAAGCATACCATTCAACCCCCTCTAGATGGTATTCTTGTTCCATGACTTAGACTCACAGCTTCTCCAGACTGTAAATGGCAACAGAGGGGTGACTTCGGGTCTAGAATGGTAACAGAACCCTTTCTACTATAAAGTAAACAGAGACTTTGAAGACGCTTCTCTCTTTGTCTCCTGCATAATGAGTTTTGACATGCTTCTTTGGAAAAAATATTCTGCACTAATATAGCTCTTTGTATAGTTTATCCTTATCAATAAAACCTCAGGAAAATTAAACCATAAAGAAGTTTCCAAAAAGCATTATCAGGTTGAAAGAAATCCACAAAGGTTCCAAAGCAAGAATAAAGACTGGGGTTCGTGCCCTCTCCATTCACGAGGCTTTTCAGTCTTTCAAGAAAAGGAAGCCAGGCACAAATGGACTGCTGGCCTAGATTTGGATGTAAATGAATATAAATTACTGTTGGTTTATAATAGTAGAAATCACAAATGCTTATTGTTGCTTTCATTCAGGTGGGATTTTTTTTTAACGTGGCTCAGTTTTTCTATACTCGGTGATAGAAGAAGCACCTTTTGTTTAGCTTAGCACAGTAAGAAGAGTCCAGGTCTCTCACCAGAATAGGGAGTGAACAGATGGAGCCCCAGGTGGCATAGACCTGAAGGTCCTTTCCTAACATAAAACTTCAGGCTTTACTGTTACAAAATATCAAAAAAGGCTAAGTGTTAGCTTAAAAAAGTAAGGTCAAATTCTGCAGTTCTTTCTTAGGCAACAATCCCAGATACTCCATGACTACCTTTGTTCCTTACAGCAGGATGGAGGGCTTCATTTACAAAGCATTACAGGAGAATGAAATGGCAAATGATACTAAAAGTCCCTGAATTACAGTTTGAAATTTGATGGGGTTCTGTAAACCTTCTTCCTGTATAATTCTATGGCTATCTGCACAAGGAAGTTTGGGGAAGATTTCAATAAAACAGCTTTTAAGGAAGCAAATGCTACATTTTTCTTTCACTACATATCTTTGGTACCGTTTCATTAAGTTAGATAGATGGTTACATTCTTCACTGAAGAGTCAGGACTTTGAAGTTTTGTTGGTTTACCACCTTCGATTCATTAACAACGTCCTCAAAACTAATTATTTTACAAGATCAGTAACTATTTCATTTCTGAAATGCAGAAAATTGTAATTCTTACCTTCACATCAATGCACAGTGCTTTGTACCTGCTACACAAACTATAAAAACTGGTTGAAATATAAATAAAATGAGACGGAGACGGGAATCACCCTTCAGAAATTCACTCATCAGACACTGAAATAAAACTGACAAAGGTAGTACCATAAATTATTCAAGATTCTAGTTCCTGATGCAGAAGTAGTCCTTTCTCTCCTAAAACTCTGATTGCCACACAGGTGTCCAGACTCTGGAATTTTATAAATTACAGCCCAGGGAAAAAAACAGCACTGGTCTATTTCACTCCAAAGTTGCACACCTCCAAGCCACCTCATACATGTTAAATTTCTTAGTGTTATGATATGTCATTCTTTGGCCTCACAGGAAATTTGAACCACCACACTGAGCAATCAATAATAATCCTTTTCCTTTTCACAGCATCCAAGCAGCATTTTCTAACTTTGTTTTCATTCACTCAAAGCAAGCGTTTATGGTTCCTTTGATACATACTTCCATACAGAAGCACATCTGTTTCTGTCTCAAAAAGTCTAAAGCCTTTTTGAAATATATTTCTAAAATTATGTTCTGGTAATCCCAGATCATAAGAAAAAGCATGATGAGATATGTGCAGGTTTGGGAGGAGATGGCATTTGAAAGGTGACTTAACCCAAGTTCTGGTTAGGATAATAGGATACTGGTTTGGGGAACCAGACAAGGAGTGTTGAATTGAGTACCTCTAATCACTGTTTCCCAGTTAATGATAACTGCAGTCCTGACTCTAAAAGACCTAGATGGCAACATACACAAAAACTAGAGGGAAGTAAAGTAATGGGAAATTGTTTGTTTGTTTTAAAGGCTCAATAATTGTGTGATTATGCTATGTGAAATGTCTCTTCTTTGTAATCCTTTTTAGAAATTTTTTCCAGAATATTAGCAAAATTAATACAAGTATATGTGTACCCATCACTCAGGGTTCAACTAGATCTTTGCTTTTATAAAAATATTCAAAAATACTATGGTTAAAATTGACCTCTTTTCTGAACCTCTTCTCAATCATATACTTCTCCGTCTATTCCCAGTATCAATTAACTGTCCTGGTTTTTTTGAGTATGCAATTTATATTTTTATGTATTTGTAATTAATATTCATTTGAAAATAAGTATACATATATAATATAGTGTGGCATTTTTAATTTACATAGATGTTATATTTTATGCGACTTTACACAATTTGCTTGTTTTTACTCAACCTTCAGTTCAGTTCAGTTCAGTCACTCAGTCGTGTCCGACTCTTTGCGACCCCATGAATCACAGCATGCCAGGCCTCCCTATCCATCACCAACTCCCAGAGTTCACTCAAACTCACATCCATCGAGTCGGTGATGCCATCCAGCCATCTCATTCTCTGTCATCCCCGTCTCCTCCCACCCCCAATCCCTCCCAGCATCAGACTCTTTTCCAGGGAGTTAGGCATTGTGAAATCCACTCACATATATTCATATATTTCACTCACTTCACTGTATTATATCCTGGATAAACAATTTATTTTCCCATTTCCCTATTGATGAGAATTTGAGGATTCTTTTTACCTTCTTACAAATAATGCTGTGATTTGCATAGCTTGTACCTTAGAATATTCTAGGACATATATCCAGAAATGGAATTGTCAGATCATAGTGTATATGCATTTTTTACTATAAGAGACATTGTCATGAGGCTTTACAAAATACTCCTTCAGGGAAGGAGGAAGTCCTTAGAAAGTGCAAGTTGCTCAGTCGTGTCCAGCTCTTTGTAACCCCATAGACTATACAGTCCATGGAATTCTCCAGGCCAGAATACTGGAGTGGGTAGCCTTTCCCTTCTCCAGGGTATCTTCCCAACCCAGTGATCGAACCCAGGTCTCCCACATTAGGCTTCCCTCATATCTCAGTTGGGCAATTCAGGAGACCCCAGTTCAAATCCTGGCTCTGGAAGATCTGCTGGAGAAGGGATAGGCTACCCACTCCAGTATTCTTGGGCTTCCCTTGTGGCTCAGCTGGTAAAGAATCCCCAACACTGGTCACATTTAAACCCATTAATACAACCAAGTTCCTATATTAGGCTCTGTCAAAGTGACTCTCCTCTTTTTCATTAAGTTTACTTAGCCTATTAGCTAAATAGACTTTTATATATTTAAGTACTACTGGAGATATTGAAAAAAAGGAATAAAAACACCCTTGCCAGGATCTAGGGAAAGCTGACCTGTCTAAATGCCTCTTTTCTTTCTCTGGATCATCTATCTTTACACTCCAGAGGGCCAAAAGTAACTGAATAAACATTATCTTGTCCTTGGCCTTCACCAAGCAAAATTGTTTATATCTGAGACCATTTCCCCTTAGAGTCTGAGATCATTATTTTAAAGCAAATTGTCAAATGCTCCAGAGTTGATCTCAGTTCAGTTTTGCCATTTGCTGCTCTATGAACCAAGTCCAGGGCATGACATTAAGCCTGTGACTACATAACGTGAGAAAAATGTTTTAAGACAGAATAAAACATCACGTACAGTTCCTGGCAGTGAATCTTAACAATTGAAATATCCCTGTCCAAGCAAACATTTCAAGATACTGTTTCATAAAATGACAATCATGCCTACCTCACATACGGTTGTAAGAATCTCATGAGATAATGGATGCAAAAGAACACAGTGCTCAAACATGTACAGGAGATTTTCAATAAGCCTTCCCTGAATCAAAATTGCTTGAAATATACTATTATCCCTGATGGAAGAGGGTGAATTTTAACCAAATTAAGTAGTATCCATTGCAGGAAATATTTTGACCACCTGCCTGCTGGTTCTATCAACTGTGCATTGCCTGATATATAGCCAAGAATTTTTACCTTTCCCCATTTTTGTACACTGTCCTACAACCTAAATTGGTCTTACATATAATGAGAAAAAGAAACTGCCTGTATGATGTTGCCTGATGCATACATAAGGAATTTCTGATTCTGAAACCTCTCCTTTATAATTGTGATTCAAAATTAAAATGTTAGTATGCACATCTCACACTGAGTTGCTAAGTCATGACTAAATCCACATCTTAGGCTGAGAAATCATTACAATACATAAAGTAGGTTCCACTTCTTACTTTAGTTGATTTCTGGAGTCATTGTTAGTTATATAAGTCAGGTGTCTGTACCCATCATTCAATTGAGTAAAATGACACCTGAGGTTGTATCCAGGCTGAAGGGCCCCTTTAACCACCAAACTCCAAAATATCAGAATGGCAGCACGAGAAAGGCTGGCCCAGTACAAACCCTCCATTCAGTCTCTGGTTCTGAGCTGCTCTGCCTACCTGCTTCTTTCACCTGACTCCAGCCTCATTCTAGCACTTTCGCTGCCAAAGGACTCCTCACTTTTTCGTATTATCGCCTTCAAACCCTCCATTTTCATGTGCAGCACACTTTCGGAATCTCTGCTCACGTTACATGGGCTTGTTTACTCTCCCTTCCTCCAGGTCTTATTTTCTCCAGGGCCCAGAATGCTCTCCATTTGGCCTTCCTGCCCTGAATCTCATTTTCCTCAGAAGACAGAGCTTCCACTAGGCTTTTCAGGCACTGAAGAGGGGAATAAATACATGGCATGTTGAGTGTCTTGCCCAGAGTTACATGTTTTATTTGCAGCAAAGCTGGGATTTAGAACCAAAACGGACATAGTTTCCTGTGATAACTAATTCTGAGACAAAGCAGATTCTCCTGTCCCTGTGTGAAACCATTTTAGGACAAAAAATTCTTTCCAATTTCCCAATGGTCATAATTTCTTAAACAATTTCTTTCTTTCAATTTCCTAAGCAATAACTGATCCAGAAAAAAAAAAAATAACAACTTTTTGCTCCAGGGAATACTTATTTCTGAGTGGTAAGGCTGTCAACCAAATAAAGCTAACTTGTTGAAACTAGCATATTAATGCTGACTTCAAGATCCTTACCTCACTGTGCCCACCAATCCAAAGTCTTATGTCATAAATTCTGTCCAGTTCCAGCTGGTAAAAGTACCCAGCCCACGCCCCCAAGTCCCTATAATACCCTTCGCTGATTTGTCTCTAGTGAAGAAACAATCTTACATAGCATCCTGCTTTAGACTTGAAGTAAGTCTAGTGAACTTAGCTTGGCTTGGCAAACAGGTTTTTCTGGTGACTCTTCCATAGTCAATAAACAGAAAGTGATCCCAAATTCAGTGTTTGTTTTCTGTTTTCTCTACCATCTTGATTCTTCATCATATGGTTTTTTTTATATTCAAGTATAAAAGTTTCCCTTTAAAATGTGAACTTTGTTGCCATTAACATCTAACCTAACTCTATTTATATATAGCATTTAAGTCTATTTATTTATTCAATGAAATATGAATAGCACATGGCACATATTTTATTAATAATGGCACTAACTATAATATAAATCATCTTTCATGCATCATTCCAAGTCCCAACTGAATGCAGACTTCCAGAGAACAGCAAGGAGAGATAAGTGAACAATGTTCACCTTAAGTGATGAATGCAAAGAAATAGAGGAAAACAACAGAATGGGAAAGACTAGATATCTCTTCAAGAAAATTAGAGCTACCAAGGGAACACTTCATGCAAAGATCAGCACAATAAAGGACAGAAATGTCAAGGATTTAACATAAACAGAAGAAATTAAAAGGTGGTAAGAGAGAGTCTGGAGAATGCATGGAAGCCCCACACCCTTTCCCCAGACTTTGCCCCCTGCATCTCATCTATCTGCCTGTTCCTGAGTTAGATCCTTTTATAATAAACCAGTGATCTAAGATCAAGCCCTAAGCCTTTGAAGTGGGGGCACTGATTCCAAGACCCTAGACTACCAGAGAACTAACCTTCAGTTCAGTTCAGTTCAGTTCAGTCACTCAGTCGTGTCCGACTTTTTACGACCCCATGAATCGCAGCACGCCAGGCCTCCCTGTCCATCACCAACTCACAGAGTCCACCCAAACTCACATCCATCGACTCAGTGATGCCATCCAGCCATCTCATCCTCTGTCGTCCCCTTCTCCTCCCACCCCCAACCTTTCCCAGCATCAGAGTCTTTTCCAGTGAGTCAACTCGTCACATGAGGTGGCCAAAGTATTGTAGTTTCAGCTTTAGCATCAGTCCTTCCAATGAACACCCAGGATTGATCTCCTTTAGAATGGACTGGTTGGATCTCCTTGGAGAATATCAAATAGTGAGAACTCACACAAAGGAAACCACTTGAATAGAAGACCCAGCATCACGTAACCACCAGTAGCACCCTGTGCAGGATGCCTCATCTAGACAACAAACAAAACAAAAATACAAACCCAATCATCAGTTGACAGGATGACCACTTCACTCAGCCTTGCCCATCAGAGTACAAACAAACAAACAAAAACTCAGCACAAAATTCACCCTGTATGAAGCTTATACAAATCACTGAACCAACCTTAGAAAGGCAGAAAACGAAAGAATTCAACCTTCCTCAAGGAAAGAATTCAACTTTCCTTCAAACCTGGGAAAAGGAGACCTCAAACACAATACATTAAAAAATAATAATAATGAAAAGGCAGAGAAATACTACACAAATGAAGGAAGAAACTAGAAACACAGAAGTCCAAATAAATGAAGAGGAAATAGAAAAACTACCTGAAAAAGAATTCAGAATAATGATAGTAAAGATGATCAAAAACCTTGAAAACAAAATAGAGAAAATGCAAGAATCAATTAACAAAGACCTAGAAGAATTAAAGAATAAACATACAGAGACAAACAATACAATTACTGAAATTAAAAATACTCTAAAAGGAATCAATAGCAGAATATCTGAAGCAGAAGACTGAATCAGTGAGCTGGAAGATAAAATGGTGGAAATAACTTCTGAAAATCAGAATAAAGTATAAAGAATAAAAAGAACTGAGGACAATCTCAGAGAGCTCTGGGACAATACCAAATGCACCAACATTCGAATTATAGGGGTCCCAGAAGAAGAAGTAAAAAAGAAAGGGTATGAGAAAATTTTTGAAGAGATTACAGTTGAAAATTTCCCCAACATGGAAAAGGAAATAGTCAATCAAGTTCAAGAGGCACAAAGAGTCCCACACAGGATAAACCCAAGGAGAAACACACCAAGACACACACTAATCCAACTAACAAAGACTAAACACAATGAAAGAATATTAAAAGCAGCAAGGGAGAAGCAACAAGTAAAACCCAAGGGAAAACCCCTAAGCTTAACAGCTGACCTTTGGCAGAAACTCTGCAGGCCAGAAGGGAATGGCAGGATACATTTAAAGTACTGAAAGGGAAAAATCTACAACCAAGATTGCTGTACCCAGCAAGGATCTCATTCAATATTGATGGAGAAATAAAAAGCTTTTCAGACAAGCAAAAGTTAAGAGAATTCAGTAACACCAAACCAGCTTTACAGCAAATGTTAAAGGGACTTATATAGTCAAGAAATACAATAGAAGAAAAAAAATCTACAAAAGCAACCCCAAACAATTAAGAAAATGTCAATAGGAATATATATATTGATAATTACTTTAAATGTAAATGGATTAAATGCTCCAACCAAAAGACACAGACTGGCTGAATGGATACAAAAACAAGACCAATACATACGCTGTCTACAAGAAACCCACTTCAGACCTAAAGACACATATAGACTGCAAGTGAGAGGATGGAAATGGGAAGCAAAAGAAAGCTGGAGAAGCAATCCTCATATCAGACAAAATAGACCTTAAAATAAAGAATATTACAAGAGATAAGGAAGGACACACATAATGATCAAGGGATCAATCCAAGAGGAAGACATAACAATTGTAAATATCTATGCACCCAACAAAGGAGCACCTCAATACATAAGACAAACACTAACAGACATAAAAGGAGAAACTGACAGCAACACAGCAATAGTAGGAGACTTTAACACCCCACTCACACCAACAGACAGATCATCAAAACAGAAAATTAATAAGGAAACACAAGTCTTAAATGATACATTAGAAGAGTTGAATCTCATTGATATCTTCAAGACATTCCATACAAATGCAGAATACACCTTCTTCTCAAGTGCAATGGAACATTCTCCAGGATTGACCATATCTTGGGTCACAAAACAAACCTCAGTAAATTTAAGAAAACTGAAATCATATCAAGCATATTCTCTGACCACATCGCTATGAGACTAGATATCAATTACAAGAAAAAAACTGTAAGAAACACAAACACACGGAGATTAAGCAACATGTTTCTAAATAACCAACAGGTTACTGAAGAAATCAAAAGGAAAATCAAAATATTTCTAGAAACAAATGACAATGAAAACACAACAACTCAAAACCTATGGGATGAAACAAAAGCAGTCCTAAGGAAAGTTTATAGCAATACAATCCTACCTCAAGAAACAAGAAAAACATTGAATAGACAACCTAACTTTACACCTAAAACAACTGGAAAGAGAACAAAAAAAAAAAACCCAAAATTAGTAAAACGAAAGAAATCATAAAGATCCAAGCAGAAATAAATGAAAATGAGATGAAAGAAACAATAGTAAAGATTAATAAAACTAAAGGCTGGTTCTTTAAGAAGATAAACAAAATTGACAAACCTTTAGCCAGACTCATCAAGAAAAAAAGAGAGAAGAATCAAATCAACAAAATTAGAAATTAAAAAGGAAAGGTTACAACAGACAATGCAGGAATACAAAGGATTATAAGAGACTATTATGAACAACTTCATGGCAATAAAATGGATAACCTGGAAGAAATGGACAGATTCTTAGAAAAGTTCAATCTTCCAAGACTGAAACTGGAAGAAACAGAAATTATGAACAACCCAATTACAAGCACTGAAATTGAAGCTGTGATCAAAACTCTCTCAAAAAACAAAAGCCCAGGACCAGATGGCTTCACAGGAGAATCCTATCAAACATTTAGAGAAGAGCTAATACCTAACCTTCCAAAACTCTTTCAAAAAACTGCAGAGGAAGGAACACTTCCCAACTCATTCTACGAGGCCACCATCACCCTGATACCAAACCAGACAAAGACAACACACAAAAAAGAAAACTACAGGCCAATGTCACTGATGAACATAGATGTAAAATTCTTCAACAAAATGTTAGAAAACAGAATTCAGCAACACATCAAAAAGCTCAAACACCATGATCAAGTTGGGTTTATTCCAGGGATGCAAGGATTCTTCAACACATGCAAATCAATCAATATGGTGATACACCATATTAACAAACTGAAAGATAAAAATCATATGATCATCTCAATAGATGCAGAAAAAGCCTTTAACAAAATTCAGCACCCATTTATGATTAAACTCTTCAAAAATTGGGCATAAAAGGAACCTACCTCAACAAAGAAAAAGCCATATATGATAAGCTTACAGCAAACATTATTCTCAATGGTGAAAAACTGAAAGCATTCCCCCTAAGATCAGGAACAAGACAAGGGTGTCCACTTTCACCACTATTATTCAACATAGTTCTGGAAGTCCTAGCTACAGCAATCAGAGAAGAAAAAGCAATAAACAGAATCCAGATCAGAAAAGAAGAAGTAAAGCTCTCACTGTTTGCAGATAACATGATACTGTACATAGAAAACCCTAAACACAGTATCAGAAAGTTACTAGAGCTAATTAGTGAATTTAGCAAAGTTGCAGGATACAAAATCAATATACAGAAATTACTTGCATTTCTATATACTAACAATAAAAAGTCAGAAAGAGAAATTAAGGGATCAATCCCATTCACCATTGCAACAAAAAGAATTGAATATCTAGGAATAAACTTACCTAAGGAGACAAAAGAACTGTACACAGAAAATTATAAGACACTAATGAAAGAAATCAAAGACAACACAAACAGATGGAGAGATACTCCATGCTCCTGGGTAGGAAGAATCAATATTGTGAAAATGACTATACTACCAAATGCAATCTACAGATTCAGTGTGATCCCTATCAAATTACCAATGGCATTTTTCACAGAACTAGAACAAAAAAAAAATTCACAATTCATATGGAAACACAAAAACCCCAAATAGCCAAAGCAGTCTTGAGAAAGAAGAATAGAGCAGGAGGAATCAATCTTCCTGACTTAGATCACACTACAAAGCTACAATCATCACAACAGTATGGTACTGGCACAAAAACAGAAATACAGACCAATGGAACAAGATAGAAAGCCCAAAATTAAACCCATGTGCCTAAGGGTACCTTATTTTTGAAAAAGGAAGCAAGAATATACAATAGGGCAAAGATAGCCTCTTCAATAAATGGTGTTGGGAAAACTGAACAGCTACATGGAAAAGAATGAAATTAGAACACTTTCTAACACCATACACAAAGATAAACTCAAAATGGATTAAAGACCTAAATGTAAGACCAGAAACTCTAAAATTCTTAGAGGAAAACATAAGCAGAATACTTAAAGCAAGATGCTGTACGACCAATCTCCTAGAGTAATGGAAATAAAAACAAAAGTAAACAAGTGGGACCTGATTAAACTTAAAAGCTTTTGCATAGCAAAGGAAACTATAAGCAAGGTGAAAAGACAACCTTCAGAATGGGAGAAAATAATAGCAAATGAAACAACTGACAAAGGATTAATTTCTAAAATATGCATACAGCTGATACAACACAATACCAGAAAAATAAACAACCCAATCAAAAAGTGGGAGAAAGACCTAAACAGACATCTCTCCAAAGAAGACACACAGATGGCTAACAAACATGAAAAGATGCTCAACATCGTTCATTATTCAAGAAATGTAAATCAAAACTACAATGAGATATCACCTCACACCGGTCAGAATGGCTCATCAAAAAGT